>NC_132905.1:14779458-15416958 GCF_047675955.1 Chlorocebus sabaeus | reverse complement strand
TTTAAATGTGGTGGCCAGGGAAAGCCTCCCTGATAAGAAGATGTCCAGATGAGACCCAGATGAGGTAAGGGGGTGAGCCGGGGTGAGCCATGGGTTACCAAGGGAGAGGACAGCATGGGCAGTGGGGCAGCAGGTGCAAAGGCCTGGCAGTAGGGGCCTGCTTGATGCACAGGGACAAGGAGACCACCGTGGCTGAAGCAGAGTGAACAGGTGAGAGTAAGGACTGGGAAAGGGGACCCAGGCAGGGGGTGATATGGTTTGGCTGTGTCCCCACCCAAATCTCATCTTGAGTTCCCACACGTTGTAGGAGGGATGCGATGGGAGGTAATTAAATGGGGACAGGTCTTTCCCATGCTGTTCTCGTGATAGTGAATAAGTCTCACGAGATCAGATGGCTTTATAAGATGGAGTTTCCCTGCACAAGCTCTCTCTTTGCCTACTGCCATCCATGTAAAATGTGACTTGCTCCTGCTTGCCTTCCACCACGATTGTGAGGCCTCTCCAGCCACGTGGAACTGTAAGTCCATTAAACCTCTTTTGTAAATTGCCCAGTGTCAGGTATGTCTTTATTAGCAGTGTGAAAATGGACTAATGCAAGGGGTTTTGGAAATCTGGGCAAGAAGGTAGGCAGGGGCCAGAGGTGCAGGTAAGGAGACAGAGTTCTGTTGTGAGCGCAGCAGGCAAGGCCCTCAGGAAGGAGGGCTCTCACATCTGACAAGCAGGGGGAAGAGACAAGCATCACATCCTCACCAATGGAGGTGAGCACAGGGCCCTTTCCCCTGGACCGTAAAGGACTCCAAGACCCAGCTGGACCCTCCCTTCACCCCCTGAAGCTTATTTTCTCCCTCTATAAAATGTGGACACAAGTCCTGCCCAGCCTCCTGCAGGGGCGTCTAATGAGGAACATGGCTAAAAGAGTGAAGCTGGAGTCTGGGTCATCCTGGACCACAACCTCAGGGCTGCTCTGGCCCCTACACCCCAAGAGCCTCCCAGGTTCTAAAGTCCAACGTCCCCCACAGACCTAGCCCCCCTCAGACAGCTGAGACAGGCACTCTGAGAGCCAAGGTGTCCGAGGAGGTGGCACCTGGCAACCAGATGCCTGCCTAGCAGCTGTGGGAGGGGATGGCAGCTGGACTCCTTGGCAACCAGCCGCTGGAGCCTGGAGGCCAGGCATCACTTCAGAGGGGGAGTCCACAGGGGCGGGGCTGGGGACAGAGTTTCTCAGGCTCCTTTCTAAAGCACATGACTCACAGGCCCTCAGAAAACCCAGCAGGCCCCTGAATTCCAGAACACCGCTTGTAGGGCTAGAGGCCTCTGCTTTGCTCTCTGCCTGGAAACTACTTAGCATCCAGTCACTGAGGGATTTGCTCCCATGGCCACTCCATCTTCTCTCCAGAAAGGAGACCAATGCTTACCACGCGGGCACAAGTGAGGACTCAGCGTTAAACACAAAAACTCAGAACAGCAGGCATTCAGGAAGCAGCTACCCCATGCCAGGTTCTGTGCTATGTATTCCTCCTAGAGTCAGTGGTATTACTGTTAATCCCATTTTACAGATGAGAAAACTGAGGTACACTCACAGGTAAAGCATCACACACAGCGAGTGTCAGAGCCAGAGACTGACCTCCGCTCCGACCCGTAACCACTCCATCACCCTGTGATGTGGGAAGGGCCCGAGGGGTTTCTCTCACCCCTTGGTCCAGTCAACAAGTATTTCCACTCATCAATATGAATAATAATAGTTGCTAATGTTTATTGGCAACTATTTAGCAACTGGGAAGTGAGCTAACTTTTATGCGCAATGAGGAAGTGAGGTAAGGGGCCCACAAAGGCACACTGGGGAGCAGGGAAGTGCAGCCCAAATACAGGCTTTCTGATGCTAGAACACCGCACCACACCAGCACAATCACCAGACCAGGTCTGAACAACATGAGCTGGTCATGCCCCCAATTCTCTAACTCTCCAGCCTCCAGCGTGAGGCCCAGGAGGCCCCGGCCACACACCACCATTCTCTTGAGGGTGTGAAGGCTTTCGCTCGAATCCCAAACCCAGACAGTCAACGGAAGGCTGTTCAACCCCAGCAACCCTCAGAACTGACCATTACGGTTGATGGTGATCCCATGCCTACCACCCAGAAGTGCCTACAGACAGGGCCTCCAGGGGAATCCAAGGCTCCCTAATGTCACATCACAAATATCTGAGAACAAAACTTGACAGCTGGAGCAGTCAGGCAGGGAGGTAAGAACTTGAAATGCTGTTGCCCTCAAGAGGTTAACAGTCTCAAGGTAGCCACAACCACACATAATGGACTCTGATATAAAGACCACAAGACTTAAGGGTCACAGCAAAGCCAAGCTGTATGGCTTGGGGCCAGCAATTGCACCACTCTGAGACTCTGCGTCCACATCTGTAAAATGGGTATAATGACAGCAGTAGTCGGTAGTGACAAAGACCCGCAGAGAGGCTGTGGATCAAGGACTAAGATCAATGCCAAAAACACAGCTCTGACTGGAACTGGGGTTGCTATCATCAGCAGCAGCATCATCATCAGGATTATCAGTATTTCAGATCCCACAGCCAGAGGTGCCCAAGACGTCTACACCAGGAGCTACAAACACCAATGCCAACAGAAGCCATGCAAGGAAAGTGAGTGACTGAAGCGGGCCAGGAGTAGCACAAAAGGGAGGGGTGGGGACTGTGGCAAACTGGAGAGCAGACATCCATCTAAAGGGTAAGCTGTGACTGTGCTCCAATCAAATGTTGCCAGGCAAAAGTATAGCCAGATCTCTGTTTCCCTAGAGAAATTGGAAAGCCATACTTTGGCAAAAAAATTTCCTACTTTTAAAACCCTGTGCTAGTTAATTCTAATATGTTCATGGTAAGGCAAAGAAACTAGAATAGCCAAAATAATTCTGTAAAAGAACAGTGTTAGAGGATTCACATTATCCAGTTTTGAGAATTATTAGGGCCAGGCACAGTGGTTCATGCCTGTAATCCCAGCACTTTGGGAGGTCAAGGTGGGCAGATCAATTGAGGTCAGGAGTTCAAGATCAGCCTGGCCAACATGGTGAAATCCCGTCTCTACTAAAAACAAAAAATTTGAAAAAAAAAAATTAACCATGGATGGCAGCACACGCCTGTAATCCCAGCTACTCCAGAGGCTGAGGTGGGACAATCGCTTGAACCCGGGACGCAGAGGTTGCAGTGAGCCGAGATGGTGCCACTGCACTCCAGCCTGGGTGACAGAGCGAGACTCCATCTCAAAAAAAAAAAAAAAAAAGAATTGTTATAAAGTTAAAACAATTATGATGATATAGTACTGGTGAAAGGGGAGACACACGGATCAATGGAACAGAAAAGATAGTACAGGAATTGACCCACACAAGCACGGCCATTTGACTTTTAACAAGGATGCAAAGGCAATTCCAGAGAGAAAGGATAGTCTTTTAAACAAACGATCCTGGAACAACCACACACAATATGCAAATTAATGAACCTCAACCTAAACTACACACTTTACACAAAAGTTAACTCAAAATGGATCACAGATCTAAATTCAAAACATAAAATTTTAGAAGAAAACAGGAGAAAATCCTTGTGACCTGAGATTAAGCAGAGTTCTTAGATGTGACATTAAAAAAAGCAAGATCTGTAAAAGAAGAAAAGGGATAAATTAGACCAAAAATGAAAACTTTTGCTATGCAAAATACACTGTCATGAGAATGAAAAGACAAGCTACGGATGGGGAGAAAACATTTACAAATGACATGTCTGACAAAGGATTTATATTCAGAATACAACCCTAAATTAACAAAGGAAACAAACCAAAATTTTTAATGGATTAAAAAACTTGAACATTTTCTGCACCCAAGAAGTACATAAATGGTAAATATGCACATGAAAAGACACGCGGCATCATTAGCGATTAGGAGAATGTAAGTTAAAACAACAAAGGGATACCTCTGTGCTTCTACTTAAATGACTTTTGAAAAACCTGACAATACCAAGTGCTGATGAGGATGCGAAACCACAGAATCTCTCCTATACTGCTGTGGGGAAAGTAAATCAGTGCAGCATCCTTGGAAAACTTCCCACAAAGATTTTGGGCAGCTTCCCATAAAGTCAAATATCCACTTACCATATGGCCCAACAACCCTGCCCCTGGGTGTTTACCCTAGAGAAACGAAAACTTATGTTCACACAAAAAACCATACATAAATATTTATAGCAGCTCTACTCAAAATCACCAAAAACTGGAAACAAGCAATTCAACATGTGAATGGATAAACAAATTGTGGTACATCCAAACAATGGAGTACTACTCGGTAATGAAAAGGAATGAACTGTTGATACACACAGCAATGCAGATGAATCTCAAAGGCTTTATGTTGACTGAAAGAAGCCAGTCTCAAAAGGCTGCGTACAGCATAATTCCATGTATACGGAATGTGTATGTTTCAGAAAAGGCAAAAATATAGGGACAAAAAAACGGGTGAGTGGTTGTCAGGGGTAACGATGGGGGAGCGTGTGACTTCTAAGAGGAGGCATGAGAGTGTGTTTTGGGTGATGGAAGTCTTCTCTATCCAGACTGTAGTGGTAAGTATATACCTCTACATATGTGTTAAAATTCATAAAACCCTAAGCCCCCAAAAAGTCATTTTTACTCTATGTAAGCTTCAAAAGACAAATCAAATCTTTGAAAAATTTCATACTGGGTATCAGTATGGACACTGGGTTTTTAAAATATATGTGCAGATAGAAAGATACAGAAATAAACATAGATGTGTATAAGTATCTATACATCTATTCCTGGATACCACGGCATCCAGTAACAATGAGCATAACTAGTGCCCAGATTAGGTTTCTAAATACCATCTCCAATTAAAAGAGCTAGCGGTCCTTAAAGAACTGGTTGATTTCAGGGCTGGGGCAGGGAAGATACAAGATGAGCCAGAATATCTTGTGGTAAGATTTCAACTAGTAAGGAAATGCTCAAAAGAGACCAGGTGCAGTGGCTCACACCTATAATCCCAGCACTTTGGGAGGTCAAAGCAGGAAGACTGCTTGAGACCAACAGTTCAAGACCAGCCTGGGCAACACAGTGAGACCCATCTCTACCATCTCTACAAAATAATTTTTTTAAATGTTCATAAAAAAGAGAAAGAAATTTAAAAAAAAAAAAAAAAAAAAAAGAAGGCATGTCAAAAGGGCACAGGGTCAACCAGAAAGAACTCCTGATGGCCAAGGTTGAGACAACTTGAACAACAAAATAAATAATGACAATACTGGTTTATGATAATAAAAATAATGGAATGAATAAGGGAGACTTATTTTTACACAAGGATTTTAGTTAATAAAAGTAGGAGGAGTGAAAGAAATAGAAAGCCACGACTAGAAGACCACAGTAAGAGCTACCACAGGCCAGACCCACCAGTGGATGCTAAAACTAGTGGGCAAAGGTTCAAACAAAAACAGGGTATTTCCATAGTCCTCAAAGAATCTCCCCCAAAATGTCTAGTAATTACAAAGGAAAATCAGCAACCTTACCATGGAGTATCCTGGCTTTCACCATCTTAACCAAGTGTTAACACCTCCCCTGGAACATATCAACATCACATGCTCCCTGATGAAAACGCACAGAGAGGGACACATCGCTCCTGGGGTACCCCTCCTAATCACACATAAGCTGAAGTCCAAAGTGGCAGACAGTCTACAAAATACCCGACCAGGACTCTTCAAAACAGTGTCAAGATCATGAAAGGCAAAGAAAGACTGGGGAACTCTCACAGATTACAGGAGACCCAGGAACCATGCTGTCTAACTAAACGCAACATGGTGCCCTAGGTTGGATCCTGAAAACAAAAAGAACATTTGTAGGGAAACTAACAAAATTCTACTGAATTTTATAGTTTATTTAATAGTATTGTATCAAGATTAAGTTTTTTCTACTACATAGAAGTACTTTGTACTTAGGTAATTATACTACAGTAATATAAAATGTCAACGTAAGGGGAAGCTGGGTGAAGGATGCACAGGAACTCTGTACTATATTTGCAAGTTTTCTGTAAGTCTACAATTATTTCAAAGTAAAAAGTTTCTTAAAGCCCTGTGCTGACCAAGCCAAATCACCTACTGGCCAGACAATGCACAGCTACACGAGGAATGTGACTCACGGGACACAAGTAAGCAGCCCCTGGTCTACAGCTGACACCCCAATCCTCCCCAAAGGAGACTCAAGAAGCACCTTGAACTTGGTGCAGAGAAGAGTCCCCAAGTCAAAGATAACCGTGTCTCATCCCCTAATCTGTTTTTCATGGCCACACCAAGAGTCTACAGCGAGAAAAAGACACAGCCTGGTTTGAACCCAGGCCCTGCCACAAACTCACTGAGGAATCCTGGGTAAGGGACTCCCCCTTCCTCTTCTGAAAACAGGGTAGGGGTCCACCTCCAGGGGCTACTACGAAGCTCAGATGAGAATGTCTGGCTGTGAATTTGCTACGAATTTGCATGCCCTCATGACCCAGTCACCTCCTATTAGGCCCTACCTCCCAAAACTGTTGCATGAGGGATTAAGTTTCCAACAATTGAACCTTGGGGGACACATTCAAACCACAGCAACATGTTACAATTGAGGAAATGACTTACCCTATTATAGATGGTGATGAATTCATACTATACAAAAATGAAGGGGGCCAATGCTCAGGAGATTTGGACTCTGGGACCACCTGTGCCTTACCTGGCCACAGATGTCTGGCAAGCCCCTCTCCTGCTGAGTCTCAGGGTCCTCATAGGTGACTCAGTCAACAATTAGCAAAGGAGAAAGTCAGGCTGGCTCACTGACATGGTTTGGCTTCCCCACCCAAATCTCATCTTGAATTGTAGCTCTCATAATTCCCAAGCGTTGTGGGAGGGATCCAGTGGGAGATAATTAAATCATGGGGGCAGTTTCCCCCATACTGCTCTCATGGTATTGAATAAGTCTTACAAGATCCATAAGGGGAAACCCCTTTCGCTTGGTTCTCATTGTCTCTTGCCTGCCTAAGACATGCCTTTTGCCTTCCACCATGACTGTGAGACCTTCCCAGCCACGTGAAACTGTGAGTCCATTAAACCTCTTTACCTTCATAAATTCCCCAGTCTCGAGTATGTCTTTATCAGCAGCGTGAAAATGGACTCATACACCCATATATCCATTTCTATGAACATATCCTGTTAAAGTGGTGAGGAAGTCTCATTAAATGTAGAGGGTAGGTTTGGGATGATCTGGCTTAAAATAATATCTGGCCAGAGAAGGTCTTCTGAGAAGGGAAAATTTGAGCACAGAACTGAAAGCATGATGAGGAGACCAAGCCATAGGCAGATCTGGGGAAAGGACTTTCCAGGTAGAGGAAACAGCACAGGCAAGAGCCTACAGGCCGGGTCGTGTTTAGAGGGTCCACGGAGCAGCAGGCTCAATAAAGGATTCTCGCTCTCACTGCGGTGTGACGAGGAGCCCCAGGAGGGGCATCACAAAGGAGAAGAGGTGAGCAGGCGAGTGTCATAGTCTAAGGTGGGGTTAGCAAGATCCCTCTGGTTGCTGTGGACAAAAAGGACTGTAGGAGGTGATGGGGCTATAGCAACAGGCCAAGCAAAAGAGGAGAAGGCCTTCAACCAGAGTGCTGGTTAACAGCACAGCCTCTGAAACCAGGTGGCCTGGGTTTACACAGCACTGCCACTCACCAGCTGTGTGATCTTGGGCAAGAGGCTTCACCTCTCCGAACTTCAACATCCTCATTTGTGAAATGAAAAAGAAGGATACATGCCTGGTATGGTTGAAGGAAGACTAAAGAAAATACCATTTGTAAAGTGCGTGAAAGAGGAAATGTCTGTTAGATGGGGTGGTGGCAGAGAGGGTAGTGAGGATTAGAGGCTTGGGAGGCAGAACAATGAGACTGGCCACTGGATGGGATGGTGAGACAGAAACAGAGGATGGAGAGTGACTCTGAAGTTTTTGGCCTGAGCAAGTGGAAGAACAGAGGTGCCATTAGCTGAGATGGGAGAGATAGGGAGGAACCAGTTACAGGGGCAAGATGAGGAATTTGGTTCAGCACATGTGTAGTTTCAGGTGTTATTTTAGATCCAAGTAACAATGGCAAAGAGACAGTGGCCACACCCAGGTGCAATCCAGAGTTGGGGATGGTACAAAGGACACAAGTGACATCACCAGGAAGAGAAGAGGCCCACAGGTGGGGGCTGGCACCCCCAAACCATCGGAGCCCAGGAGGCAGAGGAGAAATAAAGGAACTAAGCAGAGGCAGGGGAGGAAAACCGAGAGCCCACAGCACCCCAGCACCGTGTCTCAATCATCCCCTGTCTCAGGAGTGAGATTGGTCTCGACTACTCAGCAACGTCTCCCAGAACAAAGACACATCCTAAAATGCTTCTTCAGTATCCACTTCACCACTACCTGTTACCCAAGTACCCCAAGGAAGAAAAGCCATTGTCTTCTAAATACCCCAAACAAGCTGGCCACTTCTAAAGTGATTCCTGCTCAAACAGCTCACCTGCTAATGACCCCTCCATGTCTTTATGGATCTCACGCTCCTCAACATACCACAGTCATAACACAAGGTGAATGGAAAGCAAATCAGTTGCAAAGGGAAAGTGCAAATCCTGCAAAAGATGCAGGGTTTTATGACATCGGCAAAAGTGATGCTGGAGAACCACAGCTGGGTGCCAGGCAAAGCTGTAAACAAATGAAGACCCAGGAGTCACTGGCTCACAATGAGAGTGAAGAAAGCCCAGGAAGACCACATAAGAAGTTCCAAAGGAACTTCTCTGACCATCAGAGAGTGCACAAGAAGCCAGAAACAGGCTCCAGGGGTTTTGCAAAATGACTCTTTATCGTCATGCTATAAAGTGAAACCTTACATGAATGACGTGGCACCGTGTAATCATTTAATTTTATCAGAAAAATTACACATACCCCCAATAGTAAAAAATAACACTGGGTTCCCTTCTTGTTGATTCTAAGAATTCATACAATGTTGTTATTACATTCTAAATACAGTTACTGACAGGATAAAATTCCACCTATTTTTAGAATTGTGGTTTTCTTCTTCAAAGTGAAGGCTTCATCTAGCCTCTACCCCCGCCACCCCACATTCTCAATATTGCTACGTTAGGGCCCATTTTCAATGAGTTCTCAGCAGCAGGCTTCGTTTTGGTGATAATTATTCTGTGACAGTGAGGCCGTCCTGATCTGCACATTGCTGGACCGAAAGGCCTCCCCCTCTTCCCCAAAAAAGCCCCTCTTCTGGGGGGCAAAAAGCTGACCTGCCCACAGGAACTGGGAGCCCATCAGAAGAGAAAGGCAAGTGAGCGACTGGGCATGAAACCTTGGGAATGAAATGTCCTGGGTCCTCCTGACCCCACCTGAGCCCACAGCAGCTCCTTCCCACCCCACTGGCTGGGCAGAAGCGGCCACAGCTCCCCGTGTGTAGCCAGCAGACTTGCCCTTGTGCAATCTCATCGAGGTATATACGTAAAACGGGTAGGTTTTTCTAGATACCATTTCTATTTTTCTGTGGGTTTTTTTTGAGATGGAGTTTCACTCTTGTTGCCCGAGCAAATGGGGCTGGGCTGGACCCGAGCATCTGAGGAGCAGCCAGGGGACCAGGATGGCTCTGGGCAGAGAAAGGGGGTGAGTCGGGGAGGCAAGGTTGAACCTGGAATCTAGGCCTGAACAAAACTCCCTGGGAGGGTCCTGGTGCCATGCTGGGGGCGGTGGGGACTGGTAAGCAGCTGGACCCCCTTGGAGGACAAATGAGCAACAAATCTATTTGCCTCCTTTCAGGGCATGGAGGTTTCAGACTTTCTAAAGGGTGAGGCAAACCTACCCCTTGGGGACCCATCCTACAGAGACCCTAGCAGCTGGGCCCAAGACATGACCAACAGGGAGACTCGGGAAGCGGAGGGGGAGAGAGGGAGAGCAGGAGAGAAAGAAAGTGGGGGACAAATGGGATAGAGTAGAAAAGGGAGGGTGGGGGCCGGGCAGGGTGGTTCACACCTATAATCCCAGCACTTTGGGAGGCCGAGGCAGGTGGATCACCTGAGGTCAGGAGTTCGAGACCAGCCTGGCCAACATGGCAAAACCCCACCTCTACTAAAAATACAAAAATTAGCTGGGTGTGGTGGCAGGCACCTGTAATCCCAGCTACTCGGGAGGCTGGGGTGGGAAAATCGCTTGAACCCGGGAGGCAGAGGTTGCAGTGAGCCAAGATCATGCCACTGTACTCCAGCCTGGGTCACAAAGTGAGACACTGTCTCCAAGGAAAAGAAAAGAAAAAAGAAAAGAGAAAAGAGAAAGGAAAAGAGGATGAGGAGGAGAGGAAAGGGAGAGGTGGAGGGGAGGGAAAGAGCAAGAGGCATGGGAAGGACAAGAGGTCACAGGGATGCGACTCCTGACCCTCCCAGCCACCCCCCCACCACCACCACGACACACTCCAAAAACCTCTCAGGAGCCCCCTTGAGAATAAGATGCTGATGACCCTCTGGGGACACATTCTCTCACCCTCACTGGTGGCCAGAAACATCCAGCAAAGGCTGCAAGAAGCAGGCTGGAAGGTCATTCCTGACACCCTCCTTCCTCACCATGGTGACGGGTGCCGGTGCCCACCGCCCCTCAGCCCTGGCCCTCCCTGAGGAGGCCTGGGGAGGATTCTTCCTTCTAGCCCTAGAAACAGACCCTGACACTCGTGTCTGCTTCGCCCGATCCCAGGACGACACAGCACTTATGAATACATAAATCTCATAATCATGTAAAAGCTGGCTCTGTCTAGTGATTTCTGTTCAAAGACATCATAAAAGTCATTTATAAACAAAAAAAGAAAGAAAGAAAGAAAGAAAAAAGGCTGATTCCAAAACATCACACGTTCCAAGTGTTTGAAGGTACAGCGAATGCCCACTGTAGCAAACAGCCCCCGGCCAGCCGGGGTCCACAAGAGAATGTTTCAGAGGCGTGAGCACTCTCGAGCTCATTTCCTCTTTCTGCTGCTCCCCACATTATGGATTTATGTAAGGGGGAAGACTTGAGGGTCCCCTTACATAAAAAAAAAAAAAAAGCAACCATAAAACAAAAAACAAAACAAAACAAAAAAAACATTTTTGCAAAGAATTTTATAAGCAGACCTGGAGAACAGGAGAAGGTCTAAGGAAACCCCTAAAGAAGTCTGGTTGCAAAATGTTCTAAAAAGAAAAAACAAACTTTTAACACAGGAACACCCAATAATACATTTTTTAAGTCTGATTTTAAAAAAGGATCAAAACACTTTTTTTCTCCCAAACATTACAAATTACAAGTGGCCACCAGATGCTGGAGGAGGGAAATATGGCTGTGGTTTTGTTTTATTTTCTTTGTTTTTAAGAAACCTCAAAATTAGGGAAGTCACATATACACAAGCAAAGGCAAGGCAGGAAAACTGCCGATGTGGGGGCTAAACTTCACTTGCAGATGGCAGAGGCTTTGAGATGAACACACCCAGGAATCAGCCACATCTAGCCATAGAGCGGGGAACCATGAAAGAATGTGTGCAAACCCAAATTGAACTTGTAATTCACTGGATGGATTTAAAAGGCCTGTGGGAAGTTTTCTGTAAGCCGGGAACATTTTGCTGCTAAGAAAGCCCCGCCACCCAGGGAACGGGCGGGCAGTGTCCTCAAGCCTTCTGCAGGATACAGGCAGATGTTTGGAGATATGATGTAACCTGGGTGAAGTGAATTCACTCAACGATGAGTCATGAAAGCAGCCCTCAAATGTCCTTCAGAAATCTCAGTGGCAGAACACAGAGCTTGGACCCAAATGCCCACCTACCACCCTCAAACAGGAAGCTCCCCTCTCTCCAAGAAGCTCTGGCCCTGACGATGATGGCAGGCTTCAGCTGTTTGACCACCAGCTTCTACTCCTTCATTTTACAGTAAAGCACCCTGATGCTGCTTGAAAGGTGTTGCTCATCCCCCACCTGAGGCACACAGAGCACAGGATGAAGCCAATTCTTTGTACATTGAGTCCCTAGATCAAACTCTACCTGAAGCTGAAGGTCTAGCTTCATGGGCTATTATACTTCTTCTCTTATATGAGTCTGACTGGTTTGGGTTTTCAGTCACACTGCTGTGGTTTGAAGGTATCTCCCACATTTCACGTGTTGGAAACAAATACCCACTGTGGCAAGATTCAGAGGTGGGGCCTGTAAGAGGTGACTGGATCATAAGGGGCTCTGTCCTCACGAATGAATTAATGCATTCATGGATTAATGGGCTAATGGATGAATGGGGTATCACGGGAGTGGAACTGGTGGCTTTATAAGAAGAGGAAGAGAAACCTGAGCTGGCATGTTAGCGTGCTCAGCCCCCCTGCCACGTGATTCCCTAAACTGCCTCGGGTCTCTTTAGAACCCCCAAGATCGTTCTCGCCTGACGTGGCCCCTCCACCTGGGACTTCTCAGCTTCCATAACTGTAAGAAGAAAGTTTCTTTTCTTTATAAATTACCCAGTTTCAGGTATTCTGTTATGAGCAACAGAAGACAGACTAAGACACTCATTCACACAGGGACTCCACCATGCAAGGATTAAATAAAACCCTGATTTTAGCTAGAACCTTCTAAGTTCGGCCATGTCTACCCCTTCCAAATAACCACCAATTCAGAATGGAACAAGTTCCTCCAATGTCATGGAAGGTTCCCAACTTCACCCAACCTCACAGTGCGATCTACCATCTGCTTCCTCAACATCTCCATCCACCTTCATCACAGGACAACCTGCAGAGCCTCAGGCCCTGACTCTGCTCCTCACCACAGAGCTTTTCTGAATAATAACGATGGTAATAATAACATCAACAGTCAGGGCTTCCTGAGAGCTCAGGATGGGCCAGTGGGCTTGCTCTAAGCACGTTCATATGGTATCTCATTTAATACAACACCTTAGCAGTGGGTATCATTAGTCTCCCCATGCTACAGATAAGGGAGCAGAGTCACCCGCCCAGAGTCACACAGCTTGTCTGTGGCAGGGCCAAGCTATCAGCCAGCCCCCACGCAGCCACCTGAAATGAGTATTTTTATGTTGGTATGAATAACTATGGCTATCATATCAAATCCATGATTTGATATGATATATGAACATTATTAAGCTGAGACTATAAAGTTTTTAAAAAGGGAGGAGGTTCAGATTGAGTAAAAATATTAAATAGACAATGTTGTGACTGGTATTTGAATATGACACAAAACATAAGACTGATACTGAAATAAGTATATTGCAGGAAACACTGGATGGACAGACGGACGGACGAACAGATGGACAGACGGACGAACACATGGATGGACAGATGGATGGACAGATGGGTGGGTAGGCAGATGGATGGATGGGTAGATGGTCAGATGGATAAGGAGGAAAGAAGAAGGGAGAAAAAGAATGAACTGAAGGGGAGGAAAGAAGGAGAAAAATGGGCCTGGCATGTAGTAGGTGCTCAACAAATATGCTGAATGAACCCATTAGCAAAGAAGCAGTAGAGTGCTGTAGTTAAGTGTATGGGTCTTGAAGTCAGACTGCTGGTTCATGACTTGGCTCAGCCTTTCCTTGCTGAGGAACCCTGGGCTCGTGACAAAACCTCTCTGGGCCCCAGTCTCCTGGACTGTGAAATGGGACAACAGGAACACCTCCATCAAGGCAGCCAGAAGAAATAAGTGAGTTAATGTATGCAGAATGCTCGGGACACCGCCAGATGCATCCTAAGTGCTTGATAAGTGTCAGCTAACAGTATGATGAGTAAGTTGTTAAATCCATTCTAGGGCTGACCCAGTCTAACCACCTTTCTATTTCAGAAGCAACCTCAAGTTCCACGGGCCTGCCCTGAAAGTAGGAATGGAAGAGAGGAAACAAAGAAACAAAAGGCTCCACTCTCCCCAGGCTCTAAGGGAAAAAGAGGGTGGAAGGCTGCAAGGTAATTTAAGAAGTTTAACAGGGGAAAAAAGTCTTCAACATGAGTGGGGAAAAAAAAAAAGATAAATTCAATGGTCCAGGCTATCTCTCGAGATAGCTAAATTCTGTTGTGCTCATTCTGCATGCTTCAGCTTTTCTTAGACTCTGAGGAGTTTCTGCCTAAATTAGAGCCTGCAACATGCTGAAGAGAAGAAAGGGAAGGTGAAGGGAGGCAGAGGAAGGATCAGCGGCCCGTTAGGCATGCCCTGGAGGAAGCCTGGCTGTTCTGTCCACCCCAACACTGAATGCCAAGACAGTGAAAGTCAAATCCCAGCCAGCACCTTTCCCCACAGCCCCAGCCACAAGCTGTGGGTTGCATCCAAGTCCACAGCCCAGCCCTCAGTGCACTCAACACTTTCCCTGCCACATCCCAACATCCCCAGCAGCAACCACCCAGATTCTCCAGAACATCTGCTACCTCTACCCACCCTGTCCCCATCAGCTCCCACCCTCCCCAGTCAGTTGAAACACTACTGGCTGCTCAGGTGGCTGCTGTCACCACCCGAGAACCCCAACGTGTATTTATTCCTGGGAATGTGTGAGAGGGTGAGAGTGTGCGCATGTGCACGAATAATGCATACACTCTATGCAGGGAGGTATGCATGCAGAAAACAGCTTGGAACTGTTCAGATTCATGCACACACACACACATTAATATCACTCCCTTCAGTAAACACAGAGAGACAAAGCACACAGAAATAAATTGTTACCTTAGCGCTGTTGCTGCCAGATGGGAGAGCCTGGCAATTGCCGCATCTGCACGTCTGTGCATTTGTGTGTAATAATAACGGTGGCTGACATTACTGAGTTCCTACTATGTACTGGACGCTGTCCTAAGTGCTGCATCAAACCCAGAGGAGGTGTTATTATCACCCTTGTTTCATAGCTGGGGAAACCAAGGCACAGAGGTCATTTGCCCCAAGGTCACACTGTTGGTGAGGGGTAAAGTCAAGGACTACAGAGTAAGCACCCAACCTGAGCAAGTCACATTTTATGACGCTGGGGGGTGACGGGGAGGAATCCCAAGATGACCAGCTGCCATGGGGGTCCTCAACAAGCCCACTGTCCCAATGACGGGTCAGGTTTCAGCATGACTGAAATGAACATGAGCCAGAACTCCCCAGGGAAGAGGGGTGCCCAAGGTTCAGAAATGTCTGAAATCAAGTTCAGTGTCCAGCAAAGCCCTCGCCACCAGCAACAAGTCAACCCAGGGGCAGAGCATGCAAACTGGCAACCCACAGGTTTGGCCCACAGTCATGTTTGGTTTGGCCCATGAAGTGTTTGTTAAAAATGTGATTGAGTTGCCAACTTTTAAAAATCGAGTGATTTCATACCGAAAACTCCACATTTCCGGCTGTTGGAAAATGTCTTTAAGAAGTCAAGAGATCTGGCAATACGGGGCTCGAGTTCCCGCACGGGGACTGCTGCCTGGGGCTGAGAGGTGGCTGCTCGCTTGACATGGGACATATGCTCTAGAAGCCACTGGGGTCAGGGGACTCACTGCAGGGGCTCACTTCTGTGCCTCAGTTTCTTCATCTGTAAAACAGCTTCCCCACAGGACTGGTGTCTTGCACCTAGCAAGCACTCAATAAATGGTAAATAGCACTGCTGTCTCCCCAGCATTCAAGACCCAGGGCTCGAGACATTGTTTTGTAAAAATAAGAGCTAAGTCTGGGCGCAGTGGCTTGTGCCTGTAATCCCAGCACTTTGGGAGGCCGAGGTGGGTGGATCACCTGAGGTCGGGAGTTCAAGACCAGCCTGGCCAATATGGAGAAACCCAGTCTCTACTAAAAGTACAAAATTAGCCAGGTGTGGTGGTGCATGCCTGTAATCCCAGCTACTCAGGAGGCTGAGGCAGGAGAATCGCGTGAACCCAGGAGGCAGAGGTTGCTGTGAGCCGAGATCGTGCCATTGTACTCCAGCCTGGGCAACAAGAGCGAAACTCCATCTCAAAAAAACAAGAGCTAACACACATCTAGCGCCCACGCTGTGCCAGGCTCTGTTCTGAGAGTTGTACCTCATGATCTCACTCAATCTTCCCAAGAAACCTGTGAGACCATTCCTAGGTAAATGCCCAAGAGAAATAAAAACCCACCTCCATACAAAAACTTGTACACAATAATATGTGCATAGCAGTATTATTCATAGTAGCCAAAGAGTCGAAACCCAAATGTCCATCAGCTAATGAATGGATAAACAAAATGTGGTATATCCATATAACGGAATATGATACAGCCATAAAAAAGGAATGAAATTCTGACACACGCTACAATGTGGATAAGCCCTGAAAACGTCATGCTAAGTGGAAGAAGCCAGATACAAAATAGATATATATAGAGAGAGAGTATGATTCCATATATAGTATGATTCCATTTATATGAAATGTCCAAATCTGTAGAGATAGCAAGTACATTAGTGGGCCAGGCATGGTAGCTCACGCCTGTAATCCCAGCACTTTGAGAGGCCAAGTTGGGTGGATCCCTTGAGGTCAGGAGTTCAAGATCAGCCTGGTCAACATGGCAAAACTCCATATCTACTAAAAATACGAAAATTAGCTGGGCATGGTAGTATGCACCTAGAGTTCCAGCTACTTGGAAGGCTGAGGGGCGAGAATTGCTTGAACCAGGAGGCAGAGGCTACAGTGAGCTGATAATGTGCCACTGCACTCCATCCTGGGTAACAGAGCAAGACACTGTCTCCAAATAAATAAATAAATAGACTAATGGTTCCAGGGGTTGGGGGAGTGGAATAATGGGGAGTGACTACCAGTGGGTTTGGGTTGTTTTTGAGGCATGATTAAAACGTTCCGAAATTAGAAGATAGTGACAGTTACACAACCTTGTGAATATACTAAAAGCTACTGGAGTGGACACTTTGGGGGAATTATCTATGACGTGTGAATTATACTTCAATTAAAAAATTAAAAAGAGAAACACCTATGAGATAGGTATACTTGTTATCCCCATTTTACAGGTGAGAAAACCAAGGCACAGAGAGATTAAGAGTAAAGAGATGTTCTTCTATATCCGTGTCTATGTAGAGAGACAAAGTCGGGGGAGAGGGTTCAGTGATTTTTCTTGCACCTGGCTGCTTTACTGGTCACAGCCATAGGGATCTGGAATTGCAGCCCTTATCGGGGCAAATCATTTACTCTCCCTGAGCCCGAGGCAAAGGCCAGACAGGAGTGGCTTTTTTCTTAACCTAGATCCTCTCAGGTCCCCAAGGACCCTACAAGTCTGCAGCATTACATGGAAGCATTACTTATTCATATGTATAGGGTCAGTTCTGGCCATTAATAAATGATGATTTTAACGACTCACAGTGGTCCACTCCCAGGGGAATGGGAAGAAACCATTCTGGGTTTTCTAGGCCCAAGCCCTTCACATGGCTGGCTCAGATGTCAGAGCAAGGGGTTCAGTAGCCCATCTCCTCCCAAGTGTCTGGCCAGGAGGACCCCTTACTCACCAGGCAGAAGATGACATCACCAGGCTAAAGGATCCCCTCACTCACTAGAAGCCCCCATGGGACAAGAGGACCCCCACCCCACAGAGTGGGAGGAATCCTTATGAACACCCCCATAATTTGGAGCAGCAGGCTCTCCCTGAGTTACCGGGAGCTGCAAACGAGCCCCTCTAAATCAAGGCCCTGTCTCTGAGCATGGAAGGGACCTCAAGGTGCCCTGCACCTCATTCTCAGATGCAGGGACTGGCCTGTGCATGAAGTATCAGAAGGCAGACAGTGAGAGGGAGAAACAGAGGAAGAGAGGGGCACAGAGAATGAGACCGAGATAGAAAACCAGAGAGAGGGAAGGGGCAGACAGAGAGTCCCAAAGGAAGCTGGAGGCAAAGCCGGGAAGAGAGAGCTAACCAGGACAATGAAAACAAGAGCTCTCTCTCCACTCCAGAAGGAAAGAGGCCAGGAGGCAGAGAGGAGGCCCAGCAGGGGCCTTTGCTAGAGGTCCTTCCCACACTGCAGGGCAGCCCCAGCACTGCCCAGGAGCCCCCATCAGTGGGTGGAGGGGTGGCTTCCCAGCCAGGCCGGAGCCTGCCAGGGCAGCCTCCGCAGAGGAGGAAGCCCGCTGGTCAGGCTGGGGGCTGGGCCGGGAAGTGCCAAGCACCGAGCCAGGTTGCCATGGCCACGGAGACAAAGAGAGGGGCTGATGAGAGGCCCAGGGACAGGGTCCCTAAGAGGGGCCCCGGCTGCCTACAGTCCCTAGGGACTGGGCTGTGGATGCTGGGGAGACAGCAGTGCTAGTTAACATTTACCAAGTGCTTGCTGGGTGCCAGACACCAGTCCTGTGGGGAAGCTGTTTTACAGATGAAGAAACTGAGGCACAGAAGCGAGCCCCCGCAGTATCTCACAGGGGCTTTTGTGACTAGTCTATGAGTTGATCCAGTGCAACTCTTTAGTACAGTTCCCAATGTACTGAAACCCTCACGTGTCAACTATTATCTCAAAATGGTGATAATACCGCAAATGTAACATATCGCAAAATGTAACAATGTCAGGTGACACTGTTAATGTAATTCTCTTGTATCCTTATCCTCACCCACTAACATGACACCTGATGTGCCATGTATGTATCTGATGGCTGGCTTACTGTCTGCCCCTTACCAGAGGGTTAGATCCATAAGGACAGGGGCTCAAGTCTGTTCCATCTCCCACTAAACAGCTCAGCCTAGAACTGTACCTGGCAGTTGGTGGGTACCCAACAAATGGGAAGAAGTGTGAGCTGAGATGCTGGTTCTGCCACATATTTGCTGTGTGACCCAAGGCAAATGACTCAACCTCTCCAAGCCTCCATGTCCTTATCTGTGGAATGGGAATACAACGATGATGACCCCGCCCACATACAGAGAGGCTCAGAGAAGGATGCTCCCTGCAGCACTGCTTAGTACAGACCAGTGACTTTCAAATGAGGGCAATTTTGCTTCCCCCACCCCCCACCCCTGAGGACATATGGCATTGTCTGGAGACATTTTTGGTTGCCACAACTGAGGAGGAGGGTGTTTTGAGCTGGTGGGTAGAGCCAGGGACGCTCCTAAACATCCTACAATGCACAGGATAGGATAGTCCCCCACAACAAATTCCCAAATGTCACTAGAGCTGAGGCTGAGAAATCCAGAAGAAAAAGAAAAAGGCAGGAACCACCAAGATGCCCATCAAGAAGGGAATGAAGGCATAAACCCCAGCAGAATCGCCCTGCAAAATGGTAGGCAGAAGTGAGAAAGAAGGGCCTGAAACTGTGTAAAACAACATAACAAGATTATCCAGACATGCACATTCCAGGAGCAAAGCCAGCTCAGAATGGTAGGTGATCCTACGTTGACCCTCAAGGACCTAGAATTCAAACCCAGGGGCTCAGCCCCAAGCCTACAGATGTAACCACCTGCTCCACCGGCCTCTGCTCTGTATCTTTTACCAAAACAAAAGCACACGCTCAAAAGCATGCTATGTCATTGCTGCCGGTTCACATCGATGTATGGCAACGACATGAGCAACACACAGGGAAAGATCTGGAAAGCTGCACACCAGCCTAGTAACAAGAGCAACTGGGGCTGGAGGCAACCAGGAACACCTGGTTACCTCATCCACAACACTTTAATTTTCTACAAGAAGAATGTATTTGTATTTGTCATGTTATGAAACATTAACGAAAAATTACAAACATATACACTCTTTAACCCAGAAATTCCATTCCCAGAAATGAATAAACTCACAGGTATGAAGTGGCCTGTGTCTGTCCCACCATGATTTGTAATGGCAAAAGATGGGCACAACCTCAGTGTCCATCAACAGAGGACTAATTTATTAATAATTAAAAAAAAAAAAAAACAGTACCTCCATTCAACAGAATTTTATCCAGCTATCATTTTTGAAATGAGGCAATTCCATGTACTATCATGGAACAACCTCCATGATACAGGCACAAAGCAAAATGCAGAAACATGTGTAGAGTGGACCCCACTTGTATAACAAAAGGGGTACACCCAGACTATCTGAAGGGGCCTGTATGAAACCACGGCCAGTGGCTGCCTCTGGGGAGGGAACTTGGAGGCCGACATTTCATTCTACATCACTGTATGCTTTTTAATTTGAACCATGAAAATGATTACACGTTTATATATTTATATATCTATATATGCACAGACACATATATACAGTATATATACACATATCCAGTTATATGTATCGTATGTCATATGTGGTATATAAAACATCGATGTGATATAAAATGTATATAAAACAGTTTTATATATGTATATGCCTAGTTATATATACATATATAGTTATACATACAGTTATATACACATATATAGTTAGATACACATGCATAGTTGTAACATTTGAAATTAATTTAAAAGACACAAAAGATCATATACTATATAATTCCATTTTACATAAGGTTCGAAAACAGGCGAAACTAATCTTCGCAGATAGAAATCAGAACAGTGGTGACTTTTTGGGACACTGACTGGGAGAAGACACCCTCTAGGGTGCTGGCAATATCTGGTCTGAGTGCCAGTTACTCAGATATATCTTATTATAAGCTCACCAAGCTGTATACTTGGTGTATCGTACATTTTGCATACAAGATATACCTAAAATAATTACGATTTAAAATTTTTAATGGAAGAAAAAGGACTGATCATGGTGGAAAGCATTTCCAGAAATTCTCTAAATTATATCATCCCCCTTTCCCAGAGGGAGCTCTTTGCTTGGGTCCCCGAGAGGTGGCCAAGCTAGGGTCCAGCCCCTCTCTCAACTTCTTCCCCAGAAAAAAGCCAAATGGGAATCAAGCTGGCCTTTGTGGTTGAGTCCAGCAGAGCAGCACAAAGGGCCAAATGCCGGCCCCCTGCTCCCCCCAGGCCCCCCAGGACACTGAAGCCCATTCATGTTGGAGGCTGGCCATTTCCCCAGGGCTCCAGCCCCCTCCCCTCAGGAGCTGGGAACAATATCCCCTTTGACCACCCCTCTTGTCTCTCACTTCCGCATTTAATTGCAAGTTCATGGGTATTAAGTGGCTCATACAGCTGACCTAGCTCTCTCTCCCTACCCCATCCCCCCAAAAAAGAAGCCCACAGCGCTGTCTCTGTTCACTGCCCCTCTGTGTGCCCGCTCTTTCTCAATGATCTTCCCCAGAGAGAAAGAGAACGACACCCCCCTCGGTCCCCGCTTGTCACCTTCCTCAAACAACCCTGTTCTCACCCAGAAAGCAGAGTCTGGCAAAGCAAGCTGCTCGTGGCCCTGGCGCAGGGCGCCAGGCCTGCAATGGCAGCTCTGTTCCGACTTTCCAGGCCAGCGGCACACCCACTTTGCACCCCGCTGTAACCCCACTGATGCCTGAGAACACTGAGGCCCGGGAGAGTCGATGACAGGCCTGCAGTCCTGACAGAGCCAGTGCTCAGACCCTAAAGATCCCTCAGCCTGGATCCTGTGACTTTCCCTAAGCTGCCTTCTTGTCCCCATTCAAGGGGGTGCCCAAAGCCTTTGACCCTTAATCTCTTCTCTAACTTGCAATTCCAGGGATGACGCTGGGCTCATCTGTAACCTTTAAGGGTTGGGAAGAAGTCACATAAGTCAATCTCCTGCCTTTTGCATGAACTCACTTTTGCCCTTGCCCATGGGGTTCCCACCTCTGGAATGTCCTCAAGTCTGCCGCATCTATCCTGAAAGTCTCCACCTCCTCCAGGAAGCCTTCCAGGTTATATGGGTCAAGGTCTAGTTTCCCCTCCTCCACCGAAAAACCTCATCACCCACATTCCTCCACTACCAATTCAAGTCCAACCCAGCTCTATCTCTATCCACCTCCTGGTCCAAGCCATCACCATCCCTCACTGGACACTGAGGCAGCCACCTAACCAATCTTGCTCCTCCTATGGTCCAGCCTCCATACCTGCACCTAGGGGTCCCTTTTAAACATCCATCAGACCACTCTTCTGCCCTGCTTAAAGCCCTCCCCGGTACCCTGACTTCCGGGAGGAAGTCCCTGCTCCTCACCTCTTCCTGCAAGGTCCTGCATGCTGTGTCCCATTACCCTCCTTACCCCACAGCCTTCCCTCCCTCCACACCAGCCTCCCCGCTGCACTTAAACTCTGCCAAGTCCTTTCCCACCTCCCAGCCTGTGCACTTGCAAACTGAAGTGTACCTGTCAATCACCTGGGGGCCTTGTCAAAAGCAGATTCTGCTGCGGTGGATGTGGGGTGAGCCCAAGCTCCCACGGTGGTACTGCCAAATCCCTGGAGCACACTTGGAGGAGCTTTGGCATGCAGCAGGCGCCCAGTAAAATTCATCTCCTGGTGTTACAGTCATCTGCTAAATTTACAAGGAACTGTGCATCTGACCCTCCTGTTGGGATTAAATTGGAATTGCTTCAGATCCATGCAAGACCCTGACTTAAATCTGTAAATATGAATTAAATAACTTTTTTTTTTTGAAACAGAGTCTCGCTCTGTCACCCAGGCTGGAGTGCAATGGCGAGATCTTGGCTCACTGAAACCTCCACCTCCCAAGTTCAAGCAATTCTCCTGAGTAGCTGAGATTACAGGCATGTGCCACCACCCACAGCTAATTTTTATGTTTTTAGTAGAGACGGGGTTTCATCATGTTGGCCAGGCTGGTCTTGAACTCCTGATCAAGTGATCTGCCCAACTCAGCCTCCCAGAGCGCTGAAATTACAAGCGTAAGCCACCCCACCTGGCCCTGAATAAATAGCATTTTAATTTAAAATATAACAACTATCATTTCTTGAGTGCCCACATGTTTTCTTTCATTTAATTCTCAAGACTCTCCTGTATACTTGGCTGAGGGTGGCAGGGGCTTGCTGCATGGAAGCCCCTCACAGTCCCCAAGTGAGATCCCCACTGCCCACCACAAGGACACACAGACAGGCCTGGAAGAGGAAAACGTTCGAGATGTCCCTCTGAGCCTGTGTCCACCCAAGCACGCTGTCACTCTGAGCCTGTGTCCACCCCAGCACACTGTCAGTGGCATCCTAAAATGAAGAGCGACTCCTACAAACCCTGTGGCCCTGCCCCGAGCAGCACCGTCTATCACCCTGGAGATTGCACGTGCTAAAAGCGTTAGCTGGTTCAAAGTTAAATATTTCAAAAGCCACCCTCCGGGACCCCAGTCTTATCCTACATGCATTTTGTTAATAATACAGCCCAAGACTGGAGGGGCCTCGGCCTCCTGTGCACCCCATGGGTGAGGGTTTTCCAGCCCCATTTTAGATAGGTAGAAAATGGGGTACAGAGAGGTTGTCCTACAGACAAGCAGGCTTCTGTCCCCCCACAACAGGGCCAGAGAGGGGCCAGCTGGGCTGAAACCCAAGAAGAGAGCGGTGTTCTCCTGGGTGAGGGGGCAGGGGCTGTGGGCACCAGGGCCCTGCTTATCAGTGGCCACCAGTGCCTCTCCCCGGCTGGGCACCTCCACCCATCCAGATAGGATCTTACTCTAATCTGCCTCTGCGCCAGGGGCCAGCAGACCCCTGCCATAAAGGGGAGCCTGGGGGGCTTTGATGTGGTAGAGGATGGAGCCAGCCTGACTTGTGGGCCAGCTGTGGGGGAGGGGAGAGCCCGAGGGGCTTCAAAACAGTCTAAGCTTCTCTCCCATCCATGTGGGACTCTGGACAATTTGAATAAAGCTATTTCACCAAACTTTATACTCATTCAAACTTCACAACAACCTTTAAGGTAGGTACTATAAATACCCCACGTTTTACAAGTGGGAAACTGAGGCACAGAGAGCCTAAGTAGCCTGCTCATGGTCACACCACTGGGAAGTGGCAGGGCTAATTCAAATGCAGGCTGAGCTGACATTAAGGGCCTGGATTTATTGATAAGCCCGTTATCAGCAGGACAACCAACAGCCCCAGTTTACTGAGGTCTGAGGGGTTTCCTGAGATGTGGGACTTTTAGTTTTAAAACCAGGACAGTCCTAAGCAAACCGGGGCACTTGGTCACTCTATTTACCACTCGACTTATCAGTGAGAATAAAGATTGTAATAACAACAGTGACAGCAGTCAACAATCCCTGAGCACTTACAATGTGTGCCCAGCTCCATGCAAACCCCAAAGCCTCACCACACAGTGGTCCTGTGAGGTAGGAGTTTTTGTTCCCTCTTTCCCTCCCTCATGTCACAGACGAGGAAACTGAGGACCAGTTTCCTCGTAAGCTGCAGAACTTACCTACACAGCGTAAAAGGGAGCACAGCCTCTCAGATGGCAAGAGCAGCCAGCTGTCCATGTTCTGAGGCTCTCGGGCAGGGCTAAAACAAGGCCCCAAGAACCATGGTACATACTGAACATGGGCCTTTATAATGAGATGAATGCTTTTAACATACATGACACATGATCAAACCACTCTGGATGCAAATCTCTCTTTTTTTTTTTTTTTTTTTTTTGTAGTGACAGGATCTCACTGTGTTGCCCAGGCTGGTCTTGAACTCTTAACCTCAAGCAATCCTCCCGCCTCGGCCTCCCAAAGTGCAGGGATTACAGGTGTGGGCCACTGCACTCAGCCTGTGGATGCAAATAATTATGGGATTTCTAAAAATATGTTAGCTTAAAATCTGCCAGCTACTAGCTGGGTAATCTTTGGAGAGTTCCTGCCTGTCACCAGGATAAAATGGGGATAATAAGAATCCTTCCCTCACAGGTTGCAGTGAGTATCCCACAGGACTGTGCAACTGAAGAGCTTAAGAGGTCTAGCTTGTGTGAAAACCCAGCTACTAGCAGCAGTATTCACGCTGGCATTAGCATCTATGCCATCACAGGCAACATGGTCTTTTGTGGAAACCAAGGAAGCTGGGTAAGCACCAAGGAACATCTCTTTCCGCAACTCTCCATGCCTCAGGCATCGGCGACACTTGAAGGTCTAATTCTGAGAAGTTGGCCAGCCGGGCTCTCCCTCTTGCTGAGAAAATGAGACCACACCAGTCCTGACACCCACACACCTGCCTGCCCTAAGTCATCCTGAAGCAAGCCCAGCCCTACCACGCGGAGACACCCAAGGAGTCTCCCAAAACCATCCTGTAATGGAGTCCCTTCTGGCCAGAGCACCATCCTTCAGTAGGTAAGGGCCAAGGCACAGTTTCACCTCCGTGGAAACAGACTTTTTGTGGAGAAACCAGCCTGCATCCTGCATCCGGCCACTCCTCTCCTCCCACCACCACCCTGGGCCAGGCCACCCGCGTCTCTCCCCAGGGCTGTGGCAGTCACCTCCTCACTGGTCTCCCCACTTATCTTTGTCCCCTGCTATGGTTTAGCTGTGGCTTATTTGTCCCCACCAAAACTCATGTTGAAATCTGGTCCCCAGTGAGGGGGTGTTGAGAGACGGGGTCGAATGGGAGGTGTCTGAGTCATGGAGGCGGACCCCTCATGAATGGGCTGGTGCCATCCTCACAGTAGTGAGCTCTCACTCTGGGAAGTCTGGATTAGTTCCCCAAGAGTGGGTTGTTATAAAGCCGGGATGCCCTTCGGGTTTTGTCTCTTCACTCATGTCTGTTTTCTCCTTGGCCTTCTCTGGCGTGCCATGATGCAGTGGGAAGGCCCTCATCAGACACCATGGCCATGCCCTTGAACTTCCCAGCCTGTGCAACTGTGAGCTAATCAATCTTTTTTCTTTGTAAATTACCCAGCTTCAGGTGTTCTGTTATAAGCAGCAGAAAACAAACTAAGCCCACCCCCACCCCACCAGCAAACCCGTCTACTTTCTTCACAGTAGCCAGAGGGGTTCTTTTTTTTGTTTTTTTGTTTTTTTTTTTGAGACGGAGTCTCGCTCTGTCGCCCAGGCTGGAGTGCAGTGGCCGGATCTCAGCTCACTGCAAGCTCTGCCTCCCGGGTTTACGCCATTCTCCTGCCTCAGCCTCCCGAGTAGCTGGGACTACAGGAGCCCACCACCTTGCCTGGCTAGTTTTTTGTATTTTTTTTTTAGTAGAGACGGGGTTTCACCGTGTTAGCCAGGATGGTCTCGATCTCCTGACCTCGTGATCCACCCGTCTCGGCCTCCCAAAATGCTGGGATTACAGGCTTGAGCCACCGCGCCCGGCCCAGAGGGGTTCTTTTAAAAGGTAAGTCCTTCACTGTCACTGTCTGGCCTAAGCTCCTGCAGCTTCTCTACCTCTTGCCGTGGCCTCCAAGACCCTGCCCAAGGCAGGCCCTACATGGTGCTCAGACCTCTTCTCTCACCCATTCGCCCCTCACTCACTCTACCCAGACACACCAGCCTCCTTGATGATCCTGAAACTGGCCAAGCTCATCCCTGCCTCGGGGCCTTTGCACAGGCTACTCTTCCTGCCTTAATTCCCATGGCTGGCTTCTCAGCATCTAGGTCCCAGCTCAAAGGCCACCTCATCAGACAGGCAGGCCTTCCTTGATCATCAGATCCAAAACACCCCCGACTCTAATTCATATCTCTGCGTTACTGTCTGCATAGTACCTGTCACTTGCAAGATTTTTCTCATTTGTTATTTGTTCATTATTCATCTCCCCCGACCCAAACGTCAGAGATATGACAGCAGGGATTGTGTCCGTTTTGATCACTGCTGTTTCCCCCACGCCTGGCACACAGTAGGACCTTAGTCAGTATCTGCTGACAGTATAAAGACAGCAGAAAACAAGATTCCTGGAGCTCTAAGCATGCCTGACACGGTGTGGGAATCCCGCATTCCCTTTGCAACAAGGGCTCTGAGAGAAGCCAGGCCATTTTGCGAGCTTGTAACAGGGGCTCTGGCCCAAGCTGGGGAGTAAGGAGCAGGCAAGCCAAGGGGGGCTTTCCTGAGAAGGTGCCTTAGACCCCCACCACCCAGCGTGCTCCCTGGACCAACGGCAGCAGCATCTCATCTCCTGGGAGCTTGCTTAGAAACGCAGCATCTCAGGCCCCACTCCAGACCTGCTGATCCAAAATCTGCATTGGAACTAGATCCGCGGGTAGTTCAGAGGTATAGTCAGATTTGCGATATCCTGGTTCAAACCCCCAGATAAGTAGGTAATAGCAGGCATGGCTGGTTCAGGACATCCCTGGGAACCAAAAGGCTCATGGCAGGCCCACGAGGCCAATCTCATGCAAAACGTGGCTTCCCAGCAGCACAGGCCAGACCATCGAGGCCCATCCAGGGACCCCAATCATCCTTCCTCCCTCAGACCCAAAATAGGATCCAAGAAGCTCAGAGCCAGCATATGCGGGTAGGGGAGGGAGAACGGGGAGATGAACCCAACAGATTTGCGTGGCAGACTCCCCGAGAGCCGCGCCATCTGGAGCCCCTCTGTGATAAAGGGAAGGGGAACAGAGGGAGAGCCAGGAGTATTTTCAAGGAGTGGGGCAAGGGGGCAAAAGAGGGAGAGGGAGGGCCACCTGTCACCAAGACCAGCAGCTCCCCAATTCCACCTCCCCACCACCTGCAACACACAGGCCCACACCCCAAAAACAGCTTGTGATCCACACGGCATCACCCCTTCTGCGGCTTCCCGAGGTCTGATCTCCTGGAAGTCACGCTCTGAGTCCTGCTCTGGGTACATGTGGTTGTGGAGTAGCTGGCATCTCACCCCACCTACACTGACGAACCTATGACCCAGGCGTGAGCAATCAAGTTCTGGGGCCCTCTCCATGGGTGATACTTGGTTCATGGATGGGTCCATGACCTCAGGGTCAGGCCAGGGAGCACCTGGATCCAACTGTGCCTGAGGCCATTACTCCGGAGTCAAGTAAGCCCAGAAAGTCTTTTTTTGTTTGTCTGTTTGCTTCAGACTCTTCAAGTTAGGGTTTCTGTCACTTATAAACCAAACAGTCCTGAGTGACACATCTGTTACAGCACCTATCACCCTGTAATGTCTCACGTGCCCATTTTCTCCCCTGGACTGGAGCCCCTGAGGACACACCACTATTTGAGTCATCTGCATTTTTGACGCCCAGAAGAAGGCCTGGGATATAATATAATCTTCAGGAAATACACGACAATGACTGGATAGCTCATCCTTCTTTCACTCCACAAATATCTACTGAGCACCCACTATGTGCCAGGCACTGTTCTAG
Source organism: Chlorocebus sabaeus (assembly GCF_047675955.1). NCBI lineage: Eukaryota > Metazoa > Chordata > Mammalia > Primates > Cercopithecidae > Chlorocebus > Chlorocebus sabaeus. The sequence goes on along the minus strand of NC_132905.1, from coordinate 15,388,914 downwards.
GTGTGGGGACACAACAGGGAACAAGAGAGACAAAACCCCCTGCCCTCTGGGAGCTTAAATTCTAGAGAGGGAAGAACAGGCAATAAGCAGAGGAGTGAATCAAATACAAGTGCCATGGAGAAGAGGCAGAGAGAGGGGGAGCATGGGAGGAAGGGTGACTTTCGATGGGAGGCTAGGGAAGGCTGGGCTGAGAGGGAGAGGCCGGAGACCTGAAGAGGTCATGAGCCCACGAATACCTGGAGAATGTTCCCGACCAACAGGACAGCATGTGCAAAGGCCCTGAGGCAAGAGTCTGCTGGGCGTATTTGACGATGGAGTCAGAAGACCACAGACTACAGGGCCTTGGGATTTCCTCTGAGTGAGGTGGCAGCCAGCGGGAGCTCAGATAGGAGGAATGTGACCTGACTTATGCAGGGTACATGTGGAGAACCAACCATCGGGGCAAGGGTGGAAGCATGGGACCAGGGAGGAGGTGACTGCAAGAGTCCCAGCAGGAGGCCATGGTGGCTGAGACCCGGGGCTACCCATGGGAGGTGAGAAGTGGCCGGATCCTGGCTGCTTGTCCAAGTTGGAGCGGACAGGATTTCCTGATGGGTTGGATGTGGGATGTAAGAGGAAGAGTGGCGTCAAGATGGCCCAAGGAGGTGCCAGAGTGACTGGAAGGAGGGCGCTGCAAGAGGAGTGGCGGGGAGGAGACAGCGAGTTTCTGATGCCTGCTGACTGCCCTCATGGAGATGTCAGGCCATGATCTAGAGGTCAGGATAGAGGTCAGGGCAAGGAATATAAATGTGAGAAATGTTGGCAAAGGGAGGGCATTTTAAATGATTGAGCAAGATGAGCTCAACCAGAGAATGATAATGAAGTGACAGAGGAAGAGAGGGAAGAAGTGGTCCCCATCTCCTTACCACCGGGCTGCCAGTGCCCACCAGCCTCCTGGCTATGTGCCGGGGAGAAGAAAGGGTGATAAACAGCAACAGAACATCAGTTCCTTGTTCTAGAACAGCTTGCTGTGGACAATGGAGTTTCACATCCACCGTCTAGCCTGCTCCAAAGAGGTATGTAGGGCAGGAATGAGCATTCCTCACCCCACCCCGTCACCCAGATAAGAAACTGAGGCGCAGTCAGAGAAGGGCAGGCAGGTGCAAGGTGATCCAGGCTAACTCAGCTGGCTGAGCCACCCAGCCAAGGCCAGGCTGCAGACACCATGTGCTCTCTGCCAAGTGCAGCTCTTCAGGAGCAGAAACAGAGAGACCCCCCTCCACCTTGCCTTCTGCGGCTGCCAAAGACCTGACACATGGGGAGGGGCTGAGAACATGTCTTGGCCCAAAGTGTTGCAGTGACTGGCAGACAACAAGAGCTGGCAGCGAGCTAGGGAGCCAGGAGGCGCAGCCAGCACCACACACAGGGCTGGCTCACCAGGGTCCCCTCAGCACCGGGGACTCCCTTCTTCCTGGACTTACAGGCCAGCCCCAAGCCCAGAATCCCACCTCACCCCTCTGTGCCCCCCAGCAGCCACCAACTCTCGAGAGAGACACCAGGGATGGGGCATCCTTCTCCCACCTCGGACACAGGGCTCAGCCTCGGGGATCAAGACCCAGGTTCAAATCCCAGCTCCAGTGCCAACTGACAATGAGACTTAGAACCAGCTGTGACACCTCTCCAAGCTTCGATGTCCTCACCTGTAACACAGGTGGCAAATACAGAAACAGTTCTTTCATCACTGTCGTCAAAGCAGTGAACATGTGCTGAGCTCTCAGGATGTGCCAGACACTGCTCTAGACCAGGACTTCTCCCTACATGACAGTAGCAGGTAAGAGTCCAGACATTCTTCCGCCCCAGTTGTGACAACCAAAAATATCTCCAGACATTGCCATATGTCCCCTTTGGGGGAGGGGCAAACGGCCCTTGTTTGAGAACCACTGTTCTACGCCCACCAGAACATCAGCTCCAGGAGGACAAAAATCTTTGTCATCAAATCTAGGGCCTGGATTTGAACTTAAGGGACCTGGTTTCACAATTTGCTCAGACACCTGCTATCCTGATTCTCAAAGGCCTACGAGAGGGTTTACGTGACCCAATATTACATACAGGTCAGGCCCACAGTAGGTGTCTCTAAATGGTCGTTTTTGTTTGTGTGTTCTAAACTCCAGACTTGGTTCATTATAATTAATAACAGCTAACATTAATTAAGCATTTATTATGTGCCAGGTACCAAATGAAACGTCTTTTGCACACCATGGCTCATTTCAGATGTACAATGATCCTAGAAGGAAGGGATTACTATTACTCCCACTTTACTGAAGGCAAAACCAAGGTTCAAACATGTTAAATGACTTGCCCTGGATCACACTCCCAATAAGAGGAGGAGCCGGGACTGAAAGATAATATACCAGGGCCTCTCAGACTTTGGGCTTTCAGATTGGTAAGTTCCCTGACAAGCAAGCAACAAGCATTTAATGAGCACTGACTGTGTGCCAGGCACCGGGCTCAGCATCAGGGATACTAAGGTCAAGGTGGCCCCCAAGCAGCTCCAACAGCAAGCAGAAGGTGGAGAGCGCTCAGTGCCAGTATGGAGGGCTGGGGCTAGGGGAAAGGAAGACAGAGATGCGTGAGAGTAGCAGGAATGGCTTCTCAGAGGAGGTACAGGGACAGCTCAAAGGAATTCAATATCCATTCATTCACGGAACAGTCAGGGAAGGCCTCTTTTTTTTTTTTTTTTTGAGACAGAGTCTCGCTCTGTTGTCCGGGCTGGAGTGCAGTGGCCGAATCTCAGCTCTCTGCAAGCTCCGCCTCCCTGTTTACGTCATTCTCCTGCCTCAGCCTCCCGAGTAGCTGGGACTACAGGCGCCCACCACCTCGCCCGGCTAGTTTTTTGTATTTTTTAGTAGAGACAGGGTTTCACCATGTTAGCCAGGATGGTCTCGATCTCCTGACCTCGTGATCCACCCGTCTCCGCCTCCCAAAGGGGAAAGCCTCTTAAAGGAGGCAACATCTCAACAGAGCATGGCTGAAGATGGAAGTGAGCCATGCTGACATGAGGGAAAAGACAACTGGCAGGGAATTGTCTTTTTTAAATTATTGTTAGTTTATATTAATTCAAAAAATACTGTGTTAATTAGAACTCATGTAGCAATGCAAAAAAAGTATACAAAGATAAAGTGAAAAATCTTTCTCTACACTCCTCCCCATTCTCAGCCTGAGGCTACCAAGGCTAACATCTGGTGTGCATCCTGCAGTATCTTTCTCCATGCTCATAAATACCCACTGACAAAGCCTTTTTTGTGTTTCTTTCCCTACAAAATTGGGGTCCTGCTCTACATTTCACTCAGCAACTTAGGCCTTTCTTAAAGGTACAGCACATACAGCCCCTCACATCCAGAGAGACCAACCTCATTCTCTCCAACAGCTGTCCGATACCCCAACATGTGGCTCAACAACCATCCTAGTGAGACTTTCCTCTGTTAATCGCCACTCACAGGGTTGCCAATTTATTTTGCTATTAGAAACAAAACTGGAATAAACATCTTTGTATCTAACATCTTTACCTACTTTTTTTTTTCTTGTTTCTATAGGAGAAGTTCCTAAAGGAACTGAATCAAAGGGTATCGTGGGTTTTTATTTTTAAAGACATTGCCAATGTATTTTTCCCCCAAGGGAGCCATCATGAACACTCCCACCAGCATCCTCTGGGACTGCTCGCTTGCCTGCAGCCATGCCAGCGCTGGGCATTGTGCCTCTTGTGTACGTGTGACGATGGTAAGGGATGGAAGGTGATGTTGACTGACATGGTTTCTCAGCAGAAATGCAGCTCCACACGGTTCCAAAAAACACTGCCAATTCCAGAGCATTCTGGACCCAAATGAGGCTAGAGGGGTGTGGGGGAGCAGGCTGTCCACCTAGGGGGCCCTGAGCAAGATGGGGACACCTTCTTCCCAAGCTCCTCCCCATCCTTGCAAGCCAACCCCTGAGCCTGCACCATTCTCATTTCTGAAATGGATTTCACACCCGGGCGTAACAAAGATGGCTTTGTCAGTAGGAGAGGGGAGGGGGGCACTGTTGCTGGAACATTCTGGATCCTGTTCATTCAAAGCTCTGTGTGTGGGGATGGGGAGGGCAGAGTTGGGGAACAACGGGGTGCTTCCTGCTCCAGGGCTGACCTCAGGCACAGACACCGTGGGCAGAGCTGGAGCGGCCCCAAATTCCCTGCCATCCCCTCACTGGCGCACTCCACAAACATTTGCTGAGAGCTTGGGCTGTGCCAGGCGCCCCGGGAGCACTTTACATTTATCATCTCACACAGTTCATCCCCACAGCCCCATCAGCGAGGTCACATCGTTAACACCACTGTGCAGATGAGAAAACAGAGGCTCCAAGAAAAGCAGCCAGGACTCGAGGTCACACAGCTCGTGAGCAGCACAGGCGCACAAAGCAGGGGCGGCGGACTGCCATCTAGCCACCTGCAGAACAGGCTCTCCTGCCCAGGCTGCTGTGGCAGCCTCCTCCTCAGCCTCCACCCCATCTCCTATCATCTACTCCCCACAAGTAGCCAGAGGGATCCTGCGAAAACTGAGTCAGATCTGCCCCTCCTCTGCTGAAACGCTCCAAGGGCGACCACCTCACTCAGCGTAGAAAGCAAAGCCCTTATAATGGCCCTCAAGGTCCTGTGCAATCTGCCCACCAGCCTCCCTACTCCTACTGCCACCTCTCTGACTTGATCTCCTATTGCTCTGCCCCTGGCCACTCCGGCCTCCCTGTGCATCCTGAAACAGGCTCCTGCCTCAGGGCACTTGCTATTTCCCATGCTTGGAATTCTCTCCCCATAAAGACAGAGGCAAAGTCCTTTTCCTGATGTGACACCCCTAGAAGAGGCAGAGCCTGGATTCAGAGAAAACAGAATGCACACAGCTGAGTCTTCAATAAGAGAGAAGGATGCTGTGTGACTCTGGGCAGGTCAGGGAACCTTTCGGAGCCTCTATTTCCGCATCGACACAATGAACAGGCAACGCAAGAACACCTTCCCCACCAGGTTCCTGGGGGGCTGTGGTGCTTGGAAAGTGTTCACTGGGCACAGTTCCTCACACATGTGGGCACCAGTGTTATAATGACATCCACAGGGAGAGCTGGAATAGTCAAGAAAGGCCTCCCAAGGAGGTAGGATAGGAGCAAGGATTCTGAGGTCAGACGTGGAAAGGCCAAGAGCCACTGCAAGCAGGCCATGGGCCAACAGGGCTCCCCTGGGAGGGAGCCCAAGACTTGGGGGAAGGCAAAGCCTTCCAATCTGGGATCGACGTACCAGCAGAGGGGAGAAGAGATGCTCCCACCTGGCATCCCTCCCTGTCTTCTGGTCCCAGCACTCTGGGGGCTTCCTTCTGGGAACCACTCCTCTCCTGACTACCATGTGGCAGAGCTAGGTCCCTCACCCAGAAGGCAGCCAACCCACGGAAACAGAGAAATTCCCGTTCTTACTGAAGGTGGTTTGAGATGGGTTTTCTGTCACTTGCAACCAAAGGATCCTGACAACCAGCTGGCTCTTGCTGATCTCAGCAGCGGCAGCAACACCATTGTCTTTATTATTGTTCTTGTTATTTCAAAATCTTCAAGAGGAGGGACAAACGAGGCCAGGGGAGAGGCCACCAACAGGCTGTCCAACAGCCGGAAGACACCAAGCCTGAGCGGGAAGGTATCAGGGTCCTGCAACCCAAGAGGCCCAGGCAGGGACTCTCTTACGCCCCTGGAGGAACCCACTACTTCCTCCCAGGGTCTCCCAAAGGGGCATGAGTGCAGGAAGTAGGACGGACCATGTGGGAACCTCCTGTTTAACAGCTGATGTTGCAGAAAAGAGAAGGGAGCCATTGCCCACAGGCCACAGGAAGTGGAAGTCTGGGTAACAGAATCGCACCCTCTAAGAGAGACCCACCTTCTCGCCTTTTCATCTCAAAGAACAAGAAGGACCACCCACAAACTGAAAAACAAGTCTCCAACTTAAAACCCCTATAGGAGCTGGGCAGGTGACAGGGGATGCTGTGTGTCTCCTTAGCAAAAGCAATGACTATTGTATCCTTTTAACAGAGGAGAGTGTATCTGTCTAGTAAACACACAGGAATACTCCTCTCTTCCAAAGAGAAACCTGCTACCCTCCACTCGCCTTAAAACACGTAATTCTCTTGGTCTTTCAGTTTTCCATCTGATATACTCAAGGGTTAGAAGAAACATTCCTCTGTCCTCTTAACTCTACAATTTAAAAAAATTAAGAACCAGGCCTAGCACAGTGGCTCATGCCTGTAATCCCAACACTTTGGGAGGTTGAGGCAGGAGGATCGCTTAAGCCCAGGAGTTCGAGACCAGCCTGGGCAACATAGTGAGACCCCATCTCTAAAAAAAACCTTTTTTTTAAATTAGCTGGGCATGGTGACATACAACTGTAGTTACAGCTACTCAGGAGGCTGAGGTGGGAAGGTCACGTGAGCCCAGGGGTTGGAGACTGTAGTGAGCTATGATCACACCACTGCACTCCAGCCTGCGCAGCAAGGCAAGATCTCACCTCAATCAAAAAAAAAAAAAAAAGGCAGGGGCGATGGTGTTCACTCTCGTAATCCCAGCACTTTGGGAGGCCGAAGTGGGTGGATCACCTGATGTCTAGAGTTTGCGACCAGCCCAGCCAACATGGCAAAACCCCGTCTCTACTAAAAATACAAAAATTAGCCAGGGGTGGTGGTGCACACCTGTAGTCCCAGCTACTCAGGAGGCTGAGGGAGGAGAATCACTTGAACCCAGGAGGTGGAGGCTGCAGTGAGCCAAGATCATACCACTGCACTCCAGCCTGGACAACAGGGCCAGACTCCTCAAAAAAAAAAAAAAAAGAAAAAAATTAAAAACCAATAGGGCAAGTGCCATAATAAATGGCAACCAATGTTTGGTCTCAGTGTTAGAAACATGTTATGGAGGGGTGGAGATTGTGGTTAAATGAAGACTGAAGCCCTGTGCCCTGCAGAAGGGGCAGCTGCTCTTCAGGTCCAGCCAAACCAAACGTTGCCTGAAGAAGTGCAAGTGACACATCTTCTGATTACTAAGAAGCTGGAAATAATAGATTTTTGTATGAAATGTCTTCATTTTTCATTGTTGGCAGCTAAATAACAATTTTTAGTTTTTTATTAAACATGGGATTTCACTGTGTTTGCCAGGCTGGTCACGAACTCCTGACCTCAGGTGATCCACCCACCTTGGCTTCCCAAAGTGCTCGGATTACAGACCTGAGCCACCGTACCCAGCCTAAACAAAAAATTTTAAAACAATCCTGTGCAGGCTGACAAAACCCACGTATGGGCCTAACCTGGCCTTAGGACCCCCGGGTTTTGAACCAGTGGTTCTGATCATAAGTAAAGTGAGGGGTTCTGCTGTCATCACATCTGGGGCCTCAGTAGCTTGTACAAGGCCTGGCCCATAGCAAGGGTGCAATCAATGACTTCTGACCAGAGTCGGATATACACACACACACACACACACACATACGTGTGTATGCACACTACTGACCAGACCTGGATACACACACACACCCCTCACACTACTGATCACTGAAGTCAAAGAATCTGAAAGCGAAGTTTCCCAGAGACAAGGGAATCCCCTAGGACAAAAGATTCATCCAACTCATTTGGATACAACTTAAACCCACCTCCCTGTCCTCCAAGGAGTCTCAGCTGTTGGATAAAAACAGACTATCATGGGATAGGAGTCAGAAAACCTGGGCTTCAGTTCCATCTCAACCACAAACTCACTTGGGAACCCCAGGCCGAGTGACTGAACAGCTCTGTGCCTCAATGTCCCCTTTCTGAAAAGTGAGATGATTGGATGAGATGATGTCTCGGTGTCTTCCAGCTCTAACAGCCTGTTTCCAGGATTCTAGTGCCAATAATTTATTTGGGCTAGAAAGGACCAAAGGGTCCTAAACCCAGGTTTCTTCAGCCCTCAGTTACTAAACTGACAAAAGAACCGGTAGCAATCAACAACGATGCACATGGGCCGTCATTGTGAAAAACTGCAAACTACCTAAATGCCCCAATACAAGAGGAACGGGTAAGTAATAATAATTTTACTAGAATGCTATTATGAAATTATGTATTGGTATAATAATTCTTATAAGTATAGCTAATATATATGGAATGCTTACTATGTACCTCGCATTGTTCTGATAGCTTTGCAGGTCCTAATTCACCTAATTTCCCCATCAATCTAAGATAGGGGCGCTATTTTAGGAGATGAGGAAACTGAGGCGCACACAGATGGAGCAGCTGGCCACTCACCACACAGCAGGTAGGCAGTCAGGATTTGAACTGGACAGTGGCCATCATACAGCCCCCACATTTCATTCCGAAGACATCAAAGGCTTGCTGATGGAGAGTGTTTAGCAGTGACACGAGGAAGTACGCACAAGCAGTATCTGTTGTTGTGTACCAGGCTCAAACCAAATGCAAGGAACAAAGAGGAAATACACCCAAAGGTGAAACAGCTATTTGGAAGGGTGAGATCTTTTTACTCATCTTTATTTCCCAAATTTTCTAAAATGAGCGCAGTAACTACGAACACAGCCAGACGTGGCAGGCGTCCCAGGGAGCCGGCTCCGCACCCAGCACTCACCTACTCTACTCCACCCCCAAGGGCCCAGATGTCTGCCTGCCCTGCATCCTGCTGTATCCCAGCATCTGGACCAGGCACACAGTAGGTGCTTAATACAATGTGTTGGAACAAGGGAACAAGTCTATGAGGTAGGAACAGAGATTTCCCCATTTTATAGCTGAAGAAACTGATGTCCAAGAATCAGCTTCCCGAGGTCACAGAGCTGGTCACAGAGCTTGGATCTGGGACAAGCATGAGCACATCTCAGTGGAGACTTTCTACCAAGGACAATCAAAATCACCAGAGCTGGACCGCCAAATACAACACGTGATCCAGAACTAGATCCTGGACTGGTGGTGGGGATGGGTGAGGAGATGTGTACAGGGAACACTTGGGGAGAAATTGGTGAAATCTGAATACAGACTGTGCATTGTATCATTTAGTATAAACGTTGACTTGCCTGATTTTGTTCAAGGCACTGTTGTTACACAAGAGAATGTCTGTCTTCCTAAGTGATGCATGCCAAAGTTTGTAGGGGCATCCTCTCTGCAATTACTCTCAAATGGATCAAAATAATAACAATGCATGTGTGCATGAGGGGGAGAGGGGAAAACAAAGGAAAGGGAGAGGGGGAGTGATCAAATAAAAAGTTACCAAAAATTTAACTCCAAAAAAACATATTAAATTGCCCAGAAATACAACATGTTTGGTTTTGTGCCTAGAGCACCATATGTATGTAGAAATGAATAATATATGCAGCCAGGTATATACACAAAGTATCATTTTACCATACTGAGTTCCATAAGAGCGCCTGTAGCTGAAGAGACATAAGGGAATGTGCTTTTGACACTCACACCTCCACTGCATTTACTACTTTTGTGTTCAAGGGGAAATAAATCTTTAAAACCACCCAATCAACATCCTGGTGGGCCACTGGCTGGTGGCTGAGACCACCCAGAGCTCCCTGACGTGGCAAATAAAACTTTCCAATCCCTCTGCCCTCCCCGGTGTGGTAAGGGCAGGAGGCCAAGGAGCCCAGGCTGCGGCTGCCCCTACACAGGGGTTCACGCTCCCAAGACAGAGTCATGGCCAGGAAGGCCTCTGCCACAGAGTGGGCCCCATTCAGCCCCTTTGGCTCATGCATTCATTTCTTCCACAAATGCTAACAAAGTCCCCATTAAAATCGTCAGGGACTTGGCCATGAACACAGCAGACACGGGCTGTGACCTCATGCAACTTATATTCTAATGGGAGAGAGATACTAAACAAATAAATCAACAAGGTAATTCCAGGCAGTGATGGGTCAAGAAGAAAATCAGTGCAGTGGTGTCGAGAAAGGGACTAGAGGGCTCTCTGAGGAGGTGGCACTTGAGCTGAGAGCTGAAAGAGAAAGGGGGGCTCTTGGTGCAAATCAGGGTTCCAAGAGCTCCAGGTAATAGGAACAGCAAAGGAAAAGGCTTAGAGGCTAGAACCAGCTGAATACAGTGCAAGAACAGAAAAAAATCTGGTCGGGGCAGGACAGAACGAGCTAGGCGGGGAGACAAGGTCTACACAGTGAGCCGAAGCTGGATCACATGATACCTTCTAAGCCATCATAAGGAGCTGGGATTTTACTAACCTCCACGTTCCACCTCCAGCAGAGTGAGGATGGGGGAGGAAGAGGACTCCTTGTGCTTGTTCATGTCCCCAGCAAACAAACCAGAATGAAATGGCAGGGTGTTGGAGCTAAACCCAACGCTGTCAGTAATTACATTAAATATACATAAGCTAAACAGTCTAATTAAAAGGCTGGGACTGTCAGAATGGATTTAGAAAAGCAAGACCGAACTATACGATGCCTGTAAGAGATGCACTTGGAATATAAAGACACAGAGGCAGAAAGGAAAAAATGGAAAACGGTAAGCAGAAGAAAGGTGACATGGCTATAGCAATATCAGACAAAATAGGCTTCAAGACAAGGAGCATTATCAGAGATAAAAAGGAATATTTCATAATGATAAAAGGGTCAATTCGCCAGGAAGACATAATCATAAACACGTATTTCCAGCAACAGAACTTTAAAATGCAAAAAGTAATACCGACAGAACTCAAAGGAGAAAAACATAAATCTACAGTCACAGATGGAGACTTCCAGAGCCTTCTCTCAATAACTACCAGAACAAGGAGTCCAAGCATCAGTAAGGATATACAGATCTGAACAACACTACCAACCACCTTGATCCAAATGACATGTATAGAACACTGCACCCCAAAATAGCAGAAGACACATTCTTTTCAAATGTACATGAAATGGTCCCTAAGGTAGACTACCTGCTGGGTCATAAACCAAGTCTCAATCAATTTCAAAGGATTGAAAACCCATATATATTCTCTGAGCACAATAGAATTAAATTGGAAATCACTAAACAATGAGTTATCTGGAAAAGCCCTAAAATGTGGAGATCAATGCAATCAGATGGCTTCCTCACTCCCCACCCCACCCTCAGAGTAAACAGTGCAGACAACATCTGGCGCAAAAGTCCCCTGGGAGAAAGCAGTTAGGCATCTGTCTCATGGCCAGGTCTAAGCCCACACTCCTAGGTAAAGGGGATACCAGGCTGGGGTAGATGCTCTGGCTTCAACCTCAACAACCCAACTGGCAAATCATTTCAAGAGATGCTGGGGCGGCCAGGCACAGTGGCTCACGCCTGTAATCTCAGCACTTTGGGAAGTCGGCCGAGTGGACAAAATCACCTGAGGTCAGGGGTTTGAGACCAGCCTGGCCAACGTGGCAAAACACTGTCTCTACTAAAATTACAGAAATTAGCCAGACATGTTGGCATGCGCCTGTAATCCCAGCTACTCAGGAGGCTGAGGCAGGAGAATCGCTTGAACCTGGGAAGCAGAGGTTGCAGTGAGCCAAGATTGCACCATTGCACTCCAGCCTTGGCAACAGAGTAAGACTCTGTCTCAAAAAAAAGAAAACAAGAAAAAGAAAAAAGAGAGATGGTGGGGGTCTGTGTACTGTGTTGGAGAGACCAGGTCTTACCAAAGAGGAAACCATACCCCATAATACAGCCCACCTGCCCTGCCTCACTCAGAATGAGCCAGAATGAGGCCAACAGCCAATCAGTTCACCTTACTCAGGGGTCACTCTGGGCAGGGCCAGAGAAGGAGTAAATAAAGTAAAGCACAGTGGTCATGAATATTGGCTTTGGAGTAGAATAATCCTGAGTTCAAACCCACCACTGACCATCACTGGTGTGTGGAACCTTGAGATGGCCCCAGAATTACAGTCCCCTGTGTCTGCGCCCTGGAGGATCCTTTCCCACTTCATGTAAGTGGGACTGTTAGTGTGACTGTTTGGTAAATGAAGAGGCGAAGGGATTTTGCAGATATAATTAGGGTCCAAAATCAGCTGACTGAGCAGGCCTGACCTAATCAGGTAAAGGCTTAAAAGACGCCTGTGGGGGATAAAGCAGGGAGAATACAAGCACACTTCTAGGCCTAGGCCCTTCCTAAAGGAAGAGATTCAAACAAGTGATTCACCTGCTGGCCATGATGTGGCTATGTTGTGGGAGGACCACACCGCTAAAACTCAAGGGCACCTCTAGGAAGTGAGGGTGATCACCAGCCAATACTTTGCAAAAAATGGTGACCCCGGCTCCATAACACATGGAACTAACTGCCAACAACCCCATGCAGATGCCTCCCATGCCCCCACCCCCTCCTCGCTCCAAGCATCAGATGAGATCACAGCCCGGGTCAACACCCTGATGGCAGCCTCATGAGACCTGGAGCAGAAAACCCAGTTACACTGCACCCAGACTTCTGGCCCACAGAAACTTCGAGGTAATTAACAGGCGTTATTTTAAGCCACTAAATGTGTGGTAACTTGTTTGGCAGCAACAGATAACTAATATGCCATCTCTGTGTGATCCCAGGCAAGTGACCTCACCCTCTCTGGGCCTCAGTTTCCTCATCTGCAAAACTGCAAGGCTGTAAATGAAACAGGATGTGCAACAGCCTCACCCAGAAAGTGGGGAGCAGTATGTTCTGTGCCCTTTCAGCTTCATGGAGGGATTTCACAGCAGGGGAAGGGAAGGTGCCGTCTTGTGTTTTTGAGACACCAATCTGTTTTTTCAATCTTCCAATGGGTTGTTTGGAGAAGAGAGTGAACAGCATCTTCTAGCTCCAACTTACAGCCATCCCAGTTACTCCCAACTGCCTTCAGAATGCAGAGACCAATGTCCAGGGCAAGGGACCACTTGGTCAAAATAAATTCAGTTACTTATTTCAAGTCCCAGGAAGGATCTCAGGCAGTGTGCTCATGAGATGCTATAACTGTCCCTGTGCAAAAAGTAGGGAAATATTAAGATTCTAAAACAGAATGCTTAAAAATAACCTCTACTAATTACCGGGGCCTACTCAGGTGCCAGGCAGTGAGCCAAGTGTCTCAATATATTTTATAGATGAGGAAACCAAGGTTCAGATAGGGAAAGTTTCTTGCCCAGGGTCACACAGCTGCTGAGGGGCAGAGATAAGATTCAGACCCAGACAATCTGGCTAGGCCCCTGGCACTTGAGCACAATGCCACACAGTAAAAAATTCTCCTGTGCCAAATCCTCCAGCTCACACATACCCACATGGTCAAAAGACACCAGGCCATCTTAGTCCCCAGAAGTCTGCACAAAAATGCTTAGCAGTTACATAATTCAAAACAATCACATCATGTAACAAAACATAGGCACGTATAGAAGCAATTTTTTCATTCAAAAAATATTTAATGAGCATCTACTATGTGGCAGGCATTGTTGTTGGTGCTGGAGATCAAAATCTCTATCCTCTTGGCATGCCCGTGACATGACACGCTGGTGAGGGAGGCAGACGATAAGCAATAAATAAGTAAAATATCTAGTGTGTTAGCTAGCAGGAAAAAAGCAATGCAAGAAAAGGAAGAAATGGTGAGGTGGGGATGTGCTGTGTCAGAAAAGACCCAGCCAAGAACAGGATTTTCAGCAAAGGCCTGAAGGAGGGGGAGGGTTGAGCCACAGGGACACTGGGGGGTGGAGGGAGCACATTCCACATAGCACAGGTGCGAGGGCCCTGGGGCAGGTGCATGCTTGGTGCATCCGAGAAAACGCAAATGCGCCTGGAGGAAGTGGACGTGGGGGTAAGAGCTACCCAGAAGATTCTGGGATTGGACAGTGGGGATGACTGCGCAACTTGGTGAATATACTCACAACCACTGAATCGTACACTTTAAAAGGGTGAGGTTTATGATGTGTGAATCATATCTCAGTTTTTAAAACTGTATGGGGAAAAAGGAGTGATGAAGTAATGAAAGAAGAGCTGGGAGAGCCAAGAGAGGCAGGTCTTGTGCGACATTCCAGGCCAGACTAAGGGCTGCTTTTACTGAGTGAGATGTAACTGATTAGGGTCTCACTGGATCCCTCTGACTGCGTAAGGAGAACAGAATGTGGGAGGTGAGGGAGAGATCAAAACAGTCAACTGCAATGGTCCTGGCCATTCCCGGCTGCGTGTCCTCAGGTACGCCACTTCCCCTCTCTGCAGCTGTTTTCCTCACCCAAGAAGTAGGCCTGAAAAATCCCTCCCCCACAGGGGAGAGGTGAGAGCTAACAGATGATGAAGTGCTGTTATGATACCTATGCCCGGAGGGTGGAGTACCGATCCTGCCAAACAGTTTTTAATTATGCAAATGAGTTTCCTGAACAGAAAACAAGGGGCACCTTCCTCTGTCTCAGGAAGCAGAGGTTCATCTCGCATCAACAGCCCTCCCAGCCCAGAGGCAGCTGCCTTCACATCTCATCCACATTCTGGCCACAGATGGGGTCCCAAACTCCTCTCTGGGTGTGGTTGGCTCCACTGGCCTCCTCCAGGAAGCCTGCCCTGGTTACTTGGTGACACAGTACCCACAGGAAAGCTGACATCCAAAGAGAGGACAGAACCAGCCGTAGGTCACAGAACAGCCTGGAAGCAGGCAGGGGATCTGCTGTGGGAGGGGAAGGTACACCCATTCCCCTCTGAGACCTTAGTAAGACCATTGTACAGTCTTGGTTTCCACGTCACCAAATGACCTATGCCATATCCAACTGAAAGCAGTCTGGTGGCTCCTCACACCACAGGAATAAAACCCAAACTGCTCACCATGCATCTGAGGCCCACGCAACCTGGACCCTGTAACATGCCAATCTCATCTCCCCTACTCTCCCCTCCAGCCACCCTGGCCTCTTTCTGTTCCTCAAACAAGCCTGGCACAGTCCTGCCTCAGGGCCTTTGCATCTGCTGCCCCCGCTACCTGGAACACACTTTTCTCCACTCTTTCCACCAGGGACTCTTTCTCCTCCTTCAGGACTTGGTCAAATGTCATCTCCCTAGAAAAGCCTTCCTTGTCCATTCCCTCTAAAGTAGATGCGACCATCCCTGTCACAAACATAACCTCATTTTATTTCCTTCTGTCTGCATCCACTCCCCAGCTGTGTGGACTTAAGCAAGTTACTCAACCTCTCCCAGCTTTAGTTTCCCCATCTGCAAAATTGACCTCAGGGAGTTGTTGCAAGGGCTCAAGAAGCATGTGGTACAGTACCTGGAACACAGCAAGGCCTCAGTGGCTGTCCTTATTATGACAACTCTGGTCCTTTTCTCAAGGGATTTCTTTTTGCGATGTCTGAAGATTCCCTGAGGGCAGAGACCTTGTCTTGTTCCAGCCACATGCCAGCACCTAGCACAGTGCCTGGCACACAGTGGTGCTGAATAGCCATTTATTGAATGAATAAGTCTATTAGTGGATGCAAGCATCAACTGCCCACACCCCAACCCTGGCCTCACTCTTCCTGAGAGATGCTCCTTACAGAAGCCACCCCCTCCCAGCAAGCGGGGAAGCACAAGACCCTGGGTCCTGACAGCCGATGGCCACCTGCCTGCACCAGCTTTCAGCAGCCCCAGTCCCGCCAGCCTGAAATAGCTTCGCCTCCCCTGGCCCAGAATCAAGGGATCGTCTGTCAGTTCCACCCTGGGGAAGGAACCAGGCGGGTAAACACAGATTGAGTGTCCAACCACAAGACAAAAGAAGAGCAGACAGACCCTTCTGGTCCTCAAGGAGCCAAGAAAATAAAAATAAGCTTAAAAATCCACACAGGGCTGGGAGGCTGGAGGGCTCCGCTTCTGCCTTGGGACTTCCTCCGGGAGGAGGGGTGAGCCCGCACACAATCACTGCACTCGCTCCCTAGAGTAACCCTAGGAGGTCTGGGGTCATCCCCATTTTGCAGATGGGGAAACCGGGGCTCAGAGAGGCAAAGCAACATCCCCAAGGTCACACAGGGGAAGAGCCAGGAACTGAACCCAGGCCAGATGGCTCGAGAGTCTGCGCTTTAAACCATGAACCGCAAGAGAGGGAGCCTCCCAGACACTCTGCTGGGTGAAAAGGGCAAACCGTATTATGCTACTTACGTAAACACATCTCACGTATTTCCACGCAGGCATGCTAATGCCCCCATACAGTCTGAGAGCACAGGTGGTAATCAAAGGAGCTTTTAGCCCAGTGGTTCTCAACTGGGGGCTATTCTTCACGCCCAAGCCCCTCTAATGGATACTTGGAATATCCGGAGACATCTGTGGTTGTCACAGCTTGGGAAGACGGGTCCTACTGGCATCTGGTAGGTAGAGGCCAGGGATGCTGCTAAGCATCTTACAATGCACAGGACAGCCCCCCCCATCCCAAAGCAAAGAATGATCCAGCCCCGTATGTCGATAGTGCTGAAGGCTTAGAGACTAGTGGGATTTACTCCAGACCAACTGCTAGGGCCACAGATGACCCCTGTGAAACCGCTTCAAGGGGGACTTCTGGCCGGGCACGGTGGCTCACGCCCATAATCCCAGCACTTTGGGAGGCCAAGGCAGGCAGAACACTTGAGGTCAGGAGTTCGATACCAGCCTGGCCAATATGGTGAAACCCTGTCTCTACTAAAAAATACAAAAATTAGCCGGGCGTGGTGGCACATGCCTGTAGTCCCAGCTACTTGGAGGATGAGGCAAGAGAACAGCTTGAACCCGGGAGGTAGAGGTTGAAGTGAGCCAAGATCACGCCACTGCACTCCAGCCTGGGCAACAGTACAAGACTCCATCTTTAAAAAAAAAAAAAAAAAAAAAAAAAAAAAAAAAAAAAACAAAGAGGGATTTTTGATCCCGGCTAAAACACAAATCCCAGAAAAGGATGTAGGCCACCAAGCTCTCTTCCCAGGTCTCTGGGGATGGAACTCTAACAAACTGAGTGGCTACTGCCCTTAACTGGAGCTCACCTCCCCTCTGGGGATGCAACTCATGTCACCTGCAAAACAAGGAGATTCAGACCCAATGACCCACCTGGCTTCTGTTCAAGATCTCCGAAATGCAAGGCAGGAATCAGCTCTGACCTGGCCCCATGTCTGGGGAATGATGCTGTGGGACAAAGCACACCAGTTTGAGGGGCAGCCCCCCCTGTCGCCCACCTCCCTCCAGTATTCCAGCCAGCACGCCTGCGTCTGTTGGAAAAAAAGAAAAGACGCCCCCAAAATCTGAGAGGTCAGGTTCTACTGCAGCCAGGCATGACCTGCTTCAAACACTTAACTCTTGCAAAACCTTTAAGGGAGAGTGGCTGTGAAGCAAATAGGATGTGGGTTTCTTTATCAAAGGGAGTGGCCCCAAGCCCAACAGGTCTTCAGCTCTCTGGCCTGATAAGGGAGTATCTTTCTCTCCAAGAAGGGGGTGCCCTGAAGTCTCAAAAGCCAGAGACACCTACCCCATTCACCTCTTCTTAAAGTGACAGTTAAATTGCTACCAGGGCAAACACCAGAATAAAAGTAGGTAGGCTTCCAGAAGGCTTGTCTGAAGAATGAGTCATAGAATCCCCATGGGGTTGTCCTTCTTATAAGGACAAGGACCTGTTGATGACTTCATTCTCGTGGCCCAGAACACTGCCCAGGATATACAGCAGATGCTCTATACATACCTGCACACAGAGAAAAGCAGTCTCGTATCTTCATGGTTTTACCTGTACAGAGCTCTCTGTCTGCCATACATTAAAAAAAAAATGTCACCCATCTAAATCCTGCTGACACTCAGGTTTTTATCATCAAAAGATTTTTCACTGACTTCCTGATGATGATGTGTCCAACACAAGGTGGCCTGTCCCAGGCTCTCTGGCATCTGAAAACTGAAATAAGGTGGACTTTTTGACTTAATTCTTGCCCACCTGGGCAGCCCGGAGGTCTCACAGGGCCGGTAAGTTTGCTCATGAACACAGCCTCATGTTGGCACAATTCAGGATAGTGGTAAAGAATACGGGCCAGGCAGCCTCATGACCTGGGTCCAACTGCCAGCTCTGTCAGGCTGTGTGACCCTGGGAAACTGACTCGGCCTCTCTGTGTCTCTGTTTCATTTGTAAAATAGGAAGCATAAGAATACCTGCAACTTCTGAGTTAATGCATAAGGAACTATAAGCAGGGCTTGCATGTATATAAATATTAGCAAACTGTTACCACTATTACTATTGCATTAATCTAAAAACCATGTTGAAAATACAATTCTTCCTGTCAGCTTCTTAAAAAATATATTCACATACATATGTATAATTTCATATGAAAAGGGTATTATAAACAGGATTTTACTTCCTTATCTTCCTGGTTGCCTTTCTCCCTAAGATACGCATTCTTCCATCCTTTTCTCCAACCTGCTGTCACCTTATACATACAACACACGTGTATATTATGGTTACTGTTTATTTTCCAAAAGAACTGTGTTACATATACCTCTCAGCATCCTACTCTTCATACGAAGACTACGTGGAAATTCCCCCAAGTCACTGGGGAGATCCCTCTGCCTCAATGACTGTGGAATCAAAGACCTGCCCCCACCCCACCCCCACCCGTGGCATTTCTCCCCAATGTGAGACTAGGAGTACAGAATCATTTAAAACAGAAAAAAATAGTGACAACAAAAAACCACAGTTTCTTGTTTGGCAAGCGGAGCTCCAATGAGAAGAAAAACTTTAGTCTCCTCCCTCCAAAAAGCGGAACCACAGAAAGTGTTCTGGGAGCTTTCTGCCCACAATCCCTGTTCCTCAGAGACCCCATCCCGGTCGGTTCCGGCCAGACCCTCTAACCCTCTACGTCTCTAGAGCTCTCTGTCCTCAGCCACGGGGAGACCTTTGAGAAGCTGCTGACCGACTCCCACCCACAGGCCTCTGCCTGCCCCCCCAGGCCCTCTCTTCTCTTCCGACCACTGCCCAGCTGATACACCCATCATGGGAGTGACTGGCACCTGCCCCTGAGGTGCCTCCCCTTGGCAGGTGGGCCCAAGGCCTACTCAACCTCTTCTAGGGGAGGCGGGGGGGGCCTTTGAGCTCCAAAGAGCTGCATATCCCCCAAAATACCCGCACAGCATTCCAAACACCCAGTGCGCCCGGCACTGTTCTAACAGCTTTGACCTCAGGCTCATCCAAGTTTCACCACACCCCTGTGACGCAGATGCTACACTGTGCCCATTGGACAGATGGGGAAACTGAGACACAGACCAAGTCAGTGATCAGCCCAAGGTCACCTACAGTCCCAGTGGGGGAAAGCCTGCATTTGAACACCAGCAGCATGACTCCAGAGCTTCACTCAACCCTCATGCCACGCACAGACCCGGAGCCCAGAGCGAGAACTCGGCAGCCCGCCATTTCTTTCCGTCCACAGTTCTGCCCATTCAGTGAAGAAAAGAACGGGGGTCACAGAGGGGAAATAACAGGAGGAAGCGCAGGCAGAGGTGAAACATCACACAGACCTGGGTTCAAATCCCAGTTCTGCCACCTTAATAAATCATGTGCCAAGCCCTTCTTGGATGAGCCAAAGGCAGTCTATGAAGTGGCTGGGCACATGAGTTCTGGGGCAGGCAGCCTAGGAACAAATCCTGGCAAGGGTGTCCACCTAACCCAGGGCAGCTCACTTAGATTCACTTTGCCTCGGTTTCCTCACCTCTCAATGGGGATAAAAACAGCATCCCCTTCGTAGAGAAAATTAAATGAGCTGACACACGAAAAGTGCTTAGAATGGCAAGTGATGAATCAAAGCAGTCATAGCAATGACTGTCATTGTTTTCATCATGACTAACGTTGCCCAAAGCACAGGGGAGTACCCCCACATAGCCAGGGCTTCGAAATGATTCGAGCCAAGGTTCTGAGTCAAAACCCCGGGCACTGTTTCCCCCACGACTGATCCAGCATCTCTATGAAAGGGCTGTCCTTGCCGCTTCATGATTCTTTAATAAACACACACAAAACACCAAACTCAGAGGACTCCCTGGAGATGAGGGAGAGAGTGTAACCCAGTTCCTGAAGGAGATGGGGAAAGATGGAGAGGTTCTGGAGGAACCACAAAGCCCTCAGCCTGGAACCAAACAAAACCACTGGTTCCTGTGGCCGGAGTTTAGGGGGTCAAAAGGAAACTCACTCAGAGCCCCCATCCTCCTCTCAGTGCTGACTTAACTCAGACCTCACTTCCTCCAGGAAGCCCTCCCTGATCACCTCTGCTCTCTGGATGCTGAAGTTCCATAACCCTAACTATCTGTACTATTTAATTTTCCTATAACAACAATAATAACAAATATTTATATACCCTACTGCCAGACACTGTTCTAAGTGCTTTACATGAATTTCTATAATTCATTTATCTTCTTTAAAAAACCTATGAAATAGGACCTATTACCATTCCGCTTTTTACAAATAAGGCTCAAACAGGTTAAGGTGTTTGCCCAAGGTCACAAGTCCAAGGACTTAACCTCAAGCAGTCTGGCTCCAGAGCCTTGTACTTCGATTTTAAAAAAAAAAAAAAAAAAAACACCCATTTGGCCACCTCCACTACACTGTCCTCTCCTTGAGGACAGAAGTCACACATGGCCCCGATCACAGGGGTTAGTTTCCACGGTTTCCATGGGCTGATGGGGCCTTCACACCAGGGACACACGGAGGCCAGGGTGGTCCTTTAAGGCCTGCCTCTAACCACATGGAAATAAAAGCAGGGAGGGATTACCGTGCATTCTTCCAAGCCAGGAGACAGCGGAGAAAATCCCTTAGCAAATATAAAGGCTGAGAAGAGAGAGTGGGAAGACAGAAGAGAATCACAACCTGAGGCTGCCAGCCTAGTAGCCATGGAAAGCCTTGGTAATTAGCAGTTCCAGAAGCTCTAAGCCCCAGGTTAGTTTTGAAAACGAAAATGCCTTGGGATGTTTAGGGGCCATTCCTGATGGGCCAAGACGAGAAAGGACTCCTGGTGGCTCACAAACAATGTATGGCTGGTCAGGTTACACAATCCGTCTGTTTCTGGCCCAAGCTTGGGGACACATAGAAGGACAAGGCAGAAAGGAAGCCCGGATTCCCCCTCCTTGTTTCACAGGTGTGGAAACTGAGGTCAGGACAGGTAGCACGACTGGTCCAAGACATACATCCAAGTCAGAATCAATTCATCTCAGAACTAACACATCAGATACAAAAAGAAAAATGTGACGAAGTCAGCAAATATAAAGTGTCAAAGAGATAATGTGAAAGTAGAGAAATCTTTTTTTTTCCTGTTTCTTGAATAATAAGAATGGTTGGCTCCAATCAATTTCCACTATTCCAGCTTCCTCCGACTCTACACGTGGACGATTTAAAACCACAGTTAACTCAAACACAATCTAGATCTGTTCTAAAATGAAACAAACCATCTAGGGCAGGGGCGTGGGAGGGAGAGGTATATTTTCTTTCCCATTAATATAAAAATTGGTTTGTATTTCCTGTTTCTCTTCCAAGCAGAGGAGCAGGGAGTGGCTCAGAAGGAGAAGTCAGGAGTTCCCTAGAATTTGACATTGCTCATAGACACCAGGGTTATCTATACGTTTAATTCAGAAACTGCCAGCTTCTAACTGAACAAATTCTTCCCCCCGCCCCACCCCCCGAAACTATGAGAGAAGAAGGGATGGAAAAGAAAGCCAATCTTGCCTTATTCTTACAGCCCTTTCTAGAAGCGTCCTTTGGCCAAATGGTTTTCAATGCTTCTGCACAATCCCCTCTCCCACACCCCTCTTCCCCCAGTACATCTCCTTTCACAGGCAGAAGGGCTCTAGTCTAGGGCTCTCTTCTCCCTGAGGTGGAACTCTGATCTCACACAGCCTCAGCTGCACCCCTAAGGCATGGGGAGTCCCAGAGGACCCCACAGTCTCCCTCTTTCTCCCAAAGACTGGGAGCTGCAGAGCCTGGCTCTAGGGTCTTTGAAAGAGCCACCCCCACACCAGCCCTTCCTGAACCAGGATTAAAAGACTTCCTAGAGCAGAGGAGTAAATGAGGCCCCAGCAGGAGGCACGGAGATTAAAGCCTTTATAGTCTCCTAACTTCCATCCAAGGCTCTGCCCTGTTCCACCCCCATCCACCCCCTCCACCCCCTGGCCACTTTTCTCACTTCCTAGGAGAGTAGGGAAGTGGCCCCTTCCTCCCTCTCACAGAAAAAAAAGCAAAAGCAAAAGGCAGCATAGAATAGGGGTTTAAAACACTAGCTGGGATCGTCCCAGTTCAAAGCCCAGTACCCCCACTTAATCAGCTGTGCGATCCCAGGCAAGCTACTCGGCCTCTCTGGAGCTAAACTTTCCCAATCTTAAAAACGGAAGGAGGCAGGGCCCAGTAGCTCACGCCTGTAATCCCAGCACTTTGGAGGCCGAGGTCGGCGGATCACTTGACGCCAGGCGTCCGACACCAGCATGGACAACATGGTGAAACCCCCTCTCTGCTAAAAACACAAAAATTAGCCGGCAGTGGTAGCTGGCTCGTGCCTGTAATCCCAGCTACTCCGGAGGCTGAGGCACGAGAATTGCTTGAACCCGGGAGGAGGAGGGTGCAGTGAACCAAGATTGCGCCACTGCACTCTGGCCTGGGGGACTGAGGGAGACTGCGTCTCAAAAAAAAATTTTTTTTAATTAAAAATGGGGGAAATATTCGTCCCTACTTCATAGGACGCCTGTGAAGGTTAAACCAGCTAATTAATGACACATTTAAGGTACCTGGCACATAGTAAGTGCTCGGTTGTTATTTTACAAAGTCTGAGGCCGTGGTTTTGCACTTGGAGGTGGGGAGTTGGGGGGTGGATGCAGTTAGGGAGCCTGGACTGCCGAGTCGTGAGTTCGAAACCCACTCTCCCCGAACTCCAGCAAAAACCTGTGCATGGCGGGTTCTACTCTGGGTTCTGTCAATCCCCGTCCCTCCTCTGAGCTTCAGGTTTTATCCTACTCCATCAACACGCAGGGACACTGGGCTCTGGGGCTCCTACGGTCTGTCCTAGACGAGTGGTGCACCGGGCGCGAAGTCAGTCCTGGGAAAAAGACGCAGGAGCACCAGCTCCCGGGGCCGGGGTCCCCAAGCCCCTGCATCGCGGATGTAACTAATTTTAAAACTATTTGAAAGGCGAGGAGGGGGAAGAAAAGACAAAAGGGCAGCGCGCGCCGCGGGTAAGTGGAGTGCGGGAGAGCCCCGGTCGGAGCAGGACCGTGCGCCGCCCAGGGAAGAAGGAGACGGGACAGCAGCCCTGGAGGAGCTTGGATCCCCCTCGCTTTCCGCGCGCCCCGCGGGGCGCCCCCGAGGCTACTCTCCACCCACAGGGACCACGGCCACAGGTTGTGGGGAACACAGCGGGGCGAGCGGCTGGAGGGAAAGCTGTCCCCGCGCTCCCGGGCGACACTAACCGACTGCAAGAAGCGCAAGGTGCCCACGTAGTCCCTCTCGGTGCCCAAGATCTCGTTGAGGACGCAGAGGCGGAGGCGCAGCTGGCGCTCCGACTCCCGGGCGGCCGAGCACGGGCCGGGGCCGGGGCCGGAGCTGGGCGCCGTGGCGCCAGGGGTCCGGGGGTCCGGGTGGGCGCAGTCCCCAGCCCCGTCACCGCCGGGCTCGCTGCCGCTAGGCGCCTCCATTCTCGCGCGGCCGCGCGGCGCCGGCTCCTTCCCCCGCGCGGAGGTCGCGCCGAGCGGCAGCTCAGGCGTCCAGGCGCCCCATCCCGGACGGGGCGCGCCGGCGGGCCGGGCTCAGCGGCGGGCCGGGCTCCTGGAGCGGCGGGCGGGACTGGGGGCCGGGCGGCTGGGCCGGGGGCGGAGGCAGCGCGCGGGGGCTGGGCGAGGGGCGGGAGGAGGCGGCCCTCGGGGCTCCCAGACGGCGGGCCCCCCACCCCCGCGCCAGGGAGCGTCTGCCAAGTGCCACGCCGCGCTCGGCCGCAGAGGCGCTCTGCGCGTGCACGGGGCCCCTGGGGACGCGGCGCGGCGCTCGGCGCCTCCGTCGGAAGCTCGGGAGTCGGGCGGGAACCTCCGGAAGGGCCCCGCGGAGCCGGGAGTCCCAGGCCGCGCGCACGCCGAGCCGCGCTCACCAACTCCGCACCCGGACGCGTGGCGCCCCCCAGCCCGCCGCCACCGCGGGCTACGCCACTCCCACCCGGCACACGCGATACCCGCCGCGCGCAGGCTCCCGCTTGCAGGTCCGGCCGCCGCTCGGAGTAAACACTGGGGTGGGAAAGCTCGCGGCGGAGCCGCTCGGGGGCAAGCCAACCCCGCCACGCGCGCCCCCGCGGCCCCGGGAAGAGAGGGGCGGCCGCTGCCTGGGCAGTGAAGGCCCTTCCCGGGAGCGCCGGGCCCTCGCGGTGCCCTCGGCGCTGCCACGACCTTGGGAAGGCATATGCGTGGCGCGCGCTCGCTCTCACTTTTCTCTTTCCCGTTCCCTTTCCCATCTCTTTCCTTCCTTCCTTTTCTTTCTGAACTTCTTTGCCCCCGACCCTGCCCTTTCCACCTTTCCCAGAAGAAATTATTACCTGCTCCCGAGTTATTGATCAAGTGGCAGGTACCCTGCCTGCTCCCACTTCCATCCACCCACCTTCTGGGATAAGGCCTTGGGAAACCCAGCTTCTTGTCAGGTTGCTCTGGGTGATGTCGATCATCATCAAACCGCTTGGCAAATGTCCTCACCCGCCTTATCGGAAGGTATGGAGACAGGAGGAAGCTCTGGGGCCTAGAGTCAGCTGCTCAGGTTCAAATCCTAGCTCCCCACTTGCTGGCCGGGTGGCCTTGGGCTGGTTTCCTTGCCTCAAGATTCTCAGTGTTTTCATCAGTATAATGGGAATGATCATGGTACCTAGCTCCAAGGTCCTACTTAGCACACGCCCAACACCTGGAAAGTTCTCTGTAAATGTTTGTTCTTACTATTATTGCATGTGTGAACGGCCCTCTAGGCCTGGCCCCACTCTCGAATGGCCCATACAATCCCTAATCACCTGTATTTCCGGAGCAGAGATTGTATTGTCTCTGCAGGATGTGATTCACGTAGTATCTGCTTCTATAGTTATTGTATGGACAGAAACATTATTGCTTATTTATCGCTGTTCCAAAAGCCTAGGATATTGGCCTCTCAATACTGTAAGTGCCTAAGGACGCAGGGAGAGAATGAGGTGGATTCTGCCCTCTCTGACTTCTTTCTTTGGGATCATGGGTAAGGAAGCATTTGATCTGGGCCTTGGGCTGAGTGAAGTTCCCCTGGGCAGGGAGTAAAAGACATGAGGTAGGTGAGCCTGTCACACTTCGGTAGTGGAGTCATTTGTGTCCAAAGGTAGCTGGTTTTTTATTTATGTTTTTATTCCTAATAAAGGTCTCTGGAGTAGCTCTGCTTTGTGACCTTAAACTGGTCACAGTGCCTCTCTCAGCCTCTGTTTCCTCATCTTTAAATTAATTCTGTCTACCACTAGGGGAGAACATAGTGGGAACATAATGGACCATGGAATGAAGCGGGCTTGCATTTGTATCCCAGTCCAAATCCAACTGGCAGGGTAACCTTGGCCAAGACACGTCATTTCTCTGGGCCTCAGTTGTCTAATCTGTAAAAGGGGAGTCTTTGTGAGAGCAAAATCTGTGCAATACAGACTTTCTCAACCTTGGGACTATTGACATTTGGAGTCAGATAACTCTTTGTTGGGGGAGGGGGGTGTCCTGTGCATTTCAGGACGTTTAGCAGCATCCCTACCCACTAGATGCCAGTACCTCTCCCTCCCCAGTCTGAGAACAGAAAATGTCTCCAGGCTGGGCACAGTGGCTCAGGCCTCTAATCCCAGCATTTTAGGAGGCCCAAGTGGGAAGACTGTTTGATCCCAGAAGTTCAAGACCAGCCTGGGCAACATAGCAAGACCCTGTCTCTACAAAAAAATTTTAAAAATTAGCTGGGCATGGTGGCGCACACCTGTAGTACCAGCTACTGGGGTGGCTGAGGTGGGAAGCTTGCTTGAGCCCAGGAGGTGGGGGCTGCAAGTGAGCTGTGATGGCACCACTGCACTCCAACCTGGACAACAGAATAACGCTTGCCTCAAAAATGAACAAACAGAAACAATGTCTCCAGACATTGCCAGATATCCCTGGGGACAGAATTGCCCCTTGTTGAGAACCATTCATGTGAGGTACCTGACACAGATAGCTGGCACACAGTAGGTGCTCAACAAATGTTAGTTCCCTTCTCAGCCCATGACCAAGGAAGGTTAGCCTCAAGTTCACACACAAATCCCACACTTCACCCAAGAATTGGCCCACACTGCCAAAAAACATTTCCACATTGTGGATCGGTCCCATCCCTGGCCCACCCCAATGTTTTATACTTCGTTACTTCCTCAGATTCTACTGGGATCTTTTTCCCCTTCCATCCCCATCCCCAGCGGTGATTATGACACTAAAAGATGATACAGCTTTTAGTAACATACTTAAGCTCTCTGTGCCTTGCTTTCCTCATCTGTGAACTAAGAATAATACCAGTACCTACATCATAAAGTCATTGCAAGGTTCCTGAGTGCATACATGGAGAGTGCTTAGAGCACACAGTAAGTGCTCAATAAGTAAAGTCTTTTACAATGCGTGGATTGAGTGCTGAATCTAATAGGATGCATTTGGCTGCAAGGAGAAGAAAACTGGGCTATTGATGGCTTAAAGCATAAGGACATTATTTATTTAGCAAGAGGTCCAGAGGCAATTGGTTCCTGCAGCTGGTGTAGGACTTCATGATGCCATCAAGGATCATGGCACCTTTGACCCTCCTGTCCTCAGCATGGTAGCTTTTTCTCCCAAGCTCTAGGGCCTCAAAGGCACAAAGTGGCTGCTGAAACAGCAACATTGCCTCCTCACACACCTCCAATGCAGGAAAGAAAAGTACGAAGAAGACTCTACCTCCTCTGTGCTTCTCTCTTTGGGGGAATAAACTTAAGCTCCCAGCAGGTCAACACTGAAACCATTGGTCACCCTTGAAAAGTCCCTGACCAAGATTGTCACTATCAACTTAGAAAAGACCTGCTTTGTCCCCTGGCACAAGGCTGCCCGGCCAACTTGGGGATCTGTTGTCAAGAGAGAAGAGGAGCTAGCACAGGTAGGCATCTAAAAGTGTCGGCCACAAGCATCTGCTACACACTGGGCATTGGGCAAGGTCCTGAGATTGCAGCACTGAGCACCCCAACAATTTAGGCCCTTGTGGTGCCAGCATTATTCCAGCAAGGGGGGATGGCATTATTCCAGCAAGGGGGACAGACGAGGATAAAGGCAACAAGTTCCTCCCCTCATTCATTCAACAAGTATATACTGAGGGCGTCCTATGCTCCAGGCAGGGCTACAGCAGTGAACAGAACAGATAAAGTCCCTGGCCTCCTGGTGTGTCCAGTCAAGAGCGGGGAGAGAAGGACAATGAATAAACAAGATCCTTTCAGCTTCTTTAAGGCCTGCAAGGGATGGGCCTGGGGAAGCACCATTGGTTGGTGGCACCTCCAGGACTCTGCCTCAGGTCACTACCCCGGTGTCAGGATTCAGCCAGGGGCCTCAGCCTTGGCGGGATCAGTGGGGACACCCTCTCTTCAAAACCTGGCTGGCTCCCAGCTAATCCTGGCACAGACAACTCCCTGAAGCAAACATGACTAAGCAGTCAGGCTGGAGAAGAGCTCTTCCTATCCCCATTTCAACTTTGACCTCTGCTCCCTCCTTCCCCATCATCCGTCCAGGATATCTAGTGGGGAGCCTATCTGTCCCACGTATATGCCAGGGCAGGGCCTAAAGCAGCTGGTAGCTGGGTAACGTTCTCAAAAAGAACAGGGAGGAAGAAGAAAAAAAAAAAACTTGCAGTTCAGGGGGAAGAAAAAAAAAGTGATGATAATGATAGGGAAATTCTCTTTTGCAGGGACAATTTTAGAGTTTCCGTTGCCATGTACTTCGCAAATAGTGGGAAATACCATTTCGTTTCTGTTGCATAAGTTTCACGGTTGCGGGGGAGAAGATTCTGCTGCTTGGAAACATCAGAGTTTCTTATTCCCTGACAAGCCTCTGTCAGCTTCTGCAGGCTGAGGATTTGAAGGCCCCTTCCCAAGCTCTGTTTAAAAGGAAAACTAATTAAGATAAAGCAAGAAAAAACAACAAGTGATTTTTTTCCCCGTCCCAAGTTGAATGAGCCAGTCGAGAAGTGAGTTACTGCACTGTCCGGGGGTGCCATCATTTCCCACATGCAAATGAGTTCTCAAAAGTCAGACCAGCAACCCAGAGCCGGGCTGTTCCTCATTCTGAAAACCAAGAGCAGCTGTCTGAGAAGAAGAGGGAGGCCTCTCCACCCTTAGAATTAGAGCAGCCGGACAACCCAAACCAACGCCGGACACACAGCCCAGGGTTTCCTTCTTCCGACCAAAATATAATTGTCTTCCTAATAGTGGAGCTACCCCCAGCTGCCCAAGTCAAAACGTCTCCAAGGGAAGCCTTGCTGTTGGAAGCACATTCTCCAGAGGGCTCTGGTTCAAAGTCTGATTCGAGCATAATAGGTATCAGATTAAGTCAGGGCTCCACAGCTTTGCCAAATCATACTTGTGCCAGGAGGCATTGGAGACACTGCTTTGAGGAAGCAGAGAGGAAAACATCTAGGACCCTCAGTTCCAATCCCACTCTGCCACCAACATGCAGGACTTCTTCTCCAGCCTTTGGACATTGCTGTAGCACCAGAGACCAGCTTCTCGGCTTCAAATCCCAGTCCTGTTGCTTCCTAGTTGTGTCACTTTGTAAAGTGACTTAACCTCTCTGGGCTTCAATATCTGTATCTGTAAAACGGGGTCAGTAAGAGCTTCTACCTCACAGAGTTGTTGTGCAGATTAAAATATTTAATAGATCCAAAGTGCATAGTATGCTGTCTGATCCTTGGATGGGTGTTTGCTACTGTAACTGGATGAAGCCATGATGCCTGGAGCTATGGCAGCCATCTTGAGACCCTGAGAGAGGACACTTCTGACTAACTGAAGGTGCAGAATGACAAATGGAAAGAATCTGGATCTTTGATGTCATTGAGATCCTGAATTAACCAACCACAGAACCACCCTTCCTCTAGACTTCTTGTATTAAAAGATAATAAAATGTATAACATCCATTTTGGACCATATGATCACCCTATCTTTTCTTTCGTTTTCTTTTTTTTTTTTTTTTTCTTTTTTTTGAGTTGGAATTCCAGGCTGGAATGCAATGCTACGATCTCAGCTCACTGCAACCTCTGCCTCCTGGGTTCAAGTGATTCTCCTGCCTCAGCCTCCCAAGTAGCTGGGATTACAGGTGCCTGCCACCATGCCCAGCTAATTTTTGTGTTTTTAGTAGAGACAAGATTTCACCATGTTGGCCAGGCTGGTCTCAAACTCCTGATCTCAGATGATCCACCCGCCTCGGCCTCCCAAAGTGCTGGGATTACAGGCATGAGCACCGCCCCTGGTCCTGGTCGACCCTATCCTTTCAAATAAGCATTGACCTGACTTCTTGCCACTTTTAAAATGCAAATGCCTCAGAAGGGTGCTGGGCTTCACCCTATTGCTTTCTTAATGGAGCAGAGACCTAAGGTTTATAACATGAAGGCTGGATTGGGAGTAAAACTTGAGAAAAGCATTCAGAAAGAGATTGGTACATAGAAGGTAAATTCTGCAGTTTCGTCAAGGCCAGAGATCGACCTGGATGAAATATCTTGAAATTTTGCAGCCAGGAATGCCAGATGGTTTCAACAGACATACTGGACACACATTTATATGTCTGGGTTATTTTTTTTCCCCCAGAACTGAAGGCTCCAAAATAAAGCTGCCCAGTCCAAATCCAGACACCTGGCAACCCCAGTGGTAACTTTTACTGAAAGCTGTCGGTTTCCTCTGTAGCCGGCAGAAACACAAACAGCCACACCCTCTCCAAATGCCATTTAAGCCGCTGCCTGCCTTCCAAATTTCCAGGGCAAATTCCATTCCTGGAGGCTTTGTTGAGAAGGGGGAAAGCTTGGGCTTTTTTTTTTTTTTTTTTTTTTTTTTTGAGACGGGGTCTCACTCTGTCACCCAGGCTACAGTGCAGTGGTGCAATCACAGCTCACTGCAGCCTCAGCCTTCCAGGCTCAAACACTCCTCCCATCTCCGCCTCCCAAGTAGCTGGGATCCCAGGAATACGCCACCATAACTGACTAATTTTATTATTATTTTTTTTTTTTGTAGAAATGGGGATCCCATTATGTTGGCCAGGCTGGTCTTGAACTCCTGGCCTCAAGCAGTCCTCCCACCTCGGCCTCCCAAAGTGCTGGGATTACAGGTGTGAGGCACCACACCCATTTTTTGAGTGCTTACTCTGTGACAGGCACTGTTGGATTACAGGCACCTGCAACCACGCCCGGTTAATTTTTGTCTTTTTAGTAGAGATGGGGTTTGACCATGTTGGCTAGGCTGGTCTTGAACTCCTGACCTTAGGTGATCCACCAGCCTCAGCCTCCCAAAGTGCTGGGATTACAGGCGTGAGCCACTGCCTGGCCCTGAGATGGAAATTTTATATATCACTTCTGCTCCCACCCTACTGGCCCGATCTTGCCACCCAGATGGCTCTGTGATTCTTTGCCAAGTCATGCCAAGCCACCGCCCAGGTGTTGCAGCTGGGCTGTGGGAATCTTGGTTTCTCGTGCTGAAACAACACCAGGCACATGTAAATAATCGTTGAATGAATCAATATCTCCAGTAGGTTTTGGACTCCAGGTTGAGAGAAACCTCACCGTGAATGCCTGGGACTGTTCTAGGTACTGGGACTAGAATAGTGAACAAAGAAAAACTGTGTGTCCTCCTGTTGCTTATGTTCTAGGGACAGAAGAGACAATAAATAAAGACCCCCAATAAGTTGAAAACAGAGTCTGCCAGATTGTGGTAAGAGTTACGGAGAAAATCAAAATGGGTTAAACAACAGGGAGCACTGGGGCCAGCACATGCCTGGAGCGGGTGAAGGCCTCCCTGAGAAGGTGACATTTTAGCAAAGAGCTGAAAGAAGTGAGGGAGTGGGCCCCACCTATGTTCCAGGCAGCAGGAACAGCAAGTGCAAAGGCTTGGAGGTAGGAGTGTGTCCGTTTGTTCAAGGAACAGCAAGGGGGTAGGGTAGTTGAGATGCAGTTAGAAAGGAGAGGAAAACCAGATGTATGAGCCATATAGTTGACATAGGACTTCGGCTTCTTCTTTGAATGAACTGGGAGCCATGGAAGGTTCTAAACAGAGAAGAGCTATGACCTAACTTAGGTCCTAATAGGATCCCTCTGACAGCTCTATGGGAAGTAAACGAACAGGGGGGTGAGGTCAGAAGCAGTAAGACCTATGAGGAGGATACTGCACTAGTCCAGGCAAGAGACATTGATGACTTGGGCCAGGGTAATACCAGAGGAGATGGAGAGAAACAGTTGATTCTGGATATGCTGTAAAGATGGAGCCAGCAGGATTTGCCCATGAACTAGGGGTGAAATAGAGAGTTAAACATGACTATTCTATTAGTGGGCTCACGCCTATAATCTACGATTTTTGGAGTTGGCATTAACCACGATGGGAAAGATGGCAGGGTCGGTGGGGCTGCTTTGGTTGAGAAGATGGAGCATTTGGTTTTGGCCATGTTCAATGTCAAATTAAATACCCAGGTCAGATGTTGAGTGGGCAGTCACATCCACAATCCTGAGGTTCCAGGGAGAGGTCAGGCTGGAGATAGAAATGTAGCCATTGTCAGGATACAAGTGATAGTTAAAGCGTTGGGGTCAGGCGAGATCACCCAGGGAGGGTATGTGGATGGAGAACAGGACAAGGACAGAGCTCTGGGTCACACCAGCATTCAGAGTGGGGCAGCCAGTGAATGGAGGCTGGAACAGAGGTGAGGGACAGCCCAGTTCCAATTGTTCACAGGTGTTCCCTGACTCCTTTAAGACTAGACATAGCAATGGACTCTCCTGTGATCTCATGTTCCCCTGTGAAATAGGCAGAGGGCAAAGTCTGGAGTGCAGTGGCATGACCATGGCTCTGTCATTTCCTCCAGAGCCCTGAGCCTTGGTTTCTTACTTTGTTAACTGAGGACATTAAGAACCCCACTCTGGCTTGGCTCAGTGGCTCACGCCTGTAATCCCAGCACTTTGGGAGGCCAAGGTGGGCAGAGCACTTGAGGTCAGGAGTTCAAGACCAGCCTGGTCAACATGGTGAAACTCCATCTCTACTATAAATACAAAAATTAGTAGGTCGTGGTGGCACACACTTGTAATTCCAACTACTCTGGAGGCTAAGGCAGGAGAATCGCTTGAACCCAGGAGGCGGAGCGAGAGTGCACCACTGCATTCTACCTGGGCGACAGAGTGAGACTCTGTCTCAAAAAATAAAAAAAATAAATAAATAAAAGAGAATCTCGCTCTGCCAGCTCTCTGAGGGACACAGCGACATAAAAATACCTTACAGACCCAAAAATGCTAGAAAAAGTGAAAAGGAGCTCCTTCTCCCACCATCTAACCTTAATCTCTCAGAAATGTGAAACTGAAGCAGAGGAAAAAACTTACATAGATTCAGAGAAACCCAAAGAGAAGTAGTGGCCGATGAGATATCATCTCATACTGATCAGAATGACTGTTACTAAAAAGCCAAAAAAAATCACAGATGCCGTGAGGTTGTGAAGAAAAGGGAATGCATATACACTGCTGGTGAGAGTGTAAATTAGTTCAACCACTGTGGGAAGCAGTGTGGCGATTCCTCAAAGACCTAAAAACAGAACTACCATTAGACCCAGCAATGCCATTACTGGGTACTACCCAAAGGAATATAAATCATTCCACCATAAAGACGCATGCACATGCACGTTCATTGCAGCACTGTTCACAATAGCAAGGACGTGGAATCAACCTGAACGCCCATCAGTGGCAGACTGGATAAAGACAATGTGGCACATATTTGCCACGAATACCATGAAGCCATAAAAAATAACAAGACCATGTCCTTGGCAGGAACATGAACGGAGCTGTAGGCCATTATCCTTAGCAATCTAAAGCAGGAACAGAAAACCAAATACCTCATGTTCTCACTTATAAGTGGGAGCTAAATGATGAGAACACTTGGACACAAAGAGGGGAACGTCAGACACTAGGGCCTACTTGAAGGTGAAGATTGGGAGGAGGGAGAAGAGTAGAAAAAGTAAGTATTGGGTACTAGGCTTAGTATATGGGTGATAAAATTGTCTGCACAACAAACCCCTGTGATATAAGTTTACCTATATAACAGACCTGCAGAGGTACCGCTGAACCTAAAATAAAAGTTTAATGACAGAGAGAGAGAAAGAAATTTAAAAATTGAAAAAACAAAGAAAAGAGTGGTGGCAGAGAAAGAACTACTTACAACTCCTTGCAATAACATGGATGAATTTTAGAAACATGATATTGAGCCAACGAAGCCAGATACAAAAAAGTATTATACATGATGTATGTATGATTCCATTTATACAGAGCTCAAAAGCAAGCAGTATTGAACTACAGCGCTCAGAGGATGCAGTGTGAATATAGCACTGGATGGCAAAGCTACAAAGAAAAGAAGTGAGGCAGCGGTTTCCTCTCCGGTTGGGAGGGGTCTGGGATTCAGATGAGCTGCACAAAAGCTTGAGCGGGGCTGGAAACGTTCTATTTCTTAACCCACGTGGTGACTTCATAGGAATTCACTCTGTAATCATTTGTTTTTTACATTGATGTCTTATGCACTTTTCCCTATGTGTTCTCTGTTTCCCAATTTAAAGATGCATCAAAAACCTCAAAAATAAATATATATATACCTACATTCACAGCCTTTAACCAAATTATTCCCATTCTGTTCATCTAAACTACAGAGAAGAATCACACACGGAAACTTTGATGCACAAAGATGTGCATTGGAGCATCATTTATAATAGTCCTGTATTTGAAAGAACCTAAATTCTCACAAATAAGTAAATAGTTAAATATAGTATGTCCACAATTTAGAAAATTATTCAGTCATTGAAAAGTCTGATGTCAGAGAATATTTAATAGAATAGAAACAAATGCTCATGATAGATAAATGGGGAGGAAAAGAGCAGAAAATAAATTATATGTGATAGTTAAACATGTACCTCCAATAAATAAATAAATTATATGCAGACTGGATCCCAATATTGTCAACATGTATTACATATTCATAGGAAAATGACAGCAAGGGCCAGGCACAGTGCCTCACACCTGTAATCCCAGAACTTTGGGAGGTGGAGGCTGGCAGATCACTTGAAGTCGAGTTCAAAACCATCAACCATCCTGGCCAACATGGTGAAACCCCATCTCTACTAAAAATACAAAAATTAGCTGGGTGTGGTGGCAGGTGCCTGTAATCCCAGCTACTTGGGAGGCTGAGGCATGAGAATTGCTTGAAACCAGAAGGTGGAGGTTGCAGTGAGCCAAGATCGCGCCACGGCACTCCAGCATGAGTGACAGAGCAAAACTCTGTCTCAAAAAAAAAAAAAAAAAAAAAAAGATAGCAAGGAAATATATTTTAAAATAACAAGAGTAGTTACATCTGGGGAGTGGAATTATGAGTGTTTGTTTTCTTTATACTTTTTTCACATTTCCCCCATTTTCTGCCATGGATGTATATGGCTTTAATTCCTTACTACACTGCTTTTCCCCCTCTTTTGATTTGAACCCCAGATGCACAGAATCAGTTGATTGCACCCCTTGGGCCATTTGACCGTCAACTGCATTAGACTATGGCCTAGGTTTTGTTTTATTTTCACTTCTTATTTTTGCCTCTGTCACCCATCTTCTACTCCTCCCATTTCCCTCTCCTCCACAGACACCCACTAGGGTATATTTAAAGTTTGTTCTTTCGATCCATCTGCCATACCTTTGTTTGGATCTATGGGTATTCAAACAGGCATAGTAGAAAATATATACAGAGATAAAGACGTAGTGTTTTATGTGTGTTTTCAAATGTTTACATAAGTGGTACAGAGTTACGCATCTCATACTATGTTACCTTTTTCACTCAATATCCTGTTTCTGAGATTGTGCCTTGTTGCTCTTTATAGATATAACTTCATGCTCAGTGTTCCATCGCATGCTTGCACTACCTGGTCGAGGCTGCAAACTACATTTTCCAGGCCTCTTGCAGGTGGGTAGAGCCCCGTAACTGAGTTTTAACTCATGGGTGCTGTTAGGTGAGATGTGCATCATCACCTCCAGTGCTGACCCATGAAACTTCTCCCACACCTGCTCCTCCTTGTTCCTTTCCCTTATAGCTGATAGGGATGACGTCCCCCACAGTGACCTTGGAAGCCACGGTTGAAGGTGGCAGAGCAACTCTCAGTCTGGATCTGAATGTCTGCCTGGAGGAGAGCCAGACTACTGATCACTAACAGTCACCTTGGATTATTATGAGTCATAAAACTTCCATTACCTTTGACCCTTTATATGCTTTAAGGCCTTTTTATTACAATTGCAATTATTTTTGTTTGTTAGTGTTTGAGACAGAGTCTCACTCTGTTGCCCAGGCTGGAGTATAGTGGCACAATCATGGCTCACTGCAGCCTTGACCTCCCGGACTCAAGCCATCCTCCCACTTCAGCCTCTCGAGTAACTGAGACTACAGGTACTTGCCACCACATCAGCCTAATTTTTGTATTTTTTGTAAAGACAGGGTTTCACTGTGTTCCCTATGCTGGTCTCAATTTCCTGGGCACAGGTTATCTTCCTGCCTTTGTCTCCCAAAGTGCTAGGATTACAGGTGTGAGCCACCGTTCCTGACCACAATGGCAAGTATTAACCTAAATCAAAAAAAAAAAAAAAAGCGTATTCTACTTATCCGTTTCCTAGTGCTAGACACTGTTGGTCCAAACTCCTTGAAGCAATGCCATGATGAACCTCCTCATACACATTTCCATATGCATCTGTGAGCCAGCGTTTTCAGGGTATCTAACAGAAATGGAATGCCTGCGCCATGGGGTTTGTACATATTTTGTTTACCTGACTAAAACAATGGCAGAGACATTCAGATTTGTGGCGCAGTGA
The DNA here is from genome assembly GCF_047675955.1 of Chlorocebus sabaeus. Taxonomy (NCBI): domain Eukaryota; kingdom Metazoa; phylum Chordata; class Mammalia; order Primates; family Cercopithecidae; genus Chlorocebus; species Chlorocebus sabaeus. The sequence goes on along the minus strand of NC_132905.1, from coordinate 15,352,943 downwards.
CAGCAGAGATGTTTGTATTGAGCTACCCAGAGTCAGCATGGCTGGTTGGGGTGGGCAGGCTTAATGGGGCTACCAAGGATTCATTGCTAGGTGAACCCCACCGAGTGTTTTGGGCATTGTTTTTGGCACAGACTTTAAGGCTGGCCTCCTAAGCATCCTTGAGATTCTGTGAGCTCCCATAGCTGTTAATAAAATTAGAGCAAGTTCTGTTGCTTACAATTGCAAATCCCTTTATATATTTATTTATTTAAAGACAGGGTCTCACACTGTAGCCCAGGCTGGAGTGCAGTGGCATGATCATGGCTCACTGAGACCTCAAACTCCTGGGCTCAAATGATCCTCACACCTCAGCCTCCCAAGTAGCTAGTAGCTGATTAAGAAAAAAAAAATTTGTGCAGAGGGAGGTCTCACTGTGTTGCCCAGACTGGTCTCGAACTCCTAGGCTCAAGCCTTAGCCTCCTGAGTAGCTAGGACTACAGGCACATGCCCAGCTAATTTTATTTTTTGTAGATATGGGATTTCACTATGTTGCCCAGGCTGGTCCCAAACTCCTGGCCTCAAGGGATCTTCCACGCCTCAGCCTCCCCAAGGACTTGGGGAGTCACCTCGTCCTTGGGAGATGGGAGCCACCTCGCCAGGCCTGTAAATTCCTTTTTATATGCTAGATTCAGGGGATGGCAAACTTCTTCTGTAAAGAGCCAAATCGTAAATAGTTTTGACTTTGAAAGTCATACAGTATCCTCTCAACTTCTCAATTCTGCTGTTGTAGCGATAAAGCAGCCAAAGACAATATAAATGAATGGGTGTGGCTGTGTTCCAATAAAACTTTATTTATAAAAACAATGGCCCACAAGACATAACTTGTTAATCCCTGAGCTAGATAAAAATGAAACATCTCCTTTCTCTAAATCTCTACGTAGACATTTACACCATGTTTCCTCGTCTTAGTTCCTTGGTAAACTCTTGTTCTCATCCACACAGAGGGGTCCCCACACATTACCTTGCCTGCAATAGACTGATTGAATGAATAAATGAATGAGTGAATGAATGAATGGCCTTAATTCAGAGGTGGTCTCAATGAACAACCCAGGCAGAGAGCAATCAGAACAGCAGCCAGCTGCAGACAACCTGTGCCACAGAACCAGGGGAGTACACAGTATCATTCTTTGTCCTTCAGCTGTTGTATGGAGACTACCTTCTTCACAACTAACCCTCCGCCCACCCTACCTGGCTTTATCCCACATCCCTAGAGGTCATCCATTTAGGGGCTCAGTTTTGGAATTTCAGAAGATAATGAGGAACAAGGGCAACGGTGGGGGGTTCAGTTCTTAACAGCAAAGTGTTCCAGTGACTAATCCATCTTTCATTCCCAGTATTTTTATTTGTCCCAGCAGAAATGTGTGTGAGTCACAGCTCCTGTTGGATAATTTTTTTTAATGCATCATTGTGTGTATATCTCTGGCCTGCAGACCTACAAGGTCTGGGTGCTGTTGACAGGGAGCTAATAATTTCAGCAGCAACAACAAAAGCTGTCAAGTCATGCTAACCAGGACTTCTTTCCCCCATACCTGTCAGCATGAAAGAAAGAAAAAGGAACGAAAAACAATGGACTTAGTGTCTGATTAAGAATGTGGCACATAGAGTGATTTAGACAGCCACACACTTCTACATTCTCCTACCAATACCGTTTCCATTTTTTAAGACCCTGCCACACCTCTTCTTTCAGAAAAGCTTGATTAATCTCAAAGACCAGCTCTCAGAGCAGTTCTAAAACCACTATGATTTGCAAATTAATTCTCACCCTCTTCTGATCTCATTTCTATCTTGTACTGTATTCCTGCAGCCTTTGTGTAGAAAATTCCTATTCTACCCCTTTCGATAAATTTGTAGCTTTCTTTCTGGAGTGTGAAGTCATTTCCACGTGGGTATGTTCTCTCTGTCTAGCGCAGTGCTGTGAACCGTGATTGCGCCACTGCACTCTAGCCTGGGCAACACAGCAAGACACTGTCTCAAAATAAAAAGCTAGTAGCAGTGTCTCCATACTTATCATATTCAATTATTTGGTAGTTCTCAGCACAGTGATCTCTCTCTCCTTCTTGAAATATGCTTTTTGCACTAAATCAGACAGAGTTGATTTGGGAATTATGAAGAGATGAAGTGAAACCTCCACTTGGCCCCTCAGTGGCTATGTGACTTCACTTCTTGGGGGCCTCAGTTTTTGCATCTATAAATAAGGATGAAAATGATGATAATCATAATAACAGAATAAAGGTAGGTAATGTTTCCTGAGCCGCTAGTCATAATATATGCTCAATATAAACAAGGGTTTTTCATCTACTTTGCTCATTACTGTATGGTCGGGGCTAGCACAGAGCCTGGCACCACGTAGATAATCAACAAACATTTTTTGAATAAATGAATTAATGGATTTTTCCCATACTTGCCTAATCTTAAGATACCTCACCATCCTCCCAGGAAGAGACTCCAAGGTCAACCTTGACTCTCGTATTATCTGTTTCTAGAATTCTAATTCCTCAAATTGCTTAGTTTCCGTATTACTAAATGATCCTAAAGATACAAGTGACAGAAATCCAATTCACACCAGTTCAGGGAAAATAGGGAATACATTGGGTCATCTAAGCCTATCTAACTTGGGGCATGGCTCGATCCAGGTGCTCAAAGACTGCTTCTTTCCCAAGAGTCTAACTCAGAAGGCTGTCTCTGATTGGTCAGGATTGGGTTATGTGTTCAATCACTATGACTCTGAATGGCCAGGCCTGAGTCATGTATTTTCTACTAGAAAGGAAGGGAGGAATGGTCCCCAAAGGTTAACTGGAGCCCGAGTACTACAAGAAGAGAAATACATGCTGGCTAGGCAATAACAAAGAATTGAGAGAGGCTCCTCCAGACTCACCAGTCTACATTCCCTCCTGCACACTCTGCCAGGTTAATGCTATAAAGGGCAAACATGATCAAATTACTTATCCCTGTGCTCAAGCACCTTCACTGGCTCCCTGCTGCTGACTGAAGTAATTATAGTTTGCTCAGCGTGGCATGGAAAGTCCTTTGCAATATACCTGTCTTCTCCAGGCTGAGGGATCAGTGAGAAAGCTGTTCTAAGAATCTGGACAAGCAATGGTGAGGCATGGAGTTTGGACAGCAAGAGTGGGGATGCAGATGTGGATTTCAGAGAAATCCATAATTTCACTGAAACTGCCTTCATTGAGGTCAAAAATTTGGACTGCCACATCCAAATCTAGTAACTGTGACCTGGCATGGTGGCTCATACCTGTAATCCCAGCACTTTGGGAGGCCATGGCAGGAGGATTGCTTGAGACTAGGAGTTCAAGACCAGCCTGGGCAACATATTATCTAAAAAATTAATTTAAAAAAAGTTAGCCAGGCATGGTGGCATGCAACTCTAGTCCCAGCTACTTGAGAGGCTGAGGTAGAAGGATCACTTGAGCCTGGGAGGTCGAGGCTGCAGTGAACTGTGATTGCACCACTGCACTTCAGCCGGGGCAACACAGCAAGACCCTGTCTCAAAAAAAAATCTAGTAGCTGTGTCTCCATCCTTATCATATTCAATTATTCAGTAGCACTCAGCACAGTGATATTTCTCTCCTTCTTAAAACATGCTTTTTGCAGGAAATATTTGGGATACCCTGTCCCCCCCATTCCCTTGCACAGCCACTTTCTACTGGCCTTCTCTGGCAGCAGATATGTGCTCAGACTCTATCTTCTACACCCATTGAAGACACCATTGGTTGCAAACCAGCAATATTTTCCCCTTCTCCCAATTGAACCCCCAAGTTTGGCCACCATATGCTTCTGGAGAGAATGAACCCCTCCTCACACCTAGCAGGCAAATCATAATGAAACTCAGCCAATCATGAAGAGGCGTGTGACTCATTTCTAACCAATAAGATTTGATGGAAGTCTGTTGGAGGCTTCAGGGAAGGTCTTCTTCCTTCTCAAAACAAGATACAGGAACAGAAAGTGACTTGTTCTTCCCTTCTGGCTTGTGGATGTTGTTGTGACAGCACAACATCTAGGGCTATGGCAGCCAACTTGGACCCATGAGGGGAGACTGTGCCATCATGGTAGATGGAAAGATGCAAGGAACCTGGATCTTCGATGCTGCTCTTAAGCTGAATTACCCAACCCTGGGACTGTCCTATCTCAGGACACATTGCATAAACCACATTGAGTTCAGTCTTCAATTACTTATAGCAAAAGTCATCTTGATGGATATACCACTTGTATGGTAAAACTTCCAGAAACATGACTCCAGCCATAACCTTCCTTCTCACATCACTCCAGACCTACGTGGGATGTTTAATGGACATCTTCCCAAGCAGTCCTACAAGCATCTTAAAAATGTGTCCCAACTTGAATCAATTATCTGCCACATTCCCCAAAATACTTTTATTCACCAGATAAAGGGCATCGCCATCTATGTGATTTCTGTCATGAGTGATCTTCAAGTCTTTTTTCCATTCCTTTATTCATTCATGTAACGAACTCTCATTTACTAAGCTCCTCTATACACTGGGCATTATGCAAGATGTAGGGGATGACACAGTGACTAAGACAAAGTTCCATCCCTCATGAAGCTTATATTCCGGTTAGAGGGAGGTATTAAACAACACATAACTGACAGCAGCTAAGAAATAAACAGGATGTTCTCATAGAGAAATACAGGGAGGCACACACCTAAATAAGGTGATCAGGGGAGGCTCCCATAGGGAGGTAATAAGCTGAGATCTAAATGCACAGCCAAAACCAACTCTGCAAAGCATGAGAAGAGTTTTCTTGGCTGGGCACGGTGGCTCACGCTGTAATCTCATCAATTTGGGAGGCCAAGGCAGGAAGATTGCTTGGGGCCAGGAGTTTGTGACCAGCCTGGGCAACATGACGAAAACTGTCTCTACAAAATACAAAGAATTAGCCAGGTGTAATGGTCCATGCCTTTAGTCCCGGCTACTCTGGAGGCTGAGGTGGAAGGATCACTTGAGCCCAGGAGGCTGAGGTTGTAATGAGCCATGATTGTGCCACTGCACTCCAGCCTGGGTGACAGAGCAAGACCTTGTTTTTTTGTTTTTTGTTTTTTTTAAAAAAAAAAAAAAAAAAAAGAGCTTTCAGGTAGAGGAAATAGCAAGTGCAAAGGCCCTGAGGCTGGACCAAACTTGAACTTTCCAGAAGCCGCCAGGAGGCCAGTGAGGTGGTAATGTGGAGACAGGCAGATCCAGTGGGGTCTCAAAAGTGATGTGTGGATTTTATGTTAAGTGCAGTGGGCAGCCAGGGGAGGAATTTAAACAAGGATGTAACATGATGTGACTTAGGTTTTTAAATGGTCTCACAGGCTATTGGGTGTATGATGGCCCATAATAATAAAAATGATCACAGTTAAACTTTGATGGTAGATATTGTGTGCCAGGCATTGTTCTAAGCATATTCCATATATATTAACTCATTAAGTGCTCCCAACAACCCCATGAGGTCAGCACCATCATCATTCCCATTTTATTGATGAAGAAACTAAGGCACAGAGAATTATAGAAACTTGCCTAGGGTCACATAGCCAATAAATCAGAGCCTGGCCTAGAGGAAACAGGGAGACTAGCTACAGGCTATGGTGCATGTCCAGAAAGGGGGCTGCAGGCAGCGGGGCTTGCATTGGCCCGGGGGAGAAGTACAAGGGAGGATCCCACATATAATTTCACGGTGGAGAGGAAAGAACTTGCAGGTGGTCTGTATCCTCTGTCCATTCTCACTCCTTTCTCCAGCAGGTCTTTGAACTTGACTTCTGACTTGGTAGTCTCCCAGCCCACCTTACATTAATAGATGGGGATGTCCTCGCTGTCCCCTCCCGCGCCATCCTGCTGTCTGGCACCTCGTTCATCTCACACAACCACCTTTCCTTGAGAACAGCCCGACCCTGCTACAGTGCAACAGTCTCCACCTTGGTCTTGCCCTGCCCACTCCACACCAGAGATTAAAGCCAGGCAGCCGCTCCTGGCAGTCAAAGGAGAGCACTTTGTAGACGCTCCCTGGACCCCAGCAAAACTTCTATTGTGTTGCTGGAGACAGAAACAATGCCAGTGACCCACTTGCTCCCCGGCCAAATGTGGCCCCAGTAAACACAGTCTCCCAGCCCCATGGATAGGGCGCCTGGGGGTGTTAACAGAGCTCCCTCGGGGACCAGAGGGCCAGGAGAGAAGCAACATGTGCCGGCTGGACACTCCTGTCTGCAGCGGGCGGCAGCCCCCACCCACCCACGTGCCTCACTCCAGGCGAAGAAAACCCAAAAGTAGGAGAGGACAGGCCAGAGATGGCTGCTTGACCTTTCAAGGGGAGGCAGGAGTTTCTACAAAGCCTCTGGGAGTCCCCTAAGTATGTGTTCCCACCCTCCAGGGGCTAGGAGGTCACCCTCTCAGTTCCTCATCAGCCTGGGATAGGTTCAGCGGTGGGTGGAAAATGTGACCAGTAAGGGACCTACCCACGCCTGGGGCCTGCTTTGGGGCTTTCTTAAGAAGTCAGTGCTAGGATTCCAGACCAAGAAGACACCCTGTGCAAAGCTCTGTGCTCTAGGCTCTCAGAGAATAGGAAAGCACCCTGTCCTTCTGGGTCAAAGCGGAGTTAAGATGAGTTATGCAGAGGTAGAGGTTTGAGGTTTGAGGGAGAGATCAAGGAATACTTCATGGAGGAGGGGGCCTTTTACAGTGCTCTGAAAGAACTGAGAGGATTCCTTTTTTTGCCCTGCCCTCCCTCTTCTTTTTCTTCTAAAAAAAAAAACAAAACAACCAAAAAGCCCTCCCCAAATGACTAATAATAAATAAAAGACACACGAAAGAGATACATATTCTTTATCTATGAATGTATAGGCCGTGTTGTTTTTGAAACTCTTTTCTGCTCTCTAAAGGAATGTGTGTGCATCACGGAAACTTTGGAAAACCCAGAGGGAACATACAGAAGAAAATGAAAATTGCCTCTGTTTCCACCATGTAGAGATAAAACACTCTTAACATGTCAGAGTATTCCTTTCCGGGCTTTGGTGGTGTTTTTTCATGTTATTATTAAGGTGACATTTACTTGCAGTGAAATGCACGTGTCTGGAATATATGACTCAATGCATTTTGACAAATGTCTACATACACCCTTCCAATCGAGATCTAGTACATTCCCATCACCCCAGAAATTTCCCCCGGGTCCCCTTCCAGTCAGCCCCCATCCTTCTGATTTCTATAAATTAGTTTTGCCTGCCATGTAATTGGAATCATGTGCTATGTGCTTTCTTGTGTCTGGTTTCTTTCACTCAACATAAATAATGGTTTTAGATTTCTCCATGTATCAGTAGCATGTTCTTTTTCATTGTTGAGTAGTGTCCCATTGTGTGGGTAAATCACAATGTGTTCATCCCACAAGAATCTTTTGGGTTGTCTGCACTTTGGGGCTATTATGAAAGAGCCACTTATAAATATTGGTCAAGTCTGTGCACGGATGTAGGTTTTCATTTTTCCTGAGCAAATACTTAAGAGTGGGATAACTGAGTCATATGATTAACTTTTATGAGAAATTGTCAACAGTTTTCCAAGGTGGTTGTACCATTTTATATTTCCACCAGTACTGTATGAGGGTTCCAATTTCTCGATATCATTACTCTTCTTCTTCTTCTTCTTCTTCTTCTTCTTCTTCTTCTTCTTCTTCTTCTTCTTCTTCTTCTTCTTCTTCTTCGTTTCTTTTTGAGACAAGCTCTCGTTCTGTCATCCAGGCTGGAGTGCAGTGGCAAAATCGTGGCTCACTGCACCCTCGACCTTCCAGGTTCAATTGATCCTTCCACCTCAGCCTCCCGAGTAGCTGAGACCACAGGCATACACTACGATGCCCAGCTAATTTATATATATATATTTTTGTAGAGACAGCATTTTGCCATGTTACCCAGGCTGGTCTCGAACTCCTGGCCTGAAGCAATCTGCCCACCTCAGCCTCCCAAAGTTCTAGGATTACAGGTGTAGGCCACCACACCCAGCCTATTATTACTTATTAATTACACAAGTAATACATGAGTAGTCTCCTGCAAGGCTAAAATACCTTTGGATAACCACCTGGGACCCACCGGTCCCCCCCAGAATAACTACCATCAGCAGTTTGGGATGCTGCTTCACAGACTTTGCAGACCTTTTTTTGTGCATTTATATGTATAGATATATAACTTTTTTTTTTTTTTGAGTTGGAGTCTCACTCCGTCACTCAGGCTAGAGTACAGTGGCAGGATCTTGGCTCACTGCAACCTCCACCTCCGGGGTTCAAGGAATTCTCCTGCCTCACCCCCCTGAGTAGCTGGGACTACAGGCGCACACCACTATGCCCAGCTAATTTTTGTATTTTTAGTAGAGATGGGGTTTCTCCATATTGGTCAGGCTGGTCTCGAACTCCTGATCTCAGGTGATCCGCCCGCCTCGGCCTCCCACAAGTGCTGGGATTACAGGCGTGAGCCACTGTGCCTGGCCTGATATATTGACTGTGCCACTGCACTCCAGCCTGGGAAACAGAGGAAGACTCTGTCTCAAAAAAAAAAAGAAAAAAAGAAATGTTTGTGCTTTGCTGAAACCTTGGAAATCCAGAGGAGCATATAGAAGAAAATGAAAATCACCTCCATTTCCACCATGTAGAGATAAACACCCTTAACATGTGAGAATATTCCTCTGTTTTCTATGGAGATATATATATATGTACACATCACTATATATGTGTGATTATGTATGCATATATCCCCATAGAAATAAACAAAACAATACTAGAAACAAATACAATACCAGAAACAAAACAATACTAGGTGTCTTCTACGGATATATATGTAGTATTGTTTTGTGGTGATTCTTTCTACAAAAATCTTGCATTATATATTTCTTCATGGTACTTACCACCCAGGCTGTATTGTCTGATTCCCTGCCTAGGATGTTAGCTCAGCTGGGGCAGGGAGTTTGTTTCGTTCACTGCTGGATTCCCAGTGTCCAGCATAGAGTGGCTGCTGCATCAATATCTGTGGAATGAAAGGATAGTGGACGTATTGTTCTGCAACTTGCTGGCTTCACTCTAGAAATATAACTCATAGAACTTTCCACATCAGCACGTAACAGCTCTATTTCCCTCTGTAAACTGCCGCATAGCATATTCTGTGATATGAATGTGAAAAATGTCTTTTACATCCCTCTGCCTGTGGGTTTTAATAAAATCAGCCAAAGGGTCAGGATTTCTACCACCACACACTGCAAGGAACTCAACACATTGTCCACTTGGGGCGGGGGCAGGGGTGAGGTTGGGTGGGGAACCATAGTAAGTGGGTAGAATCTTTATGATTTGGCAAGTGCGAATGGTAGTGGGGAGAAAGGTAGCATCAAAGTTGTAGTGGGGTGGTTATGCTCACTCTGGAGCCAGATGTCCTGGGTTCAAATCATGACCACCACTGTCATGCAGTGTGACCTTGGACAAGTTACTCAACTTCTCTGTGCATCAGTTTTCCATCTGAAAGATGGGAATAATAACAGTAACCTCCAAGGGTTGTGATGAGAATTAAAAGTCTATCGAGCATCAGTGGGCACTTGTTAAATACTCTTTAAGTGTTATTTACTGTTATTATTCAACAACCAAAGGGTGTTTGCATCTAAGGAACACATCCAGCTCCCTTCAGTCATTTTCTGTACCTTTCTGGCCCGGGTAGGTTCTTTCCCATCCACTGAGCTAGAACCTTTATTGCAGAGTAGAGAGTGACCTGGGGCAAGAGGAGGGCCGAGAGGAGGAAACCCAGGGAGGAGCAGCTTTATAGGAACCAAGAGAGAAAGGAGTTTCCAGAAGCCGGGGCTGGTAAACAGTAACGAAAGCTCCAGCCAAGGAGTAACTGTGTGGACCCAGATTAGGCGGCTGCAGTTTGGCAGCGGGGAAGTCACTGGTGACCTTTGGGAGAAACGCTGGGGCAGAAGCCAGCTTCAGAGGGACGGGGACAGGGACAGGGCCTGAGCCGGGGCCGGGGAGTCATCCAGGAGCCGCCAACTGCTCTTCTGAGAAACCTGGCCAGATTGGACCGTATGTTGAAGGAGAGAGAAAATATTTTGATTTTTTAAGGATATGAAGCTCTGAGCAGGTTTAAGAGGGGAAACTTATTTCAAGAGCCACGACTACAGGATCTGAGAGGAGGGGAGCTGGGGCTGGAATGGGAGCCAAGAGCCCGGCATTTTGATCCCGACATCTCTGTTGAATCTTTTCTTCCCCGCCACCTCCGTGCCTCTGCACCTACCAACCTCCCTGCCAGGAGCACCCTTCCCCTGTCTGCCTGGCAGCCTCCTCTTCATCTTCTAAATCAGGGGTCGACAAACTCCGGCCACCAGCCAAATCCGGACCCCGCCCCCCGCCTGCTTTTGTACAGCTTGTGAGCTAAGAATGGTTTTCACATTTTTAAATGGCTGGGGTGGGGGGAATCAAAAGAAGACTATTTCGTGACACATGAACATTATATGAAATTCAAATTTCAGTTTCCATAAATAAAGTTTTATTGGCACACAGCCACACCCCTTTGTTTACCTATCGTCTGTGGCTGCTTCCTTGCTACAGTGGCAAAGTGGAATAGTTGTGACAGACCATGGATCCTGCAAAGTCTGAAAAATTCCCTATCTGGCCTTTTACAGGAAACGTTTGCTGATCCCTGGTCTAAATCGCTACTTGAGGCCGGGCATGTTGGTTCACACCTGTAATCCCAGCACTTTGGGAGGCTGAGGCGGGCGGATCTCTTGAGGTTAGGAGTTCGAGACTAGCCTGGCCAACATGGTGAAACCCCATCTCTACTAAAAAGACAAAAATTACCCGGGCATGGTGGCAAGTACGTGTAATCCCAGCTATGTGGGAGGCTGAGGCAGGATAATTGCTTGAACCTGGGATGTGGAGGTTGCAGTGAGACGAGATCATGCCATTGCATTCCAGCATGGGTGAGAGAGCAAGGCTCCGTCTCAAAATAAATAAAAATAAATAAATAAATAAATTTCTACTTGAGAGGAACAAAAACTACCTCTGTCTTTATGACCGTCCCTTGGTCCTGTGAGCCCCTTTAGTACTGAGAACCAAGTCATAGTATGGCATGGTGTGTGCTGGTTGGCTGTCGCTTGTTTGTTATGCATTTGTCCCCACCATCCTGAAGGACCTGAACCTTGCTCCGTAGGCTTCAGTCCCCCAGCCTGGGGCACACTGCCTGATCGGCAATAAATATTGATTTAAATATTTTAAATATTTAAATATTGAAGGCCACCCATTCATCACTCTGAGTCTAGTTTTCTCCTCTGTGAGAGCCTTGAACTTGGTCCCTATGATCTCTAATAGTGTGTGGAGGAAGGACACCCAAGACCTCACCAGGATGGGATTATTTGCCAAAAATATTTAAAAGGACTTTTCGAGAATTCCATAAGCCACAAATTCACAGACTGTGGGCCAAGTTTTAGCCCAAACGTGTTTTGCTGGGTCTGTACCTTTTTTTTTTTTTTAACTTAGATGTCAATGTAAACCTAACCCAGCCCACTTTAGTCACCGGTACTATCTATCTGCCCCTTTCAGGCATTTGAGTTTGCCACTCCTGGATGGAGAGTTAAAGACCGTTACAACCATGTCACCCAGGAACCCCAAAAATGGTTCTACAGTCAAAGGTTAAGGATATATTTAGGTCAGTTGTTCCAAAACCTGGTGAAATCGAATGACTCAAGCAATGTATAAAACACAGATCCCTAAACCCACCTAGACCCACCAAAACCTACTCTCCCATAGGTCATGGTGCTGGAGGTGGAATTTTTTTCAAGATCCTCCTAAAATGCTTATCCATTATGGGAATACGTATTGAATCAATATCTGCAGATATCAATTTGGCTGGACCTTTCAAAATTATAAATGCACCTATCTCTTGACCTAGCAATTCCATTTCTGAGAATCTGTCTTCTAAACCAATGCTTTTTAAACTTTAATGGGCATACACACCTCCGGTCATCTTTTTAAAATGTAGATCTCGATGCAGCAGATCTGGGATAGAGCCTGTAATGCTGCAGTTCTAACAAAGCTCCCATTTGATGGCCAGCTGATGGTCCTGAGTAGCAAGGCCGTAGATCTCCCACACACATACCCAGTGATGTATGTACAAGTTGATGCATTGTATCATAGTATGTAATTGCAAGTATGGGAAATAACCCAATTGTCTATCAATAGGAGACTAGCCAAATAAATTATGGTGCATCCCAGAAAGGAGGAGCATTATACAGCCTTGAAAAGTATCAAGGCCGTGCTTTAAGTACTGGTATGGAATGATCTCCAGGGCATATTATTTAAAAAGCAAGGAGGAGAATAGTGAGTGGAGTGGGTAACCACTTATATAAAGAGTGTTGGCTGGGTGGGTACGTGGGGGATATCTATGTTTATATTCACTTGTAAATGCACAGAATTGCCTGGTAGAAGACACTAGTAACTGGAAAGGGAAACTGAGTGGATGGGTGACAGGGAAGGGAGGGTGACATTTTACTGTACCCATTTGAATTTTGAACTGCGTGAATATGATACCTGTTTAAAAATAAGCAAAAATTTTAAACTATAATTATACATAAATAGAAAGACTCACCACATACTTCTAATGCTCAGACATGAATTTAGACTATCAGAAAAGCTGACCTGCAGGTAACATGGTAGGTGTATTATTCATTCTCATGCTGCTATGACGAAATACCCGAGACTGGGTAATTTATAAAGAAAAGAGATTTAATTGACTCACAGTTCTGTGTGGCTGAGGAAGCCTCAGGAAAATTACAATCATGGCGGAAGGAACCTCTTCATAGGATATTAAGAGATAGAGTGAGTGCAAGCAGGGGAAATGCCAGAGGCTTATACAACCATCAGATCTCAGGAGACTCACTCATTATCATGAGATAGCCTGGGGGGAGCCACCCCCATGATTCAATTACCTCCACCTGGTCCTGCCCTTGACATGTGGGGATTATGGAGATTACAATTCAAGGTGAGATTTGGGTGGGGACACAGAGCCAAACCATATTAGTAGGTTACCTTCTGCCTTGGTCCACCATGCACACATACATCCCATACACATGCACACGTACGAACACACACACACTTGCATACACCTTTAAGGACAGTCAATACAGTGTGTTGAAAGCCTGCTGAGCTTAAACTCTGCAAACCTCAGCTGGATCCCAGCTCCACCAGCTGAGTGACATCAAGCAAGACACTCAGCCTCAATGGGGATGATCAAAATAGTCCTGGCTGCCCTGCAGACCTTAGGTGGTGAGAAAACACTTCATAAGCTGTCAAGCATACACATGAAAAAACTCATTATAATATGAACCTGGATGGGTGAGCTGGATGGGGCAACCCCCAGCCTTGTCTCCATGGGGTCCCGTGCACACCTCTCAGGATGTCACTGCGAGGTGGAAACCCAATCCCTTGACCTTTGCAGCCAGGCAGCTGCTCCGAACAACCCCTGGCAGTGCTAATCTCCAACTCTCCTCCCACCATCGGGTCCAGCTGCTGGGCTGAGTCACACGCAGGCTGAGGGACAGGCACATGACTTGTGTGTGGAGTTGGTGTGAGTGTAGTGGTTGGGGGAGGGTAGTAAAGACCACAGGAGGTGATTACTCCCCACTTAGTAGGAAATTTCCCTTCCAGGGGAGGAGATCTAAGCCTGACTCTAGGTCGGAACTCAAGTGGCTGCCTGGCCTGTCTGGAAGAATTCTTCCTCCGAGAAGTCCACTGGATGTGTGTATGTGTGTGCGTGTCTGACAGAGGGAGGGGCAGAAAGTGTACAAAAGAATGATACTAAAAATAACTAGCCAGGCACCTGTGGCTCATGCCTATAATCCCTGCTACTTGGGAGGCTGAGGTGGGAGGATCATTTGAGCCCGGGAGTTTGAGACTATAGTGAGCTATGATGACACCACTGCACTCCAGCCTGGGCAACAGAGTGAGACACCCTCTCTAAAAAATAAAAACTAAAAAAACCACATGTACTAAGCACTTACCACATGCCAACCTCTATCCTGAGCACCTCGAAGATTAAACTCATGGAATCTTCATTGATACTAGTATCACCATCACCATCATCATCATCCTCACTTTCCAGATGAAGAGGCCGAGGCCCAAAACAGGTAATGAATTTTACCAAGGTCAGTCATATAGCCCAGGTTCAGAGACGGTCTGATTCCAGAGCCTCCGCTCTTAACCTCTCAGCTACAGGGAATTTCATTCCTTGAAGGGGGTGTCCAGAGGTCATTTGGCCCAGCGCAGTGAGTGAAGTGATGGAAACGGTCAACCGTGTTTGCACCTGGCTATGTGACCCTGGGCAAACTGATTCCCTCCTGTGCTTCACATTTTAGAGCCTCACTTTCCTCCCCTAAAATGAGGATCATCACAACCATATCCACCTCTCAGGGCTGTTTTAGGGGTTAGTAATAAGGTACTTAACGTCCTCCACACAAGACCTTGTTAATATGATTATCATACCGATTATTATCCAGTACTAGTGAGCAAGGTATAAAGAACAGCTAGAAAACCCCTAATCCTGGGCAAGAAGGAATCAAAATCTCTTTCTTAAGCAGTTTGTCCATATCATTCATCAGTGACATGTAACCAACATATCTTGCCTTTTCTTCCTGTTTCCGTCAACCCTTCTAAAAAAGCAAGATAGGGCTAGAAAAGAAAGTGCGTATATCTTGGTCATCATTTCAACCACTTTATATTTTGGTTTTGGTTTTAGTAATCTTGATTTCTGCTGAGAGACGCTCACAGAAGAGAGACCCACCCGGGCACGAAGTCCATCCTGGTGGCAGGGGACTGATGAAATTTCTCTTTGAAAGTTGCTTCCACTTCCACATCCCTGGGAGACTCATTCAATCCCACAATTATTTAGTGAACACACACTCTGTTCCAGTCATCTGTTAGGCACTGGGGACACAGCACCGAACAAGGCAGACAACATTCTTCATCTCATGGAGCTGACACTCTGGCAGAGGAGACAGAAAATAAGTAAGTAAAGAGGCCAGGCGTGGTGGTTTACGCCTGTAATCCCAGCACTTTGGGAGGCCGAGGAGGGTGGATCACTTGAGGTCAGGAGTTCGAGACCAGCCTGGCCAACATGGCATAACCCCATCTCTACTAAAACTACAAAATTAGCCGGTTGTGGTGGCATGCACCTGTAATCCCAGTTACTCGGGAGGCTGAAGCAGGAGAATCACTCAAACCCAGGAGGCGGAGGTTGTTGCAGTGAGCCAAGATCATGCCACTGCACTCCAGCCTGGGCGACAGAGTGAGAGACTCTGTCTCTAAATAAATAAATAAATAAATAAATAAATAATCTAATGTTAAGTTTCAAAAAATGCCATGAAGAAAAATAAAACAAAGTAAAGGGATGGAGAATGACAAGGGAGCGGCTGTTGTTTTAACCAAGGTGATCAGAGAAGGCCTCTTGGAGATGTGAGAGAGGAGAGCTAATGAAATGCACGTAACTGGGGAAAGAGTATTGCAGGTGGAGACAGGGAGTGGCAGGCGCAGAGGCTTTGAGGCAGAACCAAGGGAGACAGTGGTAGCGCATGAGTCTGGAGCGGCAGACAAGGCCTTGCTGTCTCCTCCTTTCTTATCTGCCAAACTAGGGTGAGGACAGCGGCCTGCTGGCCCACATCCATCCCAGAGCTGCTGGGAGGTAATGGATGGGAAATTGCTCTGAGAGGCTGCACAGGGTCCGGTAGGAGTGTTATTAATGGAGGCACTGGACGAGGCCCATGCCAGGGGCACTATAGGACAAAGTGGTTTCTCCTCCCTCCTGGTGAGTCCCTGTTATCCTAAATACCAGCACTGAGAGAGCCCAAGCTTCAAACATTACTATCCTCTCCTTCAAGAAATGGAAAAAGAAGGGCCAAGAGAGGGCAGGAGAACCATCCAAGGTCGCGTTGCAAGTTCCTGCCAGAGTCCCAGGGTCAGGATCAGGCTCAAGACTAAGCAAATACTGAACCATCCCATTCCTAGGTGACATGAGAGTAAGTTGAATCACTTTTCTTTTCTTCCTAAGAGGTTGTTACTTCCCCAGGGGGGGAATGAGACTCTTTGCTGGGTGGTTCCGCTGGGAAGAACAACAGTTTGCAAAGCCAATTAAATGCGTTAAATGGCCAATTTCTCCCACAGTTGGGTCTCTTTGCCCTCAGCAAGTGACTTCTCAACTTCTCCTTTGTGGTCTTCAAAACATTCCCCTAAATTTCTTTTTTTGTTTTGTTTCGTGATGGAGTCTTGCTTTATCACCCAGGTGGAAATGCAGTAGCGTGATCTCGGTTCACTGCAACCCCCACCTCCCAGGTTCAAGCAATTCTCCTGCCTCAGCCTCCCGAGTAGCTGGGATTGCAGGCACCCGCCACCATGCCTGGCTAATTTTTATATTTTAGTAGAGATGGGGTTTCACCATGTTGGCCAGGCTGGTCTGGAACTCCCAACCTCAGGTGATCCACCCACCTCGGCCTCCCCAAGGGCTGAGATTATAGGCATGAGCCATGGTGCCCAGCCTACCCCTAAATTTCTTAGGTCCTTGCTGCCCATGGTGCATAAGAGTCAGAGAAGGTATTAGGCTCTTTGGCCCCTTTCCACAGATGAGGAAACTGAGGCCCAGAGTAGTGAAACACACCTCAGCTGAGACATACAGGCTCCACAGTGAGGAGCTGACCTTCTCTGTGAAAGAAGTGACTATAAACCGTATAAGATAACATAATGAGAAAGGCAATTTCAGAGGACACCAACAGCTATGGATGAAATAAACCGGAGAGCTCGGCTGGGCACAGTGGCTCATGCCTGTAATCCCAGCCCTTTGAGATGCCATGGCAGGAGAATCACTTGAGCCCAGGAGTTTGAAGCTGCAATGAGCTATGATCACACCACTGCACTCCAACCTGGGAGACAGCGTGAGACCCTGTCTAAAAATAAAAAATAAAAAATTTATTTATTTATTTATTTATTCATTCATTAATCAGAAAAAAACCAGCCTTGAGCTCAGGAGTTTGAGACCAGCCTGGGCAACATAGCGAAACTCTTGCCTTGTCTCTACAAAAATTCAAAAATTAGCAAAGCGTGGTGGTGCATGCCTGTGGTCCCAACTTCTCAGGAGGCTGAGGTGGCAGGATCACTTGAACCTAGAAGGTGGAGGTTGCAGTGAGCTGTGATTTCGCCACTGCACTCCAGCCTGGGTGACAGAGTAAGACCCTGTGTCAAAACAAAACAACAAAAAAGTAGGACTGGCAGGACTACTTTAGGGGTGATCAGTGAAGGGTCCTGGGGGAGTTGACATATGAGCGGGTCCTGTAGCTTGAGAAACAAGCAGCCATGCCCAGAGCCAGATAAAAGAGGGGTCCAGGCCAAGGGGTGGCAAATACAAAGGCCCTGCGGCAGGGGCAAGCTTGACCTTGGAGCAGCAAAAAGGAAAGGCCAGTGGGGCTGGAGCGGAGCAGAGCTGACCTGGGGAGGGTACGGGCCGATGGCAGCAGCAGGGGCCATGTCGCAGGCCTTCCCGGCCACTGTAAGAAATGTGGATTTAATCCTAAGGGCAGTGGCTGCCAGTCGAGGCCTCCATGGTTGGTGGGAAAGCTGGGCCTTAAAACCCAGATCTCATTCTT
Organism: Chlorocebus sabaeus; assembly: GCF_047675955.1. NCBI lineage: Eukaryota > Metazoa > Chordata > Mammalia > Primates > Cercopithecidae > Chlorocebus > Chlorocebus sabaeus. Next base: position 15,335,259 of record NC_132905.1, on the reverse strand, counting down.
CAGAGCCAAGGCTCACATGCCTGCAACTCCCCTTGGCCTTCTATGTATCCCAGGACTTCCTCTGTCAACCCTGGAAGTTCCTGGTTATACTCCAGACATGTGACTCTGTCATGTCCGCCTTGAGCTGTCAAGTGACTCCCACAGCCCTGATTTCCCACAAACTCACTCAGCATCAATCTCATCTCACACACAGGCCCATCTTCTCCTCGGCTTCTCCAGGTCACACTCTCTGGGAGCCTTGCCCCAGCAAATGAATTTGCATCTCCCCCCACCATCTCCAACAGCAGCAGAAATTGGGGATGGGGAAAAGAGACAACAGAGAGGCCTTTCAGGAGCAAATCAGTCTGCAAACTGGATAGGAAGGCAGAGAGAACACAGGCCAGACACAGCCTGAGGAGCTTATCAGTTCTGTCCCGGGGTGCAGGCTCCCAGAGGTCTGAGCTCTCTCCTCTGGCCTCACTCCTGTGTTAAGAGGTGACAGACAGGATCCCAGGGTCAGTCTGGCTGAAAATAGGCAGCAGGGGCAGCCTCTAGTGGTCCTTTGCAGGTTCTAACCCTACCATCAAATCACTATCAGACCACCCTCCTTGGTGTTATCTTTCTTTATTGTAGGCAGCTGAAGTCCTGAGATTAACAATAATAATTCACTTTTATTGAGCACTTACTGTGTGCTACTCACTGTACTGAGTATTTAATTTAATTAATTAATTAATTAATTTTTAGAGATAGGGTCTAGCTTTGTCACCGAGGCTGGAGTGGGGTGGTGGAATCATAACTCGCTGCAACTTCCAACTTTTTGGCTCAACCGATCCTCCCAGCTCAGCCTCCTGAGTAGCCAGGACTACGGGCTTGTGCCACCCTACCCAGCTAATTTTTTTTTATATTTTTGTAGAAGCAAGATCTTGTCATGTTGCCCAGGCTGATTTTGAACTCCTGACCTCAAGTGATCCTCCTGTCTCAAACTCCCAAAGTGCTAGGATTACAGGTGGGAGCCACAGCACTTGGCCAGTACTTTAGAATTTTAACTCATTTATACATCTACGTCAGACAGAAATAAAAAAGTTCTTAGAAAACTTGGTGATTCCTGTGAATGTTAACAGGCTTGCTACCTTGTAACAATACCAGAAACAGAACCAGTGAGTTTGTCTGCCAACGCTGCTTTAATACAAACCCAGTCAAGTCCCACGAAATGCCCCGTGAAGATTCTCCCATGTGACTCTTCTGGAGCCACCCTTGAGGAACAACTTCCAGACACGAATCAGGAAGCTCCTGCCTCACCTCACATCCATCAGGATGACTACTATCAAAAAGTAAAACAAAACAAAAATACACAGAAAATAACAAGTGTTGGTGAGGATGTGGGGAAAAATTCAAACCTGTACGCATTACTGGTGGGAACGTAAAATGGTACAGCTGCTGTGGACAACAGAATGGCAGTTCCTCAAAAAATTAAAAATAGGATTACCATATGACCCAGTAATTCCACTTCTGGGTATGTAACCAAAAGAATGGAAAGCAAGGTCTTGACCGGGCGCAGTGGCTCACAGCTGTAATCCCAGCACTTTGGGAGGCCTAGGTGGATGGATCACCTGAGGTCAGGAGTTTGAGACCAGCCTGGCTAACATGGCGAAACCCTGTCTCTACTAAAAATACAAAAATTGGCTGGGCATGGCGGCGCACACTTGTAATCCCAGCTCCTCAAGGGGCTGAGGAAGGAGAATGGCTTGAACCCGGGAGGTGGAGGTTGCAGTGAGCTGAGATCGTGCCACTGCATTCCAGCCTGGGCAACAGAGTGAGACTCTGTCAAAAAAAAAAAAAGAAAGAAAGAAAGAAGGAGGGAGGGAGGGAGGGAAGGAAGGAAGGAAGAAAGGAAGAAAGGAAGGAAGGAAAGAAGCGAAGGTCTTGACCAGATATTTGTGTACCAGTGTTCATAGCAGCATTACTCTGTAAGGAAGGAAGGAAGGAAGGAAGGAAGGAAGGAAGGAAGGAAGGAGAGAGAGAAAGAGAGAGAGAAAGAAAGAGAAAGAAAGAAAGAAAGAAAGAAAGAAAGAAAGAAAGAAAGAAAGAAAGAAAGAAAGAAAGAAAGAAAGAAAGAAAGAGAGAGAGAAAGAAAGAAGTAAGTCAAGGTCTTGAACAGATATTTGTGTACCAGTGTTCATAGCAGCATTATTCACAATAGCCAAATGCTGGAAGCAACGCAAGTGTCCAACCACAGATGAATAGATTAACCAAGTGTGGCATCTACATACAGCGAAATAGATTTCAGCCTTAAAAATGAAGGATATTCTGATGTATGCCACAACATGGGTGAACCTTGAGGATATTACGCTAATGAAACAAGCCAGTCACCAAAAGACAAATACTGTACAATTACACTGAGATGAGGTCCCTAGAGTAGTCAAAATCATAGAGACAGAAGGTAAACTGGCAGCTGCCAGGGGCTGGAGAGCAGAATGGGGAGTTGTTTAATGGGCATGGAGTTCAGCTTTGCAAGATGAAAAGAATTCTGGAGCTGGATGGTGGTGAAGGTTGCGCAACAATGTGGATGTACTTAATGCCACTGAACCATACATTCAGAAACAGTTAAGATGTTACATTTTATGTTATGTATATTTTACCACAATTAAAAATTCCTTAAAAGGCCAGGCGCCACACCTGTAATCCTAGCACTTTGGGAGGCCGAGGCAGGTGGATCACGAGGCCAGGAGATGGAGACCATCCTGGCTGACATGGTGAAACCCCATCTCTAATAAAAATACAAAAAATTAGCCAGGTGTGGTGGCGGGTGCCTGTAGTCCCAGCTACTTGGGAGGCTGAAGCAGGAGAACAGCTTAAACCTGGGAGGCAGAGGTTGCAGTGAGCCGAGATCTCATCACTGCACTCTGGCCTGGGTGACAAAGTGAGACTCTGTCTCAAAAAAAAAAAAAAAAAAAAAGAAACAAGGCCAAGTGCAGCAGTGGCTCATGCCTGCAATCCCAGCACTTTGGGATTGCTTGAGGCCAGGAGTTTGAAACCATTCTGGTCAACATAGTCAAACCATGTCTCTACAAAAGAAAAGAAAAAAAATTTTAATAAGAAAAAATAAGATGCCGCTGCCTCCTTCCTGGGGCCCAGAAAGAGATCTCACTTTCTGATGAGAAGGAAAGGGTTTGGTTGGGCCCCCAGCAGCATTGCAGTCATACCCAGCTCCTTTTATAGATGTTAACGGCCTGGAGCAGATCTTTGTGACCCCAAAACAAGCCATCTCAGACTTTTAGTGACACTCTTTAGCCCCAGAACATCATCACAGTGAAAGGAGGTCGAGCGAGATGGAGCTGGAGTTCTGACATTGACTTTGGGGAACCCTAAACAATTCACTCCACCTCCCTGGACCTCAGTTTCCCCAATCTTTCCAAGTGAGGAGGTTGGACTTCGGAAGTTGTCCAGGAATTATATCTGACCCCAGACGTGTTTGGCCATCACAAGATTTAAAAGCTGAGAGATATCCCATTAGAAGGTCCGGCCACCTGGAGGCTATGTTTTTCCGAGGTCACTCACCATAGTCTGGAAGTGCACTGTCTGGAGGGGTTCCCCCTTGGATGGGGCCAATGCTCCTCAGTTCCACCCCCTGCCACAGGCGCAAAACTTCCCTGCCAGGACTCTGCAGGCAGCTGAGTTTGCAAAACCTGGACAAAGTGACAGTGGAGGGGCCTCAAACTTCAGTGACGGCTGGGTCAGAGTTTTGTAGGTGAAGATTTCTTCTAAATTTTGGGGTTTTCAATCATGGGACATACCGTCTTTGAGACCTCTCCTTATTTAACTCCAACCCTGGATTCCTCAGACCAGTTTCCCAAATAGAGAGACCCCACAAGAGGCTCTGTAAACCCCACCGGCACCCCACAACATGACTTCCTCTCAATTTGTTGAGATTCCCAGCAGGAAAGGAAGTCTCCAGGCCTGCTTGCGGGGCTTCCATACGATAATCTCCCCCTTGCCTCCCCTTGAAAAATAGACAACATGAAAAAGCAGGCCGGGCACGATGGCTTGCACCTGTAATCCAAGCACTGTGAGAGGCCGAGGCAGGCAGATTACCTGAGGTCAGGAGTTTGAGACCAGCCTGACCAACATGGCAAAACCCTGTCTCTACTAAAAATACAAAAGTTAGCCAAGCGTGGTGGCACACTCCTATAGCCCCAGCTACTCTGGAGGCTGAGGCAGTAGAATTGCTTGAACCCAGGAGGCGGAAGTTGCTGTGAGCTGAGATTGCCCCACTGCACTCTGGCCTGGGCAACAGAGCGAGACTCTGTCTCAACAAAAGAAAAAATAAAACAAAATAAAAAAGCAAAAACCAAAAAGGCCCTTATTAAAAGCTTGTGATTCTTCATGACAACCCAGACAGGAAAGACAGGAACTGACATTATCATCCCTTCCAACTCCTCCTCACCATAATTTGATACTAATTAAAGATAGCTTTTATTGAGCATTTACTGTGTACCATGCCTTCTTCTAAGCACCATGCATATTATTTCATTGAATCCTCATAGCAATCCAAGGAGATAGGCACTATTATAACCCATTTTACAGAGAAGAAAACTGAGGCAGAACCTGCACATTGGTGGTGAGAAGGCCTGAGATAGAGTTTAGCTTTCTCATCTCTCATCACGTGACCTTGGACAAGCCACTTCCTCTCTCCAGGCTTCAATCTCTAAGTTGTACAAGGTCATCATTCTGGTCTAAATAGTTTGTTAGTCCTTGAACTCTTTTCCTAAAAATCAAAGCATACACTAAAAAAAAAAAAAAAGAAGAAGTTCAGGTACAGTGGCTCACGCCTGTAATCCCAGCACTTTGGGAGGCCGAGGTGGGGGGATCACGAGGTCAGGAGATCGAGACCATCCTGGCTAACACGGTGAAACCCCGTCACTACTAAAAATACAAAAAATTAGCCGGGCGTGGTGGCGGGCTCCTGTAGTCCCAGCTACTCGGGAGGCTGAGGCAGGAGAATGGCGAGAACCCAGGAGGCAGAGCTTGCAGCAAGCTGAGATCGCGCCACTGCTCTCCAACCTGGGCGACAGCGTGAGACTCCGTCTCAAAAAAAAAAAAGAATGAAAAATTGGAAACAACACTACCTGTATAGAGGGTGTATGTGTGGGGTTGAAAAGCCAACTAGTGAAACTTTAAAAGCCAAGGCTAAATATATATAAACTAATAAACATTATTATTTTATTTTTTTGAGACAGGGCCTCACTGTGTTGCCTAGGCTGGAGCATAGTACACTGCAGCCTCAATCTTCAAGGCTCAAATGATCCTCCCACCTCAGCCTCCTGAGTAACAGCTGGGACTACAGGCACACACCATCACACCCAACTCATTTTTTATTTTTTCTTTGTAGAGACGGAGTCTCACCATGTTGCCTGGGCTGATCTCAAACTCCCGACCTCAAGTGATCCTCCCACCTCAGCCTCCCAAAGTGCTAGGATTACAGGCGTAAGCCACTGTGCTTGGCTAAACTTTATTTTTTCAGAGCATTTTAGGTTTACAGAAAAATTGAGAGGAAAGTACGGAGAGTTCCCTTATACTCCCTCTCTCCCTCCCCTACTTTTCCCCATTATTAACATCTTGTATTAGTGCAGTACATTTGTTACAATTGATGAGCTGATGTGGGTACCTTATTATTAACTAAGGCCCATAGTTTATATTAGAGTTGACTCTGTGTTATGTACTGTGCAGGTCTTGGCAAAGGTACGACATGCATCCACCATTACCTTATTATGCAGAACATCACTGCCCTAAAATTATCCTGTGCTTCACCTTTTCATCCCTCCCTGCTCACTCTCCACAAACCCCTGGCAACCACAGTTTTCTTGTTTGTTTTGTTTTGTTTACTTTCTCTATAGTTTTGGTTTATCCAGAATATCATATAGCTGGAGCCATATGGTGTGTAGCCTTTTCATATTGTCTTTTTTTTTTTTTTTTTTTTTTTGAGACAGTCTCGCTCTGTTGCTCAGGCTGGGGTGCAGTGGCACGATCTTGGCTCATTGCAACCTCCACCTCCCAGGTTCAAGCCATTCTCCTGTCTCAGCCTCCTGAGTAGCTGCGACTACAGGTGCACACCACCACGTCCAGCTAATTTTTGTATTTTTAGTAGAGATGGGGTTTTATTGGCCAGGCTGGTCTTGAACTCCTGACCTCAGGAGATCTGCCTGCCTTGGCTTCCCACAGTGCTGAGATTACAGGCGTGAGCCACTGCGCCCAGCCCATACTGTCTTATTTCACTTAGCAATATGCATTTAAAATTCTTCCATGTCTGTTCATGGCTTGATAGATCTGTTTTTTCTAATCAATGAATAGTATTCCTTTGTCTGGACATGCCACAGTTTGCTTTTTCATTCATCCGTTGAAGGATATCTTGATTGCTTCCACGTTTTGGCAATTATGAACCAAGGCTTATATGTTTTTCATAATTTTTCTTGCCATTGGAAAAAGCGATGACATGAGATCACTGCAGATTAGGAAAATACAAGAGGACACAGAGAATGAAATTTCAATCTCCCATTTCACAAAGAAAGAAACTGAGGCTGAGGGAGAGGAAATGACAGGTTCCCCTTGTTCATTCATTCATGCATTCACTTCTTCCTCCAGTGAATATTTACAGAGAATCTATTACCTTCAGGCACTGTGCTGGGACAGGAGACATCACTCGGAACAAGAGAGACGTCTGTTACTGGGATTGGTATTCCAGGCAGACAATAACCAAGTAAATAAATGAATCATATTTGTAACGAAATCACAGCTAATATTTATTGTGTGCTTTCTTTGTGCCAAACGTTGTTAGAAAAACTTTGTGTACTTTATGATATTTGGTCTTCACAAACACACTGGGAAGTAAGCCTGTTATCTCAGTTTTGCAGATCAGAAAGAAACGTACACTTCAGAGAGATGAAATCATGAGCCTAAGGTCACATCGCTCATCGAAGTCGGAGGAGCAAGATTTGAACCCAGGTGGTGGCGCTCCCATCTACGCACTTAACCACTGCTCTAAAATACGGGAAAATCATTTTGGATGGAGGGTTGGGGACAGAGCCCAGGAAAACCCTGACCTTCACCTTCTTACGCCTTTGTGTCCAACACTTGTTTTTCAGGTTTCTGAGAAGCCAAACTTCATTGTTCTTTGTGGCTTCTTCCAGTTGCTTAGCTGTGGTCCCTGGGGACCAGGGGGAAGGGCTTGGAGCTCATGGCTGGCCAGGAACCTGTGTGCAATCAGATCACCTTTATTTTTAAGCCATGAAATCTCTGATGACACATGGTACTCTTCAGAGGAGCAGGCTGACCTGACCAGGGGAACAGTCACTGGGCAGAGAGAAGCCACACACCTCAGGCAAAGTTTTTGACAACCAGGCAAGGAGGTCGGGTGGGGGGGTCTTACCCAACCCTGCTTCCTGTGGGATCATTCTAATCAGCAGCAGAAAAAGCCATAAGCTTATAAAATGGTACTGGGGAGTCTCTGAGGAAACAGGTACTCCCATACACCCCTGGGAAGTGGAAGGTGCCAGAGCAGTTTTAGAAAACAATTGTCATCAGCCACCTAGTTTTAAAGAAACACAGCCTTTGACCAGCAGTTTCAGGCCTAGGGGTTCATCCTACAGATAACTTCACACATGTGTAAAATGAGGTATGAGCAATGCTACACTTGACATCAATTTGTAGAAAGAACTGGAATGATCCCTTTCTTCTACCCTCCCCTGCCACACAGGTCCCTGGTTAAAGAAACCAGGTCCTTGCTTGCAAAGAAATCTTCGGCAGCTCTTCAAAGGAAGACGGGTCTCCATGTACTGCAATTGAGCCCTCTTCAAGATAAACTGTTAAGGGGGAAAAAGAAAGGTCCGGAACATTATATGCTGTCCTGATGGTAACAAAATTAAAGAAAAAGAGGTGGGCAGGGGCTCTGTCTATAGAGGTGTTGAACTGGGAGTTCCTCCACAAGAGCTTGTAGCATCCTGAGACCTGGCATCCCAGTACTGGCCCTACCTTGCTGAGCAATGAAGATCAAAGTATTCAACCTCTCTGTGCTCCAGTTTCCTCAACTGTAAAATTGGGCTTGATGGAAAAATTAAATAAAGTCATCTACACAAGAGGCATTTCTCAGTGCCTAGGATGTAGGAAATGGTCAGTAAGGAATAGCTGTAGAATAATTATCATTCTGCACAAACTCTCCCTGGAGGAAGGCACAAAAACATGGATAATGGGCTATTACATCTGGGCACTGGGAAGACTGGGAGATAGGACAAGGGGTGACCAATTTTTCAGTGTATGCCCTTTTCGAAGTGTTAAACTTTTTTTTTTTTTTGAGACAGGGTCTCACTCTGTTGTCACTCTGGGGTGCAATGGTGAGATCGTAACTCACTAAAGCCTCAACTTCCCGGGCTCAAGCAATCCTCCCACCTCAGCCTCCTGAGAAGCTGGGACTGCAAGTGTGTGCCACCCTACCTGGCTAATTATTAAAGTTTTTGTAGAGACAAGGTCTTCTCCTTGTGTTGCCCAAGCTGGTCTCAAACTTCTGGCCTCAAGGGATCCTCTGGCTAAACTTTTAATTTTTCACTTTGTGCATGTTTTAATGCTTTTTAAAAAAATATTATTTAAAATAGGGTAGTGGGGCCAAATCAAAATGAGAAAGAGCAGGTAAGCGATTTTCAGGCCATTTTCCAGATGGATTTTCTGAGCTAACAGCAACCTGGGCCCTGTGGCTCAAGACCTGGCTGCTCACAGGCATTGTCTAGGAGACCGTTAGAAGTGCAGGACCCCAGCCCAGGGCCCCTGGAGCAGAATCTGTATTAACGCGCTGTCCAGGTGAGCCACAAGCAGGTGCAAGTTGGAGAGGTACTGGTCTGAGGACTGCAGTCATAGAGGCCACCAGAGTGTTTTTCAGTTTTTTTGACTCAGCTCAGTAGAGGATGAATGGGATGGGTTGCTGCTCCCATGGGGCGGGGGGCGGGGAGAAGAGAGAATAGCAAGAATTAAGAACTGCTTGGCCAGGCACAGTGGCTCACACCTGGAATCCCAGCAGTTTGGAAGGCAGAGGTGGGCGGGTCGCTTGAGTCTGGGTGCTACAGACCAGCCTGGGCAACATGGCAAAACCCATCTCTACCCCCAAAAATACAAAATTAGCTGGGTATGGTAGCACATGCCTATGGTCCTAGCTACTCAGGAGGCGAAGGTGGGAGGATCACTTGAGCCTGGGATGTGGAGGTTGCAGTTAGCCAAGATCACCCCACTGTACTCCAGCCTGGGAAACAGAGGGAGATCCTGTCTAAAAAAAAAAAAAAAAAAAAAAGAATCGCTTGCTCTTCCTCCACAAGAGGTTGGAGCACATGGGATCTAGGAGTGTGACTTTTAGCAGCTCCCCACTTAGGGTTTAAAATAACTTTCTGGTTGAAATTTTAAAAAGGAAAGTAAGGAAGAAAAGGGAACCTCCCACTGCAACCCACAAAACCCCAACAAGAAAAGGAGGCCTCCTGCTCCCCAGCCCAGCCTCAAGCCCACTTAATTCTCTCTTTGGAGACAGTAACAGAGGAATTGTTCAAGGAAAAATCAAGTGGGAAGCTCTTGGAGCTGAAGAGCCTGCAAGACAATCCACTTCAAGCTTCTCATATAACAGGTGAGAAAACAGAGGCTCGGAGAGGGGATATGGTTTGTCCAAGGCCACCCAGCAAGTTAGGGGCAGAAGCAGGGCCAGAATCGTAGAGGCAAGAGAGACCTTGAAAGCACCTACCTCAGAGTTACACCCTCAAGGGCCCCCCAGGGAATGTCTAGAAGAGGCGCAGATCAGCTATTCCCTCTCCACTGGCCACAGGCCAGGCACCTGAGCCAAGCTGGGCAGATGAGAAGCCATTCTAGAACTTCTGTTGGTCAAGGGAGCCATCCATCTTTGCATCTCTCCACAGGTGTAGAGTCTGCCACTTTTTAAAAATAATTGTACACAAAATTAGCTGGGCGTGTTGGCGTGCGCCTGTAATCCCAGTTACCTGAGAGGCTGAGGCAGGAGAATCGCTTGAGAGGCTGAGGCAGGAGAATCGCTTGAACCGGGGAGGTGGAGGTTGCAGTAAGCCGAGATTGTGCCACTGCACTCCTGCCTGGGTGACAGAGCGAGACTCCGTCTCAAACAAACAAACAAACAAATACATAAATAAAAACAATTGTGTACAATACATATAACCCAAAATTTACCATAGTAACTTTTTTTTTTTCCCCTGTACAGACAGAGTCTCACCATGTTGCCCAGGCTGGTCTGGAAGTCCTTGCCTCAAGTGATCCTCCCACCTTGGCCTCCCAAAGTGCTGGGATTGCAGGCGTGAGCCACTCTGCCATTCATTAACCCGTCTGAAGTGTACAGTTTAATAGCGTTAAGTACATTCACGCTGTCATGCAACAAGTCTGCTGCTTTTGACAGACATGAACATGAGTTTCCTGAAACATGTCTTATACTCCTGTCTAAGAAAAACAACAGTGAACAAAGTGATAAATGGTAACAGACACTGGTTCTTGGGGCCAGGGAGACAAGAGGGAGTGGTGGAAACTATGGCAAACAGGAAAGCCCAAACCCCTTCTAGGAGACAGTCACTAATCAGCTCCAATCTGCTTTTGCCTGCAGGAATGCTACATCATCTATATATGAAAACACTCAATTTTTTTTTTTTTTTTTTTTTTTTTTTTTGAGACGGAGTTTCACTCTTGTTACCCAGGCACTCACTGCAACCTCTGCCTCCCGGGTTCAAGCGATTGTCCTGCCTCAGCCTCCAAATCCAAAGTAGCTGGGATTACAGGTGTGTGTCACCAAATCTGGCTAATTTTTTTGTGTGTGTATTTTTAGTAGAGACGGGGTTTCAATATGTTGGTCAGGCTGGTCTCAAACTCCTGACCTCAAGTGATCCACCCGCCTCAGCCTCCCAAAGTAAGGAAAACCTGATTTTTTAAACTTAACTTTTCAATACTCAAAATTCAAAACACTTGAAAAGATACAGAAAATGTCTCCCTCCTACTACAGTTTCCCACTCCACAGGTAACCACAATTACTGATTTATTGTGGATAAAGTGTCTTTATAATTTTACAAACAAATAGTAACATAAACATACCTTTTTTCCATGTTTTATCCCATTTTACATAAAATAGAACATAACAAACACATTGTTTTACACCTTGCTTTTTAATTAACCTATCCTAAATATTCTTTTTTTTTTCTTTTTTTTTCTTTGAGACAGAGTTTTGCACTGTCACCCAGGCCAGAGTGCAGTGGTGCAAACACAGCTCATCGCAGCCTCGACCTCTGGGGTTCAAGCGATCCTCTCACCTCAGCCTCCCAAGTAGTTGGGACTACAGGCACGTGCCATCGTGTCTGGCTATTTTTTTTATTTGTAGAGATGGGGGTCTCACTATGTCACTCAGGCTGGTCTCAAACTGCTGGGCTCAGGTGATCCTCCTGCTTTGGCCTCCTAAAATGCTGGAATTACAGGTGTGAGCAACCATACCCAGCCGAGAATTTTCTTTATTAGTACATAGACAGTATCCTCATTATTTTTACAGTTGCACAACTGTATTCCACCATATGGATGATCTATTTTTTTGCAGTTTTTTTTTTTTAGACAGCATCTCACTCTGTTGCCCAGGCTGGAGTGCAGTGGTGTGATTATGGCTCAATGCAGTCTTAAACTCCTGGGCTCAAGCTATCCTCCTACCTTAGCTTCCCAAAGTGCTGGGATTACAGGCGTGAGCTACCTTGCCTGGTTGGATGACCCATATTTGATTTAACCCACCCCCATTTAGATTGTTTTTCTAGACTGTTGCATTTTAAACAATGCTGCATAGGTATTGATAGTGTTGAGCACTATTTACAATAGCAAAGGCATGGAACCAACCCAAATGCCCATCAATGATAGACAGGATAAAGAAAAGGTGGCACGTATACACCATGGAATACTAGGCAGCCATAAAAAAGAATGAGATCATGTCCTTTGCAGGGACATGGTTGAAGCTAGAAGCCATCATCCTCAGCAAACTAACACAGGAAAACGGAAAACTAGTTAGTTTGCTGAAAACAGCAAACTAACGCAAAAAACCAAACACTGCATGTTCTCACTCATAAGTGGGAGTTGAACAACAAGAACACATGGATACAAGAGGCGAACAACACACACCAGGGCCTTTTGGGAGTTGTGGGGTAAGGGGAGGGAGAGCATTAGGACAAATACCTAATGCATGCTGGGCTTAAAACCTAGATGACAGGTTGATAGGTGCAGCAAACCACGATGGCGCATGTATACCTATGTAACAAACCCGCACACTCTGCACATGTATCCCAGAACTTAACGTAAAATTAAAAAGTTGAATAAAATAAACAATGCTGCCTGAATAACCTCCTACATATATATTTTTCACATATGCAAATGTATCTGTAACTAAATTCTCCGAATTAGAATTTCTGTATGTGAATTTCTAATACGTAAGGAATTTGCCTACTTGTCCCCTCATAGTGGTTGTACCTAGATCCATTCCCACAGCCATGTATGAGGGACTGTTTTTTTTCACAATTAAACACCTTATTGTCTTAATATTGATTTTTAAAAAACTAAAACAAAACAAAATGAAAATAATGGGCAATACAAACAAACATGCCGGTGGGCCACATCAAGCCAGTAGGTCCCAGCTTTCCCAATTCCAACTCTTCAAAGCCCAGAATGTTGAGTGACTCGCCTCAAGTTACCCAGGACTTGAATCTGCACTGTCTGATTTCTATGGCTGCACCTGATCCACTTCCCAGCTGACTACTAACTTCTGGGATCCCTCAACTTTGGCAGTGAGAAACTGTGGCTTCTGAAAAGTCACGTGGAGGCTTTGTCAGTTCAAAAGGTTGAAAAAGTTCCAATCTTACTTGAGGGTGGTGCCTGTGGATGGGACCACCCTGCGTCCAACAAGTGCCCTGCTCTCAGACATCAGCTTGTGTTGTGTAACAACTAACCATAAAAATCATATTTAGGCAGGGCACGGTGGCTCACGCCTGTGATCCCAGTACTTTGGGAGGCCAAGGCAGGCAGGTCACTTGAGGTCAGGAATTCGAGACCTGCCTGGGCAACATGGCAAAACCCTGTCTCTACTATGAAAAATACAAAAATTAGCTGGGCACAGTGGCGGGTGCCTATAATCCCAGCTACTCAGGAGACTGAAGCATGATAATCGCTTGAACCCAAGCGGCCGAGTTTGCAACAAGCCGAGATTGTGCCACTGCACTCTAGCCTGGGCGACAGAGTGAGAGTCCGTCTCAAAAAAAAAGAAAAAAATCATATTTACTTCTGTTCTTTCATCCAAGTGCTTGAGGAAGCTTAGGATTCAGACAGACTTGGAGCGTCAGTCCTGGCTCAACCTCCTGCAAGCTGTATGATTTGAGGTAATTTACTCGTCCCACTTAAGCTTCAGTTTTCTTAACTATAATATGGAGATAATAACAGTCTCTTCTGTGAATTGTGCTTGTAATCACAGCAGACACAAAATATATACCTTTAAACATTAGAGTCAGGTCCAGCTCACCAAAATACTCAGGCTATGAAAGGCTGACAAGATGCAGGGCGCCTCTCTCACTTGTTCTCCTCCATGACATACCTTCATTGAGACAAGAGCAGCAGGCAGAATCATCCATATGTGTTACACCATGGTGTGTTTTTTTTTCACTGAGCACATAGAGTTGGATATGTGCAAGTTGAATACACATGTAAAGCAATTCCTTTCTATATTTGCTATGTTCATGCAACTAGATTGTACGCTCCTTGAAGGAGGGGATTGTCTTCCAGTTGGCAAGACAGGCTTGAGATCAACTAAGTATTTTACAAGATAGAACAAGATAAGCAGCCGGGATCGGTGGCTCATGCCTGTAATCTCAGCACTTGGGGAGGCCGAGGCAGGTGGATCACTAGAGGTCGGAAGTTCAAGACCAGCCTGGCTAACATGGTGAAATCCCATCTCTACTAAAAAATATAAAAAATTAGCTGGGCGTGGTCCCTGCCCTGTAATTCCAACTATTTAGGAGGATGAGGCAGGAGAATCACTTGAACCTGGGAGGCAGAGGTTGCAGTGAGCCAAGATCGCGTCATTGTACTTCAGCCTGGACAACAGAGAGAGACTCTGTCTCAATAAATAAATAAATAAATAAATAACAAAATAAGCAATGGGTACAAAGTGCCATGAGGAAGGACATCCTATTCAAATGGAGCCCCAGAAGTGTGTTTCTGGAGGCTCCTGAGTCAGCCCTTTCAGGAGGTAAGAGGATGAAAGAGGAAGCAACATTTACTCAACAGCGAATTGCTGGGCACTCTGTTTCCTGATTTTATTTTTTTCTGTTTATTTTTTTTTCTCTTTTCAAAATAACACCGTGTACCAATCAGCTTTGGCTACATAACAAACTCTCATTGATTTCTTGCTCATGGATCTGTGGATTTTCTGAGGAGATGCTGTTGGTCTCATGAGCTCAGAAGGGCCTCTGGCCACTGGACTCAGCTCTGATCTGCCCTGTGTGTCACTCATCCTTTGGGACTTGTGGGCTACTCAGCATGTTCTCAGTATCATGAAAGCCAGGCACACAAGGGAGAAGTTCAACTCCACTGTACATTTCAAGGCTTTGTTTAGTTCATGTCCACTACTATCTCAGTAGCCAAAATAAGTCACATGGCCAAGACCAAAGACAAGAGATGGAGAAGTCCATTCATTCCAGGGAAATAGAAGGGGAAAAGGGAAATGTTTGCTCTACGGCAGTCTAATCTACAGCAAACGTAACACAGGAGTGTGGTCTTATTAAAAATTCAAGCAAGAGACTGGGCGCAGTGGCTCACTCCTGTAATCCCAGCACTTTGGGAGGCCAAGATGGGCAGGTCACCTGAGGTCAGGAGTTCAAGACCAGTCTGGCCAACATGGTGAAACCCCGTCTCTACTAAAAATACAAAAAAAAAAAAAAAAAAAAAAAAAAATTAGCCAGTGTGGTGGCGGGTGCATATAATCCTAGCTACTTGGGAGGCTGAGGCAGGAGAATCGCTTGAACATTGGAGGCGGAGTTGCAGTGAGCCAAGATCGTGCCACTGCACTCCAGCCTGGATGACAAAAGTGACACTCTGTCTCAAAAAAAAAAAAAAAAAAAAAAAATTCCAGCAAGAAAATATAAAAGCACAACAGCAGAAAATACTTTACCATGCTTCTCATCCCACCATATTCCCCCCACTCCCTACAGGTAAACACTTTTCCCAGGCATTTACACACAGAGAAAGCTTTTTTTTGCCCCCTTGGTGCCAAGACAGTCTTGGTCTATCACCCAGGCTGGATTATAGTGAGGCAATGACAGCCCATGTGGCCTCTACCTCCCGGGCTCAAGCAATCCTCCCATCTCAGCCTCCCGAGTAGCTGGGACTACAGGCATGCCACCAGCCCAGCTCAGAAACTTTTACTTTGTACAATGAGATCATTCTGCATGTATTTGCACCTGACAATTATAAGCACCTAGTCATTTAATTATATGGACTCTATGATTAGGCGTTTGGGGTCACCATTGTATAAATGAGGAATCTGGGGTTAAAATGCTTATCCAAGATCACCCACCTCTTACATAGCTGAACCAGAATTCGAACCCACAACTTTCCAAATATTCTTTTGATTTACAATGAACTACCTCTATAAAAGCACAAGAGGTTGTACCACAAAAGCTGTTATCAGCCCCCTATATTTATCCTTTGGGACCACAGGGAAGGAGTGTGTGTGTGTGTGTGTGTGTGTGTGTGTGTGTGTGTGTGTCTAGGGGGTGGATGGTGGTGTGTGATTTAGGAGAGTGTTGACTATGACCAGTGTTGTGGCAGGAGTTTGGGAGACACGATGAAGAGGAGGAAAGACCCTCACCCTCAAGTCCTCAAGCCAAAGAAACCAGGAACCTCTCTTGAAACAGTTTAATAAGATGGCAGGATGTGGCCAGGCATGGCGGCTCACGCCTATAATCCCAGCACTTTGGGAGGCCAAGGTAGGCGGATCACTTGAGGTCAGGAGTTCGAGACCAGCCTGACCAACATGGTAAAACCCTGTCTCTACTAAAAATACAAAAATTAGCTGGGCATGGTGGCACACAGCTATAGTCCCAGCTACAGGGGAGGCTGAGGCAGAAGGATCACTTGAACCCAGGAGGTGGAAGTTGTAGTGAGCCGAGATCACACCACTGTACTCCAGCCTGGGTAACAGGAGTGAAACCATGTCTAAAAAAAAAAAAAAAAGAAAGAAAAGAAAAGGAAATATGGCAAGACGTGCTAGTTTAAGCCTTGGGTACCCATGTGAAGTTTTATTATCTGTCTGTCTCAAAGCTATCTCTTGACAGAGAGCTCAGCCAGGAGCTAGTATCCCTGCTCAGAGTTTGGGGAGGACACAGGTCTTAGCCATCTTCCCAGAAAATGGGTAAGACTGAGGGAAAGGAGAAAGAACGTACTCTCACATGAAGTGGGAACAGTGACAAATACTACAGTTTCCAGCAGCATCTGGTGTGACATGAGTGTGCGCTCAGGGGGCTTCATTCAGACTGGGTGTCAGGGAAAGTTGCTTGGGGAACGAACATTCCAGCCAAAACCTGAAGGCCGAGTGGGAAGCAGCTGAAGAACAGAGGAAGAGAGATCCCCGCAGAGGGAACGGCGGGTGCGAAAGCCTTGAAGCTGGAAAAGGCTGGGCATTGTAGACACAGAAAGAGGCCAGCAGGGTAAGGGTGATGGTGGGGAGGGAAGGAGAAGGCTGAGCGGCTGGCAGACCCTGGGCTATGGAGGGACTTGAGCTAAGCTGTTTAGGGAAAAGTATGACATGACCACAAGCTGGTGCCAGAGTGACCACAGAAGAGTGGCTTCCTGGGCATCTAAGAGGGCACAGTCAGGACGGTAAGTGGCTTAGAAGCAGGGCTGGGGTCAGCATTGTGTACACCGTGTGATAACTCTGGAGGGGACTGAATCTGTCTGGGTCTGCAGCTAAACCCTCAAGGTCTCGAAAGCGTGTTTCAAATAGCAAAACTTGAGAAGCCCTTTAATGGAGTTTGCAAAAGGCACAAGAGAGAAGTTTGACGTGTTTCAATGCAGGGTAGGGGAAGAAGTGGGGAGGGATTGGGTTTGGAGGGTGTCACAAGGTGACAGGTGAGCTGAATAAATAGGACATTGCTAAGCAAGGCTGGGAAGAAAGGGACGACAGGCAGAGGGCACAGCAAAGGCCAAGGTGGGGTGTTTGGAACATGCCCAGCTGGTGTGGAGAACAGAGTGGGAAGGAGGAGAAAGGCATAGGGGAATGCTGGACCATTCACCTGGGGGTTGGCTGTGCAGAGCCTCCAATGCCTGACATAGGAACCAGGGAGTGGCCCGATCAGATGGTTCGAAATAACATGGCAGATTCACCTCCTGTGCTCTCTCACCCCAAGGGACCTGAGTGAGTCATTGGGGCCCTTCCCCCTCTCCCTCCACACAAAGACACGCCTTTTGGGGAGGCCACCGTGGCAGATGGGGGTGACAGATCCTGTAATCCTATCCCCAATCCAGGGGTCAGGAAGTTCTTTCCCCGGCAGGCTCCCACCCAAGCCTGCTGTTAAGACTGAGGTTGGAGAAGTATTTTTCTCATCCACCCGGCCTCAGGTGGGCGGGACGGAAGCCAACCAGAGCCCTCTGGAGACAGTTCTGGCTGTGGGATCCGCCCTTTGGAGGCCACAGACGAAACCCAATGCAACATAAAAGATGGCAAGAGGTGGCCAACTGCTTATCTTATCAAACAAACTGCTCCTTGGAACCAAAGAAAGGGAATAGAGCTTTGCTTGTTTTCTCTCTTTTTCCTTCCTGATTAATGGCCACCAAGGGGTCTGTGGGATGGGTGGTGGTTGTGGACGACTCTTGGATGTGTAATCTGGCCTGGCAGGCAGGTAGGTTTCCCAGCCACCCTGGATTTTTAACATTTTCTTGTTGGAAGTCACATCCTCAAGTACATGCTTAGGCACTATTTAGGGAGCACTCCCCAAATAGCTCCATTGTGGCCTAAATGTCCTTGGGAAGATGAAAACGGGAAAAGACTATCATTGCTTAAAACAAGTCTATAATCTAGATGGAGGCAGGTAAAGAGGCACAGTACTTACCATATTTTATTTTTACAGGGTCTTTATCTATTTCTATCACTGAACTGTGAGCTCTTTGGAACCAGAACCCAGTCAGAACCATCATGGTGTCTGAATCTGGACCCAAGCACGTAGTGGGCAGCTCAGTGAACTGTTACCTCATTCAGGATTCTTTCAGTTGTAAGTATTAGAAACTTAGCTTAAAAAGGCTTCATTGAAAAGTATGATATATAGGCCGGGCACGGTGGCTCACACCTGTAATCCCAACACTTTGGGAGGCCAAGACGGGTGGATCACCTGAGGTCAGGAGTTCAAGATCAACCTGACCAACATGGTGAAACCCCCTCTCTACTAAAAATACAAAATTAGCCAGGTGTAGTGATTCACATGTCTGTAATCCCAGCTACGTGGGAGGCTGAGGCAGGAGAATCACTTGAACCCGGGAGGTGGAGGTTGCAGTGAGCCAAGATCGTGCCATTGCGTTCCAGCCTGGTCAACAAGAGTGAAACTCCATCTCAAACAAAAAAAAAAAAAAAAAAAGGAGGATATATTAACTCACAGAACAGAGAAATCCAGGTCTAGAATGACTTCAGGCATGGCTGGATGTAGGCGTCAAACAACATCACCAAGCTCAGACTTTCTTTTCCCTCAACACTTGTTTCTGCACTCTTTGTGTTAGCCTAGTTAGATTCTAATTCAGCGTTGGCTCTCAGTGGCAAAATAGCTTAGCAACACCAGTTGGGTTTATTTTCTCCCAATAGTAATAGAAGTGCTTAAATTGGCTCTAGCTGGATCAGTTTGGGTCACATGCTGATCTCTGATACAATCACTGTGCAGGGAAATGGGCTACACTGATTGACCTGGTGTAGGCCCCATGTCCATTTCATATTTGTTATGTGAATAAATACGAAAGATCAGAGACAGCAATAAAACATTTTACATTTGAACAATAGAGCAACTAGAGTGATCCTTTTTAAAACCTACAGCAAATCATTTGACTCCTCTGCTCTAAATGCTCCTCACTCAGAACAGAAGCCCAAGTTCTTCAGAACAAAAGCCCATGTTCTGAGCCGGGCACAGTGGCTCACACCTGTAATCCCAGCACAGGCGTGAGGAGGCTGAGGAGGGCAGATCACCAGAGGTCAGGAGTTTGAGACCAGCCTGGCCAACATGGCAAAGATCCATCTCTACTAAAAATACAAAAATTAGCCGGGCATGGTGGCGCATGCCTATAATCCCAGCTACTTGGGAGGCCGAGGCAGGATAATCACTTGAACCCAGGAAGCGGAGGTTGCAGTGAGCTCAGATCACACCATTGTACTACAGCCTGGGCAACAGAGTGAGACTCTGTCTCACACACAAAAAAAGCCCAAGTTCTTACAATGGCCCACAAGGCCCCACCCAACACGCACCCTGCCCCAACCCCAGTTCCTCACTGACCTCCTAATCTCCCCTTCATTCACTCTGTTCCAGCCAGGCTGCTCTCCTTGCATAGCCACAAAAATTAAATATGCAGTAGCCTCAGTTTCTTTGCTAATAAAATGAGACCCCTTCTAGTAGACTTCCAGTAGACACCTGATACTTTATCTGCCCAGAATTCCCCTTTTCTTTCTTTTTCTTTTTCTTTTTCTTTTTTTTTGAGATGGAGTCTCACTCTGTTGCCTAGGCTGGAGTACAGTGGCGGATCTTGGCTCACTGCAACCTCTGCCTCCCTGGTTCAAGCGATTCTCCTGCCTCAGCCTCCCAAGTAGCTGGGATTACAGGCACCCACCACCACACCCAGCTAAATTTTTGTATTTTCAGTAGTGATGGGTTTCACCGTGTTAGCCAGGATGGTCTCAATCTACTGACCTTGTGACAACAGCGTTTCAGAACCACTCACAGCGTGTGGTTCAGGGATGGGCATGTGACCCAACTCAATCTAATGAGATTCAATCCTGAACTTTTACTGGGATGATTAGAAATAAAAAGCTTTCTGCATGTTGATATTGTTAGAAGGATAATGGAAATATTGAGGCTCCCAAGCCACCCACTGGAGAGAAAACTCACTTGTGAGTGAAATCAGTGCCAGGGAAAGCAGAGCAGTGAAGCAGGAAGAGGAAAACTGAGTTCCAGTGATATCTTTGAGCTCCTGGATTCAGCCATGCCTGAATCCCACTAGATTGTTCAGTTACATATTGTAGTAGGTACCCTTCTTTGCTCAAGTCAATAAGACTTGGATTGCAGTCACTTGTAACCAAGAGACCATTTTGAAGGGCTGCTGTTGCGAGGATTAAATGAGATGGTGAATTATATGAAGCGTTTAGTACAATACGTGCTCCAAAAGAAGTCATTATTATTTTATGGTTTCATCTTCCATACACATATTTAAATCTGGTTTCCCTTTTATATTTTTTACTTAAGAAAAAAATGTTTAAACGTATGTCTAATCAAAGCTGGTATTCACTTGGGACCAGTGTAGCCATACTGGTTGTTTAAATACTGAAATACATCCATAATAGTTGATAAACAGCACTGTTCTGAATCTCTCGTGTGCTCTCTGGCTCTCCAGAATGCACCCAACCCGTCTCTTGGAACCCTCTAGCCCATTCTGCAGTCCAGCACCTAAAAGGTTAACACCAGGTCTAGCAGGGCCTCCTGTACTCTGTTTATGATTAGCGTCTCATTCATGCTACATATTTTTAATATCACCTCTGGGTACATCTATCAACTCCTCAATATGGCTGTATTAAGTGGAAACACTAAATTATCAATAGCTCCATGAAATAAGACCCTTATTCCCCTCCAAATCACCAATTATTGATAACTTATGTAACCTCTTCTGATCCTGAAAATACCAGCGACATTATTATGCACAGTGGTGACAAAGCAGGCATGGGCACCAGGCCAAGTCCTATCTTTCCCCCTCCTGTTACTTTACAGAGCCTCTACCCTTATTTCTACATCATGGTCATATTTCTCGTTCCTAGTCGCAATCTGATATTCCTTTGTTTTAATACACTATGGCTAACCTAACCCTTCCTCCATGGTGGGACATATGGTCCATTTTTGTTCAGCTTTTCAAATGTTAAAAACTCACTCTGCTGGAAATTGAATTTCCATGTGGTGCCCATCTTTCTGGTAATAAGCCACGGATTTCCTTCCTGATTCAGACTTCAGTTTTGTGAATCACAAGACACAGTTTAACTTTTTGTCTGCAAATGTTTTCTGTTGCTGCTCTTTGAAATAAGAACCCATGTGCTCAATTGTGTAATGTTGTAGTTTAATAAATTATTTATTTTGATTCTAAGTCCATAAAGGACTCAAAGTGGTTTATACAAACATATACACCTTGAAATCAATACATGAGGCGGTCAGGGAGAAGGAAAAATAAGGAGTAGTGTATCTGATTGGTATTGTATTCAGCTGCCGGTAAGAGAGACCAGGAATAACAGTGGCATAAACACCACAGATGTTTATTTTTCTCTTACACAAATGAAATCTAGAGAGAGGAAATCCAGGGCTGATGTGGTAGCTCCACAAAATTGAGGATACGATCTCTTTCTATCATCCTGCCACACTATCCTTAGAATGTGGCCTCCATCCTAAAGGCCACCTCGTGCTCCAAGATGACTGCAGGAGCTCCAGCTATTGCAGCCGCATTTCAAGCAGCAAGAAGAAGGAAAGGAAAAAATCCTGTAATCCCAGTTTTCTTTAAGGATCATTTTGGAATTTCCAGCCCCAAACTTCAGCTTACAGATAATTGGCCAGAATGCAGTCCTAGCTACAAAGGAGGCTGAGAAATTTAATCTTTTAGCTGTGTCTGATGCCACCCTAAATAAAGTCAGAGCTTGTTTACTAGGAAAGAAGGGCGAATGGATAATACGTAGGCCACTAGTAATTTCTGCTACAGGTAAGAAAATGAAATAAAGTGAGACATTTAGCTGGTTCACAAAACTGCCTACTGTAATGATCTTTAAGGTGTCCAGCTGCTAAATTGTCTCTGACAATCCTAGTAATGATAGCAGAAGGGGAATCCATGACTAAATACTAAGTGTAATATCTAAGCAAAGAAAGCAAACCATCGCTCAAAAAAAAAAAAAAAAAAAAAGAAAGCTTATTTTCTCAATACCGAGATTGAAAAGCAACTCTACCCACAGGTCTTTGTGAGGAAGACATGGGACATGTGGACGATATCCTCACAATATTTCTGCAATAATGAAACAACATGATTCTGGGATTTGCTTCAAATATTCAGCGTGGGGGAGTGGGTAGGAGTATAGCGAAAACCAGATGGGCCGTGAGTTGATAGTTGTTGGACTGGGTGATGGAGACTGCTTTGTTATATGTTTCCCTTTACTGTGGTGTATATTTAACATTTTTCCATAAAAAAAAAAGAATTTAAGCCCAGCAATAAATCCTTTCCAACAATTCCTTTTTTAAATGCTCCTTTTAATAAACTTGCTTTCAAGTTCAATTGACCAGTGGTTTTTATCACAACTCCTCCCTCATATTTTTGGCCTTTGTATCTACTTTCCTTATTTAGTAACTTATTTTTAATAGTTTTATTGAGATAGAATTTACATACTATACAATTCATCTTTTTTATTTTTTATTTTTTATTTTTTTTTGAGATGGGGTTTCACTCTGTCACCCAGACTGGAATGCAGTGGTGCGATTTCAGCTCACTGCAACCTCTGCCTCCCAGGTTCAAGAAATTATCCTGCCTCAGACTCCTGAGTAGCTGGGTCTACAGGCACCCACCATCATGCCCAGCTAATTTTTGTACTTTTAGTAGAGATGGGGTTTCACCCTATTGGCCAGGCTGGTCTCCAACTCCTGACCTTATGATCCGCCTGCCTTGGCCTCCCAAAGTGCTGGGATTATAGGCATGAGCCACTGCACCCGGCCTGCAATTCATCTTTAAGTGTACGATACAATTCAATGGTTTCTCATAGTTGTGCAACCATCACTACAGTCTAATTTCGGAATGTTTTTATCACTCTCAAAAGAAACTCCACCCCCATCTCTACCCATGCTCTTTTCCCCACCCCCACCCCCAGCCCTAGGCAACTACTAATCTACTTTCTGTCTCTATGCATTCCCCTATTCTGTATATATCATACAGATCATCATACAGTATGTTTTTGTGACGCGCTTCTTTCACTTAACATGGTGTCTTCAAGCTTCATCCATGTCACAGCATGTATCAGTTCTTTATAACTTTTTACAGCTAAAGAATATTCCATTATTTTGATATGCATTTTGTTTACCCAACCATCAATTGGTGGACATTTGCACTGCCTCCAGGTTTGGGGTATTATCAATAATGTTGTTAAGAATCTTCATGTACAAGTTTCTATGTGGATGTATATTTTTGTGTCTCTTGGGTATATACACCTAGGAATAGAATTGCTGGGTTAAATGGCAATTCTATGCTTAATATTTTGAGGAATTGCCAAACTGTTTTCCAAAGTGGCAATTCTATGCTTCATATTTTGAGGAATTGCCAAACTGTTTTCCAAAGTGGCTGCAGTATCTTACATTCTTGCCAGCAGTATATAAGGATGGCAACTTCTCCATAGCCTCACCGACACTTGTTACTATCTGTCTTTTATTTTATCCACATTAGTGGGTGTGGACTGGTATTTCATTGTGGCTTTAATTTGCATTTTCCCAGTGACTAATAAATTTAATCATCTTTTCATAAGCTTATTGTCCTTTGTATATCTTCTTTAAAGGAATGTCTATTCAAATTCTTTGTCCACCTTTCAGTTGGTTTGTCTTTTCTTTTTTTTTTTTAGATGAAGTCTTGCTCTGTTGCCTAGGCTGAAGTGCGGTGATGTGATCTCGGCTCACTGCAACCTCTCAACCCCCCAGGTTCAAGCGACTCTCTTCCCTCAGCCTCCCAGATAGCTGGGATTACAGGCACATGCCACCACACCAAGATAATTTTTGTATTTTTTTAGTAGAGATGGGGTTTCACCATGTTGGCCAGGCTGGTCTTGAACTCCTGACCTTAGGTGATCTGTCCACCTTGGTGAATGAATGCTTTCCCCCTAAAATCAGCAACAAGACAAGGATGTCTGCCCTCATTGCATCTATTAACTATTGTACTGGACATTCTAGCCAGGGCAATTAGATAAGGGGGGTGAAAAGGCGTCCAGTTTAGAAAGGAAGACATAAAATTTTATTCTACTTTCAGATGGCATGATCCTGTATATTATAAATAGTAGTGAATCCACTAAAAATTGTTCGAATTATTAAACAAGTTTAGCAAAGTTTCAGGATATAAGATCAACATACAAAAATGTATCTCTACGAAGAGTCAATTAAAAATCTGAAAATAAAATTAAGTAAACAATTCCTTTTACAATAGCATCAAAAAGGATAAAATACTTAGGAATAAATTCACAGAAGTACAAAACTTGTACTGTGAAGACTTGAAAACACTGTTGAAATATTAAAGAAGACCGAAATAAAAGGAAAGTCATTGCATTTTCATGGACCGATAGACTTAATATTATCAATGCAGCAATACTCCCCAAACCGATCTACAGGTTTTAAGCAATTCCTATAAAAATCCCAGCTGTAGCCAGGTGCAGTGGCTCACACCTGTAATGCTAGCACTTTGGGAGGCCAAGGCGAGTGGATCATGAGGTCGGAAGATCGAGACCATCCTGGCTAACACGGTGAAACTCCATCTCTACTAAAAATACAAAAAAATTAGCTGGGCATGGTGGCAGGCACCTATAGTCCCAGCTACCCGGGAGACTGAGGCAGGAGAATGGCGTGAACCCAGGAGGCAGAGCTTGCAGTGAGCCGAGGTCACCGCACTCCAGCCTGGACGACAGAGCAAGACTCCATCTCAAAAAAAAAAAAAAAAAAAAAAATCCCACTGGTTTCTTTTTATTTTGGCTGACCCTAAAATTCTTGTGGAAATATAAGCAACCCAGAACAGTCAAGACAACCTTGACAAAGAACAAAATTTGAGAACTCACAATTCCTGATTTCAAAACTTACTATAAAGTCACAATAATCAAGACAGTGTGGTGCTGGCATAAGGATACACAGATAAGTCAATGGAACACATTGAGAGGACAGAAATAAACACTTACACATTTATAGTCAGTTGACTTATTACAATGGAGCCAAAATAGTTTGATGTGACAATATAATATTTTCAATAAGTGGTCACATGCAAACAATGAGTTTGGACTCCTTCATCACATCATATGCAAACAATAACTAAAAGTGGATCACAGACCTGAGGATAAGAACTAAAACTATAAACTTCTTAGAAGAAAACATTGGAGTAAATATTTGTGACTTTGGGTAAAGCAAGGCCTTGTTACATATGATGCCAAAAAACACAAGTGACTAAAGAAAAACAATAGATACATTGGACTTCATCAAAATTAAATACTTGTGTTTCAAAAGACACTATCAAGAAAGTTAAAAGACAAGCAACAGAATGGAGGAAATATTTGCAAATCATATGTGATAAAGGGCTTGTATCCAGCATATCTAAAGAATACAACACTACAGTAAAAAGAGAAATAAACCAGCCGGGCATAGTGGCTCATGCCTGTAATCCTAGCAATTTGGGAGGCTGAGGCGGATGGATCATTTGAGACCAGGGGTTCAACCCCACTATGCCCGGCCCAAATCCTGGGTTTTAAACCTGGATAATAGCCATGCATGAAAGAGCCTGACCACCTGTGTTGGACCCCTCAGGTCCATTATACCTAGCTGTGTGACCTTAGGCAAATTACTCAACCTCTCTCTGCTTTTGTTATCTCATCTATAAACAATTATAGTAGTACCTCTTTTAGGGATGTTTGAGGAGTAGAAGAGTTAATGCATATAAAGAAGAGCATAATAAGGAGTCTAACACTAGTCACTATCATCATCATCACCATCACTATAGGTCATTTGGATCTAACAGATACAGCCCTGGTACAAACACCGTCCTGTTTCACTGTCGTAGCTCCAGCACCTAAAAGAGTGTGTGTGGCATATTGCAGGTGCTTAATAAATAGCTCTTGAATAAGTACATGACAGTGAATACATGAATGAATGGATGAAGACAATATGAGTACAGTAGAGCTTTGGTTTAAAAGTGGAAGATGACAACACCAAATGCTGGCAAGGAGGTTGAGCAACAGAAACTCTCATTCACTGCTAGTAGTAACGCAAAATGGCACGGCCACTTCTGAAGACAGGTTGGCAGTTTCTTACAAAACTAAACCTACTCTTACCATATGATCCAACAATCACACTGGTATTTACCCAAAGGAATTGAAAACGTATTTCCACACAAAAAACCTGTACATAATGTTGATAGCAGCTTTATTCATAGATGCCAAAATCTTGGAAGCAACTAAGATGTCCTCCAATGGGCGAATGGATGAATAAACTGTGACACCTTCAGACCAGAAACTTAAAAAACGGGGGTGGACAGAGGGGACACTATCAAGCCATGAAAAGACATGGAGGAAACTTAAATGCATATTACTAAGCAAAAGAAGTCTTTCAGTCTG
The DNA here is from genome assembly GCF_047675955.1 of Chlorocebus sabaeus. Classification (NCBI taxonomy): domain Eukaryota; kingdom Metazoa; phylum Chordata; class Mammalia; order Primates; family Cercopithecidae; genus Chlorocebus; species Chlorocebus sabaeus. Next base: position 15,308,621 of record NC_132905.1, on the reverse strand, counting down.
AAAGGCTACATCCTGTCTGATTTCAACAATATGTCATTTTGGAAAAGGCAAAACTGTGGGGACTGTAAAAAGGTTAGTAGTTGCCAAGGGTTAGTGAAAAGGGAGAGATGAATAGGTGGAGCACAGAGGATTTTTAAGGCAGTGAAATTGTTCTATGTGATACCATAATGGTGCATACATGTCACTATACATTTGTCAAAACCCATAGAATGTGCAAACCCAAACCTTAATATAAACCGTGGACTTCAGCTGATAATGATGGGTGTTAATAATGTGTCAATGTAGGTTCACCAGTTGTAACAAATACATCATTGTGGTGCAGGGTGTCAGTAGTAGGGTGTCAGTAGTAGGGGAGGTTGTGATATGTAGGGATGGGGGTATGTTAAAAATTTCTACAGAAATTCTACTTTCCACTCAATTCTATTGTGCACTTAAAACTGCTCTTAAAAATAAAGTTTATTCATTAGTGGAAGAAATTCTGGAAGCCTCCATGGTAAGGCCAGTCACACGGAGATACTCTGATGTACCCTAGCACGGGTCATCCAGAGATTGAGCTTCTCACATCCTTCTCCTGGCAGTGGGCCACTTGCACAGCCAGAACTAAGAACAGAAGCTTGGCACACCCCCAGGCACTGGCCAGGCCACCCTAAGTGAGCCAAATAACCCCCACCCATGGAACCACTGCTCAGCTGGGTCTGGCCACCCAGAAGCACTTACAAACTCTCTGCCTCTATGTGTGACCAGACGCCTGATCTCCCCAGGCCTTGTTGTGGTGTTTTTAAAGAAAGCCCCCAGAAGCTAGGCCCAGACAAAATCAATTCCCAAAGGGACAAAGGCGCTCAGTCTCACAAGTAAGTAAAAGAAAAAACAGTAGCAAACATTTATATTGCATTAAGCTTGTGTCTGCACTCTTCTTAGCTTTTACAAACATAAGTTCACTTAACTTTCGCCACAATCCCACAAGGTAGGGACTAGTATTATCACCATGTTACAGATGAAGAAATTGAGGTACAGAAAGGCTAAGTCAGTAGCTGTAAAACCAATCAGTTAAGATGTCAGAGCTGGGTTATGAATCCAAGAAGGCTGGCTCCAAGACCCTGTTGATCCCTCTGTTGTTCTCCCTTCCATGTACACAGTACTTTACAGTTTGCAAAATCCCTTTAGCAATATAGTATCTCATTTAAGCCTCACAACAACCACTGGAGGTAGGTAGGACAGGTATTACCATCTTTAAAAGGAATGGCAATGAGGGAACAGCAAATGAGGAAGGTGAAGCCTGGAGAAGGTAGGTGATTTGCCCAAAGTTGCATGATAAACAGCAAAGGCTCTGGAGGCAGGTGGCATAGGTTCAAATCCCAGCTATTACTGACCAGCCTCATACTCTTGAACAAGTTAATACATACATCCATGCCTCGGTTTCCTCTTCTTTCTTAGAGTTCTTATGAGGATTAAGCAAGTCAATACATGGAAAGCACTTTATTTAAAATGTTGGTGGCCAGGAGCAGTGGGTCATGCCTGTAATCCCAGCACTTTGGGAGGCCAAGGCATGCGGATCACTTTGAGCTCAGGAGTTGGAGATTGGTCAACATGGAAAACATGGCAAAACCTGGCCAACATGGTTGGCTCAGCCTGGCCAACATGACAAAACCCTGTCTCTACAAAATATACAAAAATTAGCCAGGCATGGTGGCTCACACCTGTGGTCCCAGCTGCTTAGGAGACTGAGGCTGAAAGACCGCTTGAGCCCGGGAAGCAGAGGTTGTGGTGAGCCAAGATCACATCACTGCACTCCAGCCTGGGCAACAGAGTGAGACCCCAACTCAAAATAATAAATAAACGTATAAATAAATAAAAATAAAATGTTGTTTGCCAGGCACGGTAGTTTATGCCTGTAATCCCAGCACTTTGGGAGGCCCAGGTGGGCAGATCACGATGTCAGGAGATTGAGACCATCCTGGCTAACACAGTGAAACCCCGTCTCTACTAAAAATACAAAAATAAAATTAGCCAGACGTAGTGGCGGGCACCTGTAGTCCCAGTTCCTGGGGAAGCTGAGGCGGGAGAATGGCGTAAACCCGGGAGTCAGAGCTTGCAGTGAGCCGAGATCATGCCACTGCACTCCAGCCTGGGTGACAGAGTGAGACTCCATCTCAAAAAAATAAATAAATAAAATAAAATAAATAAATAATAAAATGTTGGTATTTCGGGCCAAGCACTATGGGTCACGCCTGTTGTATTAGTTTGTTTTCACACTGCTGATAAAGACATACTTGAAACTGGGAACAAAAAGAGTTGTTCTGGACTGTAATTGGACTTACAGTTCCACATGGCTGGGGAATTTCTCACAATTATGGTGCAGGGCAAAAGGCACTTTCTACATGGTGGTGGCAAGAAAGAATGAGAGAAGAAGCAAAAGGGAAACCCCTGATAAACCCATCAGATCTCATGAGACTTATTCACTATCACGAGAATAGCATGGGAAAGACTTGCCCCCATGATTCAATCACCTCCCTCTGGATCCCTCCCACAACATGTGGGGATTCTGGGAAATACAATTCAAGTTGAGATTTGGGTGGGGACGCAGCCAAACCATATCATTCTGCCCCAGTCCTTCCAAATCTCATGTCCTCACATTTCAAAACCAATCATGCCTTCCCAACAGTCCCCCAAAGTCTTAACTCATTTCAGCATTAGCCCAGAAGTCCGCAGTCTGAAGTCTCATCTGAGACAAGGCAAATCCCTTCCGCCTATGAGCCTGTAAAATCAAAAGCAAGCTAGTTACTTCCTAGATACAATGCGGGTACACGTATTGGGTAAATACAGTCATTCCACATTGGAGAAATTGGCCAAAACAAAGGGGTTGCAGGGCCCATGCAAGTCTGAAATCCAGCAGGGCAGTCAAATTTTAAAACTCTAAAATGATCTCCTTTGACTCCAGGTCTCACATCCAGGTCACACTGATGCAAAAGGTGGGTTTGCATAGTCTTTGGCAGCTCTGTCCCTGTGGCTTTGCTGGGTACAGCCTCCCCCCTGACTGCTTTCATGGACTGGCAGTCAGGAGGTCAATATCCTCCTAGGCATTGAGTGTCTGCAGCTTTTCCAGGCACACGGTACAAGCTTCCAGTAGATCTACCATTCTGGGGTCTGGAGGATGATAGTCCTCTTCTCACAGCTCTACTAGGCAGTGCCTCAGTAGGGACTCTATGTGGGGGCTCTGACCCCACATATCCCTTCTGCATTCCCTTAGCAGGGATTCTCCATGAGGGCTCCACCCCTGCAGCAAACTTTTGCCTGGGCATCCAGGCACTTCCATGTATCTTCTGAAATCTAGGCAGAGGTTCCCAAACCTCAATTCTTGACTTCTGTACACCCATAGGCTCAACACCACATGGAAGCTGCCAAAGCTTCGGGCTTCCACCCTCTGACCCCACAACCTGAGCTCTACATTGACCCTTTTCAGCCACGGCTAGAGCAGCTGTGACACAGGGCACCAAGTCCCTAGACTGCACACAGCATGGGGACCCTGGGCCCACCCCACAAAACCACTTTTTCCTCCTGGGCCTCCGGGCCTGTGATGGGAGGGGCTTCCGTGAAGGTCTCTGACATAGCCTAGAGACATTTTCCCCATGGCTTTGGGGATTAACATTCGGTTCCTTGCTGCTTATGCAAATTTCTACAGCTGGCTTGAATTTCTCCTCAAAAAATGGGTTTTTCTTTTCTACTGCATCAGCAAGCTGCAAATTTTCTGAATTTTTATGCTCTGTTTCCTTTTAAAACAGAAGGCTTTTTAACAGCACCCAAGTCACATTTTGAAAGTTTTGCTGCTTAGAAATTTATTCCACCAGATATCCTAAATCATCTTTCTCAAGTTCAAAGTTCCACAAATCTCCAGGGTAGGGGCAAAATGCCACCAGTCTCTTTGCTAAAACATAACAAGAGACACCTTTGCTCCAGTTCCCAACAAGTTCCTCATCTCCATCTGAGATCACCTCAGCCTGGATCTTGTTGTTCACATCACTATCAGCATTTTTGTCAAAGCCATTCAACAAATCTCTAGGAGGTTCCAAACTTTCCCACATTTTCCTGTTTTATTCTGAGCGCTCCAAACTGTTCCAACCTCTGCTTGTTACCCAGTTCCAAAGTTGCTTCCACATTTTTGGGTATCTTTTCAGCAATGCCCCACCCTACTGGCACCAATTTGCTCCATTAGTTAATTTTCACACTGCTGATAAAGACATACCCAAAACTGGGAACAAAAAGCAGTTTAACTGGACTTCCACATGGCTGGAGAAGGTCTCACAATCATATCGGAGGGCAAAAGGCACTTCTTACATGGTGGCAGCAAGAGAGAATGAGAGAAGAAGCAAAAGCAGAAACCCCTGATAAACCCAGGAGATCTCATGGGACGTATTCACTACCATGAGAATAGCACAGGAAAGACTGGCCCCCATGATTCAATTACCTCCCTCTGGGTCCCTCCCACAACACGTGGGAATTGGCCCCCATGATTCAATTACCTCCCTCTGGGTCCCTCCCACAACACGTGGGAATTCTGGGAGATACAATTCAAGTTGAGATTTGGGTGGCAACACAACCAAACCGTATCACACTGTAATCCCAACACTCTGAAAGGCTAAGGCAGGTGGATAGCTTGAGTCCAGGAGTTTGAGACCGGCCTGGACAACATGGTGAAATCCCATCGCTACTAAAAAAATACAAAAATTAGCTGGCCATGGTGGCATGCTCCTGTAGTCTCAGCTACTCAGAAAGCTGAGGCAAGATAATTGCTTGCTGGGAGGTAGAGGTTGCAGTGAGCCAAGACCGCAGCACTGCACTCCAGTCAGGCGACAGAGCGAAACTCCATCTAAAAAAAAAAAAAAAAGCCAAGCATGGTGGCACATGCTTGTAGTCTCAACTATTTGGGAGGCTGAGGTGGGAGGATCTCTTGAACCCAGGAGGCAGAGGTCGAAGTGAGCCGAGATCACACCATCACACTCCAGCCTGGGCAACAGAGTGAGACCCTGTCTAAAAAAAAAAAAAAAATTGCCATTTTGTTCATCATGGATTTTTGTATTCATTTCGATTTTGGTAAATATTGCATTACAAATATTGTATCTTAATTACCAAGTTTGTTAACGTTCCCTTAAATTTTGCCTGGTTTGCTTCACCCTAGTCCTGGCCCTGCTTTGCATGGGGGAAGGCTTTAATACACACAAGCTATTGTCATCCCACTACTTGTTGAATGCTAACTGTACGCCAAGAATTGCTGTTAAAAGTTTTATAAATATATGTCGCCTCAACAACAAGAAGAAGAAAAATCAGAAACCAAGTTGAAAAGCAAGTGACAGGACGGGAGAAAATATTTGTAGCTTATACAGGCAAAAGATTGGTGCTCAAAATATATAAAGAACTCCTACAGATTCATTTTTAAAAAGACAAACTACCCAATACAACAGCAGGCAAAGGACAGAAATGGGCAGTTCACCAAGGAGGAAAAACAGATGGTCAGTAAACATATGAAAAAAACTTCAGCCTCACTGGTTATGAAATACACATTTGGAAGTGTGATGTTATCAAGGGTTGGTAAGAGTGTAAGGAAATGGAATTATAAACTGATTATAAACTGATACAGCCTTTTTGGAGGGAAATTCGGGATCTCTATTAAACTGAAATTACACACACCCACTGGCTGAGCTATTCCACTTTTGTCTGCCCCAGAGGAACATGTACGCATGTGCATGAGGATATTTATCAAAACTTTGCTCTGAATGGCAGTAAGTTGGAAACACCCTAAATGCCCCTCAAAAAGGGAACTGATCAATAAACCACAGTATATTCTATGAAGTAAAAGCTACAGGGTTTATTTTTAAGGTAGATCATGCTATTAATTTTGGGGTGTAAAAGCAAGTGGTAGAGTCATATGCACTGTGTATTGCCACTTGCGCTTGCAAAAACAACCAGGAAAAAAAATAGTACTGAAGAAGTTCTCACTGGCCGACTATTCAACAGTCATTGCCTTCTTCTTTGCTAACAATTCCCAACTTCGTCTGGGGGGCACCGTGCCCCATGCCAGGGAAGGAACCACACTAGGTTCTCAGCCAACCATGGCAGTCTTTTTCCTATCTGGGAGCCCAGCCAGGCCAGTAACAGCATCTCCCATCATTCGCCCAGGTCTACAGAGGCCAGCTCCCACCCCTGAAATTGTCACCCACACACGTCTTATGGGTTTGGTAAATAGAGCATCTTCTGGGCTCTTTGGCAGAATGGACTTGTTGGATGGATTTTTTCACTTCACTCTTGCAGATCTGCCTCTCTGGGTCTTTGCTTCCTTCCTCCATGGGCTTCAGGGGCAGATCTGACATTTCTACCACACTTGGTCTGCACCAACGTTCTTCCAAGCTGCCCTCCTGGGAGCGTGTGAGCATCATCTCCTGGGGAAATGCCAGGGTGTTTGAGCCTGTATCCCTGGACAGTGTTCCCGAATGATAAACTCTCCCTTATCCGATATCATATTTCCTCCCTGCACTCCAACCCCTCAATCCAAAGCCTTCTGGATCCATTCCCTCCAAAATCTCAAACTCCCGTCAGCACTTAGGAAACCAATTCTGCAGCCCGTTTGGTGCTGAATCCCTCAGCATCCCAGAATATCTACCAGTTGGGCTGTGCGGGAAACTGACTTTCCTTATTGGTCTGGTGGCCAGCAACGGAGAAAGAGATCGTTCTTGTTGGTTGGTTCTCCATCTCCTGGAAGTGTTCAAGAGAGATTGGAAGGGTCCTTGGCCAGGTGATATTGACTCCAGCCTCTGCAATCACATAGCCCTAGGTTCGAGTCCCAGCTCAAGCACTTCCTACCTGTGTGCCTGTGGGAATTCACTTAACCGTTGTGAGTCTCTGTCTCCACCTTTGTAAAGGTCAGGGAATAACAGCACGAGCCTTGCAGGGTTGTTGCAAGGATTAATTGAGATGGCATCTTCAAAGCTCCCTGCAAAGGGCCTGGCTAGCAAAGCCACTTGAATAGGCCCCTCCCAGGAATCTTGAGATTCTATAAATAAGAAGAAATGTGACCGGGCGCGGTGGCTCATGCTTGTAATCCCAGCACTTTGGGAGGCCGAGGTGGATCACTTGAGGTCAGCAGTTCGAGACCAGCCTGGTCAACATGAAAAAACCCTGTCTCTACTAAAAATACAAAAATTAGCTGGGCGTGATAGCACATGGCTGTAATCACAGCTATTCAGAAGGCTGAGGCAGGAGAGTCGCTTGAACCTGGGGGGTGGAGGTTGCAGTGAGCCGAGATCATACTACTGCACTCCAGCCTGGGTGACAGTAAAACTGCATCTGAAAAAAAAGAAGAAAGAAGAAAGAAGAAGGAGGAGGAGGATGAGGAGGAAAGAAGAAGGAAGAAGAAGGAAGAAGAGGAGGAAGAGGAAGAGGAGGAAGAAGAAGAAGAGGAAGAAGGAAGAAGAAGGAGGAGGAAGAGGAGGAGGAGGAGGAGGAGGAGGAGAAGGAGAAGTGCTTCCCAGAAACCAGTTGGGAATTGAAAGCAGTATCTGGAGTTGGGTGAGAAGAAGGGACTTGAAGGGGCAAAGGAAACACAAGCTTTGTTCAGTTGCATCTGCGAAGTGTGCTGGGCTCTCCCCAGGGAAGACATCTGCCTGCTGGGGATGACGCACCTTGCCGGGAAAACAAGGTGCTGGTGTGTGCAGTGGTATAGGGCACTGAAAAGAACATGGCCTGGGACACCGACAGACCTGGCTGGCTCAAGCCCCTTATGAGCCTCAGGCTTGGAGCAAGTCTCTGAAGCACAGCTTCTCAGCCATGGCTCTGTGGACAGTGAGAGCCAGATCACTGTTTGCAGTGGGGGCTGTCCTGGGTATTGTAGGATGTTTAGCAGTGTGCACAGTCTCTACACACTAGATGTCAGGAGCAGCTCCTCCCCACAAGTTGTGACAACTAAAAAAATGTCTCCAGACATTGCCAAGTGTTCCCAGGGGCACAAAATCATCCCCTGTTGAGAATTGCAGCTTTAAACCTAATTAAGCCTTCCTGGTCAAATTGGGATAACAATGATAGTAATACTGCCTTGTATGGTGGCTGTGAGGATTGCCTGCCTGCCTGCCTGCCTGCCTGCCTGCCTTCCTTCCTTCCTTCCTTCCTTCCTTCCTTCCTTCCTTCCTTCCTTCCTTTTCTCTTTCTTTCTTTACTTTTAGAGACAGGGTCTCACTTTGTCACCCAGGCTGGAGTGCAGTAGTGCAATCACGGCTCACTGCACCCTCGACCTCCTGAGTTCACACGATCCTCTTGCTTCACCCTCCTGAGTAGCTGAGACTACAAGCACGTGCCACCATGCCCAGCTAATTTTTAAAAAAATTTTTGTAGAGATGAGCATCTCACTATGTTGCCCAGGGTGGTCTCGAACTCCCAGCCTCATTCCATCCTCCTTCTTCAGCCTCCGAAAGCCCTGGGATTACAGGTGTGAGCTCCTGTACCTAGCCAGGGCGTTTCTTGAGCATTTACTAGATGCCAGTGGCCGTGCTCATGCTTTCATGCATCAGCTCCCCTCCTCCCATAGCCCATCCCACATGGTGTTTCTACCCTCATCCTCCCTACATAGATGAAGAAACTGTAAACATCTTTCTTTTCTTCACATTCACATTCAACCAATACTTCCCAAGGAAGGGCCTGTTATGTGCCAGGACTCTGGGAGGGATTGTGGTACACATATAATCTCACTGGTTTCTGGGTGGGTTTGGCTAGTTGAGAGACACTCGCAGTCGACCAAAGGGTGAAAGGAGGGAAGAATCCAGGGTATTTTCTCTCGCTGGCTCTCTCTGTGCTTCCAGTGGCATCAGCAGCAGCTGCTGTGCCTCATCTGTGGCTGCAGATCCAGCTGTACAGTCCTTCCCTTGGTGATCCTGGCCCTGGTTGGGCAGGCCATCAAGATTCTGTCTCCCACCAGGTGGCCCAGCTTCAACTGCACAGCATGGCAGCACCAACTGTTCTCTGCTCCTCCTCCAACAAAGATGGCAGCGTCTTCCTGCCTTGGTTCAGCACTGAGTTGTCTAACATGCCGTTTGGCTTCTCACTTCCATCATCTGTGTGACCAATTCCTTGTATTATATTCCTTCTATTTGAATACCTAATGGGATTTCTGCTTCTCTGGTTGGTCTCTGATGGCTCCATATGAGATCTGGTTTCCTAGTTCATGCTCTTGGACATCACAATGATCAGCTCTTTGCTGCACATGGAGTATATCTCCTGAATACAAAGATAAATGTGTTTGATAGACGTATTAGTCAGGACTCTTTTGATTGCAAGTGACAGAAAACCCAGCCTCAATTGGTTTAAGCAGAAGAAGGGAATTTTCTGGCTTATGTAACTGAAAAGTCCAGGGGATGTTTGGCTTCAGGTACAGTTTGATCCAGCAACTGCAATGCTGTTGTCAGTATGTCTCCATCTCTAGCTCTTCTTTCCTGTGTTGACCTCATGCTCAGGCAAGCTCTTCCACTAAGGTGACAGACAATGGTTTCAGCATCAACAAACCTATACCCTTCAAGTTTACCAACTTCAGTAGAAAGTCCTCTTTCTCGATGTTTCCAGCTGAAGTCCCAGGCAGGATTCTCACTGGTCCAGTTTGGAACACTTGCCTGTTTCTGAGCCAATTACTGTGGCAAGACAAGATACTGGGTTATGCATCCAATCCCTGTGACTGGAGGGTGGGGCCAGCATCCCCCAAACCACAAAGTCCAAGAATGGGAGTGAGGTGGTTCCTGAGAATAATGAAGGGGTGTTGTTATCAAACATCACAGCATGTGCACTGATAGATACATGTTATTTTGTTTACTCAATGGTGATGCCGAGCTAACCAGCAGATCAGGAGGAGCAGAAGATTAGCAATCAGGAGACCCATGTTTGAGCTCAGGGTCTTCGGGCGCCATTCTCTGAACTGCAATTTTCTAATGTATAAAATTCAACAAAAAACAATAACCACAAACATTAAGCGAATGGCAATTATATACCAGGCACTTACAGAGGCTCCAGAAATACAGACGTGAAGGAAACAAAAATAGAGTCAATATCCCCTGAAATGCACATGTAGCTATAAGAACTACTTGGGATTCTTTGCGGAAAATGCTTTGCTGAACCCCTATCAGGGCCTCGGAAGGTGGTGGTTGAGTTGAAGTTTGAAGAAAAGAGAGAAAGGCCCTTATAAAGTGTAGACTACTATGGCAAAAGGCTGAGAGGAGTACATCGTGGCTTTTCTCCCTTTCGACCTTGGTTAGGCTTATGGTTGCCTGGAATTAAGACTACACATGACTAAGTTGTAGTCAAGGGGATGTGTGTGAAAATGTAGTATGGAGGGGAGCTGGGAGTGTAGGGGGCAGGGAGTGTTCTTTTTCTGTGTGAGACAGGGTGTTGCTCTGTCGCCCAGGCTGGAGTGCCATGGTGCAATCATAGCTCACTGCAGCCTCCAATTCCTGAACTCAAGTGATTTTCCTGCCTCAGCCTCCTGAATAGTTGAGACTACAGGCACATACCACCATAACTGGCTAATTTATTTATTTATTTGTTTATTTTGTACAGACAGGGTCTCACCATGTTGCCCAGGCTGGTTTCAAGCACCTGGCCTCAAGTAATTCTCCCATTTTGGCCTCCCAAAGCGCTGAGATTAAAGGTGCGAGCCACTGCATGTAGCCAAGGGGGTGTTCTTAAAAAAAGAAGTGGCCGGGCGCGGTGGCTCAAGCCTGTAATCCCAGCACTTTGGGAGGCCGAGACGGGCGGATCACAAGGTCAGAAGATCGAGGCTAAACCGGTGAAACCCCGTCTCTACTAAAAAATACAAAAAAACTAGCCGGGCGAGGTGGTGGGCGCCTGTAGTCCCAGCTACTCGGGAGGCTGAGGCAGGAGAATGGCGTAAACCCGGGAGGCGGAGCTTGCAGTGAGCTGAGATCCGGCCACTGCACTCCAGCCTGGGCCACAGAGCCAGACTCAGACTCCCTCTCAAAAAAAAAAAAAAAAGAAGAAGTGAGGCACCTAGGTGCTCCTTCGGCTTCCCTGGTACCTGAAATACACATGAGAAGACAGGTGGCAGAGCAGGCAGCTTGGATCAGAAGGGGTTAACTACTGGATCTTGCCCCTCATTTCTCTCATCTTTTTTTTTCATTTTTCTTTTTTGAGACAGAGTCTTGCGTTGTTGCCCAGGCTGGAGTGCAGTGGCACACTTTTGACTCACTGCAACCTCTGATTCCTAGGTTCAAGTGATTCTCCTGCCCCAGCCTCCCAAGTAGCTAGTAGCTGGGATTACTTGTATGCACCACCATGCCTGGCTAATTTTTGTATTTTTAATAGAGATGGGGTTTTGCCATGTTGCCCAGGCTGGTCTCGAACTCCTGGCCTCAAGCGATCCACCCACCTTGGCCTCCCAAAGTGCTGGAATTATAGACGTGAGCCACCGCACCCAGCCTTTCTCTCATCTTTATGTGAAAAAATGTCTCTTGACCTCATCTCCAGCTATAATTCCATCTCTTCTCTTTGCAGCAAAACTCCTCTAAGAGTCTATATCTCAAATTTCTCTCTTCTTACTCACCTCAGCCCTGCATGTGGCTCCATCCCAGGGTCACTTCAAAGTCCTCCTCCATCCTGGACCCCTCAGCAGCATGTGACACAGTTGCTCACTCTCTCTTTTTTCAAAAAGTTTGTCAAAATATACATAACACAAAACTGACCATTTTAACCAGTGGTATTAAGGGTACAGTTCTGAAGCATTATGTACATTCGCTTTGTTTTACAACCATCAGCAACATCCACCTCCAGAACGTTTTTGTTTCCTTAAATTGAAAATTTGCATCCAAGCCAAGCGCGGTGGTTCACACCTGTAATCCCAGCTACTCGGGAGGGCAATGCAGGAGGATCACTTAGGCCCAGGAGTTCGAGATTAGCTTGGGCACCATAACAAAACTCCATCTGTACAAAGAATTGAAAAATTAGCCAGGCATTGTAGTGTGCACCTGTAGTCCCAGCTACTCAGGAAGCTAAGGCAGGAGGATGGCTTGAGCCTAGGAGTTCGAGGCTGCAGTGAGCTATGATCATTCCACCACACTCCAGCTTGGGAGACAGAGTGAGGCACTGTCTCCAAAAGAAAAAAAAAAAGGCCACGCGCAGTGGTTCATGCCTGTAATGCCAGTACTTTGGGAGGCCTAGGTAGGCTGATCACCTGAGGTCAGGAGTTCAAGACCAGTCTGGCCAACATGGTGAAACACCATCTCTACTAAAAATACAAAAATTAGCCAGGCCTGATGGTGGGTTCTTGTAGTCCCAATTACTTGGGAGCTTGAGGCAGGAGAATTGCTTGAGCCTGAGAGGTGGAGGTTGCAGTGAGCCGAGATCATGCCACTGCATGCCAGCCTGGCGACAGAGCAAGACTCCGTCTCAAAAAAAAAAAAAGAAGGCCGGGCGCGGTGGCTCAAGCCTGTAATCCCAGCACTTTGGGAGGCCGAGACGGGCAGATCACAAGGTCAGAAGATCGAGGCTAAACCGGTGAAACCCCGTCTCTACTAAAAAATACAAAAAACTAGTCGGGCGAGGTGGTGGGCGCCTGTAGTCCCAGCTACTCGGGAGGCGGAGGCAGGAGAATGGTGTGAACCCGGGAGGCGGAGCTTGCAGTGAGCTGAGATCCGGCCACTGCACTCCAGCCTGGGTGACAGAGCGAGACTCCGTCTCAAAACAAACAAACAAACAAACAAAAAACAAAAAACAAAAAAAGAAAAAGAAAGAAATTCTGCATTCACTAAGCAAAACTCCCAATTCTTTCCACCCCACCCCCTCCAGACCCTGGTAGCCTCTAATCTATTTTCTATCTCAGTGAATGTGCAGATTCTAGATATTTCAAAAAGTAGACTCATGTAATATTTGTCCTTTGAGTCTAGCTTCTTCCATGCACCATCATGTTTTTGAAACTCACCCAGGTTGCAGCATGTGTCATACTTCATTCCTTTATGTCTGAATCATATTCCATTGTAGGGATAGACCACATTCATTTATGCATTTATCCACTGATGGACATTTGAGCTGTCTCCACTTTTTGGTCATTGTGAATAATGCTACTACGAACATTCAAAGATGACCTTTGCATGGACACAGATTTTCTCACCTAGGAGTGAAATTAGTGAATCCCATGGTAAATTTAACTTCTTTCCTCCTGAAACAATTTTCTTTCTTAGCTTCCAGGACACATTTGGCTTCCTCCTGCTGCGCCCACTACTTCTCAGCTTCCTTTCCTGGCTCTCCCTCCTCCTCTCTACCTGCCAGATGTGACATGCCCCGGGGTTCCCAGCCAGGCCCTGTTCTCTATTGTACCCACATCTACTCCCTAGGGATCCCATTTGGGCTCTGACTTTGAAAATCTCTGCATATGCTGATGACTCCAAATTTATATCTCTGCCTCTTCACTGAACTTCAGGCTCCCCCTGTACATCCAACTGCCCACCTGACATCCCCCCAGAGTGGAGATTGGGATCATGCCCATGAGTCTGTTCCTCCCACAGGCTCCCCATCTCAGTAAACAACACCTTCATTCTTCCCCTTGTGTTGGCCAAAACCTTGGAATCATCCTGGATTCCTCTTTTTTCCCCACACTCTACATCCAATCTATCAGCAAATCCTGCTGACTCTGCCTTCAAAATGTACCCAAGATCCGAGGATTGCTTGAGCCCAGGAGGTTGAGGCTGCAGTGAATAACGACTGTGCCACTACACTCCAGCCTGAGCAACAGAGTGAGACTCTGGCTCTTAACAACAAACACACACACATACCCACACACACACACACACACACACACACACAGACCCAGGCATGGCGACTCATGCTTATAATCTCAGCACTTTGGAAGACCGAGGCAGGAGAATCCCCTGAGGCCAGGAGTTGGAGACCAGCCTGGGCAACATAGTAGACCTCATTACTACAAAAATGGTTTTTAAATTAGCCGGGCTGGGCGCAGTGGCTCACACCTGTAATCCCAGCATTTTGGGAGGCCAAAGTGGGTGGATCACTTGAAATTGGGAGTTCAAGACCAGCCTGGCCAACATGGTGAAACCCCATCTCTACTAAAAATACAAAATTTAGCCAGGTGTGGTGGCAGGCACCTGTAATCCCAGCTACTTGGGAGGCTGAAGCAGGAGAATTGCTTGAACTGGGGAGGTGGAGGTTGCAGCAAGCCAAGATTGTGCCATTGTACTCTAGCCTGGGTGACAAGAGTGAGACTCTGTCCCAGAAAAAAAAAGAAAAAATTAGGCATGGTAGTGCATGCCTGTAGTCCCAGGTACTTGGGAGGCTAAGATGGGAGGATCACTTGAGCCCAGGAGTTCGAGGTTACAATGAACTATGATCGCACTATTGTACACCAGCCTGGGCAACAGAGATCCTGTAGCTTAAAAAAAAAAAAAAGTACCTAAGATCCAATCACCCCTCACCTCCTCCACCTCTGCCCTGCCGCAGGGCCAGGTCATCACATGTCTCACCTGGACTCTAGCAATCACCTTCTCCCTGGTCTCTGTGCCCAACCCCTGCCCCCACAGTCTATTCTCCTGCATTGCCTGAAGGATCCTGTTAGCTCCCAACGTCAGGTCAGGCTTTCTTTACTCAGAGGCTTCCATGGCTCCCAGCTCACCCAGAGAGCAGCCAAAGTCCCCATAATGGCCCCCAGGGTCCTATAGGACATGTCCCCTCCCCATTGCCTCTCTGTCTTCACCTCCTCCCACTCTCACCCTGGTTCCCTCTGTTCCAACCATACCGGCCTCCTGCCTATTTCTTCAAAACTCCCGACACACTCTCACTGCATGGCCCTTAGACTTTCTGTTCCTTCTGCTAAAATGCTCCTCCCACACCAACTTCCTTTACCTCCTTCCATTTTTTTCTCAGTGAGACTTTCCTTGCCAACCTACTTAACATTATCCCCCCAACACTTCCTACCCCTTTCTTTTTCTTTCTTTTTTCTTGAGATAAAGTCTCACTGTGTTGTCCAGGCTGGAGTGCAGTGGTGCAATCTGGGCTCACTGCAACCTCCACCTCCCGGGTTCAGGCAATTTTCGTGCCTCAGCCGCCTGAATAACTGGGACTACAGGCAAGCACCACCATGCTTAGCTAATTTTTGTATTTTCAGTAGAGAGACTGGGTTTTGCCATGTTGGCCAGGCTAGTCTCGGACTCCTGGCCTCATGTGATCTTCCCGCCTCAGCCTCCCAAAGTGCTGGGATTACAGGTGTGAGCCACTATGCCTGGCCCCTACCCCATTCTCTGCTTTATTTTTCTCTAGAGCACTCATCTCCATCTACCATGCTGCACATGTTACTTATTGTCCTGTTCATTGTCTGTCTGCCTGCACTGGAATGCAAGGAAGAGATGAAGACTTGCTCCCTGGAGGAGCCCCAGCACCTAAAACAGTAACTGACACATATCTGTTAACTGAATTAACACAAACTAAGCCAAAAAAGAACTTGTTGGCTAATAGACCTGAAAAAATCTGGGACTGGGATAGCTTCAGGCATGACTAAATCCAGGAGCTCGATACCATCAGAATTCATTCTTTCCATGCCTTGGCTCTGTTTTCCTGTGGGTTAACCTCACTCACAGGCTAATTCCCCAAGCATGGCAAATGTAGCTCCTCCCCTTTTCCGATTATTCCTGCAGGATTTGAGTCTCACTGGAACAACTTGGGTCATGTGTCTATTCCCAATCACTGTGGCCAGTGGATGGACAGCTCTAAAGGGCTGAAATCCCAGGAGGCAGCCAGGAGAGTGTGAACCTTCCAGAAGCTTTTCTGATGGCCCCACTCAGCAATTCTGCCTCCAGATCATTAGCCAAACTCGATGGTCATTCCCAGCTTCAAGCACCTTTGGGAAGGTGGAGGCTTTATCTTGCCAGCCTCTAAAAAGAGCAAAAGGCAAGGAGAAAGAGCTTTTGGGTGAAGAGTACAGTACTTTCACAGGCTCCTCCAACCTCGAAGAACAGGGAGAAAGGAATTGAGGACAAAAGTCAACATGCCTTAGGCAAATCATCTTATGCAATTTTGCCCAAGGCTGCAGTTTCAGTTCAATGAAATCCTACAGTCACTCACTGGGCAATAATGCCATGCAAGGTTTTTCTATCTTGGCACTGCTGACATTTTGGACAAAGTGTAAAGATTCTTTGTTGTGGGGGCTGTCCTGTGGATTATAGCATATTTAGCAGCATCCCTGACCTCTAACCCTAGACCCCATCCCCAGTCATGATAACCAAAATCATCTCCTAGACATTGCCTGGTGTCCTCTGCTGGGCAAAATAGCTCCCAGCTGACATGCACTGCATTTCCAGAGTCTAAGTTCCATAAGACCAGGTTGCCTGTTTGCTTTACGGCTGTGTCTCTAGCATGTAGCACAATTTCCTGGCACATAGTAGGTGTTCAATGAATAGTTCTTGAGTTGAATGAATGAACGAACGAATGAATGCCTGATTTGGTGCAGTACTGGGGTCCACATAGTGAAGAACACACAGACTTTACCCCAAGAAGATCAAGGTCTAGTAGAAGCCCCAGAGTGTTTCCAAAATGAGGAACCTCCTGCCCCGCTCAGTGACACGTCACAGGAACTCACAAGCTAGCAGGTCAGAGACCATGCCACCAAACCACAGTGGGCTTCATGTGCTCTGCAGACATAACAGCCACGGTCAGGCTTACAGTCAACAAGGGAACCAGAACAGCGAGGCCAGCCGGGTGGCGGGCCCACTAGAAAAAATTCAATCCCTTAGCATCCGTGAGCAACAATGTAAAGTGTTGTTTTCTTTTTCTTTTTTCTTTCTTTCTCTTTTTTTTTTGTGTGTGTGTGATAGGGCCTCACTCTTGTCACTCAGGCTGGAGTGCAGCGGCATAATCAAGCTCCTTGCAGCCTTAACTTCCTGAGCTCGAGCGATCCTTCCACCTTAGCCTCTCGAGTAGCTGGGGCAATAGGCATGCACCACCATGACCGGTTATTATTTATTTATTTATTTACTGTAGAGACAGGATCTCACTGTTTCCCAGACTTATCTCAAACTCCTGGCCTCAAGATATTCTCCAGCCCTGGCACCCCCAAAGTCCTGGGATTACAGGCATGAGCCACCACCCCCAACCTGTTTTATTTTTCTATTGAGATATAATATACATATGTTAAAATTACCCTTTAAAAGTGTACAATTCAATGGTTTCTACGATATTCACAGAGTTGTGTAACCATCACCATAATCCATTTTTGAACATTTTCATCACCCCAAAGGACACTTGTATCCGTGAGCAACCGCTCCCAATTAACCCCTCCTCCCATCCTCTGGTGGCCGCCTCACCTGCTTTTTGTTTCTATAGATTTGCCTGCTCTGGGCATTTCATGCAATATGTGGCCTTTTGGGTCTGGCTTCTTTCACTTAACATCACAGTTTCAAGATCTGTCCATGTTGTAGCTTGTATCAAGGCTTCATGCCTTTTTATGGCTAGGTAACATCCCATTGTATGGATAGGCCACACTTCATTCATCCTTCTGTCCATCCATGGGTTGTTTCCACTGTTTACCTATTGTGAATAACGCTGCTATAAACATTCATTTTTTACTAGGTTGTGTGTGTGTACCTTGTATCATTTTCTTGGGTGTACACCCAGGAGTGGAACTGCTGTGTCTTTTGGCAATTTTGTGTTTCTTATTGCCATTGTCCTGGCAGGCCCTAAAGCACCTGCCAGGGGAGCAGGTTTAGAGGGGAAGCAGTAGCCCCCTCAGGAGGTCAGGAGTCCTAGAGTCATCTAGAAGAACAACAGAAAGAAATACCTAGGGCAGGCCAGACGCGGTGGCTCATGCCTGTAATGCTACCACTTTGGGAGGCCAAGGTGGGCGGATCAGCTGAGGTCAGGAGTTCGACACCAGCCTGGCTGACATGTCCAAACCCCATCTCTACTAAAAATACCAAAAAAAAATTAGCTGGGCATGGTGGTGGGTACCTGTAATCCCAGCTACTGGGGAGGCTGGGGAGGCTGAGGCAGGAGAATTGCTTGAACCCGAGAGGTGTTGGCTGCAATGAGTCGTAATTGCGCCTCTGCACTCCAGCCTGGGCGACGGAGCAAGACTCCATCTCAAAAAAAAAAAAAAAAAAAAGAGGGCCAGGCGCAGTGGTTCACGCCTGTAGTCCCAGCACACTGGGAGGCCGAGGCGGGAAGATCACGAGATCAAGAGATCGAGACCATCCTGGCCAACATGGTGAAACCCCATCTCCACTAAAAATACAAAAAATTAGCTGGGTGTGGTGGCACGTGCCTGCAGTCCCAGCTATTCGAGAGGCTGAGGCAGGAGAATCACTTGAACCCAGGAGGTGGAGGTTGCAGTGAGCCAAGATGGCGCCATTGCCACTGCACTCCAGCCTGGGTGACAGAACAAGACTGAAAAAAAAAAAAAGAAAGAAAAGGAAGGAAGGAAGGCAGGAAAGAAAGGAAAGAAAGACCTGGAGCAGCAGACACCAGGCTTTGGTCTGTGAGGCTCTCACAACCCGCCTCCCCACAAGGGGCTGAATGTCCTTGGAGAATGCAAGGCGAGAGGACGGGAGGCAATGGGGCTGAAATCTCTTCTAGGAAGGAACTACCCTCTGTGCTTTCCCATCAGGCAACTGAAGGAGCAAGTTCCCCGGGCTGGAAGCACAGCAATGAGAGGGAAGCACAGAGGTCACAAGTGACAGTTGGGGAAACAAGGCAGCAGTGGAAATGTATCAGAAGCAAAATGTGCTGGGTTTTGCCTAAGGCTAGCAATGCAAAATAAATCAGGAAAGTCCCCTGGACTTCGTGAGGTGGGCTCACGAAGGGCTCAGGCACACGTGGAAAATTGTGGTGAGGGAGGAGATATTTTCCTGATTAGCACCGAGGGATCCAATAAGCCAAACCTTTTTCACACATGACATAGATATCAGATTTCATCCCGGTGCCAGGGAAGCTCATGAGAATGATTCTGAGGCAAGACGATGAAGCCAAAATCTTTCCCCCTGCTTTTTTAATTTAATTTTATTTTTTTTACTAAAGAGTAAAACAGGACCAGGTGGTGAGTCTAGCTGAACTGCTCGAGCATTGGTGCTCTCTGGTGGCCAACATAGAAATTGCATTGCAATTCTATGCAAAAGTTTGCCTTTTTATGACAAAAGTCAGATATTCTAAGAGGTGTTGCAGAAGCTAGCATTGCTTAAGGGGGATGTTTATTGGAAGGTGTAATCTTGGAGTTAGAATCTTTAACATGCTTCTTCTGAAACCAGCTTTTCCTTGTTCTCTGTCTTGTTAAATGGCCTGACCACTCATCTAGTTCCCCAAGTAAGAAACATGGGGGTCGCACTAGACACCCTACTCTCCCTCATCCTCACACTCAGGCAGTCCCTGAGGCCTGTGACCTTAACTGTCTAAATTTTTGTTTTTCTTTTTCTTTTTCTTTTTTTCCTGAGACGGAATCTTTTTTTCCTGAGACGGAATCTCATTCTGTCACCCGGGTTGGAGTAAAAAGGTGTAATCCTGGCTCGCTGCAACCTCCACCTCCCGGTTCAAGCAATTCTCCTGCCTCAGCTTCTGGAGTACTGGGATTACAGGTTCCTGCCACCATGCCCAGCTAATTTTTGTATTTTTAGTAGAGACAGAGTTTCACCATGTTGGCCAGACTGGTCTCCAACTCCTGGCCTCAGGCGATCTGCCCGCCTCAGCCTCCCAAAGCGCTGGGATTATAGGCCTGAGCCACCGCACTTGGCCTTTTTTCTTTTTTTCTTTTTTTAAGGTTGGGTCTCTGAGACCTCAAACTCCTGGGCTTAAGCAACGGTCCCACATCCGCCTCCAAAACCACTGGGATTACAGGTGAGAGCCACTGGGCCCTACCTACCTAGCATCGATTCTGTCATATTCTGTTAGTAACACCTCAAAAGCCCAACCAGTTTCAAGGGGAGGGGATGCAGACCTCACTTTTCAATGGGAAGAGTGTCAACGAATTTGTGGACTTTATTTCAAAACAGCCACAACTAATTCCCGATAAAAACTGAAAACATGACACAATAAGGCTTTAACCAGCCCCACGTTTGTTTATGTGTTTATGATCTGTTTCCCACGATACAAATTAAGCTTGATGAGGGTAAAGACTTGGGCATGTTGCCTACTGCAGTGTCCCCGAGGCTTAGGACAGGGCTGAAGAATTACATGGTGATTAGATCAGAAGAAATATCCCGCTCTCCTCTCCTCCTGTCTATTTTAGGCTGCATCCTTCAACACCCAGCTCACACCTCCTCTCCGTGGTCTTCTAAACTCCAGTTTTTCTTTGCCTATTCACCTGAGGGTCACTTTGTGCTATACTAAGTTGTCACGTCTTAAATTACAGCATCCAGTATTACCAGTTCAGCTGCTGGAGCCTGACGCCCTGGACTCAAATCCCAGCTCTCAAGTGAACGAGCCATGTAACCTCCGACAAGAAACGTCAGTTTTCTCTTCCATTAAATGGGGGAAATATTGGGGATTTTGTAAGGATTCAATGAGCTAATTTAAGCAAAGCACTTAGAACAGTCCCTGGCCTATAGGAAACACCAGAGAAGTGTTAGCCACTATTGGCTCTTGTATCTCTGCATTGTAGAGTTCTTTATCCATCATCTATCTATCTATCTTTCTTTCTTTCTTTTTCTTTCTTTCTTTCTCTCCTTCCTTCCTCTTTCTTTCTCTCCTTCTTCCTTCTTTCCCTCCTTCCTTCCTCTTTCTTTCTCTCTCTTTCTTTCCTTCTTCCTTCTTTCTTTCTCTATTTCCTTCCTCTCTCTCTTTTTCTTTCTTTTCTTCTTCCTTTCTTTCTTTTTTTAATCTTTTCTTTCTTTCTTTCTTTCTTTCTTTCTTTCTTTCTTTCTTTCTTTCTTTCTTTCTTTCTTCTCTTCCCCTCTCTCTCTCCCTCTCCTTCTTTTTTTTTTTGAGACAGTCTCACTCTGTCACCCAAGCTGGAGTGCAGTGGCGTGATCTTGGCTCACTGCAACCTCCATCTCCCAGGTTCAAGTGATTCTCCTGTCTCAACCTCCTGAGTAGCTGGAATTACAGGCATGCGCCACCACACCCCACTAATTTTTGTATTTTTAGTAGAGACGGGGTTTTGCCATGTTGGCCAGGCTGGTCTCCAGCTTCTGTCCTCAAGTGATCTGCCTACCTTGGCCTCCCAAAGTGCTGGGATTACAGACATGAACCACCACACCTGGCCTCTTTCTTTTTTGAGATGGAGCTTTGCTGTGTTGCTCAGGATGGTCTTGAACTTCTGTGCTCAACCAATTCTCCCGCCTAAGCCCCCCGAGTAGCTGGGACTGCAGGCATAAGCCACCATGCCTGGCTGTATCTTCTTTTCCTAAACAGCTTTATCAAGGTACACTTTACATACCATAGAATTCACCCATTTAAAGTGTACAATTCAATGGCCTTCAGTATATTCAGAGTTGTGGCAACCATCACCACAATCTAATTTGGGAACATTTTCATCATCCCACAAATGAAAGCCAGTAGCCACGAGCATTCACTTCTCATTTCCCCCTCCTCCTAACGCCTGACAACCATGAATCTACTCTCGGTGTCTGTGGATTTACCTATATCCATGGTATTTTGTTTCTTGCATCCTTTCATCTTTGTCTTGTTTTCTGCCTTTCCATAATAATAAACCATAAGACCCTGGAGACTCTGTCTTCTCTTTTGTGTCCCTTCCTGGACTTCAGTGAGTGTTTCACCTAATGGGCATCTGCTGATCGAGTAACACACTGGCCCTTTGAATGAGAACAAGCACAGAGCATCTACAATGCATCGGGTAATATTCCAGGTGCTATACATACATTGACTCACATGATCCTCACATAGAAATCCATGACACAGGCACTGTTATTATCCCCACCTGACTGATAGGGAAACGAAGACAGGAGAAGTCGAGTACCTTGCCCAGAGTGACACAGTCAGCAAGGAGGCAAAGCCAGAATTCAAACCTGGACATTTGTGCCTGGAGTCTGCATTCCACCACTGCACCACACTTTCTCCTGTGAGGCCAAGTGAATGGGACTTCATTTGCAAGCAGTTCCAGGAAACTGCAGGGTGGCTGGGAAAGAGCAAGGTGGAAGCTGCTGTCGATGCTCCCCCAACCAACTACCACCAGCCAACCATGTCCCTTAGTATTTCACAGCCTTGTGTAGCTCCTCAAGTGTGTATTCTGGGCTGCCCTAGCAACTTGATTTAACCAATAGAATGAAGTAGAAGGGACGCTGTGCCACTCCAAGTCAAAGCCTAAAGAAGGCCCGGCCGGGCACAGTGGCTCACATCTTTAATCTCAGTACGTTGGGAGACCAAGCCAGGCAGATCCCTTGAGCCCAGGATTTTGAAACCAGCCTGGGGAACACAGTGAGACCCCATCTCTATGAAGACTTTTTTAAAAAATTAGCCGGAGTGGTGGCACATTCCTGAAGTCCCAGCTACTCAGGAGGTTGAAGTGGGAAGACTGCTTGAGCCCAGGAGATCAAGGGTGTAGTGAGCCATGATGGCACCACTGCACTCCAGCCTGGGTGGTAGAGTGAAACCCTGTCTCAAAAAAAAAAAAAAAAAAAAAAAATCCTAGTGGCTTCTGTTTTGTCACTTTTTGGAACCGTGAGTCACAGTGTAAGAGATCTGACCACCCTGCTGAAGAAACCACATAGGAAGAGGCCCTCAGTCTACACATGGGGAGGTCCAGGTATCCCAGCTATCCCAGTATTTCGGCTGTCCCCCTCAAGGTCCCAGACATGTGAGTGAACCATTGCAGACATTCCAGCACAGTTGAGCCCCCACTGATGACCTCAGATTTAGTTAAGACCACATGAGGCAGAAGAGCCAGCCAGCTGATCCTAGTCAACCCAGAGCATGGTGAGCAATCATCAACTGTTGTTTTAAGCCACTAAGGAGTAGATGGTCATACAGCAGTAGATAATCAAAACAAGGAGTAAGACCACTTCTATGGATAGAAGGCCCATGAAGGGTCTGACCTCATGATTCCACAGTCTCCTGCTGACTCAGAGAAGAGGGTAGAATGCTAATCAGAAATGCTGAGTGCCTGCTTCAGCCAGCAGCTGGGGTGCAGGTTCATGACCTTCACTCAACTGGTGTGATGTGTTGGCTCAGGACTTTGAATCTGGAGTAAGCAACACAAAAGACCAGGAGGTTTAGACTTGTTCTGAAAGGAGTGGTGGTGACATCTGACTAGCATCTTGTTTCCAGTGGCAGCCCCTGAGGCAAGGCCAAGAGTGAGGATTCAGCATTCAGCCAAGACTGCAACCGCATCCTTTCCAGAATCTTCTTTGGTGCAATTTCTGAACCCTTCACATCCCTCATTTTCCACCTGTTTTCTGAGCCTGATTCTCCAGTCTTCTGATTCATTTTGAAAAAGACCCATCATCATTCCAGGAAAGCACTTTTGCAGCTGAAGTTAGCAAGAGTTCATGTATTGATTGGATTTGTTTGCATGCAACAGAAAACTCCCAAACAACTGTGGCTTAAACAAGATAGTTGATTTTATCTTTGTGAAAAACGTACAGAGGTCAGCAGTCCAGGTCCCACCAGGTCTTCAGAGACCTAGTATCCTTGTGTCTTGGTGCTCTGGCTCCACGCAGCACATTGCCTCAGAGTCTAAAATAGCTGCCCAAGCTCCAGCCATTGTGTTCACATTCTGGCCAGGAGAGAAGAGGAAAGGGTAAAGAAAAACATGCCCCTCCCTATTTAGAAGACCACCTGGAAGTCCCTCCTAATCCTTTGCTTATATATCATAGCTAGAACTTAATCACAAGACCACACTTAGGTACAAGGAAGGCAGGAATGGGTAGTCTTTAGCTGAACAGTTAGGTCCTCAACTAAAAATAAGAGTTACGTTGCTAAAGAGGAAAGAAAGAATGATGCTGAAGGAGGCTACTGGAAATCTCTGCCTGGGTCTGTCTCTGCTGTGTTCAACCAAGAGCTCTGTATGGGAGAGCCAACCCAGACTGATGCAAGGCAAGTGAGCTCCAAAATTGGGGCTTAACCTGGGAGGGTTCTTGGCTTTACCCAGGAGATAATTCAAGGGTAAGTCAGTGGTATCAGACAGCAACTTTTATTGAAGCAGCAGTGTACAGCAACAGCAAGGGTACTGCTGCTTGCAGAGCAGGGCTAACCCCTGGGCAATGTGCCCAGAGTGGTGGCATAGGGGTTGTTGGCAGCTGTATTTATATCCACTTTTAGTTATATGCTAATTAAGAGGCAGGTTATCCAGAACTTTCTGGAAAAGGGGTGAGGAGTTTCTGGAACCATATAAAGTAACTTCCTGGCTGTTACCATGGCATTTGTAAACTGTCAGAGTGCTGATGGGAGTATCTTTGTGCTAACAAGCAGCGAGAGCAACTAGAGGTCACTTTCTTTGCCATGTGCTGGTTTCCGGTTTTTCACTGCATCCTATTTCAACCAGATCCTGCCCTGATGAGCTGGGTTGCTATGGTGGTTGTGACCAGTGCTCGGAAAACAAGTTCCACTGATCTACCTCAAGACTGCCAGACAGTGGCCACAGGAGAGGAGGGACCCTGACAACACCTGATCCCGTTGACCCAGTTGGCTCCTCTCTTAATTTTCTCCAGTTCTTTTTTTTTTTTTGAGATGGAGTCTCACTCTGTCACACAGGCTAGAGTCCAGTGATGCAATGTCAGCTCACTGCAACCTCTGCTTCCTGGGTTCAAGCAATTCTCCTGCCTCAGCCTCCCGAGTAGCTGGGACTACAGGCATGAGCCACCACGTCTGGCTAATTTTTTGTATTTTTAGTAGAGATGGGGTATCACCATGTTGGCCAGGCTGGTCTCAAACTCCTGACCTCAGGTGATCGACACGCCTCAGCCTCCCAAACTCCTGGGATTACAGATGTGAGCCACAGTGCCCGGCCTTCTCCAGTTTTTTTAAACCCCTCCACTCCATTTTTCTTAAACACCCACCAGCACTTCCCTGACTTTGGATCCTCTCATTTTCCTGCTCCATTTTTTATATAAGGAAAACCCACTTCCTGGCCAGTCTGGCTCCCATGCCTTTATACACACCGTTCCTTTCACCTGGAAGGGCCCTCCTTCTCCCTGTGGCTTATCTAAAGTTACCTGTAGGGAGCATGTGCCATGCTTCTTGGCCACCCAGTATCTTTTGTTTGTTTTTTTGAGATTGAGCTGGAGTGCAGTGGTGCAATCACTGCTCACTGCAGCCTCAACCTCCTGGGCTCAAGCAATCCTCCCACCTCAGCCTTCTGTGTAGCTGGAACCACAGGCGTGTGCCACCGCGCCTGACTAATGTTTTCATTTTTTATAGAGACAGGGTCCAGGCTGGTCTCAAATTCCTAGGCTCAAGTCATCCTCCTGCCTTAGCCTCCCAAAGTGCTGGGATTACAGGTTGAGCCACCGTGCCTGGCCCCCGCCTCAATCTTTAAAGCTGGTAACATCATTCTGAAGGCTCCCATGTTAAAAAATAATAATAATAATAAATAAATAAATAAAATAAAAAGCCAGTAACGGCATCACCCCAACCTCTGCTTCTGTCGTCATATCTCCTTCTCTGACCCTGACCTCTCTGCCTCCCTCTCCCTCCCTCTCCCTGACCTCCCTGCCTCCCTCTCCCTCCCTCTCCCTGACCTCCCTGCCTCCCTCTCATAAGGACCCCTGTGATTACATTTGGCCTACCCAGATAATCCAGAATAATCTTCCTGTCTCAAGTCTTCATTTAATCCCATTTGCAAAGTTTGCCATGTGAGGTCATGTATTCACAGATCCTAGGGAATCAAGATACTGGAATCTTTGGGGTCTAATATGAATCTGTCCACTACAGTTGGGTTCCCCAGACGCACATCCTCACGCAAGGATTTGGGTGCAAATGGTTTATTTGGAGGTGCTTCCAGGAAGCAGCAGTGGAAGAGTGGGGAAGTGAAACTGGGAAGGGAAGGAAGCCTGAGGGGGTCATCTGGCCAGACACCCCTGCAGGCACCTGAGGCCCAGTCCCCAGGGCACCTCTAGGAAACTGAGCAGAGAACCCTATAGTGCTGTCTGTTCTTCCCTGTGGGGCTTTCCCCAGGCTGTTCACCATCTGGCACTTCTGGTCTGCCCTGTCTTGGCTGAATACACATCTGCAGCCAGAGACAGCACTCAGGCCTAGAGTCTGGCATATTTATAAACCAATAAAGTAACGAAACAGCATGTAGCAGACACTGTCGGTGCCCCCAGCTGTCTGCCCTGGGCACTCCCTTCTACTCACTGGAGGAAGCTGTTGTCTGCAGGCACCTGCTGTGTTCTGGCCCTGGGGTTCTAGGGGCTGGCAGCCTGAGTACAGGTCCAAGTGTCAGAGTTAATGTCCCTAGAACAGCCCTTATGCAATGACAGATGGGAACCTGGCGAATGAACATCTGGCTTCCTAATCCCTCAGCTGGGGTAACTCAGGCAGGTCTACATTGGCTCCCCAGCTCCCCAGTGGGGTTGAAACCTGGTGCCCTTGGAGGTCACCAGCTGGTGTCACACCTGCACTGGCTGCCTTCCCTTCTCTTCCCTGCTCCATACCCACGTCCCTGCTGATGGGTCCTGGGATCACCTCTCAAATACATGGGAATCCCTGTCATAGGGTTGTCTTTTGGGGGAGCCCAAACCAAGACACAGGGACAAAAATAAACCCCACAACTGCTGTGTGTGTTACATATTTACATTGAAGAAATTCACATTCTTTTAGTGCAGCTGGACACAAAGAACACAAATAACCAGAATATAATTTACACTATAAATTATATGCAGGCGGATTTCCTGAGGTCAGGAGTTGGCGACCAGTCTGGCCAACATGGTGAAACTCCATCTCTACTAAAAATACAAAACAATTAGCCGGGCATGGTGGTGAGCGCCTGTAATCCCAGCTACTCGGGAGGCTGAGGCAGGGGAATTGCTTGAACCAGGGAGGTGGAAGTTGCAGTGAGCCGAGATAGCGCCACTGCACTCCAGCTTGGGCGACAGAGTGAGACTCTGTCTCAAAATACATATACATGTAAATAAATAAATAAAATACATAAAACACACATGTACACATAATACATCTATATTACACACACATACACACATGCTGTCTCCTTTGTAGAGAATTCCAAAAGTCTACATTTGAGGCTCCTCCTTCAAATGAGGCCCAGCCAAATGATGCTTCTGCCTCAAATACCCCTCCTAGCCCTGACCTCAGAATTGAGGGGGTTGCATTTGAGTTTTGTCTTAAAGTACACACGGAAAATACACATTTCAGGCCAGGTATGGTGGCTCAATCCTGTAATCTCAGCACTTTAGGAGGCTGAGGCGGGCAGATCACTTGAGGTCAGGAGTTCCAGACCAGCCTGGACAACATGGTGAAACCCCATCTCTACTAAAACTACAAAGATTAGCTGGGTGTGGTGGCGTGTGCCTGTAATCCCAGCTTCTTGGGAGGCTGAGGCGGGAGAATCGCTTGAACCCAGGAGGCAGAGGTTGCAGTGAGCCAAGATTGCGCCACTGCACTGCAGCCTGGATGACAGAGCAAGAGTCCATCTCAAAAAATAAAATAAAATAAAATAAAATAAGAGAGAGAAGAGAAGAGAAGAGACATTTTGAGGGGAATGGTGGCAGGGGGGACGGGGCTGGGGACAGCCTGAGCAATGGCATATAGAGACAGGCACTCTGGGAGTAGCCCGGAGGTCACCAGTGTGGCCAGGAGTATAAAGAATGCCTGTGTACAGTGGGAAGAAACCAGCTGGAAAGGCAGACAGCAGGCACAGCCACAGGCCCCGAGCGACATGTGTATTACCACTTCATGGAACGACTTATCACTCAGAGGAAAGCAGGGAGTCGGAGCAGGCGTTCTCAGTTGCCAACGTTATTAGTCAGGATTAGGTTCAGCTGTCAAGGATGGACAACCAAAAATAAAAGGTGTTTCTTTCTAGTTCATGCAAAAATCAGTAAGTAAGCATCCCAGAACTGGCATGACTCCCCAGAATGTCAGGGACCCAGGAACCTTCTCTCTGTCACTTTGATGACAAATCTGTTTCAAAGATTGCAGCCGAGCATGGTGGTTCACGCCTGTAATCCCAGCACTTTGGGAGCTCAAGGCGGGCAGATCCTTTGAGACCAGGAGTTCGAGACCAGCCTGGGCAACATGGTGAAACTCTGTCCCTATCAAAAAATTTAAAAACTAGCCAGTGTGGTGGTGCGTACCTGCGGTCCCAGCCACTTAGGAGGCTGAGGTGGAAGGTTTGCCTAAACTTGGGAGTTCGAGGCTGCAGTGAGCTATGATCACATCACTGTACTCCAGTCTGAGAGACAGAGCAAGACTTTGTCTTAAAATTAAAAAAAAAAAAAATTGTCTAGTAGTCTAGCACCGCTGCTGGACAGAGGGGCACTGGGAGTAGGATCACTACACAAAGCACAATATGCCCAGCTAGATTCGAATTTCAGGTAAATGGTGAATACTTTTTAGTATAACCATGTCCCAATTATGGCATGGGACCCTCTTTTACTAAAAAAAGTATTTGCTGTTTATTTGAAATTTAAACGTAACTCAACATCCTGTATTTTTATTTTCTAAATCTGGCCACCATAACTGAAAGAGAGAGAGGACAGTGAGAGGGAAAGTGAGACAAGACCACAGGGGCAGGGACACAAAAATTGGGGACAGACAGAGAAATGGGGACAAATAGAGAAAGAATAAAGGAGAGATGGACAAATACAGATATGGCCACAAGATGCCTGCAGTAGCAAAAGAGAAGCAGCAGAAAGTGGGCAGACCCAGAGACCACCTCCTAGACTGGGAAAGACAGAAGGGGAACAGCCCAGCCAGGGCAGAGTGGACAGGGGCCTAGCCAGAGTTCCTCCCCCAGGCAAGGCTAGGGAGGGCACAGTTTTTTAAAAAATTGCTGACTGGGCATGGTGGCTCACACCTGTAATTCCAGCACTTTGGGAGGCTGAAGCAGGCAGATCACAAGGTCAGGAGATAGACACCATCCTGGCTAACACAGGGAAACCCCATCTCTACTAAAAAACAAACAAACAGACAAACAAACAAAAAAACAAAAAATTAGCCAGGTGTGGGGCTGAGTAACCCCAGCTACTCAGGAGGCTGAGGCAGGAGAATCATTTGAACCCTGGAGGGGGAGGTTGCAGTGAGCTGAGATTGCGCCACTGCACTCTATCCTGGGTGACAGAGCAAGATTCAGTCTCAAAAGAAAAAAAAAAAATTGCTGCTAGAACTCCAGCCATTAAGTCTGCATTCCAGTCAACAGAACCAAGGAAGAGTAGAAGACGGGCACTTCCTGTAAATTGCATTCAATCTGCCAGAATTTAGTCACATGGGCACAACCAGAGGGGCTGAAAAATGTGGTCCTTAATCCAGGTGGTCATGTACCCAGCTAAAATTTGAAATTACTTTTCTTTTTTCTTTTTTGTTTTTTTAAGAGACATGGTCTTGCTTTGTCGCCCAGGCTGGAGGGCAGTGGCATGATCATGGCTCTCTGTAGCCTCAACCTCCTGAGGCTCAAGGAATCGTCCTGCCTCAGCCTCCTGAGTAGCTGGAACCACAGGTGCATGTCACCCCACCCACCTAATTCTCTTTTTTTTTTTTTTTGTGGGGAGGGCGGTCTCATCATGTTCCCCAGCTGGTCTCAAACTCCTGGCTCAAGTAATCCTCCTGCCTTAGCCTCTCAAAGTGCTGGGATTACAGGTGTGAGCCACTGAGCCCAGCTGAAGTTTCTTTTCTTTTCTTTTCTTCCTTCCTTCCTTCTTTTTTATTTATTTATTTATTTATTTTTGAGAGTGTCTTGCTCTGTTGCCCAGGCTAGAATGCAGTGGCACAATCTTAGCTCGCTGCAACCTCCACCTCCCAGGTTCAAGCAATTATCCTGCCCTAGCCTCCTGAATAGCTGGGACTACAGGTGTGCACCACCACACCCTAATTTTTGTATTTTTAGTAGCGACAGTGTTTGCCATGTTAGCCAGGCTGGTCTCGAACCCCTGACCTCAGGTGATCCACCTGCCTTGGCCTCCCAAAGTGCTGGGATTACAGGCATGAGTCACTGGTCCCAGCCAACGTTTCTATTTTTAAGGAAGAAGAGGAAAATGGATCCTGACACTGCCCCTTCATCTTTCTTGCTGGAATAGGGATGTTTTGCCTGCAACTGTGGCATCTTTAAAGACCATTACTGTACCTACCATATAGAAACAAGTGGTGCTCCAAATAACTGCTGATTGAATATTAAATCCTATTAACCCTACTCAAGCCACTTCCATTCATTCATTCATTCATTCAGTCCATGAATAGTTATAAAGCACCTACTATGTGTTCTGGTCATAGAGCTATGAAAAAGACAATGTCTCTGCCTTAATGGAATTCACATTCTGCCTGTGGAAGACAAGATGATAAGTGAGCAAACACATTGTGGAAACCCAACTTTTTCTTTAAAGATGGAACCTAAAAATTTTCCCCTTGAGTGTGGGCTGGACTTAGCCACTCACTTCTCACACAACTATGTGTAAAGGAAAATTGCATTTTGTCTGTAACTTTACCAAATACTGTTCACAATTTTAAGACCACATCACCCGTATTTATACCTACCACGGTATTTGAGTCGCCAAAACAGCACTCTTGGTCAGAGTACACGGTGGGCCACTTTGGAATTGGTCATAAAAATTGCTTCTGCTTGGCCAGGCGCGGTGGCTCATGCCTGTAATCCCAGCACTTTGGGAGGCCGAGGTGGGTGGATCACGAGGTCAGGATATCGAGACCATCCTGGCTAACATGGTGAAACCCTGTCTCTATTAAAAATACAAAAAATCAGCCAGGTGTGGTGGCGGGCACCTGTAGTCCCAGCTACTTGGGAGGCTGAGGCAGGAGAATGGCGTGAACATGGGAGGTGGAGCTTGCAGTGAGCCGAGATAGCGCCACTGCACTCCAGCCTGGGCTACAGAGCGAGACTGTCTTAAAAAAAAAAAAAAATTGCTTCTGCTGGCAGGGCGTGGTCGTTCATGCCTGTAACCCCAGCATTTTGGGAGGCTGAGGTGGGTGGATCACGAGGTCAAGAGATTGAGATCATCCTGGCCAACATGGTGAAACCCCATCTTTACTAAAAATGCAAAAATTAGCTGGGCGTGGTGGTGTGAGCCTATAGTCCCAGCTAGTTGGGAGGCTGAGGCAGGAGAATCACTTGAACCTGGGAGGCGGAGGTTGCAGTGAGCTGAGATTGCGCCACTGCACTCCAGCCTGGGCAACAGAGCAAGACTCTATCTTAAAAAAAAAAAAAAAAAAAAAATTCTTCTCCTGCCTTCAGTCTCTTTCCCTTTTCCTCCCTCTCCCTCCCTTTCTCTCATTTTCTCTTGGGTCACTAACTCTGGGAAACAGGAGATACCACAGCATGAACACATGCAAGCAGCTCTACCGAGAGGAGTGGAACTGAAGCCTCTGTCCCATCAGAGGGAGCCTCCTTGGAAGTTGATCCCCCAGCCCCAGTTCAGCCTCATCTGACTGCAGCCCCAGATGACAGCTCACTAGCAATCTCACGACAGAGCCTGATCCAGAAACACCGGTGCTGCTCCCAAATTCCTGACCCACAGGAACTGAGATAAGAAACATTTGCTTTTAAGCTACTAAGTGTCAGGTCATTTGTCACGCAGCAACAGATAACTAATATACAGATAAATAAACATCATCATTTCAAATTCAGTTCAGTGCAACTAACAAAAGATGATATGGAAGCAGGTGGTGGAGGCAGGAGGGATAAAACTGGGAGGCTGGTGACCTTGTGGGTGACATCGAGCTGAGAACAGAGTGGTGGGAAGGGGGCAGCCATCGGTGCTTTCCAACCTTAGCAGATACTACACTCCCCCTTTTATAACTGCAAGGCCTTTTTTAGCTATTCTGAAATGAAATTCATAGATAATAAAATCTTCCTACACACAGTTTTAATAAGACTACAAATGTGAAACAAAAGGCATGCAATGTATAATTTGCAAATTTTATTTCAATAGATAAATACTCAGATACAATTACACTAGAAGGTGTAATGAAGCAGGTGAATGCTGGAACCTAAAAGTGGGATCCCCTGGAATTGCCACAGCTATATTTGCAGGCTGATCGGGGTGCCCTGGCAGCAAATCAGATACCATAGCTGGTGTAAATGACAGTAATGTGGCTTTAAAGTGGTAAATGATATTTGATACAGTTCCAGACAAAATACATTTTTCTGGCCAGGTGTGGCTGCTTACTCCTGTAATCCCAGCACTTTGGAAGGTGGAGGTAGGAGGATTGACTGAGACCAGGAGTTTGAGACCAACCTGGGCAATACAGGGAGACCCTACCTCCACAGAAATATTTAACAATGAGGTACAGTGGCACACACCTGTAGTCCCAGCTACTCTAGAGGCTGAATTTGGAGGATCATTTGAGCCCAAGAGGTGGAGGCTGCAGTGAGCCATGATCACGCCACTGCACTCCAGCCTGGGCAACAGAGTGAGACTGTCTCAAAAAAAAAAATTGTAAAATTAGCCAGGCATGGTGGCACACATCTGTAATCTCGGCACTTTGGGAGGCAAAGGCGGGAGGATCGCTTGAGCCAGCAGTTCCAGACCAGCAGGGACAACATAGGGAGACCCCCATCTCTACAAAAATATTTTTTCAAATTAGCTGGGCATGGTGTTGCATGCTCCTGTAATCCTAGCTACCCAGGAGACTGAGGTGAGAGGATCACATGAGCCCAGGAGGTCAAGGCTGCAGTGAGCTATGATCACACCACTGCACTCCAGCCTGGGTGATGGAGTGAAACCTTGTCTCAAAATACAAATATATATATATACACACACACATATATACACACACACACACACACACACATATATATATTTCCCTTGAATTGCAATTATTTACATTTCTGGAAAATGTGGTGATATTAAATCTATACAAGGGCTGGGCACGGTGGCTTACGCCTGTAATCCCAGCACTTTGGGAGGCCAAGGTGGGTGGATCACAAGGTCAGGAGTTCAAGACCAGCTTGGCCAACATAGTGAAACCTCGTCTGTACTAAAAATACAAAAAAAATTAGCCAGGCGTGGTGGCAGGTGCCTGTAATCCCAGCTACTCAGGAGGCTGAAGCAGGAGAATCGCTTGAGCCTGGGAGGCAGAGGTTGCAGTGAGTGGAGATCATGCCACTGCACTTCAGCTTAGGCGACAGTGCGAGACTCCATCTCAAACAAAACAAAACAAAACAACAACAAAGAAAACAAAACAACAACAACAAAACCTACAGAAAAGAAACACGTTATATGTAAAGCAGATTTAGATTCTAGGCTCAGATTGTTATCAATAAGTTTTTCATCTCCAGTCATGTCCGGCCACGTGGCATACATTGAATTGTTTGTTAGATAGGATTGCTCAGCTCTCTGCAGGATGTGATCTAGTATTCCTGCTTCCTCTATTACGACAACAAAAATATGCCCCCAACAAAATTTCAAAATGCCCCTGGGGGTGGTACTGCCTTCACTGAGAAGCACTGATTAAGAGGGACAGAAACATGTAAGTCAAGCCTTTGATGGGAACAAAAAGGAGCCCAGAGTGGCCAGAGTCCTGAAGAAAAGGAGGAAGGAGATGAGGTCAGAGAAAATGGCTGGGTCCCTATCACACCTTGTTGGCCACAGTGTGATACTGAACTTGGACTCAATTCCAAGGGCAATAGGGAGCCTCTGTTGGATTTTCAGCAGGGCAGTGACATAGTCTGGCCTTGCTGTGTGTGTATGGTGGGGGGGTGGGTGGGATGGGCTCAAAATGTGTGACTCAGCAGACTGCACTGTACTCTTTCGAGAATTTCATTCATTCATTCATTCAACACACAAGGATTGAGGTGTGTCTCAGTGATCTATTGCTGTGTAACAAGCAAGACCCCAAAATGTATTGGCATAAAGTAACAATTTATTGTTTTCTGCTATTCTGTGGGTTGGCTAGGCAGTTTTTCTGCTGGTCTCACTAGTCACTCGTGATGCTGTATTCAGCTGGTGGGTCAGCTGGGAGAGGTGGAATGACTGGGCTCCCTATCCATGTGCTCTTTCTTCTGGGGCTGCCACCATTTTGTTGTTATTGTTGTTGTTTGAGACAGGGTCTTGCTCTGTCTCCCAGGCTGGAAAGCAGAGGTACAGTCACGGCTCACTACAGTCTCCACCTCCTGGGCTCAAGCAATCTTCCCACGTCAGCCCTCCAAGTAGCTGGGAGTACAGGCGGGCATCACCACTCCTGGCTAATTTTTTAAATTTTTTGTAGCATCAGGGTCTTGATATGTTGTCCAGGCTGGTCTCGAACTTCTGGGCTCAAGTGATCCTCCCGCCTCAGCCTCCCAGTGTTGGAATTACAGGCATGAGCCACTGATGTGCCCGGGGCTGCTTCTGAGTGTCATGCAGCATTCCCAGGCTGCAAAGGAAGAAGTGAGCCAGGGCTGTTGATGCTCTGGAACTTGTGCAGCCTCTTTTGTGTCACATTCTATTGGTCAAGACCAGTCACAAGGCTAGTCCAGGTTTAGGCTGGTGGAGAAACAAACTCTACCTCTTGCTGGGAGTGACTGCGAAATCGCATTACAAGCAGTGGAACTTACAGAATTTAAGGCCATGAAACATTCAACGTGACTGTGGACCAGGCTCTGGGGATACAGCCTGCCCTTCTGCAACCGTGCTTTAGTGAGACGAGCAATAGTCAACACGTACAAAAGCTCAGAAAGTGCTGTGGAAAACATCAGCTAGGGAGAGAGGGGGCTACTTGAGACAGGTCAGGGAAAGCTTCCCACAGACATCTGAGCTGAGACCTGAGCACTGGAGCATGCCTGCCTGGGATGTCTCTGCCTCTGAAGTTTCCAAGAAAGACAATTGTCTTTGCATAAGCCCATGGCTGCCCTTGGGGGAGGCAGGCGAAGGGGTCTAGGGGATACCACTAATGGTTGCTGTGATAGCATCATTGTTGTGGGATGGAGTGGAAGCTGCCTTGGGGCCAGAGTATCCGTCCTCCAACGCTCATTTGCAGGCTGTCTGACACTGGCCATCTGGGTTTCTTCCCCTGACTCCCAAAGCCCAGGTCCAGTTCACTGCACTGTGAGGGTTCACAGGTTTATAATACAATAAACTCCAGAGGGAAGTCAGTGCTTCCTGGTGGCACCATGCACAGCCGCAACATTCAATAAACAGAAGTTCACTGAACTGCAGGGTCACTGCTGCTGTGACAGGTGGGTCATATGGATGTGTGTATCTTGCTAGGGGCTGTGGTGAAACCCTGCTTGTGGAGAATAGACATAAACACACCTTCTCTCTCTCCCTCTCTGTCTTCCTTTCACCTCCCCTCTCCCTCCACCCCTTCCATTTCCTCTTCTCCCAGCATGTTCTTTCCATTCTTCCTCACCTCCTTCCCCTTCACCTCCTTCCTACACCATTCCTTTTTCCATCTCTTTCCTCTTTTCCTAACTTCTGTTCCTCTCATCTTTTTCCTTCTTTTCTGCTCTTCCTCTGACAGCTCCCCTTCCTACCTCCTCTTCCTTCACCCTTTCTACTACTTTCACCTCCTCTCATTTCCACCTCTTTCTTTTTCACTTCCCCTCTCCCTCCGGTCTTTCTCCTCACTTTTTCTTTTACCTTTGTGCCTCCCTCTCACCTCTTCCCACATCACCTCATCTCCTCCATAACTACCTCACCTCCTTTTTTTTCTTTTTTCTTTTTTTTTTTTGAGACAGGGTCCCCTTCTGTGGCCCAGGCTGGAGTGCAGTGGTACCATCACAGATCACTGCGGCCTCAACCTCCGAGGCTCAAGTGATCCTCCCACCTCAGCCTCCCGAGTAGCTGGGACCACAAGCAGTGCCACCAGTCCCGGCTGTTTTACTTTTTATTTTGTAGGGAAAGGGTATCCCTATGTTGCCCAGGCTGGTCTCGAACACCTGGGCTCAAGCGATGCTCCCGCCTTGGCCTCCGGAAGCGCTGGGATTAGAGGCCTGAGCCGCCGCACCGGGCCTCCCCAACTCCCCCGCCGCCGCCTTCTCATCTCTTTTCTCCTTCCTCCTGACGCCTCTTACTCCCGATCACCTCTCATTCATTCACCAGCTTCCAGTCCTCGCTCCCTCACCTCTTTTCTTTCCTACTCGCCTTCTCCTCTTACCCCTTCTCCTTGTCACCGTTCTCTTTGCCAGTCCTCTCGTTCCCCTTCCTTTCCTCCTCATCTCCTCTCTTACCGCGTCATCTCCATTCTCGTGCTCCCCTTCACCTCCTGTTACCCTGCGCTTCTCTCCTCTCATCTCCATCACCACCTCTCCTCCCTTTCACCTTTCTTTAGCCCCTACGTCCCCTATACCCTTCGCCCATGCCCGCCCCCCTTCCCACCTTCTCTTCTTCCCTCCACCCTCGCTTTCTGTCTCTCGCCCGCCTGACTCCGCTCCGCCCCCAGCCGTAGGCTCCGCCCCTCTGGGGGTCACGGGGCCAACGGACGCTAGGCGGCCGTGGCGGCCGTAGCGGCCTCGCCAGTCACGTGGTCACGTGACGCGCTCCAACATGGCGGCGCCGTGGGGCCGAGGTGTCGCTTCCTGACGGGGCAGCGGGGACTGACGCGGCCGGTGCCGGCCGGGACGCCGGGCCCGCAGCCTAGCTCGCCATCTCGCTCACGCCGCCCGCCCGCGGGGCTGTCAGCCCCCGCCGGGCCGGGGCCATGCAGGAGAGCCAGACCAAGAGCATGTTCGTGTCCCGGGCCCTGGAGAAGATCCTAGCCGACAAGGAGGTGAAGCGGCCCCAGCACTCCCAGCTGCGCAGGGCCTGCCAGGTGGCGCTCGGTGGGTGAGCCCCTCCCGCCCGGCCCCGCGCTGGCCTCAGCACGCCGGCCGTTGCCCTAGCCTACTCGGCCTTGGCCCGGCCTCCTGGCCTCCGCTTTCCCCCCGATCCCGAATTCCACCCTCCTGGCCTCCTCCTCATTATACCCCTAGGGGAAGTGTTGCCCGGGCAGCTCGGGACTGGGCCAAGGTCACCTAGCAAGTTGGTGACAACCAGAGCTTGTTCCTCAGGGTTCCAACTCAGGACTTTTGCCACGATTCCTTGTCGCCCTGTTTCCTGGTTCCTCCCCTCACCACCTCCAAGTCCTAGAAGCTGTAGCCCTTGCCCCAAGTTTTTTCGTTACCTGAGCTCTGCTAATTGGGGTTCCCCTAGGTGAACAGAGCATGTAGGAAGAGCCGTCCAATTGGTTTAGGGAAACCCCTGATTCTTGTTTTAGAAGGGCCCGTTGGAGAATGTTTTCCTTTCGTTTGGGGATCTCCCATAGCTCTTTCCCTCAAGAAACGATTGTAGAGGGTGTTCTGGATCTCCCAGTCATTGTAGTGAGCAAGACATCTGCCTATTCCTAGCAGTCTACTAAAATACAAGGCCTTTAGAGCAAAGATACTTGTCTGACTTATTCATTGCTGTATCCCCGGCGCACAGTAGGTGCTCAATAAATATTTGCTAATTGAATGGACCCTCGGATTATGGAAAGAGAATTCTAACTCATAAAGGCTTGGTAATTGATACCAAAATCACTATCCTATTTTTTCAGTTTTAATCGTTTAACAAATATTTATCGAGTGCCCACTGCATACCAGGTACTGAGAATTCAGTGGGGAACAAGACGGACATGGTCCTTACCCCTATGGAGCTTATACTCGAAAAGAGGAGACAAAATAATTAAATAAAACAATAGATGAGGTATTTTGGAATACTAATAAATACTATTGTGAAAATAAAAGAGCAAGATGTGATAAAGAGGGCTTGAGGACTGCTTTCCATAGGGTGGTCAGGAAAGTAATCTTTTCCGAGAGGGTGACATTTGAGCTGAGTACTGAAAGGCAAGAACTATCCACCATGTGGAGTTTCAGAAGAGAGTTCTTGGTGGGAGAATCCATACATTTGACCAGAGCTGTCTTCAACTAATTCACTGCCCCAACGGCTTTGGTTTGGAATCTGTAAAGACCTGTTTTTCCTAACAAATTGAGCAAATGGAAAGTTTGATTTTTAGTCACAGAGTTTGAGATTGTTATCACCTTTCTCCCTTCAATTGCTACAAAGTATAGAGTAGTGTTCTTTTGGCGTTTAGAAATAGGCTGGTGAACTTTGCACTTCCCTGGGAAGAAGGTCCCTTGCTTTCATCAGATTCTCAGAGGGGCCTGAAATTCCCTCAGGGGCCAACTATTGATGCAGAGGTGGCAGTCTAGATAATCTGGAAACAGTTGCTAGTCCATGAAATTCAGGATCAGTGGAAGGAATTTACTGAGATTTAGATTTTTAAAGCTTTTCTATTACAATAACCAAGGCTAACTGTTGGGTATTGTTTTATCAGCAATGTGGGATAAGCACTGCAAAGCAGTTTGTTAGTTAGGCAAGAGCCTGATATTTATAACTCCACGTTGAAATCTGCCTGGACTCTATCCTCTCAATATTGTTGTGGAGGTTTCAAAATAGTTATTTGGCAGAATAGTTTTTATTTTCTCTTCAGAAAACTTCTTAACATAAAATTTTTACCAAAGTGTGCATCACATTATTGGAACCTACTTATAAAAATGTCACCTGGATCATAAAGGGCCATTAACGCTGAGAATTTAGTAGATATTTTCAGATTGTATCTTTGTTCAGAAGTTCAAATTTTGCTGATGCAAGTTGTGGAATGCATGTTTTCAGTTTTTAGGAGTGAATTGTAAGAAATGGCCTAGATAGGGAGTAATTTGACTACAGGTTATATGAATCACAAATTGGGGTTGTGCCGACGGCATAATAGGAACTATCATAAGGGAACCGATGCATAATGTTAAGTGACCATCTTTTTAAAGAGAATAATTGTGTGTCATTGCTGTTAAATAGAAATGATTGCTTTTACTTAGAGTAGAACACATAGCATAATGCCTGGTGCTGTTTCACTCTGCCTCTCAAGGCCCAGTCTTGTGTCCAGTAGTCCCACTGAAGAAGAGAAATTTGGGGCCGGGTGCGGTGGCTCATGCCTGTAATCCCAGCACTTTGGGAGGCCGAGGCGGACAGATCACAAGGTCAGGAGGTCGAAACCATCCTGGCTAACACGGTGAAACCCCGTCTCTACTAAAAATACAAAAAAAAATTAGCTGGGTGTGGTGGCGGGCACCTGTAGTCGCAGTTTCTTGGGAGGCTGAGGCAGGAGTATGGCATGAACCCAGGAGGCGGAGCTTGCAGTGAGCCAAGATTGCGCCTCTGCACTCCAGCCTGGGCGACAAAGCGAGACTGTGTCTCAAAAAAAAAAAAAGAAAGAGAAATTTGGAAAAATAGCTGAAACGAGCCAGTATATA
Organism: Chlorocebus sabaeus; assembly: GCF_047675955.1. Taxonomy (NCBI): domain Eukaryota; kingdom Metazoa; phylum Chordata; class Mammalia; order Primates; family Cercopithecidae; genus Chlorocebus; species Chlorocebus sabaeus. The sequence goes on along the minus strand of NC_132905.1, from coordinate 15,269,269 downwards.
AGGAGCAGCTATGTGGTATTTTAGAGATTACCATGTGTAGATTGTTGTTAATTGTGATAAGAGGAACTGTAAATGACGGCTCAAAGTTGAAATGCTTGGATGATAAAGAGCATTTACAGGAAACAGCTTCTGTGATATGATTCCGCCAACTGTGGCATACTGGGGGAGGGGATCAGGGCTGCAGGGGCTGTATAGTGTAGATGTTAGCTAGGAGTGTATTCTTTGGGACTCTAGACTTCTGTGTTTAAACCTCCTGCCTTCCACTTGCTACCTTTGTGATCTTGGACAAGTTACTTAATCTTATACCTTCCTCATAGGATTATTGTAAAGATTAAGTTAATTGACATGTACAGAACACTTGGCATGTAGTAGGTGCTCAGTAAATGCTTGCTGCTATTACTATTTGTTTTTTATTACTATTTTAAGCTGTGACAAACCACAGGAGCTGTAAGTACTCTGGTTTGATGTTCTTTACCTTGTTTCCTCGTTCAGGAATGACTTACTGCTCTATTTGGTTTGTAGATGCAATAAATAAGAATGTAATTACATGATTGAAAGGCTGTGTTGGAGTATTAACTTACTAAACTCAATGAAGACAGGGGTTGTTCCTTGTAAAAATTGTGATAATCGTGATGGAACAGATTTGGAGTAATCTCAATTATTCATCTGCACTATATACCAAAAGCATAGATAGGGACTGTGCAATTAGGGGATAGTTTCCTTCCAACCTTTATCTGGAGAAATCAAGAGAGCCTATGAGAGTGTTCATCGCCCCAGGGACACTGTTGCTCTTTACCTTGTTAATAAAACTTTGATATATATTAATAATCTTCAACCTTTCAGCCCTCTGTTGGAGAATATAATTACATTCTTAAACTTCCCTTTTATAATTGTCTTATTTAAGACTCATCTTCTCCCATGATGTCTCTTAAGTTATATTTCTGCTCTTAAACTATATGAAGTTTGGAGGCTTAATAGGATAATCTATTTTAAAATTCGATATGGAAAAATGTATCTATGACTGGGCACTGTGGCTCATGCCTGTAATTCCAGCACTTTAGGAGGCCAAGGTGGGCAGATTGCTTGAGCCCAGGAGTTTGAGACCAGCCTGTGCAACATGGCAAAACCCCATCTTAAAAAAATACAAAAGTTACCTGGATGTGGTAGTTCATGCCTGTAGTCCCAGCTACTTGGGAGGCTGAGGTGGGAGGATGACTTGAGCCTAGGAGGTGGAGGTTGCAGTAAGCTGAGATCATGCCATTGCACTCCAGCCAAGGCAACAGAGTAAGACCCTCACACAAAAGTGCTAAGTAATGGCTAAGTGCTCTATAATTACTAGTTGTCATTATTCTCCACCGTTATCAAGAAAATGTAAAAAGAATAGTAAACATACATATTTTCATATGAAATTGACTTTTAAAGATCACATGTCGTATTATATCTGTGTGATATCTACTATGTACTAAGCATTTCTGAGTTCCAGAGATAGTAACATGGGCTTTTCATGCAATTTAGTTCTCACATTATCATCATTCCCACTGAGCCCCAGAGAAGTTAAGTTGGCCAGGGTAACTCAGTAAGTGATGGAACCAGGGTATAAACACAGGCAATCTGACTCCATAGTCCAAGATCTTAACTGTTAACTACCAAGTTTTCTTGCTTCTCCTTATGAAAGTTCTTATGTATAAAATACTCATGGAGTCTTTAAAACAATCAGTATACCACAGTGGAGTTTCAGGAAAGAGACCGTATGTTCTATAGCTGAATTTTGAGATATATTTGAAAGCTTTGAGTCCAAAAGATAACAGCTCTTTTCTTCAGGTTTTTACTGCATATATGCTCGGTTTACTTTAATTAGGGGCTAATGGAAAGAAGGAAATGAGAGTAAAGAGCTGATTTCACATAAGCTTCATTTGAGTTACTCAGTTTTTCTTTTCTTTCTTTTTTATTTTTTTGAGACAGGATCTTGTTCTCTGGCCCAGGCTGGGGTGCAGTGGTGGGGTGCGATCTCAACCCACTGCAACCTCTCCATCCCTGGCTCAGGTGATCCTCCCATTTCAGCCTCCCAAGTAGCTAGGACTACAGGGACGCACCACCCACCCGGCTAATTTTTCTATTTTTAGTAGAGATGAGATTTCTCTGTTGCCCAGGCTGGAGTTAATCCGTTTTTCTAATTGATGATCTCTCTTCATCAGCAGTAAACTCCCTCTTATTAATTCTGGAGTTGTGACCTGTTATTAATTCTGGATTGTGATTCATTTCTTTGGGTACAGCAGGCAATGGGAGACCAAGGCTAAGGAAGAGAGCAGCTTGCCGGTATCCACACAGCTGGGTGGGGAAACGTAGCTGCAGCACATGATGTAGCTTCACATAGATCATAACATCCATTCTTAGATTTGCTCCTCCGTTTAACATATGGGATTTAGGATGCAGATGGGTCATTGGTGACCTTAACTTGAGCTGTTTTGGTGCTGTGATGGAGGTGAAAACCAGACTGGCATGGGTCGAGGCCTGGGAGGTGAGGAAACAGATGGTGAGCATAGACAGCTCTCCCAGAGTTTGGTTGTGTTGTAAAGAGGAGGAAGGAGTGGCTCCTGGGAGTTGTTTGTTTATTTAAAGGTAGAAAAGACTTTAACTTTAAATATTGTTAAGGGATCCAGTTAAGGAAGTATATTCCTAAATCTTAGTTGTATATGGATGTGTATAAAACATACAAATGGGCATTTATCATATGGACATCTGTGTTTTCAGAAAAACCATTCTCATCATGAGGATTACTGTGAAATTTGAAAAATAAAAAAAAATCTCTAAATTGACATAACATGGCCAGGCACGGTGGCTCACGCCTGTAATCCCAGCACTTTGGGAGGTCGAGGCGGGCGGATCACTTGAGGCCAGGAGTTCAAGACCAGCCTGAACAAAATGGCGAAACCCCATCTCTACTAAAAATACAAAAATTAGCTAGGCGTGGTGGCGCACACCTGTAATCCCAGCTACTCGGGAGGTTGAGGCAGGAAAATCGCTTGAACCCGGGAGGTGGAGGTTGCAGTGAGCCGAGATGGCGCCACTGCACTCCCGCCTGGGCAACAGAGCAAGATTCTGTCTCAAAAAAACATAAAATAAAAAAAAATAAATAAATTGACATAATAAGACTTTAAATTGAAATGAAGAAAAAAGCCTTTAATTTTAGCAAATTCTAATGTTTTGATTTTACATTTTGTTTGCAAGTGCTGTGTATCATAAAAATTTTGCGAAATAACAGTACTCAGGACCCTGGAAGATTACTTTTTGTTGGAAACCACTGTGGATTCTTCAGGAGGAGGTTCTGTCTAGAAGCAGCATCAAAAAACTGGATTGTTGTTGATTATTTAAAAGCATTTGTATGTAGAATTGGCAGAGAGTTGATTGAGAGTTTGAAACTTTGATTTGCTTATTGATAGTCCAGTGATCCCTCTTTGGGCTGCAGTTTTCCAGGGTGGTAACGATAATAATACTTTCGTCACAGAATTATTGCAAAGGTTAAATGAACTGTTCAGTAAGTAACTGGCACAGTACCTGGCACCTAATAGATGACTTGCTGAAATTCAGAGGCATTGGTGTTGCAATCTTTTCAAATTTAATTTAATTTAATTTTTTTGAGACAGAGTTTCGCTCTGTCACCGAGGCTGGAGTGCAGTGGCGAGATCTTGACTCACTGCAAGCTCCGCCTCCCGAGTTCACGCCATTCTCCTGCCTCAGCCTCTGGAGTAACTGGGACCACAGGTGCCCGCCACAACACCCGGCTAATTTTTTGTATTTTTAGTAGAGACGGGGTTTCACCGTGTTAGCCAGGATGGTTTCCATCTCCTGACCTTATGATCCGCCCGCCTCAGCCTCCCAAAGTGCTGGGATTACAGGCGTGAGCCACCGCGCCCAGCCAGTGTTGCAGTCTTTAAAGGAAAAAGAATTGAATGCTTGCCTTTCTCTGCTTTGCCTATTAGTTGGTTTATAGACCTTTTTGCAAGTCTCCAGCATGAAAGAAGCAGTGGTTGGATAGAATGAATTTAGAGCTCTATCCTGTGCTTGTAAATCTCAGGGGAGAGTCTGCAAGCAGTGCTAGGGAAAACAGTAAGACCATTCTTCATGAAAAAGAGTGAACTTGTGAAAATGTGTACTTAATCAGCAAGAACATGGAGTGTCCTATATAAATAGCTCAGAGCTGTGTTTAGCTCTCGCCAGTTTCACCAGGCTTAGGGGGCCTGCCAGGAAAATACTTGACTTTCTTTCGAGCAAGGTTATCCTAGAAAAAATAGTTTTGCATTTGCTGATTCATTTCTGAAATCTTTCAGTGGGAAGCTCATTTCTTTTTAGTGTCTTGGGTGTAAATAAGCCTTCTGGCTTGATATTTTATTAGGTTTTATACCTTTGTGAGAACAGCCTTGTTGTGCTAGGACACAAAATTCTTAAGTTTTCCTTCCGCCCTAGGGAGTGGTCAGTGTATATTTGTGTTCTGAATATAGTCCTTTTGCCTGTTGACTAAACCAGGCCCGATTTATTCTGAAGATATTTATTTGGATATCACCCCTGATGTCATGATGTAGAGGGATCAAAACAAACAAAGACCCTGTTCTGAAGGAGTTCGCAGTTGAATGGGGGAGATGGGCGTTGTTCAGAGGATATGCCCTCTAGGTCATAATAACAACCCAAGAAGTACTGAAGGAGAGATACCTGGTTCTGCAAGGGCAGTTAACAGAGGGGTGAGGGAAGACTTCCCTGAGGAAGTCTCACTCATCAGTCATTGAGAATTAAGTATTTGGGGGTGGGAGGCATTTCAGCAGAGGGAACAGCCTGAGTGAAGGCTCTATGGCAGAGAGGAACACAGCTGTTGGGGACACTGAAAGAGGCCAGTGTGTGGTTGGAACCTTACTTGAGCAGAGAGTGGAGATGGAGTGAGAGATGTAGGCCAAGACCCCAACATGCAAGGCCTGGAGGTCATGGCTAGGGGTTTGATTTTTTAGGTTAGAAGCAGTGAGATGACACAGAGGAGTTTTATTTTTATAATTAATTAATTTTTTGAGATGGAGTCTCGCTTTGTCGCCCAAGCTGGAGTGCAGTGGTGCGATCTTGGCTCACTGCAAGCTCTGCCTTCTGGGTTCACACCATTCTCGTGCCTTAGCGTCCTGAGTAGCTGGGACTACAGGCGCCCGCCACCACGCCCAGCTAATTTTTTATATTTTTAGTAGAGATAGGGTGTCACCATGTTAACCAGGATGGTCTCCATCTCCTGACCTCGTGATTCGCCCGCCTCGGCCTCCCAAAGTGCTGGGATTACAGGCATGAGCCACCGTGCCCGACTGACACTGAAGAGTTTTAAACCAGAAAGCAGGTGTTAGGATGACCAGGTGTGTTATTTTGGAACGATCGTTTGGACCACTGTGTTCAGAACATCTTAGGGGAAGACCAGAGGGATTGCCAAGGAACCAATGAAGAGACCATCTTAGTCAATTTTGTGCTGCTGTAATAGAATGCTACTCACTGGGCGATTTATAAAGAACAGAAGTTTATTTGGCTCACAGTCCAAGAGCATGGCACTAGTATCTAGCTAGGGTCATCCTATGGCGGAAGGCGAGAGAGGAAATGGGGCTTGAACTCATCCTTTTATCAGAAGCCCACTTGCGCAGTAACATATTAGTCCACTCATGAGGGCAGAGCCCTTGTAACCTAATCACTTCTTAAAGGCTCCACTCTTATACCATCACAGTGGCAATTAATTTGCAGCAGAGTTTTAGTGGGGACATTCAAACCATTGCAGGCAGTTACCATTGTTTAGCTGAGAGATATTGGTGGCCTGGACTAGTGGTGACAATAGAAATAGAGTAAAGAAAATGAATTTCCATCCTGGTTAGAAGATGAAGCCAACAAAACCTTGTGATGGAGCGAGTAAGAGCATGGGAAAGAGGATTGATAAGCTTGACTCCCCGATTGCTGACTCACCCAGCTGGGTGGATGCTGCCTCTTTTTAAGATGGGAATGAACTGATACATAGTATGTCAAGGGTGATAAATACTATGAAAAAAGACTAGAAAGATCCATCAGAGTAAAGTGAGAGAAAAAGCAGGTAAGGAGATACAGGGCGACAAGGGGGTGGCAGTATTAGGTGGTGAGGAAGTATCGTGAAGAGGACATCGGAGCAGGGATCTGAAGGAAGTGAGGTGGTGAGCCATGGAGATGTCTAGGGGGAGGGAGGGCATTCCCAGGAGCAGGAATAGCTCCTGCAAAGGCCCTGGGACAGAAATTTGCTTGGTGTGTTCGAGCAAGTAGGCCAGGGCCAGGGTGGTAGAAGGTGAGAGCAAAGGTATAGCAGGGGCCAGATCACGTAGAGGTTTGGAGGCCAAGTTTTAGAGTTTTAATTTTACGTGGAGTGGGATGGAAAGCTACTGGAGCATTTTGAGCAAAGGAGTGATGTGATCTGAATTACATTTTGAGGGCATCCCTCTGGCTGCTGTTAAGAAAAGCTGTGGGGTGGAAGGGAGGATAATTGCTGAAGCATTGAGACCAGTTACGAGACCATTGTGATGGCCCAGGTGGGAGATAACGGTTGCTTGGTCTAGGGTGATGGTGGTGGCCTAGTGTGGTAAGAAGGGATCATCACTGTTCAATCAGGTTCTAGATATTATGGATAGTGTGAAGTTCCTGAGAAGGCAGATAGGGATGGGATATGACAGGGGTGGAGGGGTTGGACACCCACTCCCTTATAGCAGGAGAGAGCAGAGAGCAGGCCAGAAGTAGGTCAGGTTGTAGGTTTGCTAACAGCAAGCTGAGGGAGTCTCCTTGTGCCCATTTCTAATTTCTGAGTGAAGTAGGAGGCCACTCCATTGGATGTGAGTAAAGAGGATGGCAGCGGAACAGTGATGATCGGGAGGGGAGAGATGGGCCGTTGAGGGTGGAGAAATGTGCAGTAGCCATCGTGGAGAGTGAGAGGTGACCAAATTACTGGGTGGCATTTCACGTTTCATTCGTGATGGGTAATTGGGGCTCTGTAGTCCTGCCAACCTGCCCTGTTGTCAGAGGTCTGCTTAGGCGGAGACAGGTGAAAAGAGAACACTAGTACAATCTAAGTTTGGGATTTTGCCACAAGTTAAGTCTAAAGGTCAGAGAGCGTCCAGGCTGTTGATTGCGTGTCATCTGATAATAGCCCTGCTAATGGGATCTACCCTGGAAAATGAGGAAAAAGGAAAGCCAAGAGGTTGGCCATCTCAAGATTTGACAGGCCAGAGACAGGTTCTACCGGGAGCAGTTGAGAGGGTCAGCTGGAAGGAGAGAAGAGGAAGGAGCTGGAAGGAGAGAAGAGGAAGGAGCTGGAAGTGCCCCAGTAATATATGAGGACAAGAGTCAGTGTGACCAGCCTCACCAGGCTGGCTTGGAGTGGAGGAGGACGTGGCAGGTGACTGGGAGCTGAAGGAATTGAGGGGCAGCATTGGTTTCTGTAGGGGGAAGCCTGCGACAGACAGATGAGGAGGGTTGAAGGGTTACTGTGGGATCTGGGGGCACTGGCCACTGATGGGATTGTTGGGCAGTGCTGGATTTGAGGTTGGTGTTGGTCATTGTTGGACTTGCCTTGGGAGTGGAAGAGAGAATGCAAGCCGGTGTCAGAGGTGCTGATGAATGGAGGTGTGTGACCCGAGCGGTAACATCCCGAAAGGATTTCCCACAAAGACAGCGTGGCTTTTCAGCTGCAGCTGACCCACCCTGCTCCAGTCTCCCTCATTTCCAGCCTGGAAATTGTTGCTAATTGCCCCATTGGCAGTTGGGAAAGCAACACCTGTTAAGATGTGGCGCAATAAAGTGGAACAGGTATGCTGTGCCCTATACGCCTCTTCCTGCACCGTCCTCCTCCTTCTGTCATCGTTGAGTGGCTCAGGAGTGCTGGCCCTCCAACAGACTGCCTGGGCATGGATCCTGACTGCAGAGTAGCACTTCTGGCTGTGATGTGGGCAGGTGGCTTAACCTCCCTGTGCTCAAGATTCCTCACCTGTAAAACAGTTGTGGATGATTAGAGTGTTCCTGCCTCCCTGAGTTGTGGTGAGGACTGAATGAGCACCTGCCACTAGGAGGCAATCAGTGAGTCAGCTATCATCATCATCATCATTAGGGTTCCACTCATTTTCCTCTTCCCTTGGCTTTGCTTGATCCCATGGATGGCACTAGAGATTTTGCTTTAATATTGACTTCTTTTAAAATAAGAGCAAGAGAACTGACATTTATTGACCACCTGCCGTGTGCCAGCCGCCGCCTTAGTCACCGCCAAGACTTCTCTCATGGCGGTGTCAAGAGAATTATCTGCACTCTCGGTGCCTAGTTATGGTTTCTGGGGCATGTGGGCCTGAGTTTTTTTAATCACTGCCATTTTTTAGAGTAGGAAATCAAGATTCAGGGAAGTTGGCTGGGCGCGGTGGCTCATGCCTATAATCTCAGCACTTTGGAAAGCCAAGGTGGGTGGGTCACCTGGGGTCAGGAGTTCAAGACCTGCCTGGCCAACATGGCAAAACCCTGTCTCTACTAAAAATACGAAAACTAACCGGGCATGGTGGCGCGTGCCTGTAGTCCCAACTGTTTGGGAGGCTGAGGCATGAGAATTGCTTGAACCCAGGAGATGGAGGTTGCAGTGAGCCAAGATGGTGCCACTGCACTCCAGCCTGGGCAACAGAGTGAGACTTCATTAAAAAAAAAAAAAAAAGATTCAGGGAAGTTTAATAACCCACCTGGCATCATTCAGCTAATAGATGTCCATGCCAGGACTTGAACCCAGCTCTGTCTCACACCTGTATCTTTTCTTTCTGCCACATCAGGCTGTGCCATGCTGTCTGTGAGGCACCTGTCACACACACTTCTTCCCTGTTCCTTTTTCTCCCTCCTTTTTTTTTTAAAATTATTTATTACACTTTTAAGTTCTAGGATACGTGTACAGAACATGGAGGTTTGTTACATAGGTATACATGTGCCATGGTGGTTTGCTGCACCTATCAACCCATCATCTAGGTTTTCAGCCCAGCATGCAGTTGGTATTTGTCCTAATGCTCTCCCTCCCCTTGCCTCCCACCCCTCAACAGGCCCCAGTGTGTGATGTTGTGTGATGTTCCCCTCCCTGTTTCCATGTGATCTCATTGTTCAACTCTCACTTATGAGTGAGAACATGCGGTGTTTGGTTTTCTGTTCCTATGTTAGTTTGCTGAGAATGATGGCTTCCAGCTTCATCTGTGTCTCTGCAAAGGACATGAACTCATTTTTTTATGGTTGCATAGTATTCCATGGTGTATATGTGCCACATTTTCTTTATCCAGTCTATCATTAATGGGCATTTGGGTTGGTTCCAAGTCTTTGCTATTGTGAATAGTGCTGCAGTAAACATACATGTGCATGTGTCTTTATAGTAGAATGATTTATAATCCTTTGGGTATATACCCAGTAATGGGACGGCTGGGTCAAATGGTATTCCTGGTTCTAGATCCTTGAGGAATCACCACACTGTCTTCCACAATGGTTGAACTAATTTACACTCCCACTAACAGTGTAAAAGCATTTCTATTTCTCCACATCCTCTCCAGCATCTGTTGTTTCCTGACTTGTTAATGATCTCCATTCTAACTGGCCTGAGATGGTATCTCATTGTGGTTTTGATTTGCATTTCTCTTTTGTTTTTTTTTTTTTTTTTGAGACGGAGTTTCCCTCTTGTTGGTCAGGCTGGAGTGCATTGGCATGATCTCAGTTCACTGCACCCTCCGCCTCCAGGGTTCAAGTGATTCTCCTGCCTCAGCCTCCTGAGTAGCTGGGACTACAGGCATGCACCACCACGCCCGCCTAATTTTTTTGTATTTTTACTAGAGACGGGGGTTTCTCCATGTTGGCCAGGCTGGTCTCGAACTCCCGACCTCAGGTGATCTGCCTGCCTCGGCCTCCCAAAGTACTGGGATTGGAGGCATGAGCCACCACATCGGGCGTTGATTTGCATTTCTCTAATGACCAGAGATGATGAGCTTTTTTTCATATGTTTTTTGGCCACATAAATGTCTTCTTTTGAGAAGTGTCTGTTCATATCCTTTGCCCACTTTTTGATGGGATTGTTCCTCTTTTAATGGAAAAAAAAAAGATTGCATTATCCAAATATATCAAGAACCCTACTTTTAGGTTGGACTATATGAGACTACTGCTATTTGAGCATTTCCAGCCTGGGTGAGAGGATAAGACTCTGTCTCCAAAACAAAAACAAAAACAAAAGGTGCCGGTGTGCTTCAGACTGTGCCTTCTCTCCACCTGCAGAGGCTCTGTCCTGCTCCAGGCCTCCATTGCTGCTAGCCTGGATTATTAGCAGTAACCTCCTGACTGGTTTCCCTGCTTCTGTCCTGGCTACCTTCCTCTTTATCCTCACAGCAGTCAGAGTGATCTGTCCGAGGAAAAGTTGAGTCAGGCCACCCTCTCCCAGCCCCTCCATGGGCTTCCTCCCATCCCTTACAAAGATGCTGTTGTTATCTGGGCCCCTACTGGGCCTAGTGGAGAAGACTTTTCAAGAGTGTCTTTATTTCTTTCTCTCTCTCTCTCTCTTTTTTTTTTTTTTTTTTTTTTTAGATGGAATCTAAGTCTTTTTACCATGTTGCTCAGGTTAAACTGAGCTCCTGAGCTTAAACTGATCTGTCCGCCTCAGTCTCCTAAAGTGCTGGGATTACAGGCATGAGCCACGGGGACTGGCCTCAAGACTTTTTTTTCTTCAACAAAGAGTAGTTTAGAAAGCACAACAATTCCTAATTCTTGTGGGAATACTTAAGGGTAAATTTAGAAAACTAAAGAAAATCTGTGAACATAGGATTTGCAACTGAAGTTTCTTGGGTTTCTGCGGTTACTCTTCCAGGTAGCAACTCTTTCCTGGTCACAGGAGAGGGCTGCTGTCTTCGATCCTTGTGCCCTGCACTGCTGCTGCTGTCAGTCCTGTCAACCCTTGCTCATTCCCATTCTAAAACCGGGTTTTACCTTTGCTGTGGTCATGCCAGGCTGGAAAAGGGGTTTGGGAGATTTCAGAAGGCTTGTAAACTAGCCTTCCCAGCTGTACGGGTTCACAGAGTAGTAAAACACCAGTGTTTTGAACCATGGTTGTAGCATTCATGGTTGGTATCAGTGCTAGGAAAACCACACATTTAAACTCTTCTGCATTTATAGTTTACAGAGTAATTCCATATGCTTATTTGAGAGTCAAGGTGTCCAGGAGAACACAGACTCTGGAGCCTGATTTTCTGGGTTTAAGTCCCATCTCCAGTACTTAATAACTTGTAACCTCTGTGGATCTTGATTTTTATCTATAAAATTTATAATGGAGTTTGGCCTTGAACTTCAGTCCTCTGGCTCTTTAGTTCTTTGTTCTTTGGCTGGACAACATTTTGCTTATAGAGAACTTGATGCTTTGTCCTTATAGCACTGGTCACAGTCCTTACAAAGCCACTTTTATCCCCTGCAGGTACTTTTCTGCAGCCACTGAAGCACTCTCTCCTCGGCTCTTCTCCATCCCTTAAAGCAGAATTGGCAAACTGGTAACCTCAGAGCTAGGCAGCTTGCAAACCAGTCTTATTTAAGCCATAATATTTTTTAAATGTATTTTTTATTGATACATATAGCTGTACATATTTTTCAAGTGCATTGATAATTAGATGCTTTCATATAGTCAAATCAGGGTAACTGGGATATCCATCACTTTAAATATTCATTTTTTCTTTACATTAGGAACATTTGAATTATTCTTTCCTAGCTATTTTGAAATGTACAGTTGGTTAATGTTAACTGTAGTCATCATACTGATCTATCGAACACCAGATCTTATTTTTTCTATTTAATATGATTTTAAAACAATTGAAGGTGTTTGAATTGCAATCAGAGCTTTCACTTAAAATCTGGATTTCAACCTCTGGAAAAATCAGAACAGTTAGCACCTGTGGGCTCAGGGACTCTAAAGATTCCAGTCAGCTGGAGCTGAGGAGCTGCCGCACCCCTTCCTGTACTGGGTGGAGAGGGGGTCCTGTCTTTCTTTGATCTTACACCCACCGTGTTTTTTCTTGACATTTCCCGCCTGGCCTCCATGGGCCTTTGTAGTTGGTGTAACTTTTGTGTTTGGTTTGTTTTATGTTTTTGTTTTTTTTTTTTTTTTGAGACACAGTCTCACTGTGTCGCCTAGGCTGGAGTGCAGTGGCACCATCTCGGCTCACTGCAATTACTGCTTCCCGGGTTCAAGGGATTCTCCTGCCTCAGCCTCCTGAGTAGCTGGGATTACAGGTGTGTGGCACCACGCCTGGCTAATTTTTGTATTTTTAGTAGAGATGGGGTTTCACCATGTTAGTCAGGATGGTCTCAAACTTCTGACCTCATGATCTGCCCGCCTCGGCCTCCTAAAATGCTGGGATTACAGATGTGAGCCACTGCGCCTGGCCTATAGTGGCATTTCAGAACAGATTGTTTTAGAGCTCACAGGCCAGCACCAACTCTAGCAAAGACCTCATTGCTTCAGATAGGTTTAGGACTTAAACTTGACTCTAACAAGGTAACAGTGATTGGAAGGAAAACTTACATTTGAGTCTGGACAGGAGCACCCAGCTGGCATGTCACAGAGTGACATATCTTGTCACCCAAGCAGAGCCTTTCTGAAAGCTGATAGCATGGCTGCCAGCCTCACGGGCTGGATCTCCCACAACTTCATGGACCTCTGCTAGTGGAAGCTGGAGCATTTCCTTTGTGAATTCTTTTCCCTGAGGGGCAAGATCCATGCCACACAGCTCTCTGACCCTGTGTGTCACAACCCTTATGGTCCATGAGCAAAATGGTTGCTATTAGTTATTTAGGCATTTCTCTTCTGTTTTCTTATGTGTGTAATAAGATCTACAAAGTCAGGCTTGAAGGTTAGAAATTACTACTTTCAGTGAGTCAGTTTACTTGGTTTTCACATCTTCAAGTTGAGCCTAGAATGGAGTTATCTAAGAAAAGGAAATTTGCAACCTTCAGTACTATGTCCTGGGGTTGCTAGGATGACTAGTGCCATATTCACACTACTGGCTCTCTAGAGATTGTGTAAAGGAGGGTGGCCTTTTGGAGATGATCTGAATACATGGTATTGAGAACAAACCTTCCCATGTCTGATTTGATAGTACGTGGGTTTGTGGGTCTAACATGTAGAAATACATTCAACTGAGTGGATGTGGGGGAATTCTGTGTATTTAGACAGGGTGTTTTGTTGTTTTAATGGCACAAAACTTTGTTTTCCTGGAAATAAGACTATCTCTGAGATTGTGATTTCTGAAAAATGACGCTATTCCTGTAACTCTGCCAGTGTAGTTGTAACCTCTGTGGTTAAGATTTTAAAATTAATTTTAATTCAAAAAAATTACATGTGCCTTACTTAGCACAATGTGAATGTACTTAATGCCATTCAATTGTAAACTTAAAAGATGGTTAAGATGGTAAATTGACCTGATGTAAATGACGAGTTGATGGGTGCAGCACACCAACATGGCACAAGTATACATATGTAGCAAACCTGCACGTTGTGCACATGTACCCTACAACTTGAAGTTTAATAATAATAAATAAATTAAAAAAAAAAAAAAGATGGTAAATTGTAGGTTATGTATATTTTATTATAATTGTTTTTAGAAGTGCTGATTAAGAAGAAGTATATATGCTTATCATAGAAAATGTCATATCAGTAGGTCCCACTACTTAGACAACTTTCAGTATTTTATGCGTTTCAATACTTTGTTATATCAGTTTCCGGTCTTCTATGCATATTTGCACACAGTTGAGAGGTTGTGATATTACCATGGTATTGTGTCAGCTAACTGTCATGAACATGCATTCTGCAGAACAGGAAACAGGTAAGAACATGGGCTGTAGAGCCAGAAAGCCTCGGTTCAAATTCTGGCTCCCCAGTTCTTGATGTGCAACAGCAGCCAAGTTACCTAACCCTGCTCTGCCTTGGTTTCCTCATCAGAATCATTGCTTCTCATCAAGAGCAGTTTTGCTCATGAGACACTTGGCAATGTCTAGAGACGTTTTTGGTTTTCAAGATGGCAGAGGGATCGGGGTGCTTCTGGTATCCAGTGAGTGGAGGGCCCGGATGCCTCTAAACATCCTAGAGTGCACAGGGCAGCCTCATAACAAAGAATTCTTCGTCCCCAAATGTCAGTGGTGCCAAGGCTGAGAAACCCTGCTCTAAGTGAGATGGATATTATAATAGTATGGACCTCATGGGATCGTTGTAAGGGCTAAATGAGCTAAAACACATACTCACAGTAATGCCTAGCCAGTCACTCCATGTAAGTGTTAGCTATTATTATTGCTGTTACAATTATTTCTTTCACTTCATATCAGCATTTTTGTATTTAAACATCTCATTAACATTCTTTCCAATGGTCTCCAGATATATTTTAGTAAAGTTTTCCTTTACATAAATGTTGCATGTTCCTAATGTGTTTTTTCTTCCTTCCTTACCAGATGAAATTAAAGCAGAAATAGAAAAGCAGAGGTAAGCTATAGCACTACCTCCTTGCTGAGATATGGTGTGAAGGGAGTAGGTAGCAACTCGGGGAGCCCCTTTCTCTGCTTGTTTTCTCATATTTCTAATCCTCAGAGGTGGCACACACTCTGCAAGCATGGTACTAGGCACACAGCACAACTCTGTATATATTTGAACTGATGCTCGGTTCACAGGCTACTGCCTCAGTATTTGTATACTTGGAGGGAAGGATCAAGATTGAGGTAATGCTGTTGTATCTTTTCTGACAGAAGACGCAAAGCCCTTGTCTCTTGTATGGCATGCTTCCTTAGGCATGAGGACAGCTTGCTCCATGAGTGGCTCCTCCTGATCTTCATAGTAAGGAAGCCAGTTAGTCACATTTCAGAAGTATAGCTCTGGCGTGGCTGCCACCAGGATTCAGTCCAGGATGTTGTTAATTCAGCATGCCAATCAGAGAACTTGCTCTCTGCATGTGGCACTTTAGTGGTGTTTTTCCTAATATATGTGTTCAACTTTTAATGTCTAGCCCCAGGATATTGTTTGCAGGCACTTTTAATTAAATGGTTGCAGGTGGAATGGGAAGTTAGAGTAAGGTGTAGAAATTCATTTCTCCTCCCGACCCTCTCTTGCTTTTCTCCTAGGCTTGGCACTGCTGCACCACCAAAGGCAAACTTCATTGAAGCTGACAAGTATTTTCTTCCATTCGAGCTAGCTTGCCAGTCCAAGTCCCCACGGGTAGTCAGCACATCCCTCGACTGCTTGCAGGTACCATGTTTCAACTTCGTTGTCAAGGGGGTTCTCTCCAAGCCACAGTTGGTCCTTACACAGAACTATGCTGGGGACCGCCCTGGCACTCAGTGCTCTCAGAGGCGATACAGAAAGGAGCAGTTTGATGTATTCTTTTTGGAGATCTCATGAGGGAGGGAAAAGAGAAAGGTGTGAGCTCTTCAGCTAAAACCAGAATTGTTTCCCCTAGAAATATCTTATTTGTTCATGTCTTGTGTATGTTTTTCTAAATGAAACTTTTAGCATTAATTGGAATATTTGACACACATGGGCACAAAAGGCATTTTTATACATCGTCTGTCTTATTTTTTCCATTTTGTAGAGATGCAGTCTTGCTATGTTGCCCAGGCTGGTCTTAAACTTCTGGCCTCAAGCAGTCCTACTGCCTTGGCTTCCCAAAGTGCTGGGATTACAGGCATGAGCCACCGCACCTGGCTCAACCTCTTTTCTTTTCTTTTCTTTTTCTTTTCTTTTCCTTTCCCTTTCCCTTTCCCTTTCCCTTTCCTTCCTTTTTGAGTTTTGCTCTTGTTGCCCAGGCTGGAGTGCAGTGGCGTGATCTCAGCTCACTGCAATGTCCGCCTCCCAGGTTCAAGGGATTCTCCTGCCTCAGCCTCCCGAGTAGCTGGGATTACATGCACCCGCCACCATGCCTGGCTAATGTTTTGTATTTTTAGTACAGATGGGGTTTCACCATTTCGATCAAGTTGGTCTCAAAAGACTCTTTCTTAATGGCATTAAAATTCATATCAAATAGAAAAATAGAGACAGTCGAATCTGTTGTTTTTGGTAGTTATGTGCTATAAAGTCACCTCCCATACTGAATTAGCAAACATTGAATCTTTGTTTCTAGAGGAACTACAGGGTTAGGTTCCTGCAAGCCTTTAGTCTTCATGTGGTTCTTTTTAAAGAGACTATCTAATATCTATTGTCGATGCATTAACATTGAACTCAGGGGCCACAGTGCTATAATGCATGCCTGAACAAAGCTTATCTAACACACATAATTTCTCCATGAGGCACATCACTACCTTCTTGCTGTTAGGAACCCCTGAAAGCATATCAGCACACACTTGGGGTCCATTGTAAATAGCAAAATCACCAACAAGAAGCACCAAAATGCAAAAAACACAGCACTAAAGACACCACTTAAAAGGTACTTGTTTGCAGTAGGAGAATGAAACAAGGAGGCATAGTGTTGCCTTGTTTGACCTCAGCTGGGAACATGAACATCAAGTGATTTCAAATTTTTTACTGCTCTGCGCATGTCTACAAATGACCAAAAAAGCCCCAGAAGTATTGATTTGGGCTTAGAAATAGATTTTAGTGAGTAGGTGCATTTGCAAGTATTGCTGCAAATAATGAGAACTGACTGTATTTAGAGCCGCAGGTAACTTTGTTGCAAATTACCTTTTACTGAAGAAGAAGCAAGGGTAGAGAAGTTAAGGTGACTTGTGCAGTAATGTACAGGTAATACGAGAAACGGGACTATAACTTGGGTTTCTTAATTCGTGGCCCATCATTCTTGTACTTTTGCCCAAGACCTACTCCTTAGGTTTCTGATTACCCCAAGGAACATTTATTCTTTTTTGTTTATTTCGAGTCAGGGTCTCACTCTGTTGCCCAGGCTGTAGTGCAGTACCTTGATCATAGCTCACTAGAGCCTCTAACTCCCGGGCTCAAACAATCCTCCTGCCTCAGCCTCCCAAGTAGTTGGGATTATAGACATGAACCACCACACCTGGCTCAAAGAACATTTATTCTTGACCTCAGTGGGCAGTCCACATCAATGAATAAAGTTTAGTAAATTTTAAAAATATGTTGAAGTGATCCACAGTTTGCCAGCACTTTCTGGAACAGGAATGGTGACCAGATTCTGTATTCTGATTGCTGTGTAGAAGAGGTATCTGAGGCTCATCCAGCTTTCTTGAGAAAGAGTGCTGTGATTGATTGATTTTATCTACCAAGGCACAGGACTGCAAAGTGGCAGTGGGCATGCCACGTTTTTGGCATCTCTGGTCTAATATTTACTCTATTAATCTCTCTTCTTTGTTATGTGTACTTGAGAATTGATGAGAATTTCTTCACAGAAGCAACTCTTCCAAATGCAAAACCATTTTGTTATTCGATGTAATTCTGTACAGATTGTCCTATGTGAGACATACAGTGAGCCAAGAATTGTTAAATGGCAGGCTTCAGTCCTACTTCTATCCTAAAATATTTTTTGCTGTGAATGTGTTCTGAGGAAATTTGGCAGAAGTTGAATTTTAGTTCTCTCCCCATGTTAAGGTTTTCTTTTGAAGGGAGTGCTGATAATTAATGTAATTGACATTCTAAGAACAGTGGCTGACATGCATTGAGCTCTTAGCCTGTAGTGGGCCCTGCATGCTTCATCCACTGTACTGTGTATAGACCTCTTGACAGCCCTCTGAGGTACTTAACTCTTGTCCTCATTTTAGAATCAAAGAAACCAAGGCTTAGGGAATGAAGTGACCAGCCTAGTCCAAGGTAGGCTGGAGTGCAGTGGCGCGACCGCAGCTCACTGCAACGTCAAGCGATTCTCCCACCTCAGCCTCTCAAGTAGCTGGGACCACAGGCATGCACAACCACGCCCAGATAATTTTCTTTTTATATTTTTTGTAGAGAAAGGGTTTCACCAAGTTGCCTAGGTTGGTCTTGATCTCCTGAGCTCAAGTGATCCTCCCGCCTAGGCCTCCCAAAGTTTGGGGATTACAGACGTGAGCCACTGTGCCCAGTGGGTTTCTAGGACTTCTTGACTCTGTGTCTGTGTTCTTAACCAGGGGTCATCAGCTTTGGCCCGTGAGCCAAATTTGGCCTACTATCTGCTTCTGCAAATAAAGTTTTATTGGAACACAACTGTCTTAGTCTGCTTGGGTTGGTGTAACAGAATATCATAGACTGGATGTCTTCAACAACAGACATTTATTTGTTACAGTTTTAAAAGCTGGGCAGTATAAGATCAAGGTACTGGCTGATTTGGTTCCAGGTGAGGGTACCCTCTTTCTGGCTGCAGACAGCTGTGTTCTCTTGTGTCATGGAGACAGAGCTAGGTCTCTGGTTTCTTCTTACAGGGCACTAATCCTGTCATGAGGGCCCTACCCTCATGACTGCATCTAAGCCTGATTATTTCCCAAAGGCCCAATCTCCTAATACCATCACATTGCAGGGTTAAGGCTTCAACATACGAATTTTAGGGGGACACAAACTCTCAGTCCGTAGCAACAGCTATGCCTATCGTTTATTATCTGTGGCTGCCTTCCTGCTACTGTGATCAGCGGAGTAGCTGTAATGGAGACCAAATGACCCGCAGAGCCTAAACATTTAGTATGTGGCCCTTTCTGGAAAAAGGTTGCTACTCTTAACTGGCCCCTGCTCTTAACTGTAACCGTGTGGTTCTGGTCTGTTTAATAATAGAAATTGTTTGTTTCTGGAACTCCTTGTATCTGTGTATGATTTCAAGTGGAAACACTGACACCCTGCCTTATTTCAGCCACTGCGAATCTTTAGTCTTATGGGGTATGGTTATCTTTTTAGTATGGAAGTTCTCATTGGGTGCAGTGGCTCACGCCTGTAATCCTAGCACCTTGAGGCAAGAGGATCACTTGAGGCCAGGTATTTGAGAACAGCCTTTGCAACATAGTGAGACCCCATCTCTACAAAGTAAAGTAAAAATAAAAAGTTAACTGGGCTGCGCGGTGCACACCTTTAGTCCTCTTACTCAGAAGGCAGAGGCAGGAGAATTGCTTGGGCCCAGGAGGTTGAGGCTGCAGTGAACCATGATGGTAACACCTAACTCCAGCCTGAGTGACAAAGCAGGACCCTGTCTCTTAAAAAAAAGAAAAAGAAAAAAACACACACAGAAAGGAATGGAAGTTCTCTGAGATGTAATAGGTATACTAGAATTTCTTTGTTTAGTATACAAAATGAATCATCCTTTTTATGACATGAGAAAGTGACTCGGTGCTCCCTGGGCTACTGAATGGAAAAAATGTGCTTCCCCTTGGTGGCTGCCCTTGCCAAGCCTGTTTGACTGGCTTTTCCCAGTGTGGGTAAGGTAACCTCTGTCTTGGAAGTAGAGGGGCAATATCTGGGGGTAAAGTTTGGTTTGGGCAGAATTGAAACCAGCTGCAGATACATCCGTGCTGTGCCCTGCCATTCTTTGAGCTTGGCGCAGCAGTAGGAGTGGCAGAGGTGCTTCTGGGATTGATTTGCCGTAAGCACAGTTAGCCCAGGCTTCCTCTCCACTGGGAGAAGCCTGGAGACTTCCCCTGTGTCTTGCTTCTACCAAGTGATAAAGATTCTGTCTTCCCTTCCTCCAACATTTGGTCTGCTACACACCTTCCCACAGTCAGGGCTAAGTGTAAAGAGGGTTAAGGTCAGTCATGTCTAAGCTAGTAAGTGGTCTCCAAGTTTTTCTGGTAATATATCAATTTATATATATATATATATATATATATTTTTTTTTTTTTTTGAGAGAGGGTCTTGGGCGGGTTTCATTCTGTCAGGCTGGAGTGCAGTGGCATGATCAGGCTCACTGTAAGCCCTACTTCCCCAGGCTCAGGTGATCCTCCCACCTCAACTTCCCAGGTAGCTGGGACCACGTGCTAATTTTTCTATTTTTTGTAAAAGCAAGGTTTTGCCATGTTGTCCAGACTGGTCCTGAACTCCTGAGCTTAAGCCTACCTCGGCTTCCCAAGGTGTTAGGATTACAGGTGTGAGCCACTGTGCCCAGTCAGCTTTCTTTTCTTTTTTTTTTTTTTTTTAGAGATAGGGTCTCACTCTGTCGCCCAGACTAGAGTGCAGTGGCTTGATCATAGGTCACTGCAGCCTCAAACTCCTGGACTCATGCAATCCTCCTACCTCAGCCTCCCGAGTAGCTGGGACTACAGGTATATGTGCCACCACAGCCAGCTAGTTATTTTTTTTACTTTTTATAAAGACCTGGGTCTCACTTTGTTGCCCAGGCTGGTCTTGAACTCCCGGCCTCAAGTGAATAATAAAACCATTTTTGAGGAGATCCTCCCAATATATTCATATTTCTTTAATTTAAAATTATAGGTTAGGGCCGGGTGCAGTAGCTTACTCCTGTAATCCCAGCAGTTTGGAAGGCTAAGACGGGTGGATTGCCTGAGCTCAGGAGTTCAGGTCCAGCCTGGGCAACATGGTGAGACCCTGTCTCTGCTAAAAATACTAAAAATTAGCTGGGTGTGGTAGCACGCACCTATAATCCCAGCTACTCGGGAGGCTGAGGCAGGAGAATCACTTGAACCCAGGAGGTGGAGGTTGCAGTGAGCCAGGACTGTGCCTCTGCACTCTGCCTCCAAAAAATAAAATGAAGTTATGAGTTGGGCGTGATGGTTCACACCTATAATCCCAGTGCTTTGGGAGGCCAAAGTGGAAGGATTGCTTGAGCCCAGGAGTTCGAGACCAGCTTGAACAACATAGGGAGACCTCATTTCTACAAAAAAACTCTTTATTTACACATGTTACTGTTATTAAAGTATATATCTGGCCAGGCGCAGTGGTTCATGCCTCTAATCCCAGCACTTTGGGAGGCCGAGGCAGGCGAATTGCCTGAGCTCAGGAGTTAAAGACCAGCCTGGGCAACATGGGGAAACCCCGCCTCTACTAAAAATACAAAAAATTAGCCAGGCATAGTGGCATGCACCTGTGGTTCCAACTACTCAGGAGGCTGAGGTGGGAGGATCACTTGAGCCTGGGAGGCAGAGGTTACAGTGAGCAGAGATCATGCCACTGCACTCCAGCCTGGGTGACCGAATGAGACCCCATCTCAAAATAAATAAGTAAATAAAGTACATATATTGTAAAGCGTGCAAAAATATATCTTTGCAAAGGACAATTAGAAAAATATAAATAAAATTCTAACATTTTCTTTTTACATCCCAGTGAAGGCTACAAGAAACCATTAATCTAAGCTGCCCTGTTTATGCCACAAACATTATCTTTTAGCTCTCATTTTCAGAAAACTTTAGATTTTTTAAATGCACATCGAAAAATCAATTTTTAATTATATAAGTTGTACATGACTACATTCTCTGTTAAAAAGTTTTTAGAACTTTACAGATAAAATGAAGTTCCTTGGGCCACCAGCCCCAAACCCAATTGCCTGTTTAAGTGGATAATTTTCTCTTCTCTTCTCTCTTTTTTTTTTTCTCAATAAATGATATCACTTTTACAAGTTTCTCTGCAGCTTTTTACATTCAACACTGTTATTAGGCTCTAGCTATATTGCTCCATGTGGATCTAGTGCATTTCTTTTGACAGGCATATGGTGTGTCGTGCCACCATTTCATCTATCGCTCCCGTGTACGGAGGTATTCACACACAGGGTTGCAGTGAACATCTCTGTGCAAGCTTCCTTGGAGACATGCCTCAGTTTCTGTGGTCAGAGGTGATTTTTTGGATTCCTATCACTGAGGCAAAATAAATAGAACCAACTTCAGAAGAGACCAGTGAGGTAGAAGATTTAATTTGTACCAAATATATTCATTCATGTGAGTGGGATAACTTGTAATATAGCTTACTTACTCCATCCTCTGTTTATTACTAAGTATGTCCTATTCTGTACCAACAAACCAACCACATAGCATTTTCCTTCATGCAGTGAGTCCTATAAAGGCCTGTTATAGTGGATTATATTGTCATCATCTTCCCCTCCATGGCAGAATGTCCCTGTGCAAGCCCTGATTCATGTGTCAGTGGGCCAGCTGCCCAGAGGCCTCCCTCCCTGTCCCTCTTCCCACCGCTCATGGCGTTAGCAAGGAACAAGGTAGGGACATCTACCTGGGGGACAGTGGGAGATAGGGGGCAGTATCTACAAGTCACACACGGCCCTACAGGTCCCAGTTAGAACTTTGAGCTTTGGTGCGCTTCCCTGGAGAATGTAGACTCTATGAGAAAAATAATTACATTTGTCTTATTGCTGTATCCCTAGTGCCCAGAACAGGGTCTGTCACAGAGAAGGATGAGAAAGCAGAACCAGAGATCCACAGGATACGGGTACTCTTCTTTCTCCTGGCCTTATCTCACTGCGCAGATGAGGGGGGAAGTCATACTTAAAACTCTTTCTGATTTGAAGGGTAATGTGCCCCTTAAGAAGTCTATAGAGGGGAGGATACTTTCTGTCCTTTTCATACTTTAAAGTACAAAAGTAGTAATCCATGTCCAGCTTGCTTTGTGGCATCAGTATTGGAGCCCACTTTTCAGCATTCACATTTGAGGAGTTCCTAGGCCACCCCACTTGCAATCCAGTGCACAAAACAGACTTGAGTCTGTTAGATGTAAGAACAAGCAATGTCAAAACCAGAGCTCATTTTCCAGGTAGATAGCCCTGCCCTCCTAGGAAGCCTGCATCAGCAGCAGCAATGTGAGGGGTGAGGTAAAGGGCATCTGGACTTGACCTTCACAGGCCACACCCTCCACCTGGAGATTTGGGGGTTGGACTTGAGCAGCAGAGTGTGCGCAGGCCTCTCTCCTGCTCCTTCAGTCGCTCCATCCGGTAGTATTGCATTTCTACTCTCAGCCACTCTCTCAATCCATTTTTCTTTCTGCTTATTGAGTGGTGACACTTCACTAGCTAAGGAAGGGGAAAAGCCATTGAGAAACAGTGTCGGACTTCTGCAGAGTGGCCAGTCTTCCTCCCACAGTGGTGGCTGCTCTATAGATAACCTCAGGACCCTGAGTCCCCCTGGTATGGGCAGAAGCATGTGACCAGCTAGAAGCCAAAAGGAGAAAGAACAGAACAGCAATTGTAGGAGTCTTCACCAAGTCACTGGAGGCAGAGAATGCCTTAGAGTTCACATGTATACGTGCCAGATGAGTGATTCTTTTATCTAATCAATCATCAATATAACCTGGATAGCTTGGAGAAAAACACTGATCTCTGGGCTCCACCTGGAAGTTCTGCTTCAGTAGGTCTGGGTTGGAGTCCAGGAACTTGTGTTTTTATTGAGTTCCCTCAGGTGATTTTGTTTCTCAGCCAGGCTTAGAAATCATCCTCCTGCTGACCTTTGAGGTTCCTTCCAGCTCTGTCCTCCATGCTGACATCCCAGTTGTGGGTGAGGTGGCACAGACAGATCTGTAACCTCTCAGGGCAGGTTCCAAGCAGCTGCTCGTGGGTGACACACACTACTATTGATATAGATGTGAAATGCAGTTATTTTTATGCAGATGAAGTTTTTACTTTAATTTTTGGAAAATACACTTGACACAATTCAACACTGAAAAAAATGAAAAGATGTACTACAGAGTGTCTTAGTCCCACCCCGGCTCACAGCTACTTAGTTCTCCTCCCTCAAGCAATTATGTTATTAGTTTCTTGGGTATCTTTCCATTGAAAGAAGATATATATTCATATATATATATATATATATATATATATATATATATATAAAAACAGCTTTTTGAGATAAAAGTAACGTGCATACAATTCATCCATTTAAAGTGCAATTCAGGCCAGGCGCAGTGGCTCACATCTGTAATCCCAACACTGAGATTACAGGCAGGAGGATCGCTTGAGCCCAAGAGTTCAGGACCAATCTGAGCAACATAGGAAGACCCCGTCTCTACAAAGAATAAAGAAAAATTAGACTAGCTTGGTGGCATGTGCCTGTGGTCCCAGCTACTCAAGAGGCTGAGGTAGGAGGATTGCTTGAGCCTGGGAGGTGGAGGCTTCAGTGAGTCATGGCCGTACCACTTCACTCTAGCCTAGGTAACAGAGTGAGACCCTGTCTCAAAAAAAAAAAAAAAACAAACAAACAAAAAAAAAAAAACACACGCACACACACACACACACACAATTTCGTGATTTTTAGTTTATTGACAGAGTTGTGCAACCATTACCACAACCTAACTTTAGACCATTTTTATATTATCATTGACAATCATTCCCTATGTCTCCCTACACCAGCCCCCTAAATCTAGACAACCACTAATCTTCTCTCTGTCTTGAGTATGTATAGCTTTTAATTCCTCAGGTTTGTAGAGATGGTTGCATATGGGGAGCGCTCTATACCTTGCATTTTTCATCGGACACTGTGTCTCCATTGCAGGCATCTTTTGCTGTCAGGTGACAGGACGAGGGTTGTGGTCACAGAGTGGTTATGCCTGCCTGGCTCCTGGGGAGCAGAGGACTCTGTAGGAACTGGAAGTGCCTCTCTTTTGCTGTTGTGGGCTGCCACAGAAGGCCTCAGTCCTGGCCAAGCAGAAATTTATAATCTCTGTTCTTTCTCTCTATTTAGAAACTCATCGCATATGGACACATCACTGGCAACGCCCCCGACAGTGGAGCCCCTGGGAAGCGGCTGATCGACAGAATTGTTGAAACCATTTGCAATTGTTTTCAGGGCCCTCAGACCGATGAAGGGGTTCAGTTACAAATAATTAAGGTATACCTATTTGTTTGCCTGTCTGGTTTTTAAATTAGAAAGCAAGTCCCTGTGGGAATCTGGATTTCTAATTTACCATGTGTTGTCTCAGGTGGTGCTGAGGTGGAACAGAAAAATTTAAGCATCACTTAGATCTTTTGTTAGGTGTCAGAATTTATTAGCATGAACTGAGACAAGAAAAATGGAACCAGGTGTGTTTTCAAAGTAAACCTTTCAGCTAATAACAATGTAAATTGCTTGTGAACTAAATCGTCTTGAAATCCTCTGGTTAACACTGGATTCCCAGTCTGTATTTCTCAGTGGGTCTTTGTTGATATTCTTATCTCTGACTTGCCTCTGTCCTACTTCCCCGTTCGATTTCTGCTGCCAAGAATGGTTTGGCACAGATAGTACCATCTGCTTGTCTGAGAAAAGGATCAGGACGGGTGTAGCCAAGGATCCAAATCTTAAGTCCTGAAAGTATTAGCATTATGAGGGGAGGGCTCCATGCTGGATAAACCTTTCTTAAAGCTCTCTTGAAAACCCACCAGGGAATTGGGAAACTGACCACCATCGAAACATGTATTTTCTGATTAATCTGGGTGAGATCACTTTGGAGTGTTATATGTCCTGAGATAATTGTCGTATTATTCATTGTAGGTTTTTCAATCAATATTAAATAAAATTCAGAAGTTTGGCTTTTTTTTTTTTTTTTTTTTTGAGACAGTCTTGCTCTGTCGCCCAGGCCGGGGTGCAGTGGTGCAATCTTGGCTCACTGCAGACTCCACCTCACAGGTTCAAGCAGTTCTTGTTCCTCATCCTCCCGAGTAGCTGGGACTACAGGCATGTGCCACCACTCCTGGATTATTTTTATATTGTTAATAGAGATAGGGTTTCACCATGTTGGCCAGGCTGGTCTTGAACTCCTGACCTCAAGTGAACCACTCTGCCTGGCTAGAAGTTTGACTTTTTGAAAAGTGAGCCAGTAGAAAGTCTGCTTCAACACAATTTATTCATTTCCAGTGATTTGGATTTCATAGAACTGTTCATTGTTTTTCAACTAATAGCCATAGGAGTTGGCTCTTGATAATAATCATCTAGTTTAATTTGCAGAGCCATCTTACAATTTATTAAAAAAACACACACACATACACACAAAAGAAAAACAAAACCAGACCCTCTAGAAAAGTGTGGCCATAGGAGGGCAGGAAGGTGATGTGCATTCCTGATGGTGAAGGTCGCGGATTTCTGTTTTAGGCTCTTCTGACCGCAGTGACTTCCCCACACATTGAAATTCATGAGGGTACTATCCTGCAGACGGTGAGGACATGTTACAATATCTATTTGGCCAGCAAAAATCTCATCAATCAAACCACTGCCAAGGCTACCCTTACTCAGATGCTCAACGTCATTTTCACCCGCATGGAAAACCAAGTGGTGAGTGACAGCACTTACGTGCTAGGGGCAAGACATCATTGCTCTCTGAACTCTCATGTGTGACCTTGGTGCCTGTGAAGATTTGCTAGCATTTTAAAGTTACTCCTTCTGCCCGTGGATTCTCTGTACTGTGCTTTTGTTCTTGCTTTAAACGTCAGAGAAACTAACGGGTTTTGAAATTTGTGTTCAGAATTTGTTTGGAGATTGTCAAAGGAATTTATTTCCTTTTAAATATGTTATCCTCGTGGCTGGACTTCTTTCTTTTTTTTTTGGAGAGAGGGTCTTGTTCTGTCGCCCAAGCTGGAGTGCACTGGCATGATCACGGCTCACTGCAGGCTTGACCTTCCCAGCTCAAGCAATCTTCCCACCTCAACCTCCCAAGTAGCTGGGACTACAGGCATGTCCCACCACACCCAGCTAATTTTTTTATTTTCTGTAGGGACAGAGTTTCACCATGTTGCCCAGGCTGGTCTCGAACTCCTGGGCTCAAGAATTCCTGCTGCCTCAGCCTTCCAAAGTGCTGAAATTATAGGCGTTAACCACCGCGCCCAGCCCAGGAAATTTTTTAAGTAATAGACTGGCATAATTTTTCTTCCATACCAAAATGCTAAGACTATTTAGATTGTATCCCTCTTTTGTTGCCTTTTAGCTACAGGAGGCCAGAGAACTGGAAAAACCAATCCAGTCAAAACCCCAGTCCCCTGTGATCCAAGCTGCAGCAGTATCCCCAAAGTTCGTTCGTTTGAAGCACAGTCAGACACAAAGCAAACCAACAACTCCCGAAAAAACAGATTTAACCAACGGTGAACATGCCAGGAGTGATTCTGGAAAAGTAAGCACAGAAAATGGAGATGCGCCCAGAGAAAGAGGCTCATCACTGTCAGGTACGGGCTGATACGGTATGGCTCTTTTTCCAAGTGTGAGAGGGAATCAGCCTGTGTGAGGGGCGGAGGAAGCATATATCATAACATCTGTAGAAACCTCTGATAACAGCTTGTCTCTTTCTGGGCCTTTCCCTTTGCTTTTCTCTTAGGGAACACAACTAGCGAGGCATGATGTTGAGTGTCCCGTTGTCAGCTGTGCTGTTTTCTCTAACTAGTACTGGGATGTATCTAGCTGCTACTTCTTCATTTCAGCCTCAGTGCAGCAGGTTCAGGTTGGGACACTTACCTTTCAGTAGTTAATTGATTGGGTGATTAGTTACTCAGTGTCCACAGGAGGACAAGGGCTTTGATTCTCATGTCTACACTGGATCTCTATGCCTTGCCAAGTGCCACTTATAGATATCCGTGGAAGGAGCCAGAAGGTAGCAGGTGGATGGACGGATAGACATGCTCAGATAACTTTGTTTCCTTCTTCTGGTGACCATGTACATCACTTGTTTTTGTTGGGTTTATAAGTGAGAGGCTAACCGACAACTGATTATATTCTCAAAATAAATGAAATACTAGATTGAGTTGTTATGATACGTCTAACTTCATATCTCTCTCTGGGCAGTTTGTAGGAACCGGATCCAAAATTGATATTTTTTCAGGAATTTCCTTTCCCAAGTGATTCTGTCAAATGCTTCTTCACTCAAGCAGGTTGTTCTATACAAAATATCCGACCTGTCTTCATAACTGATCTAATTTCTTCTTCAGCCACATTGCTGATAATGATTTCTGTTGGTAGGATGTTCCCTACTGGAGTGCACATATTTGAGCAGGTTTTATTCCTTTATAATTTAATAGACTGCTTGATGTACATGAGAACAGACCAAGTGTTGTTGCTGGAACGTTGTTCGGTATTCGTTTACTCAAGGAAAGCACAAAAGAAAAAATTGCCACCAAGAATGATGTTTGTCTCAGGGTGAGCGCGGAGTTGCTGTCTACTTACTCCTGCTGTCGAGAGTCCTAAGGAAAGTGCTCAGCATCTCCTGGCCCACCCTCTGTGTCTGTCGTCATCTTTGCCTTTGTAACTCTCTAGGAAAAGGACCAGGTTTTTACTGTAACCCTTATTAAGGTGTAATCAGTCAATAAATGTTAATATTTAAATGCACTGTAATAAGCATAGCTGTGCAGATATAAAACCAAGTCTTTCTGAGCTGCATAAAAGTGCTTCCACTTTAGCCCATTTTCTGTACAGCAGCCAAAGTGATCTCTTAAAAGCATGAATTAGAACATGATCCCTGCTCAAACCCCTTTGGTAATTCCCCATCCTGTGCCATTCTGACTGAAATCTATGCCCTGTCCTCATAGCTTATACCTCTCTTTCTCTTTTTTGCTACACAATTCACAGGTGCCCTTTCTGGTTATTGAAAGGCTGTGCTTGTTTCTGCCTGAGTGCCTTTGCACTTACTGTCCCTTCCCTGCCGCTGAACCCCCTGTATCTTCAGGTCTTTCAGTTCAGACTGAGAGAAGCTTCCCTGATCAACTTCTGTAGCTCCTCATCATATCTGTCCCATTATCTTTTATTTTTTCCATAGTACTTACAATACCTGAAATTACTGAAGGGTTCTGTTCACTTGTTCCTGGACTGAAACCTAGGCTGCCCTGCTCACCACTATATTCCCAACACCTAGAATGGTGCCTGGCATACGCAGCAGACATTGAGCAAATACATTTTTTGAATGAACGGGGAGAAAATGTTATTGCTAGAATACAGTTTTGCAGAAACACAGTAACTTGAAGTTCTGTTCTAACAAAGAGAAAATAATTTACAGTTAGCATGTTGCTGTGGATTTTGTGGCCAATACTTGGTGCATCCTATGAGATTTTTACAGGAACATGGGAATCAGATTGCCTGGGAGAAGCAAACCCCAGACCTACAAATAGTGGGTCAGAATGGAGGTGTGCTGTAACCTTTAAAAAGAGCAAGTGGACTGGGCACCATGTCACACACCTGTATTCCCAGTTACTTGGGAGGTTGAGGCAAGAGGATCACTTGAGGTCAGGAGTTTGAGGGTGCAGTGTGTCTGTGAATAGCCTTCTGTGCTCCAGCCTGGGCAACAAAGCAAGACCCTATCTCTAAATAAATAAACACCCTATCTCTAAATCAGTCAATCAGTCTTAAAGGAGCAAATGACATCCAGTTCTCAGGACTAGGCTCTAAAGAAAGAACAGGTCCTTCAGAAGAGGGAGTTGAACAAGGCAGACAAGAGAAACAAGTACCCAGGGCTGGAGTCCAGGCTTCAAGTACCAGTGAAAGGCCTGAGCTCTAGTGCCTCTGTGGCTATTATTTTTACATATTACTAAGGTGCGCGGATGTTGGACACAACTATGCGGCTCTCCCACATACTGTCCTGTAGTAATCACCATCACATAACTAACCATAATGGACACTCACTGTACTGCTGACTCGGCATTCAACGTAATGTTTTCCAGTTTAATTAACTGGGAATCCCCCCACAGCGTTCCTGGGGTAATTTGCCTCCCATGTTATTTGTGTAGATGAAGATAATTCACCAGTAGACCTGAACATCTGTGGTGGCTCATGCCTCCAATCCCAGCACTTTGTAAGGCCAAGGCAGGTGGATTACTTGAGGCCAGGAGTTAAAGTTTGTTTTTAGGATTCAGACTTTTAACTCCCAACATCAGACATCAGTGTGTGTACATTTTTACAGATACTATGTAGAATTACCTATGTGTTTGTGGATTTCTTAGCTCACCTTTTGCATTTTTTTTTTTTTTTTTTTTTTTTTTTTTGAGACTGAGTCTCGCTCTCTTGCCCAGGCTGTAGTACAGTGGTAAGATCTCAGCTCACTGCAACCTCCGCCTCCCAGGTTCAAGCGATTCCCCTGCCTCAGCATCCTGAGTAGCTGGGACCACAGGCTCACACCACCACGTCTGGCTAACTTTGTATTTTTTAGTAGAAACAGAGTTTCACCATGTTGGCCAGGCTGGTCTCGAACTCCTGACCTCAGATGATCCACCCATCTCGGCCTCCCAAAGTGATGGGTTTACAGGCATGAGCCACCACGCCCAACCAGGATCTTTGTTTTAGACGGCGATATGTTCCAAATGCCTGGAACTGTGTGGGACACATAGACACTCAGTTTGTTGATTGAATGAATCTTACCGCCTCACCATCCCTCATGCTCCCTATTTAACTGGACAGAGAACTCAGACTCCTCCCATTTTTTCCTCATTATTCTTAGCATGTGACTTCTATCCTTAGGGTCATCTATGGCTCAGGATCCTGTTGTTTTGTTCCAGGTAGGAAGAGGTAGAACTAAAGAACTCTGCCAGCTGAGTCACTCCTCTAAAGAGGAGTCTTCTGGAACTTGTTGCCACCCCTGATAACTTACGCTTACCCCTCATTGGCTATAACTTCATCACATGATCACCCTTTCTGCAAGAAAGGCTGAGAAATATAGGTACATTCCCTCCCAAAACAAAATTCAGGATCTGTTAGGAAGGATATGAGTTAGGGAACTGGCAGTGCCTACCAGAGAGTGTTCTCCAGCTGGCTAGAGAGGGAATGGCAGCAAGGTTTCTCCTATGTGAACCTAGTCAAGGTGGCCCTCTTATTTTGCTTCAGGACGGAGTCTGAAACAGGTAGGGTCTGGTGCCTAATCAGTAATGGTGGTGACATCCCAGGGAACCAGCAGAACTTGTGTTTTTTGAGTAGATTCTTTGTACCTTTCAAAGATTTGATTTGATTTGCTTATCGAACACTTTCACAGCATGCTTGAAACTTAGATACAACGGACTTAGTATTGGTTATCACAACATCCAGAAAAGACTCTTCTGAGACCTATCCAGGGCTGTCATGTCAGCAAGGGAAGCAGTCCACGGTTACTGGGTGGAGTCTTCTGCTTTGGAGCTTCTATTGGGGTTTTTCCTTAGCAGCTCCCTCTTCAGGAACTTTCTGCCAGTGTTCGGGCTCTCTGACTCTCCTTAGCCCTTCCTGGCCTGAGAATGTTTTGATTTTGCATAAGTACTATTATGGATCCTGCCTATTAAGGAATATGAGTTATATACTCTATCCCTCCAAAAAATGTTGCTCTTGATACTGTTTAAATGGAAAAACTGCCATGAGGGAAAGAGGAGATCCGTGCTGACGTGGAATTTTGTTTTTCTCCTTAGGAATGAAAGATAGTGAAGGTTTTAACTAACTGAAACTACTTGCAGTGTGATTCGTTGGAAATTTTCATTATGGATTTAGTCTGCAGGGCCAGGCAGGTGACAGAAATGAGCAGGCTTCTATCATGAGGACAAGCACCTACATATAAACACACAGGCCTAATAAAAAGTAGCATTTGAGAGCTCACTTTTTTTAGGCACTGTTTTAAATGCTTTGTGTGTATCATTCTCACAGGGCTTTGTTTACTGGTAAGGAAACTGAGGCTTTGGGAGGTTAAGTAACTTAAGTCCCCACAGTGGGAAGTGGCAGAGCAGGGACCTGGATCAGACATGCAGGCTCCAGAGCCCTTGCTGTTAATCACCATGCTGAATTCACTTCTACAAGGGAACATTTTTTCTCTGATGTTCTTAAAACACCCTGCCCAGTCAGCCTCCTATTTGCTCTTGACAGACATGTTACTTTCCTGCTTACTGTGTAGTAACAACACTGGTCCAAGTGTGATGGTGCCTCGCATTTGGCCCCAGGGGAAGGGAGTTGATTGGGAGTGGTGAGGACTGAGGCAACAAGGCATCAGCTGAGTTCATGCCCTGGCTGAAGAGGGCAGCCTCACCTGGTTCCAGCCAGTTGTGGCCCAGTGTTGCCACAGAGTTGGGTTTTTAAAATAGAAGCCCATTCTGGTTTTTGTGAGTAGTCTCGTGGTTTTTAAACATTGGCAGCTAATTCAAGTTTTGAAAAGCAGCAGATAGGCTAAGCAATACATATGTACAGGCAGAGGTACTTACCAGTCACCACTTTATAGCCTCTGGTCTAACTCACTGAGCCTGCAGCTTCTCTGATAAAATGAATTGATGTTTCTTGGGTGTTGAATGTAAATGAGGTGCTGTGTACTTTGGAATGTATGATACAGATTGGAAACTGTCACCATACTTTTATTAATATCATAGCATCAGAGAAGGTTGGGACTGGAAAAGGAACTTAGAAATATCTAGTCACGTTTACCAAATTACAAGAGGTGAGATGTTGTGTAAGTGAACCCTTCCCTCCCTTACTCCTTCCTCCCTCCCTCCCTCCCTCCCTCCCTTTCTTCCTTCCTTCCGACAGGGTCTCACTCTGTCACGCAGGCTGGAGTGCAGTGGTGCAATCTCAAATCACTGCAACCTCTGCCTCTCAGGCTCAGGTGATCCTCCCGTCTCAGCCTCCCGAGGAGCTGGGACTGCAGGTGTGTGCCACCACGCCCTGCTAATTTTTATACTTTTTGTAGAAATGGGGTTTTGCTGTGTTGTCCAAGCTAGTCTCAAACTCCTGAGCTCAAGTGATCCTCCCCACCTCAGCGTCCCAAAGTGCTGGAATTACAGGCATGAGCTGCCATGCCCCACCAGAACGTTTTATATTTTAAAGGTCATTTATTTTAATATGCATTCAGAAAATGTAACTAACATATAAAAACTGTTATTTTGTGAATTTTATTGCTTAAGGTGAGTTAACTTAAAGAGCACTAGTAAATACTTGCCGTCATGCATTGCTTAACAACAGGGTTATGTTCTGAGAAATGGGTCATAGGCAGTTTCACCTCTAGGCTATAAACCTGTACGCCATGTTACCGTGTTGAATACTATATGCATTGGTAACACAGTGGTAAGGATTTGATAAGGTGCAGTCAAAATGCGGTATAAAAGATAAAAACTGATATACCTGTATAGGGTACTTACCATGGATGGAGCCTGAAGGACTGGAAGTTACTCTGAGTGAGTCAGTGAGTGAGCAGTGAGTGAATGTGAAGGCCTGGGACATGACCATATCCCACTGCAGGCTTCATAAACACTTAGGCTACCCTAAATTTATAAAAATAATTTTCTTTCTTTCTTTTTTTTTTTTTTTTTTTTGGAGATAGAGTTTTGCTCTTGTCCTCCAGGCTGGAGTGCAGTGGCACGATCTCTGCTCATTGCAATCTCCACCTCCCAGGTTCAAGTGATTCTGCTGCCTCAGCCTCCCAAGTAGCTGGGATTACAGGTGCCCGCTACCACGCCTGGATAATTTTTGTATTTTTGGTAGAGACTGGGTTTTTGTTGTTGACCAGGCTGGTCTCGAACTCCTGACCTCAGGTGATCCACCCGCCTTGGCCTCCTGAAGTGCTGGGATTATAGGCATGAGCCACTGTGCCCAGCCTATAAAATTAATTTTCTGGCCAGGCGCGGTAGCTCACGCCTGTAATCCCAGCGTTTTGGGAGGCCGAGGCAGTTGGATCACGAGGTCGAGATTGAGACCATCCTGGCCAACATGGTAAAACCCCGTCTCTACTAAAAATACAAAAATTAGCTGGGTGTGGTGGTGCACACCTGTAGTCCCAGCTACTCAGGAGGCTGAGGCAGGAGAATCGCTTGAACCTGGGAGGCGGAGGTTGCAGAGAGCCGAGATTGTGCCACTGCATCAAGCCTGGCAACAGAGCGAGACTCCATCTCAAAAAATAATAATAATAATTTTCTTTATTCAATAATAAATTAATTTTAGCTTACTGTAACATTTTTACTTCATAAACTTTTTTTTTTTTAACTTTTGGCTCTTGTAATAGCATCTAGTTTAAAACAAACACATGGCATAGATGCACAAAAATATTTTTTCTTTATTCTATAAACTTTTTTTTCTATTTCTTAAATTTTTAGGTTTTTAAAACTTTTAAAATATTTTTGTTAAAAACTACGCCACAAAACACACAGATTAGCCTAGGCCTACACATGGTCAGGATTATTCATATCACTGTCTTCCACCTCCACATCTTGTCCCCTGGAAAGTCTTCAGCGGCTGTAACATACATGGAGTTGGTATCTCCTATAATAACAATACTTGCTCCTGGAATGCTTCCTGAACCTGCCTGAGACTTTTTTATAGTTAACTTTTTCTTTTTTAAATAAGTAGAAGGCAATGACAATAAAGAGTATAGTATAGGCTGAGCACGGTGGCTCACGCCTGTAATCCCAACATTTTGGGAGGCTGAGGCAGGCAGATCAGTTGAGGTCAGGAGTTCAAGGCCAGCCTGGCCAACATGGCAAAACTCCGTCTCTACTAAAAGTACAAAAATTAGCCGGGCGTGGTGGCACAGGCCTGTAATCCCAGTTACTTGGGAGGCTGAGGCAAGAGAATCGCTTGAACCTGGGAGGCGGAGGTTGCAGTGAGCCAAGATCGTGTCACTGCACTCCAGCCTGGGCAACAGACTGCGACTCTCTCTCTCAAAAAAAAAAAAAAAAAAAAGAAGTATATTATAGTAAATACATAAACTAATAACACACTGGTTTATTACCAATTATTATGTATTATACAGAATTGCATGTACTCTTCTTTTATATGACTGGTAGCACAGGTTTGTTCACAACAGCATCACCACAAATATAAGTAATAAGTTGTGCTGCGACATAACAACGGCTGTGATGTCACTAGGCGATAGGAATTTTTCAGCTCCACTGGTAGTCTTCCGGGACCACTATTGTATATGTGATTCCTCATTGACCAGATGTTGTTATGTGGCGCATAACAGTATATTTAAAATACATAATAATATATAATATTATGGTGGTGCATGAATGTGGCAAAAGTTATGAAGGTGGTTTGAGAATGACTAAAGTTTGAGTAACAGTGATCTAGTCTAAATCATCCTTTTTAGATAAGAAGTGAGTTTAGCGGATTGTGACTGTTTCTGGGGTTTTCTAACTTCAAGTTCCCTTTGCCTTCTAGGAAAAACTTATAACATCAGTATTTCCCACACGAATTTACTTTGCCACGTAGATAGTTCCAGGGTGTTAAGTGCCCAATGGAAATGAAAATAGTTAGCACTGCCCTCCAAGACCTTGTAGATCAAGCATAGAACTCATAAAAATGGTGACTGGATTAAAAATTCTCATTAATGCACAGTCAAAGGATTATTTTGGTTTTGCTTTTTTAAGGTGATGGTTTTTTTGGTCAACATGATGTTTTATAAATGAGTAACGTTCGGCCAGGTACAATGTCTCATGCTTGTAATCCCAGCACTTTGGGAGGCCAAGGTGGGTGGATCAGTTGAACTCAGGAGTTCAAGACCAGCCTAGGCAACATAGAGAAACCTTGTCTCTACTAAAACTACGAAATTAGCCGGGCATGGTGAGGTGGGAGGATTGCTTGAGCCAAGGAGGCGGAGGTTGCAGTAAGCTGGGATGGTGCCATTGCACTCCAGCCTGGACAAGAGAGCAAAACTCTGTCTCAAAAAAAAAAAAAAAAAAAAGTAATGTTTACTTCTAAACATCTAGTTAAGAGCTGTTTATATAAACTCTTTCCTAGAACTAGTTTTCTGAAGAAAAAAAAAAAATGAGAGATACCGAACCTCTTCTACTTAAACGGTTAACATATTACGGAATCATTTCATAAAAATTGAATAAATCCTTAACTATCACAATGGAAATCTCATGCCAGATTCTGGGTTTACAGTGTGGGAAGGCAGAGCAGCAGAAGGCATGTCGTTTACCAAGGCTCATTGGTCCCTGAGGCTAAGGCACAAGAGAAAGCTCCATTTGTTCTGCCAGGAACCCTAGCTGGATAAAATCGAGCTCTTGCCTCCAAGTTGGGGGTGTTGGGGAGGGCCCTGGGCCGAGCCACTGGGACTCAGGAAGGAAGAGAATAATACAAGTCAGTGGGGTTTTAGTGTTCCACAAAGGGAACCTCAAAAGCAGAACAGATGCTGCCTAAGTTTCCCGATTTCAAGGAAGTTATCCTTCATTGGCACAATCAGATTTGGCCTTGGGGAGAACTTATTTGCACCCTTTGCCTTCTGAAATGTAACTCCCCGTAATCTCCCCTTCTTCCTTTGTTTTTCCTGGAAATGCCCATGTGTGTTTTGTATATTTGGATGTGTGTGTAGGGACTGATGACGGAGCCCAGGAGGTGGTGAAGGACATCTTGGAAGATGTAGTCACATCTGCCATTAAAGGTAAGAACCAAGGACAACCCAGCCTTTCCTCTTCCCTCATTCCTCCAAAAAGTCCTCAGCAAAATGTTTTAGTGGTGGAGTTTCCTCTTCCCTGCCCTAAGAACTCATGGAGCTCATGGAAACTGAATCTTCCCACATCTGCCCATCTTTTATATGGGATTCAAAAATGACTTGTTTTTACTGACTGATTTTAGTCTCATTTGGATTGGGTTTAAGAAACATAGTCTGGGCCGGGCGCGGTGGCTCACGCCTGTAATCCCAGCACTTTGGGAGGCTAAGGCGGGCGGATCACAAGGTCAGGAATTCGAGACTAGCCTGGCCAATATGGTGAAACCCCATCTCTACTAAAAATACAAAAAGTAGCCGGGCATGGTGACGCGCGCCTGTAGTCATAGCTTTTTGGGAGGCTGAGGCGGCAGAATTGCTTGAACCTGGAAGGTAGAGGTTGCAGTGAGCCGAGATCACACCACTGCACTTCAGCCTGGGTGGCAGAGCAAGACTCCATCTCAAAAAAAAGAAACATTGTCTGACTGTGTTAGGCTTAGATGCTCCACATAGAGATGCAGAGGGCCATTCCATATGCCTTGTAGATTAGGGGATGTCCAGGTCTTTCTAGAAGTGGTCTGGAGCCCTGAGATCCGTGTCCATTGGAGCTGAGTTTTCATGGCCAGCCATTGATGTGTCAAGGGGACACTCCACTTGTCAGCAGGTATCAGGTGTACAGGGAAGCTTTATTTTGTTAGGCTTCATTCATAACTGCCTCCTGGTATGGTTTCTGCCCAGAATCTCAGGTCAGTGGGTGTATGCTGAACATTTTGTTCCAATGCCAATAAATCATTAATATTTCTAGAAATCAAAATCTTAGTGGGTTTTAATCAGCTTTTTTTTTAAAATGAAAGAGAGTAAAATGAAACAGAGTACAAATGATCTGACTGTATCACATATAATGTTAAGTATTGTTTCATGAAATGTGTTTCAGTTATTTATGTGCACGTGTCTATACTGGGATACAATTTTTTAAATTAATTTCTTACAGAGGTCAAGATTTGCAAGCCACTTTTCTAAGCCCTATCTTTTTGTTAAGGTACCACAAAGCTATATACATATTCTATTATTTATTTAACTTCTTATAGAAATGCCTGTAAAATAGAAAAATTTTATTTCATACCTTTAGATTTGTTTCTGGGGTCTATACAAGAAGTCTTCAGGTAATGGATGTTTGTCTTGTTTACTTTGTGTCCTCTAGCCACTACTGCAGAGCCTGGCACATAATAGGCACTTGATAAATATTTACTGAATGAAATATGCTTTGTAAAGCTGTTATTGAAAATTGTTCTCATTGTTTCATATCCCTTATGTATATATAAAGAACCACATTATAATAAAGTTTTCTTAGAGTTTCATTGCTCTGCTGATCATCAGATATGCTTTCCTTCATTAAATGATGAAATATATTTAATTCTTTATTTTAATTATTTCCCTTTTTTCACATGGCTGCCAAGAAGCTTAGGTTTACATTTTTTCTCTGTGACTAAGGTTTTCTGTCATAACTGACTCTTCTCTAATTCCTTTATTAATGGTACTTTTAAAAAATCTGTACCTTTCATGTTTAGCTGCTTCTAATCTTTTTCAAAAGTGAATGGGGGTGGGCAGCGCTGCTATATTACACAATTCTGGAGGCACCATTGATCTGGAGAGAATTGTATATTGCTGTGGCCCTGGCAGTGGGGCTGCAGATAAGAAACACTCATAAAGCTTAAGCATCACTTTGGCCAAGGCTTTTCCAGGATTGTGTCAGTCATGGGCTGGTGGCACGGGAAAAGGGGAAAAAGCAACAGCTGGGAGGCTCACGAATAACTTCTTTTTGGTGTCAAGCAGCCTTTTAGGGTAAGTACAGTACTAATTTGGCTATGACTTTGTATTTGTGTTTTAAGAAGCAGCGGAAAAGCATGGTCTGACAGAACCTGAGAGAGTTCTAGGTGAACTGGAGTGTCAGGAATGTGCTATTCCCCCAGGAGTTGATGAAAACTCACAGACCAATGGAATAGCCGATGACCGGCAGTCCTTGTCATCAGCAGATAATCTGGTATGTTAGTGATCATCCTCTGGATTCATTGCCATTTTTACTTTTTCAAAAAATGCAGAATAAAATCTTTCCTCAAAAGAAGCAACTAAAATAAGCAAGCCCTATTCATTTATTAGTCACACAGTTCTGGGCCAATATTCTTTGTATTAGCAGGTTCAGTTCTTAGAATGTGCTAATGTTGCTTGGTATATAACATCATTATTAAACCCTGTTTACTCAGACTTTTAACACTTAAATTTCTTGCTATTTTTCTTCTCTCTCAAAATAGTATACATTCATTATAGGAAAATAAAATATATAGTTATCTGTCTTTCCTTCTCTGTATTGGAAAGTCAGTATGTATAGGAAAGCCATCCATAGCCCATAGATTGCCCTTGTTAACGTCTTACCTATATCCTTCTAGATTTTTCTCCATCTCACGTTTTTCCACTTAAATAGAATAATACAGTATGTATCCTGTGTTGCAACCTGCTTTTTAAACAATTTATATTATGAACATTCTCTCAGACCCATAGATATGTCCGCCACATTATTCTTTTTAGTAGCCTTATTGTTCTCTTAAAAATTGCTTTAAAATTAAATATAAGCATTCAAAATAGGAAGTAATACGATGTGACTGTCCCTCAAGAACCCACTTTCTTTGTCTTTTTACCAGTGTTTCTCAACCTTTTTCATTATTGCTCCTTCCTCCAAGAAAACTTTGTAGACATTTTTTCCTAATCATCATCCCCCATTAAGTTGTAATGCCGCCAGTAAACTGGATATCCATATGCTACATGTATATCTATGCTTTATACATAAAAAGAATAAGGATTTGTTGTTGTTTATTTGAGACAGAATCTCATTCTCACCTAGGCTGGAGTGCAGTGGTGTGGTCTCAATTCACTGCAGCCTTCACTTCCTGGGCTCAAATGATCCTGCCGCCTCAGCCCCCTGAGTATCTGGGGCTACAGGCATGCACCACCATACCTGGCTAATTTTTTTTTTTTATTTGTAGATACAGGGTCTCACTATGTTGCCCAGGGTGATCTTGAACTGGGCTCAAGCAAACTGCTCACCTCAGCTTCCCAAAGTGCTGGGTTTACAGGCATGAACCACTGCATCCGACCAGAATGAGGTGGTTTTTTTGTTTGTTTTTGTTTTCTTTTTTTTAACCCCCTTGAGGACGCACTTAAATCTATACAAGGGACTCATGTTATATAATAAGCGGCAGTTTGCTTTGTTTACTCAACACTATATGGTGGGCATCTTCCCCTATCAGTGTATGTAGAGCTAATAAAAATTTTTAATGGCCATGTGAAATTCTGTATGGATCACTGTAATCTATTAACCAATTCCCTATTGAGTTTTTAGATTATTCCAGTTTTATCATAGGAAATGCTTCTATAATGAATATCCTTATAGATAACTCTTAATTCCTTCTTAGGAATAAATTCCTGCGAGTGGTATTGATGGTTCAAGAGTTGGAAGTTTTAGCTGAGTGTAATAGCATGCTTCTGTATTCCCAGCTACGCAGGAGGCTGAGGCTGGAGGATCGCTTGAGCCCAGAAATCCAGCCAGGATTTCATAGCGAGACCCCATCTCATAAATAAATAAATAAATAAATAAATAAATAAATGTAGTGAGATCATGTCTCATAAGTAAATGAATGAAAGAGAGTGGGAGTTGGAAGTTTTAAGGCTTTTGATCCTTAACACCAAGTCAGTCTTCTGGGAAGGTACTGCTTGAATCCCTGTCCACCTTTAATCTCTCAATACCCATTTTCCCATTCTCTCATTAAAACTAGGCAGCAGCCTTTATTCACATCTTTGCTAGTCTGATAGGAGAAAGCTCCTACCCTAATGATGAGTAATAAGGTCATTTATGTTTCTTTATCATTTACATTTATTGGTACATTGCTTATCCATTTTTTTTCATATGGGAGGAAGGTTTTCATATTTCCTTAATGAATTATAAGAATTATAAGAACTTTTGTATGTGGGGGATATTAATCTTTATTATATGTTAAAAATTTTTTATTTTTATTTTTTGAGATGCAGTCTCGCTCTGTTGCCCAGGCTAGAGTACAGTGGCGCAATCTCAGCTCACTGCAAGCTCTGCCTCCCGGGTTCACGCCATTCTCCTGCCTCAGCCTCCTGAGTAGCTGGGACTATAGGCGCCCACCACCACTCTCAGCTAATTTTTTGTATTTTTAGTAGAGACGAGGTTTCACCATCTTAGCCAGGATGGTCTCGATCTCCCAACCTTGTGATCTGCCCACCTCAGCCTTCCAAAGTGCTGGGATTACAGGCGTGAGCCACCGTGTCTGGCCAAAAAATTTTATTTTTATGTTTTGCTTTTAAATGTAATTTACCTTTTTTTAGGTGAAAAAAGTTTATTTTGTAATACCTATCCTTTGTTACCCATTTATCCTGCAATAGCTGCAACAGTATTCTTTTTTAAATTTTTATTATTATTATTTTTTTTGGTCACCCAGGCTGGAGTGCCATGCCGCGATCTCGGCTCACTGCAACCTTTACCTCCCAGGTTCAAGCGATTCTCCTGTCTTAGCCTCCCAAGAAGCTGGGATTAGTAGAGACGAGGTTTCACTATGTTGGCCAAGTTGGTCTGGAACTCCTGACTTCAAGTGATCTGCCTGCCTTGGCCTCCCAAAGTATTGGGATTACAGGCGTGAGCCATTGCACCTGGCTTACAATAGTGTTCTTAGAACTACCTTTCTTACCCAAGCTAATGTAATTACCTGTATTAGTTTTGGTTTTTTTACAGCTTAACTTTTGATCATGTTTCATTTTAAACCACCCATACCAACTCTGAAGAACAAGGAACAAGGTTGTAGAATTGCTGTGATGGCCCCTCCATAGCTCCTATTTTGTCATATCCTCCCCTCCCCCACATCCCTCGTCTCCCTATTAAATAGAAGAGTTTTAATTTCCATGAGATAATTACATTTCTTATTTTTGATAAGAGTTATGCTTTTGTCCTCTCCCTTTTTGTTTTTTTGAGATACGGTCTTACTATGTTCCCCAGAGTGGAGCGCAGCAGTGCCATCATGGCTTACTGCAGCCTTGACCTCTTGGGCTCAATGGATCCTCCTGCCTCAGCCTCCGGAGGAGCTGGGTGCACGTCTCCACACCCTGCCAATGTTTATTTCCAATCCTAGGAATCGGATGCACAAGGACATCAAGTGGCTGCCAGGTTCTCCCACGTTCTGCAGAAGGATGCCTTCCTTGTGTTCCGCTCCCTGTGCAAGCTGTCCATGAAGCCCCTTGGTGAAGGCCCTCCAGACCCAAAGTAAGCAGACAACAGTTCTTGGCCATCTTCAATCCAATGATCCAGCAGCACATGGTACTGTGTTTCACACTCCCCTTGTTCCAAGAAGTTTCAGTGTTGTGTCTCTTTGTCAGTGTAAGTGCAGGAATGGTTTTACAACTTTCAGACTCATGCAGTCTCTATAGTCCTTTCATGTTGAATTGTCTCTGTATCCCCACCAACCAAGATTTTGCCCAGTTTTGCTTTTCTTGGCATATGAATGCTAAAAACAGTCTGTTTGTTGAACACATAAAAAGCACATTTTTACTAGCTAGTGGATTGAATCTCCTGATGTGGGGTGGGGAGGGACAGGATACCTGCAAACCTCAGTTCCCTGTTGTGTTTGGAAACCTCTGCTTCATCGATACAGATCTAAGCCCCAGATTGGGACACAGGGAAGCCAAACATTTCTTTGTAGTAAACAAACTACTACAAGGATGTCAGTGCTGTGGAGTGAAGAAAGCAGAGGCTTCAGAGCCAGAAAGAGCTGCATTTAGATCTTGGCTCCTCCACCTGAGAGCAGTTCCTTGATTATATGACTTACCAAGCCTCATCTGAAAAATGGGAATATGGAAAATCATCTTACAGGATTGATTAAATGAAATATCGGTGTTGTCCTGAGCATGGGGCCTTGTACTTTATAAATTGTCACTGTCATTCCTGTCATTAGTCATTAATAATAATCTTCAATTCATCTATTGTGAATGCTGCTAATACTATGATAGGTATTAGGAAAATAGGCCAGGTGTGGTGGCTCACGCCTATAATCCCAACACTCTGGGAGGCCGAGGTGGGTGGATCACTTGAGGCCAGGAGTTTGAAACCAGCCTGGCCAACAAGACAAAACCCCATCTCTACTAAAAATACAAAAATTAGCTGGGTGTGCTGGTATGCACCTGTAATCCCAGCCACTCAGGAGGCTGAGGCAAGAGAATCGCTTGAACCCAGGAGGCAGAGGTTGCAGTGAGCCGAGATCATGTCACTGAACTCTAGCCTGGACAACAGAGCAACAGTAAATTTTAAAAAATAAAAATAAGCGTTAAGAAAATAGTTCATGAAAATGTACCATTTCTTACCATACCTGAACTCAGGGATGGGCAGCGGTGAGGGAGGGCTGTGAGGTAGGTGGATAAAGAGCACCGTCCTCATGGTGTGTGAAGGTAGGGTGAGCCAGGTGTCTCAGCCTCCCACAAGTGATGTAAAGTCATTGATTCTCTCAGTGCAGTTGTAGAACCTGCTCTCCAGAATCAGTTGACACTTTGCTCCTGCTGTATTCTCTACTTCGTGATAGAGAGAGACAAAAAGGAATTGGCAGCTCTTATTCTCAAAGGGCCTGCAATTCCAGAAGGACCTACCTCATGCCATCTGCCCTGATTCTCCTGACATTTAGGTGCTATTAATTCTTTAAACTTCTGCTCATTGGTAGAGGAGCAAGGCCTTCTCAAGAAATATACTGTTTGACATTTTTTCTTTTAGCACTGTTACGGTTTTTCATTTTCTTTGCCAGATCACATGAGCTGCGTTCCAAGGTGGTTTCCCTGCAGCTGCTCCTCTCTGTGTTACAAAATGCTGGCCCCGTATTTAGGACTCACGAGATGTTCATCAATGCAATCAAGCAATATCTCTGTGTGGCCTTGTCTAAAAACGGCGTCTCTTCAGTGCCTGATGTCTTTGAGCTGTCTCTTGCCATTTTTCTTACTCTTCTTTCAAACTTTAAAATGCACTTGAAAATGCAGATAGAGGTATGGACTCCAAAGTTTTTTCATTTGATTGTTTACTATTATTAATAATAATACTCAATGTTGAGAATGCTGCTGATATTATACACTAAGCATTAGGAAAATGGTTCGTGAAAATGTTTCATATCTTACCATCCGGAACTCAGGAGTGGGCAGGGGCAGGGAGGGTAAATGGCGTACTCATCAGCTGGCACCCCAGTAAATCAGAACTTTTTAAATGAGTAAGAGAGTATCTTTTTATAAAAAGTTACTGCCCTCAGGCTGGGTGCAGTGGCTCATGCCTGTAATCCCAGCACTTTGGGAGGCTGAGGCGGGCGGATCAGGAGGTCAGATTGAGATCATCCTGGCTAACATGGTGAAACCCTGTTTTTACTAAAAATACAAAAAAATTAGCCGGGCGAGGTGGCGGGCACCTGTAGTCTCAGCTACTTGGGAGGCTGAGGCAGGAGAATGGCATGAACCCAGGAGGCAGAGCTTGCAGTGAGCTGAGATTGCGCCACTGCACTCCAGCCTGGGCAACAGAGCAAGACTCCGTCTCAAAAAAAAAAA
The DNA here is from genome assembly GCF_047675955.1 of Chlorocebus sabaeus. Lineage (NCBI taxonomy): Eukaryota > Metazoa > Chordata > Mammalia > Primates > Cercopithecidae > Chlorocebus > Chlorocebus sabaeus. Next base: position 15,225,420 of record NC_132905.1, on the reverse strand, counting down.
AAAAAAAAAAGTTACTGCCCCCAGATCTGATGTGTCTTTCATTTTAACCAAAGGATATGGGCTATATGCTGGGGTCGCCCCCTAAACTTGTCTGTTTGGTCTGTAAATTGTTTGAAATTGTTTAGATTAGTTGCCAAATTGAGAAATCCTATTTTACATGAAAATCCAGATTTCTGGTTTCTCTCCAAAAAGTCACAACATGGGTCCTGCATTTCCACTTGGCAGCTCCCCTGATGGCCCCTGCCCTGCCAGCCGTCCCCACCAAGGCCAGGGTCCTGACGCTGCCCAGCTGGGCGGGCGCTCCACTCTCCTGCCCAGGGTGCTTTACTTACTGCAGGATCGGGTTGGCTTCTGAAGACTTTGGAGGTTTTGAGTCCTGGTTGAAACTGTTAATTAGTGTCCTCCTTTGTCTTTATGTCATATAGGTCTTTTTCAAAGAAATTTTCTTGAACATTTTAGAAACATCAACAAGTTCTTTTGAGCACAGGTGGATGGTCATTCAGACTCTGACGAGGATCTGTGCAGGTATTTTCACCTGGGGACACTCATCCACTGGACTTTTGATGCTTTAATTTGCCAAAGCTCAGATTAAGACTTTTAACTCCTCCTTTTAGAGTTTTAAAGAAGGATTGGAAATAAAAGGCTAATTCTAACCTAGTCCTGTCCCACCTCTCCTTTTTTAGAGGATGACCAACTCAGGCTGGTTTGCCAAGGACTTCCTGGTTTTAGCACTAAGTCTCGTGTCCCAGAAACCCCCTAATCTCGTCAAACTGGGACACTTGGTTACATTACCTACAAGCTGAGTACTGTTAGTCACAGGACCTAAGATACTGGTGCTGCCAATTTTTGATTGGGTGCTATGGTAAATGTGGATTTACCTTACACTATACAATTGTGTGGCCTCAAAGTAAGCATCCTGCTTGTCTGGCATCAAATGTATTTTTGTAAGAGTGACACAACTTTAAGAGGTGGATCAGGCAATTGTTAGCCCCTTCCTTGATGAGAAAAGTGAGCCTTGGACGGTGGAATGAACTGCCTGAGATTTCAGTTTGCTCAGAAGCGGGCCTGAAAACAACCTCCTCTCTGCCAGCTTCCTAGTACTTCCAATATGTGTTTCCTGAGTGAGATGCGGCCACTGGAGTCTGTAGTTCACTGGGGAAATTTGTTGGCGAACATCTTGTTTGATAAGAAAACATAACTGCTATTTGATCAGAATTTCTGATACTTGTATGTTATTTTCCAAGATGCCCAGTGTGTTGTGGATATTTATGTCAACTACGACTGTGATTTAAATGCTGCTAACATTTTCGAGCGCCTTGTAAATGATTTATCCAAAATTGCTCAGGGAAGAAGTGGACATGAGCTGGGAATGACACCTCTGCAGGTAAAAACACTGTGGACACTCAATTATATTAAAGTTTATTCATTCCAATAAACATTTATCGAGTGCCACCACATGCCAGGCACTGTCCTTGATATAGCAGTGAACAAAACAGGCATACGTATTCACACATTTCCTGCCATCATAAAACGACATTAAAGAAGTCAGTTCAGATGATCATAAGGTCTGCAGAGAAGAATAAAGCAGGGATGGCAGAGAGGAAGTGCTGGAGGTGGGGCGCTGTAATTCTTAATGGAGTCATTAGGGTAGTATCCCTTAGAAGGTGACCTTTGAGCTGAGACCCATAGGAAGCAAATTCATTCTCAGTCACCCTTCCAAAGATAGCGTGGAAAACAGGATCCCAGTCTGCAATAGAGGCAAAGGAGATTGGCTAGGAGCAGAATACCTTATTAGAGCACCTACAAAGAAAATAGGATGCTTAACTCTAGGTTTCTGAATGAACTGGTCAGAGGGTCTCCGACCTCCCTGGAATTATGTGTGGAATTTTGGTGTATGGGCATTTTTCCTAAAAGATGGTCATAGTTGTCATTAGAATCACAGAGATCTGTGCTGTCCAAGATGCTGTTTTGAATCTAAAATATTTGTAGTTTTTTTAGATGATCTGCAACTCATATTCAACTTGTTATTTAATAATGCTATTTATTTTTGAAAATCAGTATTTTTATTTACTTAAAGGGTGAGCCTTAAAATAGAATGCATTTGTGGGTGTTTAGGGGATACGTTGTATCCAGAGTCACTTGCAGCATAATTCAAGGTTCTTCTTTTTTTCAGAGTCACTGGTTAAGACCTTGTTATTTGTGTGTGGGGTTTTTTTTGTTTTTTTTGTTTTTTGAGACAGAATCTCGCTCTGTCACCCAGGCTGGAGTGCAGTGGCACGATCTCAGCTCACTGCAACGTCCACCTCCCAGGTTCAAGTGATTCTCCTGCCTCAGCCTCCCAAGTGGCAGGGATTACAGGTGGCTGCCACCACACCCGGCTTATTTTTGTCTTTTTAGTAGAGACGGGGTTTCACCATCTTGTCCAGGCTGGTCTTGAACTCCTTACCTCAGGTGATCCCCCCGCCTCAGCCTCCCAAAGTGCTAGGATTACAGGCGTGAACCACAGCGCCTGGCCAAGACCTTGTTATTAAAAAAATAATAATAAAATTTAAAGTTTTTTTTTTTAATCACACAAGCAATGGATGAAAACTTCTTTTGAAAATCCAAATAACGTTGTTCATTTTAGGAAAACATATGTCCCATATTTTTGCTGCTGGAGTGTTTATAATGAGCATCTTTAGAGATGTCCAGGGTTTTCGCAATGTATCCTTGATACTTGTCACTTCTTAGCTCTGGGTTTGTTTCATCCTTAATAGCACTGACTGTCAGTGATTTACCTCATAGCCTCACTGGGGTCCGAGAAAGCCTCGTAGATGCCTTTTCTCTTTGTTTTTCTCTTAAGTCTCTTTCCTGTGTCACTTTGTCCCTTAGGAGCTCAGCCTGAGGAAGAAAGGCCTGGAGTGTCTCGTGTCCATTCTCAAGTGCATGGTGGAGTGGAGCAAAGACCTGTATGTGAATCCCAACCACCAGACCAGCCTCGGTGAGACAGCATTGCTGCCATACCCACCTCCATTCATAATGGGCTCCTGTGACTGCTGGGAACAGTTGTCTTAGTATAGTTGTTTTAGAATTGAAAAAGCCTTTTTAGTTTGCTAAATACCTATATTATTTTGAAAGTTCTGCTTTTTAATGCATCTGGAGTTGTGTGAAGTTATGCTGTAACTTCATTGTTTCAAATGCAGAGCCAGTTGCTCCAGTGCCTTTTTAATAGTTGCTCATTCCCTCACTGATTCAAAGCATCACCTTTATGATACACCAAATGTTCCTATGTATGTAAGTCTGTTTCTGGAATTTTAATTTTTTTAAAGAGACAGGGTCTCTTTCCATTACCCAGGCTGGAGTACAGTGGTGCAGTTGTAGCTCACTGCAGCCTTAAACTCCTGGGCTCAAGCAATCCTCCCACTTTAGCCTCCCAAAGCACTGGGATTACAGATGTGAGCCATTGTGCCTGGCCTCCTTTCTAGATTTTCTATTCTGTTCTGTTTGTCTGTTTTAACACCAACACCACACTTGTTTTTGGTATCTTGTAGGGCAAGTCCTCCTATTCGTTGTTCTTTAAGTTGTCTTGCTCGTTATTTTGCCTTTTTTATGCTTTCATGTGAATTTTAGAATTAGCTCATCAAGGCCTGGCGTGGTGGCTCATGCCTATAACCCCAGCACTTTGGGAGGCCGAGGGTGGTGGATCACGAGATGAGGCATTAAAGACCAGCCTGACCAACATAGTGAAACCCTGTCTCTACTAAAAATACAAAAAATTAGCCGGGTATGGTGGTGGGCGCCTGTAATCCCAGCTACTCTGGAGGCTGACGCGGGAGAATCACTTCAACCTGCAAGGCGGAGGTTGCAGTGAGCCGAGATTGCGCCACTGCACTCCAGCCAGGACGACAGTGCGAGACTCCGTCTCAAAAAAAAAAAAAAGAATTAGCTCATCAAGTTCCATGAGGAAACAAGTTTTTAAGTAAAGTATCTGATACTAAGGTTTCATGCTTTTAATCTTTATGGTACAGAGTTGTTGCTATTACAGGTCTGGGAAAGGGAGCCGTGCAGCCAGACCTAGCTCGGCTATGTCTGTCCCCCACCTGCTTATTTGGCTTCCACTTTACTTTTACTTCTCTGCAGGTCAGGAGAGGCTCATGGATCAGGAAATGGGGGATGGGAAAGGCCTTGACATGGCGAGACGGTGTAGTGTGACATCCATGGAGTCCACAGTGTCCTCAGGGACCCAGACAACTGTTCAGGATGACCCCGAGCAATTTGAGGTCATCAAGCAACAAAAAGAAATCATCGAACATGGCATCGAGCTGTGAGTGTGGCTGCTGTTAACTAGCAGGGATTCTAGCAAAGCCATATTTTCTCTGGGAACCTGGGACTGATTCCTGAAAAGGAAATGCCTGTTTACAAAAAGGCTGATGCTGGCACTTGTGGCTGAGCCTGATTGAGCCAGGCAATCAGTGAATGAGCGTATGTGTGTGTGTCTGTGCACAGAGACAGAGAAAATTTTAATACCTTTGTGTGGTTGATGCAGCCTTTTTTTCCCCCTTTCTAATGAAAATAATAAAACCAATTTAGAAAATACAGAAAAGTATAAAGTAATAATGTAAAAATCACTCATAAAATTACTGCCTGAGATGGCCCGGTGCAGTGGCTCATGCCTGTAATCCCAGCACTTTGGGAGGCCAAGGTGGACGGATCACAGGGTCAAAAGATCGAGACCATCCTGGCTAACATGGTGAAACCCCGTCTCTACTAAAAATACAAAAAATTAGCTGAGCGTGATGGTGGGTGCCTATGGTCCCAGCTACTCAGGAGGCTGAGGCAGGAGAATGGCATGAACCCAGGAGGTGAAGCTTGCAGTGAGCTGAGATTGCGCCACTGCACTTCAGCCTGGGCAACAGAGACTCTGTGTCAAAAAAATTACTGCCTGAGGAAATCACCATTGGTGCATTTTTTTTTCAACTATATATTACGAAAAATTTCAACTTACCAAAAAATTACCGTTTGTCTTATTTGTTTTATTTTTTTTTTTAGATGTGTTATTTTTTTTTCTTATATTTTAAGTTCTAGGGTATATATACACAACTTGCAGGTTTGTTACATAGGTATACATGTGCCATGTTGGTTTGCTGCACCCATTAACTCATCATTTACATTAGGTATTTCTAATGCTGTCCCTCCCCCTGCACCCCACCCCGTGACAGGCCCCCTATGTGTGATATTCCCCGCCCTGTGTCCAAGTGTTCTCATTGTTCAGTACCCACCTATCAGTGAAAACATGCAGTGTCTGGTTTTCTGTCCTTGTGATAGTTTACTCAGAATGATGGTTTCCAGCTTCATCCATGTCCCTGCAAAGGACATGAACTCATCCTTGCTTATAGATGCATAGTATTCCATGGTGTATATGTGCCACATTTTCTTAATCCAGTCTGTCATTGATGGACATTTGGGTTGGTTCCAAGTTTTTGCTACTGTGAATAGTGCCGCAATAAACATATGTGTGCGTGTGTCTTTATAGTAGCATGATTTATAATCCTTTGAGTATATACCCAATAATGGGATTGCTGGGTCAAATGGTATTTCTATTTTTAGATCCTTGAGGAGTCGCCACACTGTCTTCCACAGTGGTTGGACTAGTTTACACTCCCACCAACAGTGTAAAAGTGTTCCTATTTCTCCACATCCTCTCCAGCATCTGTTGTTTCCTGACTTGTTAATGATCGCCATTCTAACTGGTGTGAGATGGTATCTGATTGTGATTTGGATTTGCATTTCTCTGATGACTAGTGATGATGAGCATTTTTTCATGTGTCTGTTGGCTGCATAAATGTCTTCTTTTGAGAAGTGTCTGTTCATATCCTTTGCCCACTTTTTGATGGGGTTGCTTGTTTTTTTCCTTGTAAATTTGTTTAAGTTCTTTGTAGATTCTGGATATTAGCCCTTTGTCAGATGGGTAGATTGCAAGAATTTTCCCCCATTCTGTAGGTTGCCTGTTCACTCTGATGGTAGTTTCTTTTGCTGTGCAGAAGCTCTTTAGTTTAATTAGATCCAATTTGTCTATTTTGTCTTTTGTTGCCGTTGCTTTTGGTGTTTTAGTCATGAAGTCCTTGCCCATGCCTATATCCTGAATGGTATTGCCTAGGTTTTCTTCTAGGGTTTTTATGGTTTTAGGTGTAACATTTAAGTCTTGAATCCATCTTGAATTAATTTTTGTATAAGGTGTAAGGAAGGGATCCAGTTTCAGCTTTCTACATATGGCTAGCCAGTTTTCCCAGCACCATTTATTAAATAGGGAATCCTTTCCCCATTTCTTGTTTTTGTCAGGTTTGTCAAAGATCAGATGGCTGTAGATGTTGGTGTTACTTCTGAGGCCTCTGTTCTGTTCCATTGGTCTATCTCTTTGCTTTGGTACCAATACCACACTGTTTTGGTTACTGTAGCCTTGTAGTATAGTTTGAAGTCAGATAGTGTGATGCCTCCAGCTGTGTTCTTTTTGCTTAGGATTATCTTGGCAATGCGGGCTCTTTTTCGGTCCCATGTGAACTTTAAAGTAGTTTTTTCCAATTCTGTGAAGAAAGTCATTGGTAGCTCGATGGGGATGGCATTTAATCTATTACCTTGGGCGGTATGGCCATTTTCATGATATTGATTCTTCCTATCCATGAGCATGGAATGTTCTTCCATTTGTTTGTGTCCTCTTTTATTTCGCTGAGCAGTGGTTTGTAGTTCTCCTTGAAGAGGTCCTTCACATCCCTTGTAAGTTGGATTCCTAGGTATTTTATTCTCTTTCTAGCAATTGTGAATGGGAGTTCACTCATTTGGCTCTCCGTTTATCTCTTATTGGTGTAAAGGAATGCTTTTGATTTTTGCACATTGATTTTATATCCTAAGACTTTGCTGAAGTTGCTTATCAGCTTAAGGAGATTTTGGGCTGAGATGATGGGGTTTTCTAAACATACAATCATGTTATCTGCAAACTGGGACAATTTGACTTCCTCTTTTCCTAATTGAATACCCTTTATTTCTTTCTCTTACCTGATTGCCCTTGCCAAAACTTCCAACACTATGTTGAATAGGAGTGGTGAGAGAGTGCATCCCTGTCTTGTGCTAGTTTTCAAAGGGAATGCTTCCAGTTTTTGCCCATTCAGTATGATAACTGGCTGTGGGTTTGTCATAAATAGCTCTTATTATTTTGAGATACGTCCCATCGGTACCTAGTTTATTGAGAGTTTTTAGCATGAAGGGCTGTTGAATTTTGTCAAAGGCAAAATTTTCTGCATCTATCGAGATAATCGTGGTTTTTGTCGTTGGTTCTGTTTATGTGATGGATTACATTTATTGATTTGCATATGTTGAACTAGCCTTGCATCCCAGGGATGAAGCTGACTTGATCATGGTGGATAAGCTTTTTGATGTGCTGCTGGATTCAATTTGCCAATATTTTATTGAGGACTTTCGCATTGATGTTCATCAGGGATATTCGTCTAAAATTCTCTTTTTTTGTTTTGTCTGCCAGGCTGTGGTATCAGGATGATGCTGGCCTCATAAAATGAGTTAGGGAGGATTCCATCTTTTTCTGTTGATTGGAATAGTTTCAGAAGGAAAGGTACCAGCTTCTCTTTGTACATCTGGTAGAATTCGGCTGTGAATCCATCTGGTCTTGCACTTTTTTTGGTTGGTAGGCTATTAATTATTGCCTCAATTTCAGAGCCTGTTATTGGTCTATTCAGAGATTCAGCTTCTTCCTGGTTTAGTCTTGGAAGGGTGTATGTGTCCAGGAATTTATCCATTTCTTCTAGATTTTCTGGTTTATTTGCATAGAGGTGTTTATAGTATTCTGTCATGGTAGTTTGTATTTCTGTGGAATCAGTGGTGATATCCCCTTTATCATTTTTAATTGCGTCGATTTGATTCTTCTCTCTTTTCTTCTTTATTAGTCTTGCTAGCAGTCTATCAATTTTGTTGATCTTTTTTAAAAAAACAGCTCCTGGATTCACTGATTTTTTTGAAGGGTTTTTGTGTCTCTATCTCCTTTAGTTCTGCTCTGATCTTAGTTATTTCTTGCCTTCTGCTAGCTTTTGAATTTGTTTGCTTTTGCTTTTCTAGTTCTTTTAACTGTGAGTTAGGGTGTCAGTTTTAGATCTTTTCTACTTTCTCTTGTGGGCATTTAGTGCTATAAATTTCCCTCTACGCACTACTTTAAATGTGTCCAGAGACTCTGGTACGTTGTGTCTTTGTTGTCATTGGTTTCAAATAACATCTTCATTTCTGCCTTCATTTCGTTATTTACCCAGTAGTCATTCAGGAGCAGGTTGTCCAGTTGCCATGTAGTTGTGTGGTTTTGAGTGAGTTTCTTACTGCTGAGTTCTAATTTGATTGCACTGTGGTCTGAGAGACAGTTTGTTGTGATTTCTATTATTTTACATTTGCCGAGGAGTGCTTTACTTACAACTATGTGGTCAGTTTTGGAATAAGTGCGATGTGGTGCTGAGAAAAAGGTATATTCTGTTGATTTGGGGTGGAGAGTTCTGTAGGTGTCTGTTAGGTCCGCTTGGTGCAGAGCTGAGTTCAATTCCTGGATATCCTTGTTAACTTTCTGTCTTGTTGGTATGTCTAATATTGACAGAGGGGTGTTAAAGTCTCTCATTATTATTGTGTGGGAGTCTAAGTCTCTTTGTAGTCTCTAAGGACTTGCTTTATGAATCTCGGTACTCATGTATTGGGTGCATATATATTTAGGATAGTTAGCTCTTCTTGTTAAATTGATCCCTTTACCATTATGTAATGGCCTTCTTTGTCTCTTTTGATCTTTGTTGGTTTAAGGTCTGTTTTATCAGAGACTAGGATTGTAACCCCTGCTTTTTCTTTGCTTTCCATTTGCTTGATGGATCTTCCTCCATCCCTATATTTTGAGCCTCTGTGTGTCTCTGCACATGAGATGGGTCTCCTGAAGATAGTACACTGATGGGTCTTGACTCTATCCAATTTGCCAGTCTGTGTCTTTTAATTGGGGCATTTAGCCCACTTACACTTAAGGTTAATATTGTTGTGTGTGAATTTGATCCTGTCATTATGATGTTAGCTGGTTATTTTGCCTGTTAGTTGATGCAGTTTCTTCCTAGTATCGATGGTCTTTATACTTTGGCATGCTTTTGCAGTGACTGGTACCAGTTGTTCCTTTCCATGTTTAGTGCTTCCTTCAGGAGCTCTTGTAAGGCAGGCCTGGTGGTGACAAAATCTTTCAGCATTTACTTGTCCGAAGGATTTTATTTCTCCTTCACTTATGAAGCTTAGTTTGGCTGGATATGAAATTCTGGGTTGAAAGTTCTTTTAAGAATGTTGAATATTGGCCCCCACTCTCTTCTGGCTTGTAGAGTTTCTGCCAAGAGATCTGCTATTAGTCCGATGGGCTCCTCTTTGTGGGTAACCCAACCTTTCTCTCTGGCTGCCCTTAACATTTTTTCCTTCATTTCAACCTTGATGAATCTGACAATTGTGTGTCTTGGAGTTGCTCTTCTCTAGGAGTATCATTGTGGTGTTCTCTGTATTTCCTGAATTTGAAAGTTGACCTGCCTTGCTAGGTTGGGGAAACTCTCCTGGATAATATCCTGAAGAGTGTTTTCCAACTTGATTCCATTCTCCCTGTCACTTTCAGGTACACCAATCAAATGTAGATTTGGTCTTTTCACATAGTCCCATATTTCTTGGAGGCTTTTTTTGTTTCTTTTTACTCTTTTTTCTCTAAACTTCTCTTCTCTCCTTATTTCATTAATTTGATCTTCAGTCACTGATACTCTTTCTTCCACTTGATCAAATCAGCTACTGAAGCTTGTGCATGCATCACGTAGTTCTCATGCCATGCTTTTCAGCTCCATCAGGTCATTTAAGATCTTCTCTATACTGTTTATTCTAGTTAGCCATTTGTCTAATCTTTTTTCAGGGTTCTTAGCTTCCTTGCGATGGGTTTGAACATCCTCCTTTAGCTCGGAGAAGTTTGTTATTACCGACTTTCTGAAGCCTACTTCTGTCAGCTCGTCAAAGTCATTTTCCATCCAGTTTTGTTCCGGAACATTGCTGGAGAGCAATTGCAATCCTTTGGAGGAAAAGAGGTGTTCTGGTTTTTAGAATTTTCAGCTTTTCTGCTCTGATTTCTCCCCATCTTTGTGATTTTATCTACCTTTGGTCTTTGATACTGGTGAACTACAGATGGGGTTTTGGTGTGAATGTCCTTTTTGTTGATGTTGATGCTATTCCTTTCTGTTTGTTAAGTTTTCCTTCTAACAGTCAGGTCCCTTAGCTGCAGGTCTGTTGGAGTTTGCTGGAGGTCCACTCCAGACCCTGTTTGCCTGAGTATCACCAGCAGAGGCTGCAGAACAGCAAATATTGCTGCCTGATCCTTCCTCTGGAAGCTGCGTCCCAGAGGGGCACCCACCTGTGTGAGGTGTCAGCCAGCCTCTATTGGGAGGTGTCTCCCAGTTAGGCTACACAGGGGTCAGGGACACACTTGAGGAGGCAGTCTGTCTGTTCTCGGAGCTCAAACACCATACTTGGAGAACCACTGCTCTCTTCAGAGCTGTCAGACAGGGACGTTTAAGTCTGTAGAAGTTTCTGCTGCCTTTTGTTTGCTATGCCCTGCCCACAGAGGTAGAGTCTACAGAGGCAGCAGCCCTGCAGAGCTGTGGTGGGCTCTGCCCAGTTCGAGCTTTGCTGGCTGCTTTGTTTACGTACTCAGGCCTCAGCAATGATGGACGACCGTCACCCTGCCAGGCTGCTGCCTCACAGGTTGATCTCAGACTGCTGAGCTAGCAGTGAGCAAGGCTCCGTGGACATGGGACCTGCCGAGCCAGGCAGGGGATATAATCTCCTGGTGTGCCGTTTGCTAAGACCATTGGAAAAGCGCAATATTTGGGCGGGAATGTCCCGATTTTCCAGGTATGGTCTGTCATGGCTTCCTTTGGCTAGGAACGGGAAATCCCCCGACCCCTGGCACTTCCTGAGTGAGGCGATGCCCCACCCTGCTTCAGCTCACCCTCTGTGGGCTGCACCCACTGTCCAACCAGTCCCAGTGAGATGAACCAGGTACCTGAGTTGGAAATGCAGAAATCACCATCTTCTGCATTGATCATGCTGGGAGCTGCAGACCGGAGCTGTTCCTATTCGGCCATCTTGGAACGGAATCTTACTTGTTTTATTTGTGTATATTTTTCTAAACCATTTCAAAGTAATTGGTAGCCATCATGAGACCTTAGCCGAATCTCTTTGAAAAATAAAGGACATTCTCCCATATAACCACAGCATCATCATCACAATCATTGGTAAATCTTTATGTGTTTCTTTCCAGTCTTTTACACACATCAATACATACACAATCATATATTCCAACTTGTGAATGATTAGTTAACTTAGTAAATTCAACTTAAGAGTTGAAGTTACAGTACTCACTTATTAACTGACATGTTTCATCTTCTCATTTCTGCTGTCACCACCCCACCTCCCTCCAGTGTATTCTGCCCACAGCAGCTAATCTTTTTAAAACATAAATCAAGTCTTATCACTCTCCTGCCTAAGTCATTACAGGTTTCCTGTTCTGTATCGTGGCCTGACTCAGCCTCTGGCCTCCCTTGCTGATCTCATCTGCCAATTCCCTTGAGTCACACAATGTATTTTCAGTCCGTTGAACACCTCCAGCTCTTTTCACCATGGTGCCTTCTGCTTAAAATTCTCTTGCCTCTTTTCATCCCTCAGACTTGGTAAAATGTCTCTTCCTCAGAGGCCTGTAGCAACTGCACTATCTAAACAGGTCCCAAGTTAATTTCCTTCCTTGCCCCATTCATGTCTTCCATGATGCTTGCCAGTTTGTGCTTACCCATGAATATCACCCTGCAGCTCAGGCCTGGTAAATAATAAGTTGAGTCTATACATTGGTTAGTTTTGCCTTCCTTTAACAGGAAATAAAAAATAGAATAGGCATGGTGGCTCACGCCTGTTATCCCAGCACTTTGGGAGGCCAAGGTGGGAGGATCACTTGGAGTTCCAGACCAGCCTAGTCAACACAGTGAGACCCTGTCTCTTAAATTAAAAAAACAAAAACAAAAGCAAAAAAAGTAGAGAAAGAAAAAAAATAAAGACAAAATAACATGCTTAACTTTGTATTTCTCTCTCAAGAAATCCAAAAGCAGACAGTCTAAGGCTGCTACGGTGGCTCTTAAGGACATCATAGATCCAGGCTCCTTTTATCTGTCTGCTTCACCATACTTAGCCAGAGAGGGTGGTCTCATGGTATAAGATGACTGCTGGAGTACCAGCCATCCCACAAACATTCTGGAGAAGAGGAGGGAAAGAACAAAAAGAGGAAAGAGCAGACTTCCCACCTGAGTTGACTTTCTTTAAGGGTCCTTCCTAGAAGTACCCACACCACTTCTGCTCCTACTTCGCTGGCTGAAAGTTTATCACATGGCCATCCTTTATTTAAGGGAGGCAGGGAAATGTTGTTTTTATTCTACATGGCGGTGTGCCCAACTAAACATGTAGGGTTCTGTTAGTGTTGAGAAGGAGATAGTGGATATGAGGTGACAACCCGCAGACTCTGACCAGGTATAGCTGGGTCAGAAATTGAAGACGGAATTTGGAAAAGCTGCCAGTACAGACATGACCTTGCTAGCTTATATGTAATGGCGTGTTCATAGTATTCTATTATAATTTATCTCAAATACCAGCTTTTGCTATCCTCCAGATTTTGAAATAAGCAACTTGTGTCCCATCTCTGCTTGAAACAGGTTCAACAAGAAACCCAAGAGGGGGATCCAGTTTCTCCAGGAGCAGGGCATGCTGGGAACGTCAGTTGAAGATATAGCCCAATTCCTGCACCAGGAGGAGCGCCTGGATTCCGTAAGGCTGGGGGTGTAGCACTTGCATGTGAGTTCTGTCAGGTGATTGTGAGCCCTCATCAGTTTTAACCTCAAGATTGGCTGGCCCTGAGTACATTGTCTATTGTCCACCCCCTGGTTACAGCAGTCCTGCGTATCCCTTTGGCTAGTGTTGCAGAAAGCTCTTTGATGGGAATAAACTAGCCTCCCAGCAGGTGGCTGCATATTTGCTGGAAAAGTATCAGAGCTGGAAGTGTTCCTTGACTGCCAGAAACAGTTCTTCTGGCTGCCTGTCTGCAACTAACCTCCTGAGTGTGCCTCATCATTCTCTCCATTTTAAGTCTGTTGTGCCTCCTCCTCTTCCTTCATCCATGCAGGACAGGCTGCTTCTGGAATGGGTGGGTGGGTCGGCAGGTCAGGGAGTTCCCTATCTTTTTTAGCAGTCCAGCCTATTCTGGGCAGTTAGGGCCAGGCTATTCTGACTCCACCCTTTGGCTGCTGGGTTTTGCTGTGGGTTTGTATTTGACAATTTCTAGATATAAGTGAGTGTGTATGTTTTAGACCCAAGTAGGCGATTTTCTGGGAGATAGCACAAGGTTCAACAAGGAGGTGATGTATGCCTACGTGGACCAGCTTGACTTCTGTGAAAAAGAATTTGTCTCAGCCCTGCGGACATTCCTAGAAGGTTTCCGCCTACCTGGGGAAGCCCAAAAGATTGACCGATTAATGGAGAAGTTTGCTGCAAGATACATAGAATGCAACCAAGGGTGAGCACTGATTTTAAGTCCCTCCCAGATCATCTGTTTGCCTGCCTCAGAACACTAATTTTAATTTGGTTGGGGTTTAATCTTTGTATATCTGTGCCAAGCAACTGAAGCTTTTGTTTACTGTGGGCCAGGCACTGTGCTAAGGGATTATTTCACGTAAGACCTCACAGCAATCTGTTTATGTCCCTATTCTACGGACAGAGAGATTGAGGACCGGAGAGGTTAACTTGCCTAAGATCACGCAGTTAAAGCCCATGCTGTTAGCAACTGTAAAAGAGTAGTTTCATAAGTTGAGAGGAGACAATTGGGCACCTCTTCCCTAATCAAAAACAGTTCCCCAGATTTAATATATGGGGTAGATCTCAAGGATATTGGTTTTTCTTTAATTACATACTGATGACAAGGTTACAGAAATAGCTACATAAGTAATAAAAACCATCCAAGTGCGTGATTTTATCTGGGGACCTTTTTTGATGGGTGGTTTGTGATTTTGTAAGAAGTGGAAATAGGAAGAGGAACAAACCATTATTAAATACCCCCTGTGTATGGGCCATGCCATGGGTTTTACATGCATTTAATTTAATGAATGGCAAGCCCAGGAATAGTATCCCTGTTTTACAGATGAGGAAATTGAGAATCTGAGAGATTAAGCAACCTGTCCAAAATTAATCAGCTAGTAAGGAGCAGAGCCAGGATTGAATATGGATTTCTGTAACTCAGAAGCTCATGTTTGGGCCGGACACAGTGGCTCTCGCCTACAATCCCAGCACTTTGGGAGGCTAGAACGGGCAGATCATTTGAGGTCAGAAGTTTGAGACCAGCCTGGCCAATATGGTGAAACCCCATCTCTTCCAAAAATACAAAAAAAAGTTAGCTGGGTAATCCCAGCTACTCAGAGGCTGAGGCAGGAGAATTGCTTGAACCTGGGAGGCAGAGGCTACAGTGAGCCAAGATTGCACCACTGCACACCAGCCTGGATGACAGAGGTAGATTCTGTCTCAAAGAAAAAAACTCATGTTCTCTCCACCGAACATTAAATTAGAAATATGTTGGCCGGGCGCGGTGGCTCACACCTGTAATCCCAGCACTTTGGGAGGCCAAGGCAGGTGGATCACAAGATCAGGAGATCGAGACCATCTTGGCTAATACAGTGAAACCCCGTCTCTACTAAAAATACAAAAAAATTAGCTGGGCGTGGTAGTGGGTGCCTGTAGTCCCAGCTACTCGGGAGGCTGAGGCAGGAGAATGGCGTGAACCTGGGAGGTGGAGCTTGCAGTGATCTGAGATCATGCCACTGCACTCCAGGCTGGGCAACAAAGTGAGACTCTGTCTCAAAAGAAAAGAAAAAAAAAAAAAAAAAAAGAAAGAAAGAAAGAAAGAAATATATCTGAATATACTGTGACCATGATGTGGAAATTGTTCAGTAGAAACTATTTTTTTTGAGACAGAGGGTCTTGCTTTCTTGCCCTGGTTGGAGTACAGTGGCGTGATCACAGATCACTGCAGCCTGGATCTCCTGGGCTCGATCAGTCCTCCCACCTCAGCCTCCTGAACTGCTGGGACTATAGGTGCATGCCACTGTGCCTGGCTAATTTTTTGTATCATATTTCTGCAGAGAGAGAGTTTCACCATGTTGCCCAGTCTGGTCTTTAACTCCTAGCCTCAAGGGATCCCCCTGCCTCGAACTCCCAAAGTGGGAGATTTACAAATGTGAGCTACCACACCTGGTTGAAACATTTTAATAACTGTTTTGCCTCTCCAGTCAACTTTGTTTTCATATTAATTGCTCCCAGTCTTCCAAGTATATGGCAGACTGTCCCCAGGAGGTGGCAGGATTCGCAAAGGCAGCATATGATCATTTTAACCAAATGGACATTAGAACTCTCTGTGAAGGCATAATTAGATGCTGTTTACTTTAAACGTATCTCTTATGTGGACCTGGAAGCCTTGGTCTGTTTTGCTTAGTCGGTCAATATGTGACCCTGTTTCATCTCATATTAAAATACTTTTGTTGTGTTCTTCAAAATTTCTACTGTTTCTGTTATGGACAGTTTGGACAGAATAGTTTCTAGCTTCAGCCTCATATTGTATGAGGCTGTACATCCACATGTTGCTGTCCTTCTCTTCTTGACTAAGGCAAAAAAGTCAGACTTCACCAGCATATTTTTTAGGACAACATAAATATTTTCCATGGTATTTCTACTGTTCAGTGTTGTAATGGATAATATAGACTATAACTAACAGCTAAACAGCAGTTTTAGTCATCTTTATATCACATGTCTAGCACAGTGCATGACACAAAATAGATGTTCTCAGGAACAGGACAGGGTGCGGGGAGGCACTCAAGCCACTTAGTGTGTGAAATGTGGTGAGTTGCCCTCTCAGGGTCAGCACCAAGTGTAAGATCTCCTGACCTGCTCACTTGCCTCGCCCTAGTCTTGGCCCCAGATGCTTCTTAGAGTCTTTTTTAAAAAATTATTTGAAATTGCTTTATTCAAAGAAGGCTAAATTTTAATTAATTAATTATTTATTTATTTATTTTGAGACCGTCTCACTCTGTCACCCAGGTTGGAGTGCAGTAGCACAGTCTCGGCTCACTGCAACCTTCACCTCCCAGGTTCAGATGATTCTCCTGCCTCAGCCTCCTGAATAGCTGGGATTATGGGCAGCTGCCACCACTCCCAGCTAATTTTTGTATTTTTAGTAGAGATGGGGTTTCACCGTGTTGGCCAGGCTGGGCTCGAGCTCCTGACCTCAGGTGATCCACCCACCTCTGCCTCCCAAAGTGCTGGGATGACAGGCCTGAGCCACCATGCCCTGCCAAAGAAGCCTAAAATTTGATACAGATTGTTAATGAGCTTTTTCTACACTCTGGGTTGCTAAGTCTTGTTCAGTGATGATGAAAGCGTAAAAACTCTTGCCTCATTTGGAATCAAGGGGAGTAATCGGCTGCTTTTCTCATGAAGTGTGTCTCTGTTAGCATTGTACCTTCTAAACCTCATCACCATGAATATTGATATCTCGAATTTTTTTCTCCAGGCAAACTCTGTTTGCTAGTGCTGACACTGCTTATGTCCTAGCATATTCAATTATTATGCTAACTACAGACTTGCACAGTCCTCAGGTAAAGTAGTTTAATGATTTACATGTTGTAGTAGCTAAATAAGTGGCTTTACTTGGGCAATTGAATGTTTTTAAAATGGTTTTTAATTTTTTTTTAATTACAGGTAAAAAATAAAATGACAAAAGAGCAGTATATTAAAATGAATCGGGGTATCAATGATAGTAAAGATCTGCCAGAAGAGTATCTCTCAAGCATCTATGAAGAGATAGAAGGCAAGAAAATTGCAATGAAAGAAACAAAAGAGCTCACGATTGCAACCAAATCTACTAAGCAGAGTAAGGTCTAATGGCAGATTATTTCTTTTAGTTCTAATTTGTTAGTGTATCAGAGTGCATGATTAGATACTCTGGTGATAAATTTAATGTGCACATCTAGATATCTGAATAGGAAATGTGATTGAACTAATTATTGTGATTATGTTAGGTCTTTTATAATGTCACTGTCTTGCTAGATTTCTGATGAGGAGCAAGAAGGAATTTGAAATTAGTAATCTGAGAACTAAATTACTCCCGAAAAGTGTTCCTTAAAACTTTGCTTTAATTCAGTGGTGATTGTGCCCACCTTGATTAGAATTCTATTAGTTATGGCCCCTGGGGAGCTGTCAGTTTCACCGTTTGAGAAGCAGCAAAGGGTAGTGGTTTAGAGTGCAGGCTCTAGAGCCACACTGCCTTAGATCAAGTCCCAGCTCCTCTACTTAGTAATTGTATGACCCTGGGCAAGTGAGTTACCTGCTCATTTTTCCCATCTGTTAAATGGTAATAATATTTGTAACAGACTCACGAGATGGTTGGGAGGATTTAGGAGTTAATCATTGTGTATCTTTTGAAACAGTGCATGGCATGTAGCCAGCCCTCAGTGATGGCTGGCCACACCTATCGTGCTCTTACTTTATAGATGTAGCTAGTGAAAAGCAGCGGCGGCTCCTGTATAACTTAGAGATGGAGCAAATGGCTAAAACAGCCAAAGCTCTGATGGAGGCTGTGAGCCACGCGAAAGCCCCGTTTACAAGTGCCACTCACCTGGACCACGTCCGCCCAATGTTCAAAGTGAGTATCCTGAGAACTTAGCAAGCATGTGGCTAAGCCTGATTCTGAAGCTGGCCAGCTAGAAGTACTCTTTCCACGCTGAAACTCTGGATGTTACTGAAACCTTCCTTCCTTGATAGCTGGTGTGGACGCCACTATTGGCAGCCTACAGCATCGGACTCCAGAACTGTGATGACACTGAAGTGGCCTCCTTGTGTTTGGAAGGTATCCGATGTGCAATCCGAATTGCCTGCATCTTTGGAATGCAGGTAGGTGTTAAGTCAGCAACGCTCCAGAGATACTGGTGGGTTGTGTTCTTTTAGATTTGGCAAAACTTAGAAATGATCAGAAATTTTCAGTTAATCAAGAGTCTTAGCAAACTACTTACTCATGCCTACTGACAAGAAATCCATAGCTTTGTGATGACAGCTCATTAGGGGCAAAAATGGAGATATGGATTAAAACTGTCTTTAAGAATGGGTAGGCTGGGCACGGTGGCTCACGCCTATAATCCCAGCACTTTGGGAGACCGAGGCAGGCAGATCACCTCAGGTCGGGAGTTCGAGACTAGCCTGACCAACAGGGAGAAACCCCGTCTCTACTAAAAATACAAAATTAGCCGGGCGTGGTGGTACATGCCTGTAATCCCAGCTACTCGGGAGGCTGAGGCAGGAGACTGGCTTGAAACCAGGAGGTAGAGGTTGCAGTGAGCCGAGATTGCACCATTGCACTCCAGTCTGGGCAACAAGAACGAAACTCCATCTCCAAAAAAAATAAGGATAGGTAGTGTCCAAGCTACTTGACTGGATTAGACAAAACAGACTTCCTCTTCATCTGCCTAACTTGCCTGCTTTAGTGCTTAAAAATACTATTTTCTTGTTGTTGTTGTTTGTTTTTTTTTTTTGAGATGGAGTCTCGCTCTGTCACCCAGGCTGGAGTGCAGTGGAAAGATCTCGGCTCACTGCAAGCTCTGCCTCCCGGGTTCATGCCATTCTCCTGCCTCAGCCTCCCAAGTAGCTGAGACTACAGGCGCCCGCCACCATGCCCAGCTAATTTTTTGTATTTTTAGTAGAGATGGGGTTTCACCGTGTTAGCCAGGATGGTCTCGATCTCCTGACCTCGTGATCCGCCCACCTTGGCCTCCCAAAGTGCTGGAATTACAGGCATGAGCCACCGTACCTGGCCAATAGTATTTTCTTTTTAACATCAGTTTTTATTATAATTTCCCATATTTCCAACTCCTCCCTGAAGAATATGAATATGTCTGTAAATCTTTTGAAACTTGAAAAGTTCAAGCAAATAAATGTAATTCTGAAACTGTTATGAAATTAGGAGGCTGGCAATCCCATGCATCACTTTGTAAGTCAGAAGTTGTACCCCGTTTATTCTTAAAAACTCAATCTTCTGTTCCCATTCATTTTGCAGTTAGACATTTTCTTTTATACCAAGACCACAAGCTTTGAAGTTAGACCATCTAGTTTTCAAACCCCTGCTCTGCCCCTCCTCCAACCATGTGACACTGGCTCAGCTAATGTCTCTCCAAGACACCAATTCACTTCCTCATTTGTAAACTTGAGAAAACAGACCTGCCTGGCAGAATTGTTGCAGATGTCAATGTATATGACAGTCTTAGCATTCAACAAACATAGTGGAACATGGGCCAGGTAAGTTTGACTGAAGTCAATTAGAAAGGAGAGAGCTGCTTCTCAAACATGTGGCAGTGCATAGATAGCCTCTGCAAGATGTTCCAAAAGCAAGAGGGCATTAGCATGGAATAACTGTTGTGCTAATGTGCAGAAAGCCAGTCAGTATGCATACAAAAGGTATCAGAGAAGCCAGTGTGCCAGCCCTGCAGATGTGAGAATGGCCACACTACGGTTGGAGTCACAGTGTTCTCTCTTTGGCTTCTATTACAGCTGGAACGAGATGCCTATGTTCAGGCTCTTGCTCGCTTCTCCCTGCTCACAGCCAGCTCCAGCATCACAGAAATGAAGCAGAAAAACATCGACACCATTAAGACACTTATCACAGTGGCTCACACCGATGGCAACTACCTTGGGAATTCCTGGCATGAGGTATGTGTCTCTTTGAATTGCCTTTTCTCAGTTAGGATGACTCCTGGCTTCTTTTATTCATTGTTGATCTAATTTGGTCAGTTCCGTTTTTCTTGAAGTCAAGCCTCACTGTGCCTCGTGTATCTGAAAGTCACCCTCTCTGGGGCTGTGAAAGGTGGGGGTGAGTTCAGGTGCACCAGCTTACAGTGAGCACCCTTGCACCAGCAGCCAGTGTCCCCCATGAAGTGTACTTCTGTTGTTGCAACTTTCTTTCCGTATTAGCGCCACTTTTTTTTGTTTTGTTTTGTTTTTTAGTCCTTATGGACCTCTTGGGAGCTTGGGAGCTCCTATCATCAATGTGTAATTTTAAGACAGAGCTAGGAGCCTGATTAGAAATGGTTGACAGTCACGATGAGCTGTTGGGGAGAGTGCCAGTGAGTTCACTCATTTTTAAAACAGTATTCTAAGATTCTCATGCAAGGATATAGTTACTTATGCATACAACAATGTATTTAAAAGGATATTTGTTGCAGTTTTAGTTTTTCTGGGGAAAAGGGCTAAAAAGAGCTAGATGTCCCAACAATATAAGACATTGCTACTTCTTTAAAAAGGTATGGTACAGCATTTTTTAGAATGTTATGTGGCCATCTAAAATAATGTTGTGGAAAAGAAAGACAGGCAGATAGTGTGTGCTCTCTGATGGAAGTACACAATACTACCTAAGAAATGTTCTAGCCCCAACTCAAATCTGAATCGATTCAAGCCTATATTGCCAGTTTACAAGAAATATAGTGGACAGAGAAGCATGTTAGATACGAGGGTGCAGCTTGGAAATTCTAGGTGTGACAGACCTGCAGAGCAGATGACCAGGTTTTTCAGCAAATAGATTGCAAGAAAAATAAGTGGAAGGGAGGAGGGTTACCTAGGAATTAAAAGAGATTTCAGAAAAGAAGATAAAAGATGGTATTAAAGACTATTGTGGGAAAATGGTCACAGTAGAATTACAAGTTGTTATAAGACATTGTGAGGCATTGTCTCTCGTGGCAAAATACACAGAGAATGGAGTTTGAAAGGACAGACCAAAGCGTCAACATTCTGTCTGAGAGAGAGAATTGTGGAAACTGTTTTGTTCTTTTTTTTTTTCTTAATTTCTAATTTTTTCTACCATCTACATGTATTACTTTTTTGTTTAGAGAGAAAACTGTGAAAGAATAGAGATGAGGCTATGAAGAATGTAAAGGACAGTTTGACATAGAAAGAAAATTGCTGTCATCCTTCTTTCCATGTGGACCACATGGCTCAGAGTAAAGACCCTAGAGCCCGGCAACTGGGGTCCGATTTAGGGCTCCACCTCTTCCTGCCTGGATGGCGTAGGCAGGTTACTTAGTCACCGAGTCCCACCTTCTTCATCTCTACAATCTTCATAGGGTGGTTGTGAGAATGAACAGGGCTTGGGACTATTTGGCAAGTAGTTAAGAATTCAATAGTGTTACCTGCTGTCATCTCTGTGGCACATGGCTTTGCTCCTCTTCACCAGCGTTTCCCCTGTCTGTCACAATTCTGAGTAGTCCATGTTAGAAATAACTGAGTTATAGCTGGGCACAGTGGCTCACACCTGTAATCCTAGCACTTTTGAGGTTGAGGCAGAAGGATTGCTTGAGGCCAGGAGTTCCAGACTAGCCTGGGCAACATAGCAAGACCCCATATCTTTAAAAAAATTTTTTTTTAATTAGCTAGGCATGCTGGTGCATGCCTGTAGTCCCAGCTACTCAGGAGGCTGAGGCAGCAGGATTGCTTGAGCCCAGGAGTTCAAAGCTATAGTGAGCCATGATTTCACTACTGCACTCCAGCCTGGGCAACAGAGCAAGACCTTGTCTCTAAAAGAAAAAAATATATTTTGAGTTGTGTGCTTTTAAAAATCGTTTCCTGCCTTCTAAGGAGCCATAATACCTAGAAAATCAGTGAATAGTTGCTTTTTCTTCTAAAACATTTTTTTAGCCTGGGAGATATTATCAATATGAGGTTCCTGCTGCCTGCCAAGTATATGGCAGAATCTAGAAATGTTAAAAACTAATTAGCTACCTCTGTGGTTGTCAGAAGCCCTGAGAAATCAGCTTGGAACTAATAAGCCCTTGACCTTTCAGTATTGGTGACACACTTGAGATTCCAGCTGTCCACAGCTTCTGCAAAAGGGACGGCATTACTAGCTTACTAATAATAATTTAATAGTATCATGCTGTGTGAAGAAATCAGAGGATGATTCTCTTTGGTGGAATTAAGTCTATTTCTCAGTCAAGAGGAAAGCAATTTATAAGTAAAGATACTTGACACTGCTCAGTGGTATAGTGGAGTATACTGGACTCCTGGACCCTGGGACTGAATTGTAAGGTAAGCGTAAAAAGCAACACTGAGGTTCAATGAGAAGTTCCCATGAAAATTCCTTAGGGTTTCCCTGGAGGTCTACGTGCCATTCCTCAGTAAGTTTCATGTAGCCAGTGTTTCCTCTGACAGAAGTTGGGACTAGTTTCTCTTTCTACGGCTGAGCTTCAGGTGGGAGAGGGCCCGTGTGCAGATGTGCGTCCTCAAGCACCAGAGGTGCCCCTCAGGACCAGGAGATCCAGCCTCATCTCCCACTGCATGCCTGCTGTACAGCATATTCTCATTCCTTTAGTTAAACCAATTAACGATTGCCAACGATTTTAAGTGCTAGGGACTTAAGTGTTCAGCAGTGAACAAGACAGAGTTAGTGTCCTCTTGGCACCTAAGGCATGAAACAAACAAATAAATATATGGTCTAATGCCAAAAAGTGGTACTAAGAAAAAAGAAATATAAGCAGTGCATGGTAGTGGGAAGGTGCGATCTCACAGGAAAGATCTCTCTGAGAGGGACACACGTGTCTGAGCTGGGAATTGAAGGAGTGAGCCATGGGGAGACAACGTCCCAGGCATAAGGAGCAGTGAGTGCAAAGGCCCTGGGGTAGGACAAGAGATGACAAGTTAAAGGAGCAACACTGAGGCCAATGAGGCTGGTATTTTGTCGTCTCATGAGGAGAGTGGAAAAAGGAGGTGGGGGTGACTAAATGATGTGCCTATTAAGTGGCATGGTGGGAGGAATTCCCCCGCCCCAGTCAAATGCTTCTTCTCTCTTTATTGAGAGTTGCTAAATTTGCATAAACATCTATATGGCATAACTCCATTGAACCAACTTTTTTTTAACGACTAACTTAAGATTACAGTGCCCTTTTTCTAGCTGTAAGGTAGGAACTCATTTCTTCATACCTTCTTTCTCTTAGATCTTGAAATGCATCAGCCAGCTGGAGCTCGCTCAGCTGATAGGAACCGGTGTGAAGACGCGCTACCTGTCTGGATCCGGGCGTGAAAGAGAAGGGAGCCTGAAGGGCCACACATTGGCAGGAGAAGAGTTCATGGGCCTTGGCCTCGGTAAGACACCAGGCCCCCCAGCTGACAGTCACGGATTTGCAAGCTAATGAGGATAAAACCCTTCTTGTCTCGTCAGGACTGTCATGTAAACCATCTCTTCCTTTTGTGCCATCTGACAGTGTATTCATGAATGCAAGTGGACATGCTGCTTCAGCTCCCTTAATTGTGATTAAACTGTTGAGTAGAATGTCTATTTTACCAAAGTCAGTATGGTGCATTACTTTTCTTTATATACCTGTATTGGGGAGAAAAACTATTTGCTTTAAAATGACCAAATCTCTAGTGACTGGCATTAGAGGGGTGTATATTTGTGTCTCTAGATTTTAAAGGGTAGATTCAACATTTCTTCCATCTTTATTGGGGGGGCTTGTATTAAACAGTATTCTTATGCAAGTAGAATTATTTCTCTGGCTATACATTGGATTGAGAGACTCTTCTGATAGATGTAACATAGTAATAATAGTAAATAGGGCAAACAAATGTGCCACATCATATTCTGAGCACTCAGTTTATATATTTTGACTCATTTCATGCTCATAACAATCCAATGAGAACAGGGACTGTTACCTTCCCCATTTTGTAATTGAGAAAACTGAGGCATGGGGTGAAAAAATATGAGCAACATCATACTGCAAAGGAGTGTCAGCGGTAGGATTCAAGCCCCAAGCCATCCAACTACAGAGTGTAGGCTTCTAGGTCCCATTTAATGAATGGAATAGTACACTGTCATGGTTAAAAGTATGGACTGGAAAATGGGGAATTGTAACAGCACGCACTTCTTAGGGTACTCGTGAGGATGAGTGGAATGAAATTCTGTGAAGCACACCAAGCATTCAGCAGGTGTGAGCCATTACATGTTCTAGGAGCTCTGGATTAGTATCAGTTGATTCCAATTTGTTTTCCTAAATATAGGCCTTTAATATTACAAAAAGGTAAAAGATTATAGAGAAAGATAGATGGCTGGCACAAACAAGAAAGCTTATACTAAGGATATGTTTTAAATGCCAAATGCCAAAACATAACTTTACTTTTATCATCAGTGGGTTTTTGTTTGTTTTTTGAACTTGCAGAATCATTCCCATTTATGTCCTGTGTCCCTGCACGTTGACATAACAGGATGCTTTGTTCTAAATACTTGACTGTTTTTGAAGTACTGCTGATGTTGTGCATTGTGTTTCAGGTAATTTGGTGAGTGGTGGAGTGGATAAAAGACAGATGGCCAGCTTCCAAGAATCGGTTGGTGAGACCAGCTCACAGAGTGTAGTTGTAGCTGTGGACAGGTAATGATTTTATTCTTCAGTGACCCTGAACTACCCAGTGGTTTGGTGGCCTCTCTGTAGTTACTGGACATGAATGATTCCTAATTTGTTTAACTGATACAAGTGTTGTTAGCTACAAATTGCTTAAGCGTCACATTTATTTGCATTTTGACCTTTTAGAAAAGTTATAACTTTAACATTGTGACAAATTATGTCAAAAATAAGAGTTTATATTGATGTTTAAATTACCTTGTTTCCTTAGTAGAGATTATTTTTTAAAAAATCACAAGAAGAGTTTAGGATTAAAAGCCTACCCGTGCTCACGCCTGTAATCCCAGCACTTTGGGAGGCTGAGGTGAGTGGATCACGAGGTCAGGAAATCGAGACCATCCTGGCCAACATGGTGAAACCCCGTCTCTACTAAAATACAAAAAAAAAAAATTAGCCGGGCATGGTGGCACATGCCTGTAATCCCAGCTACCGGGGAGGCTGAGGCAGGGGGATATCTTGAACTCAGGAGGCGGAGGTTGTAGTGGGCCGAGATCATGCCATTGCACTCCAGCCTGGGCGACAGCGTGAGAGTCTATCTCAAAAAAAAAAAAGAAAAAGAAAAAAAAGGCCTACCCACGAATGAGAGTTGGCTGAGTTGACAGTTTCCTTTTTTTTTCTTTCCCCTCAAAACTTTTCTTTTATTTCTCTTTACTCAAAACTTGACCTACAAGTCCAGGAGAGATATTTCCCATAAAGAAGCTTCGTACTTATTAACAATCACTCTCCATTTCCTTTTCTTTCCTTCCCCCATTCCTTAGTCACTGTAACCTGATCTACAGATTTGCCTGTTCTGGACATTGTCTCATTGTCCATCTTTCCCTTTTGATTTTATTATTTTAATATTCATCATATTCTATTAACCACGTGGTTTCCTTATACCAACATCTTTCCCTTTAATTCTATCCTTTTTCGACTCATGTATGTTGCCTCTGTTGTGCATATAATGTCATGTGTTTTTTGTTCCCATCTTCTCCATTATTATGGCCTTCTTTGTGTTAAATAGATATTTTGTAGTATATCATTTTACTTTTGGTCATTTCTTTTACTGTATCTTATGTATTGATTGATTGATTGATTGAGATAGTCTTGCTCTGTCAGCCAGTCTGGAGTGCAGTGGTGCGATCATGGCTCACTGCAACCTCTGCCTCCCAGGTTTAAGCAATTCTTCTGCCTCAGCCTCCCAAGTAGCTGGGATTACAGGCATGCACCACCATGCCCAGCCAATTTTTGTATTTTTAATAGAGACGGGGTTTCGCCATGTTGGCCAGGCTGGGCTCGAACTCCTGACCTCAAGTGATCTACCCGACTTGGCCTCCCAAAGTGCTGGGATTATAGGCATGAGCCACTGCACCTAGGCTTCCCCGTCTTTTGATGTGTCACTTTCTCTTCTGCTCACTATAGGCTTTTCTGCTTTCAACTCAGTTCACTTTCCTTGAACTGTTCTGTACTTCTAATACCACGTCGTTTATTTCGGTGGAGGTGTCAGACCTGATGTTTCCTCTCTGCCTTGTCTGAGAGTTTGAGAAACTTCATCTTACAAATCTAATTAAAAAGAAAACTGTATGACCAGAGGTCATCTGGCTTTTATGCCCAGTGCTAAGACAGAAGCAGAATTGCCCTCAGGCTACCAAATCTAATGTTTATTTTTTATTTGTTTATTTTTTCTTTTTTGAGACACAGTCTGGCTCTGTTGCCCAGGCCGGAGTGCAGTGGCGCAATCTTGGCTGACTGCAACTTCCGCCTCCGAGTTCAAGCGATTCTTCTGCCTCAGCCTCCCAAGTAGCTGGGATTACAGGTTCCCGCCACCACGCCCGGCTAATTTTTTGTATTTTTAGTAGAGACACGGTTTCACCATGTTGGCCAGGCTGGTTTTGAACTCCTGACCTCGAGCGATCCACTCTCCTCAGCCTCCCAAAGTGCTAAGATTACAGGTGTGAGCCACCACACCCGGCCTAATGTTTATTTTGTCTGGAATTATCTTCCTAGAATTTTTACTGGATCTACCAGACTGGATGGAAATGCAATAGGTATGTATTTGACTTACCTGTGACAACTGCAGAAGCCTCATGCTGTGACCGTCTGACTGTTCCTAATGAGGTTTTGCGTGTGTTGTTGGGTCTGGCCTGTAGTTGACTTTGTCCGCTGGCTGTGTGCTGTGTCCATGGATGAACTGGCTTCCCCCCACCATCCTCGCATGTTCAGCTTGCAGAAGATTGTGGAGATATCATACTACAACATGAATCGGATCCGACTGCAGTGGTCTCGAATATGGCATGTGATTGGAGATCACTTCAATAAGGTAACTCTTCAAATTTAAAAACCATTCCTGTTAAAAAAAAAAAAAGTGATAAATAATTTGCCCAGTCTTTTAGATGCCTCTAATTCATTTTCCCTGTGGAGTCAAGGACAGCTTGATAGGAATAGTATCACGCTTATATATTGGTAGAATTCATGTAGAATAAATTAAAAATTCAATGGTATTGAAAAAACTTTAATATCCCACATGCAGGATGTTGGCTAAGACTACAAAGATTATTACAGTCACTGGACAAATACACTGATGCTTGGAAGCATTGTGAAATGAAATCCAGAAAGGCCTTTTAAGTAACCTAATGTTAAGTTATGTTCCAGGTAGTTTCACTCTTCAGTGTCACTGCTTCTTGTATTCTGGCACCCATTGCCACCATTCTTCTCAAACTTTTGTTGAAAAAATTAGTATTTGGGCCAGGCACGGTGCCTCACGCCTGTAATCCCAGCACTTTGAGAGGCCAAGATGGGTGGATCACGAGGTCAGGAGTTTGAGACCAGCCTGGCCAACATAGTGAAACCCCGTCTCTACTAAAAATACAAAAAAATTAGCCAGGCATGGTGGTGTCTGCCTATAATCCCAGCTAATAGGCTGAGGCAGGAGAATCGCTTGAACCTGGGAGACAGAAGTTGCAGTGAGTCGAGATTGCACCACTGCACTCCAGCCTGGGCAACAGAGCAAGACTCTGTCTCCAAAAAAAAAAAAAAAAAAAAAAAAAAAATTAGTAATTGTTTTTAAATCAGTAACAAGCCAAAGACACGTCTGGGTTCTAAAACTGACAACTGTTGGGAATAAACCAGACTGAACTTCTTCCTTGTTATCAGAGGTTTTATTATATACATACAGATATATGCACACATGTTGAATAAATAAAATGTCAGATATGTGTTTTATCACAGCAAAAAAAACTGGAAACAAAGTGATCAAAAGAAATTTACGTGGCTGGGCGCGGTGGCTCACGCCTGTAATCCCAGCACTTTGGGAGGCCGAGGCGGGTAGATCACGAGGTCAGGAGATTGAGACTGTCCTGGCTAACACGGTGGAACACCGTCTCTACTAAAGTACAAAAATTTAACCGGGCGTGGTGGCGGGCGCCTGTAGTCCCAGCTACTCCGGAAGCTGAGGTAGAAGAAACCTGGGAGGCGGAGCTTGCAGTGAGCCGAGATTGCACCACTGTACTCCAGCCTGGGTGACAGAGCTAGACTCCGTCTCAAAAAAAAAAAAAAAAGAAATGTATGTATGTATGTATTTGTGATGTCGTTTGCCTCTTAAGGGAAACGTAGTAACTTAATAACAGCTTCCTACCAAAACACATTTCATGATCTCAAGAAAATTTTCTCAAGCCTGGAGGTGAAGAGTTATAATACTAATGCTTAAAAATAGTGTTAGTAAAAAAAAATCCAGAAATTCTGTACATTGAATAGAAGAAAAAAGTAGTCTCCCAGTGAGGTATAGAATAATCAATGGGGTGCTGGTAAATGATTCATAGCATCTACCAGTTTCTGCATGTAAATACCCTGCTACAGCCAATTTAAAGTTAGCAATATGATGTAACTAGGGAAGAGATGGGCACCCCGTCACCTCTTGTAGACAGGTGCTAGTCTACCACACCACTCCACTAAAATGAAGCATTGTCAGATGTAGGCTTGCTTCTAACTTGGTGCATCAGCTAATGAAAGTTCCTTGTTTTTCCATCAGCTCAAATTAAGGCACCTCACAGCACACTGTCTGTTTTACAAAATAATCTGAGTGCTTCATGCTGGGCAGTGAACAGATGAGACCCCTGCCTGCATGGAGCTCACCCTCATTTGATGATAAAATAACTGATGGGAAAGGATCAAGCATGTCATACATTAGGGTTACTGAGAAAACATGGTCAGGGAAGGTCCCTCTTTGGAGGTGGCCTTGAGAGGCACAGGAGCCTGTGGATGACCCAGAGGAACTATTTGTTGAGTGGATGGTATCACTTTAAAGAATCAACTAACTCAACACCATCTTTCCCACTATTCTGAGTAAACAAATTCCTAATTGGATCAGTTGAAATAATTGATATGAATTTGCTTGAGAAAGAAAATGTGAATCATTGTCATTACTGTACCTTGTGTTCTTGTCCAAGCATGTGACAGCTAAGCCAGAACAAACGCTGCTCATTTATTCCACAAGATCATTTGGCTAGCAACTGTGGAATCCTTTGTTCTCTCAGAAATTACTAGCCAAAAGTGTTTTGGTAAACGTTTTCCCAACTCTTTAAAGTCTGCATTTTGTGTTCATTGGGACTTCTGTTTTGGGAGGGGAACATCAGTTTACTCAAGTTACTTTTCCCACCTGTGATTCTGTTGTGATGACTCTTCGTGTGCCAATTCTCAGTATGTATGGACCACTTACAGGCAAGGTTGGGACATAGGGTGGCAGGTGGGAACCAGACATTTCATTGTCATCAGCTTCATTACAGATGTTTATTTAATCAGTGCTGTTAAGCACCAGGTCATGGAAAACTCAGGAACTCTTTTTTTTTTGAGACAGAGTTTCGCACTATCACCAGGCTGGATGGCTGTAGCTCGATGTCCTCTCATTACAACCTCTGCCTTCCGGGTTCAAGCAGTTCTCCTGGGACCACACACATGCATCACCACACCCAGCTAATTTTTGTATTTTTAGTAAAGACAGGGTTTCACCATGTTGGCCAGGCTGGTCTGGAACTCCTGACCTCAGGCGATCTGCTCCCCTCAGCCTCCCAAAGTGTTGAGATTACAGGCATGAACCACCACATCTGGCCCTCACTCTGGAACTCTTAACTTTTTCCACCTCCTTGGAAAGATGTTCTTCCCCTTGTGAACTGGGGCACTTAAGAATCTTGCAGATTTGAAGAAGTGTAGATGGCTCAGTACAGCTGTAACTTAGCCCTCAGGTGCTGGCAGGGTTGTTCGCACAGTCACATGATTCTCTTGAACTAGGGGTACAAGCCGTGTGTCCTGGGTGAACAAAGCTGCACACTAAGCATGGTGTGTATGCCTAGAGCATCTCTTTTCCCTGGATTTTTAAGAAGGGAATATTCTTTTTGTTAGTCTCTAATTACATTAATATACTCCCCTTTAAACAAAAATTACAGCTAAAACACCTTTGGCCACCCTCCCCCACACATCTGGCCCTCCCCAAAGCTAATTATTCTTACCAGTTTGATGCGTATCTTTCCAGACATTTTTGTATTTATGTATATATGTATGTACTCATAGAAATATTACCGATAATATTGTCTTGGTTTGTTTCGCTTCTTTAAAAAAAATATTATACATGGCATTTTGTAACTTGTTTCTTCCACTTAGCAAGGAATCGTAAAGATTTAGCCATGTTAACATATGTAGATTTGTTCTCTTTTAAAAAATTGTAATAAAATACATGTAATAGGCCAGGCATAGTAGCTCACTCCTGTAATCACAGCACTTTGGGAGGCGAGGCAGGTGGATCACCTGAGGTCAGGAGTTCGAGACTAACCTGGCCAACATGGTGAAACCCCGTCTCTACTACAAATACAAAAATTAGCTGGGCGTGGTAGCGGACGCCTGTAATCCCAGCTACATGGGAGGCTGAGGCAGGAGAATATCTCGAACCCGGGAGGTGGAGGTTGCGGTGAGCCGAGATCATGCCATTGTATACCAGCCTGGGCGACAAGAGCAAAGCTCTGTCTCAAAAATAAAAGAAATAAAATAAAATAAAATAAGATAAAAATAAAATAACCATCTTAACAATTTTAAGTGCGCAGTTCAGTAGTGTTAGGTACACTCAACATTGCTGTGCAGCAGGTCTCTAGGACCGTTTTCATCTTACGAAACTAAAACTGCATACCCATTAAACAGTAACTTCCACTTTCACCCTCCTGACCACTGGCAACCACCATTCTACTCTGTGTCCCTAGGAACTTGACTACTCTGGGTACCTCATATAAGTAGAATCATGCTGTTTGTCCTTTTGTGACTGCCTTATTTCATTCAGCATAGTAATGTCTTCAAGTTTCATCTGTGTTGTAGCATATATCAGAATGTCCATCCTTTTCAAGGCTGGCTTTATTCTCTCTCTCTCTCTCTCTCTCTCTATTTATTTATTTATTTGAGATAGCGTTTTGCTCTTATTGCCCAGACTGGAGTGAAGTGGCAAAATCTTGGCTCACTGCAACCTCTGCCTGCCAGGTTCAGGCAATTCTCTTGCCTCAGCCTCCCAACTACAAGCAATTCTCCTGCCTCAGCCTCGCAAGTAGCTGGGATTACAGGCACCCACCACCATGCCTGGCTAATTTTTTATATTTTTAGTAGAGACACAGTTTCACCACGTTGGCCAGGCTGGTCTTGAACACCAGACCTCAGGTGATCCGCCCACCTCAGCCTCCCAAACTGCTGGGATTACAGATGTGAGCCACCGCGCTTGACCCGATTTTTTTAATTTTTATTTTTATTTTTATTTTTTTTTGAGACTGATCTTGCTCTGTCACCCAGGCTGGAGTGAAGTGGTGCCATCTTGGCTCACTACAACCTCCACCTCCCAGGTTCAGGCAATTCTCCTGCCTCAGCCTCCCCAGTAGCTGGGACTACAGGCATGCGCAACCTTACAAAGCTAATTTTTGTATTTTTAGTAGAGACAGGGTGTCGCCGTGTTGGTCTTGAACTCCTGGCCTCAGGTGATCCTCCCAACTCGGCCTCCCAAAATGCTAGGATTAAAAGTGTGAGCCACCACACCCAGCCACAATTTTTCATTACTACAAATGATATTGCTGCATTATATTTGTTAAAAATAAAACATTGGCCGGGCACAGTGGCTCATGCCTGTAATCCCAGAACTTTGGGAGGCCGAGGCAGACAGATCACCTGAAGTCAGGAGTTAAGAGACCAGCCTGACCAACATGGTGAAACCGCGTCTCTACTAAAAATACAAAAATTAGCTGGGCGTAGTGGCAGGCACCTGTAATCCCAGCTACTCATGAGATCGAGGCAGGAGAATTGCTAGAACCGGGGAGGCGGAGGTTGCAGTGAACTGAGATCATACCACTGCACTCCAGCCTGGGCAACAGAGCCAGACTCCATCTTAGAAAATAATAATAATAAAATGAAATTTTAAAAAAAAGAAGAAAATAGCGCATTTTAAATGCGTGTTTAATTAACTGTGCAATACTGATTTTGTCATTACACTTAAATAAAATTGGAGAGATCATAGCCAAGAAATAGCATTTTCTTTTCTCCTTAGGTGTGTTTTCCCTGAATGTTTGTTTTGAAGGTAGGCTGTCCATCTTTGCTGTTGAGAGACCCACATCAGTCGTTATTACACTATACCTGTTTCATATCAGTTCCTGTTCTTGCTCAGGTTGGCTGCAACCCTAACGAAGATGTGGCTATCTTTGCTGTTGACTCATTAAGGCAGCTCTCCATGAAGTTTCTTGAGAAGGGTGAATTAGCCAACTTCCGTTTCCAGAAAGATTTTCTGAGGCCCTTTGAGCATATTATGAAGAAAAACAGGTATGTGTTTTACTCTGGAAGACCTGTGGTCAAATTCCCCGCGGGGGCTCCCTGAAGCCCTCCTAACACTAACCACATGGTTAATTTTTTTCCTCCCTTGTCAGTGGAAACAAATAGAATAAATAGACTGTGATTCATGTAGATTTTCCGTAAATAAATCACTAAAATCTATGTGTAACCTTTCCTAGGAGGACAGATGTCACCCTGCAACTTGTAGAAAATATATCATGAACCCCTGTTGGGGCTGGTGCTGAGGGAGGTTAAAGAAAGAGCCACTGCAGAAACATCCTCAAACCAGGATAAGAATTGTGTGACCCAGCACTTCTCCCCCAGGGAGGTCATAAAAGATGTCAGGACACTGGACCCTGTGAAGCAGCCATACTGTTCATTTATTCACTTGGCCTGTACTTATTGAGGCCTGCCATCTGCTAGGTACTATAAAGAAGACATTTTAGGCTGGGCGTGGTGGCTCAAGCCTGTAATCCCAGCACTTTGGGAGGCCGAGACGGGCGGATCACGAGGTCAGGAGATCAAGACCATCCTGGCTAACACGGTGAAACCCCGTCTCTACTAAAAAATACAAAAAACTAGCCGGGCGAAGTGGCGGGCGCCTGTAGTCCCAGCTACTCGGGAGGCTGAGGCAGGAGAATGGTGTAAACCCGGGAGGCGGAGCTTGCAGTGAGCTGAGATCCGGCCACTATACTCCAGCCTGGGCTACACAGCAAGACTCTGTCTCAAAAAAAAAAAGAAGACGACATTTTAAAATCCCTGTTTTCGGCCGGGCGCGGTGGCTCACGCCTGTAATCCCAGCGCTTTGGGAGGCCAAGGCAGGTGGATCACCTGAGCAGGAGTTCGAGACCAGCCTCGCCAACATGGTGAAAACCCGTCTCTACTAAAAATACAAAAATTAGCCAGGTGTGGTGGTGGGCACCTGTAATCCCAGCTACTTGGGAGACTGAGGCAGGAGAATTGCTTGAACCCGGGAGGTGGAGGTTGCAGTGAGCCAAGATCACACCTTTGCACTTCAGCCTGGGCAACAAGAGCGAAACGTTGTTTCAAAAAACTAAATAAATAAAAATGAAATAAAATTTCTATTTTCATTCAGCCTCAAATAGTTGCACCTGGGTGTGATGGGCATACAGGAGTTCATTACATATTACTCTACTTTTCTCTGTGTTTTAAACTTTCCATAATAAAATTTTAAAACAAATCTCTGTTTAATTCCAGTAGAAAAACAAATATCAGTGATGGTAATGTTCTCTGAAGGGCATTATGTATATCAAGGTAAGGGGATAGGGACGGAAGCTCTCTTTTATCCAGGGCAGCCAGCTAACACGTGTTTGGTAAGGGGACCCTCAGGAAAAGGCCTGACAGAAGTCAGGAATAAGCCGAGAGTGGCCATATGCTGCCTTGGCATCAGAATTATGAACGAGGAAGAGCAAAAGCAAAAGGCCCGTAGCAGGTAGTGCTTGGCATAGGTAAGGAGGGCAGTGTGGTTTGAATGGAGGGAACAAGGCAGGTAGTAGAAGGTGAAGTCCCTCCCAGTGGTAGCAGTGTGCCTAGCTCACATAGGAGCTGTCAGCCATTGTCAGCACTTTGGCTTGCTCTCTGTGAAAGATGGAAGCCATTGGAGGTTTTTTGTTGTTGTTGTTGTTTTGTTTGTTTGTTTGTTTTTGTTGGAGATGGAGTCTCGCTCTGTCGCTCAGGCTGGAGTGTAGTGGCGCGATCTCGGCTCACTGCAAGCTCCGCCTCCCAGGTTCACACCATTCTCCTGCCACAGCCTCCTGAGTAGCTGGGACTACAGGCACCTGCCACCACGCCCGGCTAATTTTTTGTGTTTTTAGTAGAGACAGGGTTTCACCGTGTTAGCCAGGATGGTCTCCATCTCCTGACCTCGTGATCCACCCACCTCAGCCTCCCAAAGTGCTGGGATTACAGGCATGAGCCACTGCGCCCAGGCTGCCATTGGAGGATTTTAAGCAGAGAACTGAAATGATCTGACATATTTTAAAGGACCACCCTGAATTTATCCCTGGAAAATGAGGAGCAATAGGATGAGGTAGGAGGCCATTGTAGTTGTCCAGGTTTGGACCAAGGTGGGAGCAGTGGCAGTGATGGATTAGATTCTGTGCACATTTGGAAAGGGAATCTTACACCATGTGCTGATGAATTGGCCATGGAGCATAAAGGAAGAGATGTCAAGGGTGACTTTTGGACCTAATTCCTCTTGTCTGCTACTCCCCTAAAAGTTGTACTTCAGATCAGCCTGGATCTTTTTTTTTTTTTTGAGATGGAGTTTTGCTCTTGTTGCCCAGGCTGGAGTGCAGTGGTGCGATCTCGGCTTACTACAACCTTTGCCTCTCAGTTTCAAACAATTCTTCTGCCTCAGCCTCCCAAGTAGCTGGGATTACAGGCGTACACCACCATGCCCAGCTAGTTTTGTATTTTCAGTAGAAATGGAAACCATGCTGGTCAGGCTGGTCTCAAACCCCTGACCTCAAGTGATAAGTGATCCACCTGCCTCGGCCTCCCGAAGTGCCGGGATTATAGGCGTGAGCCACTGCACCTGGTCCTTTTTTTTTTTTTTTTTTTTTTTTTTTTAATGGAAGCTCCCAAGCTGGATGCCAGAGCAGGCTGTTAGGGTAGTGAATAAAAGGGTACCAGAAAAGTTTCCTTGATGTGTCTGTCTTCTGGTGTCTGTATGTCTGCTTTATTGCTCATTTTAAGAGAACCAAAATTAAACCCAGAGTCTGGCATCACCCTTTAGCAAATACACAAAAATATTTTCCTGCCTTTGGGAGCACCATTGAGAGTGCCTGAGGAGACCGAGTCTTCACATGGCCAAGTCACGTGTGCAAGCCTGATTGCATGGAAGCCCTCATCTCCTAACTCCAGGCCTTCCCTGCCTGTCCTATTCCCATTTGAAAAGGGGCAGGGTGAGTTTAGAATCACATGTTGTCAGGCACTCTCAGATACTATCAGTGGAACTGTAACTTACTGTAACATTTCCAAAAGCATTTTGGTGATATGTGTCAAGAATCCTGATATTTTTGTGCCCCTTTGACTCAGTAATTCCACACAGAAAATAGTTTTCTAGAAAAAAGCAGAAACTATCTAAATAAACAACTGTTAAAGTAAATGTTGGTACAGGCACAACATGGGATATCGTTTCACTCTTAAAAATGTTCACAATGTTTGGCCAGGTGGGGTGGCTCACGCCTGTAATCCCAGTACTTTGGGAGGCCGAGGCAGGTGGATCACCTGAAGTCAGGAATTCGAGATCAGCCTGGCCAACATGGTGAAACCCCGTCTCTACTAAAAATACAAAAATTAGCCGGGCGTGGCGGTGCATGCCTGTAATCCCAGCTACTCAGGAGGCTGAGGCAGGAGAATCACTTGAACGTGGGAGGTGGAGGTTACAGTAAGCCAAGATCACGCCACTGCACTCCAGTCTGGATGATGAGAGAAACTCCATCTCAAAAAAAAAAAAAAGTTCATAATGTTTATAATGTGGGAAATGACTAATAACAGTTTAGAGAAAAGGACAGGTTGTAGAATTGAACAGACAATATAATAGGGATAGTTAAATGTATCTCTCCATATGAAATACCATATATCATGTAAAGGATTTTTCTTTTTTTTTTTTTTTGAGATGTCTTGCCCTGTTGCCCAGGCTGGAGTGCAGTGGTGCAATCTCGGCTCACTACAATATCTGCCTCTCAGGTTCAAGCTATTTTCCTCCCTCAGCCTCCCAAGTAGCTGGGATTACAGGCGTGCACTGCTGTGTCCGGCTAATTTTTGTATTTTTATTAGAGACAGGGTTTCACCATGGTTGGCCAGGCTGGTATTGAACTTCTGACCTCAAGTGATCCACCTGCTTCGGCCTCCCAAAGTGCTGGGATTACAGGTGTGAACCACTGCACCCAGGCAAATTTTTTCTATCATCCTTTTAATGCGTTTTCCAAAACTTTTACTATCATCCTATCTTACTTTTAACAATCAGGCAAAAAGCATAATAAATACAGTTTTGCCAAAAAGTTGCCTTATTCTCCATGGGGAGACAACCATGAATTCATTTTTATTATATATGGAAGTTACTTATGTTGTGTAGTCAGTCCTTTGTTATCTGCAGGTGACATGTTTACTTTGTGAACTTTCAGCTAATTTTTAACTGTTTTGACTTTCTCCTTGCCTTCTCTAAATGGCCTTTCCTATTATTGGTTAGTGTGAGCCTGGAAGACAAACATGAATGTCATTCTAAGCCAGATAAAATTTGAAAGTCATGAGCCTGGGAGACAGAGGTTGCAGAGTCAAGGTCGCTCTACTGCATTCCAGCCTGGGCAACAGAGTAAGACCTTGTTTCAAAAAAAAAAAAAAAAAAAATCGAAAGTCAAACCTGCAATCCCAAGGCTACTGATTTTTAAAACTAGTACTACTGAAGTTATAGGCTTATATAGCTTTCCTTCTTGCTGTTTGTGAGATAATAAGGTTCCTCCATAATCGTATGTCTTAACAGGTTGTGAGACAATTG
Organism: Chlorocebus sabaeus; assembly: GCF_047675955.1. Taxonomy (NCBI): domain Eukaryota; kingdom Metazoa; phylum Chordata; class Mammalia; order Primates; family Cercopithecidae; genus Chlorocebus; species Chlorocebus sabaeus. The sequence goes on along the minus strand of NC_132905.1, from coordinate 15,188,499 downwards.
CAGCTGTTCCAGAAAATCAGCCATTTTCTCTATCTTCAAGTTTTGCTTTATAGTAATTTAGGCAAACATTGCACCTTAAATTATATATGTATGCTCCAGTCCACATACATGCGTTTATCAATAGGTATATCCCTGCCCCAAAATCTAAGAAGATACACACAAGAATTTAGTAAAGATTATCTCTAGGTGGCAGAATTATATTATTTGAAATGTTTTTGGCCAGAAAAACTGACCAACAGTGACTTAAACCGCAAGGCTATTTATTGTTTTCGTAACAGGAAATAAGTCAGAGGCAAGCATTCAACTTTGGTTCCATGGCCTGGATAGGGACTATTTGAGACCTAGGCTTTTTCCTTTTGTTCTTCCATTCAGAGGGTCAGCTTTTCAACCTTGAGTTTATTGTTTCGTGATTGCAGGATGGTGGTTGTAGCTCTATGCAGCATGCTAGGTTTGGAATGAAAGTCAGAGGAAACGGGGCAGAGCCCAAATGTGAATTGCTGTGTGCTATAAGAAATGTTTAAGTGCTGCTTCTAAGGGATGAGCTATGTTCATTTCTCTTCCCATTCTCCAAAGTACAGATGATATGGCCATCCCATTCCTTCCTCAGGTCTCCCACCATCCGGGACATGGTGATCCGCTGCATTGCCCAGATGGTGAACTCCCAGGCAGCCAACATCCGTTCAGGCTGGAAGAACATCTTTGCCGTGTTCCACCAGGCAGCCTCTGATCATGACGGGAACATTGTGGAGCTGGCCTTCCAGACCACTTGCCACATTGTCAGTAAGTGGCTCTGTTCCCTCCCTACTGATGTCCCACCTGCACGTCTAGAAGGGTGTCACTTACTTGCTGTCTATTTTACTACCTACAGGGGCTTCCCTACCTTGGCACTACTGTGATATAGTAATGTGCCAGGCAGTGTGATAAGCACTTGATGAGTATTAATCCTCATTTTAACTCATTTTGACTTTCTCCTTGCCTTCTCTAAATGGCCTTTACTGTTATCAGTCAGTTTGGGTCCAGCAGATAAACGTGAATGTTATTTCAAGCCAGATGAAATTTGAAAGTCAAATCAATCCCAAGGCCACTTTAATGACTATAAAAGAAGTACAGTCAGTCCTCATTATTGGTGGATTCCATGTATGTACTCACTAAAATGTATATACATTAATAACGCCACAACCAGTACTCATGGTGCTTTTGTAGTCATTTGCCAACATGTGCATGCACAGAACAGCAAAAACTTGAGTCACCCAAGGCGCACATTCCCCGTTGTGGTGGAAGAAGGTGGTGCCCTGCCTTCTTGTTTGAGCTGCCATGACATAAACAAGTGTGCTTTCTGTGGCCTATCGAGTGCCATGTTTTTTTACATTTTTGTGCTTCTGTTGGTGATTTATTTCACTGTTTAAAATGTCCCCCAAGCGTAGTGCTGAATGCTGGGTAGTGTTCTACATGCAGAAAGACTGTGATGTGTCTTATGGAAAAAATACGTGTGTTAGATGAGCTTCCTTCAAGAATGAGTTACAGTGCTATTGGCTGTGAGTTCAGTGTTAATGAATCAACAATATCTATTAAATAAGGAGTCTTTTCATCAGGAACACACATACAACAAGGTTATGTCTTCATCAGCTGATGAAAATGTTCTGACCAGAGACTTGCAGGCATCTAGCTCCCTATCTCCGTATTTTCCCTAAGAGCCATGGTTCAGTATTCTTGAATTCAGTGTTTATGGCAGCTTTATAGAATGTAACGCTCATGAATAGTGAGAACAGACTATCCCATTATTTCCCCCATGTTACTAAAGAGGAAATTGAGGCACAGAAAAATAAATATAAGAACTTGCCTGAGGACACACAGTTTGGATGTAGTAGAACCAGGACTTGCACTCGGGCATTCCAGCCCAGCGTTAGTGCAGTGTCCCCCTCCTCTGGACTGACTAGGAGTCCTGGGTTCTGCCTGCAAGCATGTAACGTGATGTTTACTTCATTTCTATGGAAATTTGTAGGCATCGACTCATCTTTGCACATAGTTGGCGTTCAATAAATGTTGAACGAATGGATATTTGGGCCTTTACATCATTGCTTAAGCTCAGGAAGATTGTCTAGCCCAAGCTGTACCCAGTGCATTCATTCCTGAGTAATTTAATAAGAAAAACTGTCTTCCAAAGATACTGACATGCTTTCCTTAGATTTTCACAGTTAATTATCTCTGATATATGTGTGTATGTGTGTGTGCGCGCGTGCATGTTTTCATCCCCATTTCTAAATCCTGATCTTATGATAAATGTGCCTTGTGTTCCCCCAGCAACTATTTTCCAGCACCATTTTCCTGCAGCCATCGATTCCTTTCAGGATGCTGTGAAGTGCTTATCAGAGTTCGCCTGCAACGCCGCTTTCCCTGACACAAGCATGGAAGCGATTCGGCTCATCCGCTTCTGTGGCAAATACGTCTCTGAGAGGCCTCGGGTTCGTTTTTCCCCACCTTACTCAGATGGGCAATGAAGGGAAAAGGTCATGAAGCAGACATTCTTGCTCCTAACAAAGAGCTTTCCAGCTGCTCTTTTAGAAATGTATGTTTGCCCTAAATTAGGCGTTTATTTCAAAATGCTGCCACGGCAGGGAGTTAGGCCTTTTCATTATCTGGTATATGTGAAATTCTGTATTTTATTCATACTGAACCTATGGTATTCTACAAATTGTTTTTGCAAAAGTTACTTGTATTTTAGCTTTTGTATTTTGGCAAAGCTCAAGAAGCTAGACCTTTCTATTTGAAAGAAAACAAACCTCCCTTTTAGGAAATGGCATTATGTCTTTGTAATGTGCCTGAGAAATCATATTTAAAAATCACCTTTTGTTTTCTCCTGAAAATCATGGGTTTTTTTTTTTTTTGATGTGTCTCATCTTTCTAAAGAGGCCTATTTGGTTTAAATGACAGAGTCCCAAAACACTGAAATAGGCTGAAAACAAGTCCGTCTAAACTATGATGTCCTGTGTAGATCTCTACTTCAGTATCCTTTACAGAAAGAGCTATAAACCTCTAAGGTGAGATGTCTCATCCCTTACAACAGCTCACTAAGATGTGATGATAATGGGAGCCAATGTTGGTTGAGCACTTAGTACTTGTTGGGCACCATTCTAGATATTTTCTGTATGTTGATTCATTTAGTCCCCACGTCAGACCTATGAGACGTAATTATATACCATTGTACAGGAGAGTTAACCAAAGCACAGAGAGAAATTGCCTAACATTAGATAACAAGAGTTGCTAAAGAACTTCCAGTACCACTTCAAGAGTGGTTACAGAGCAGAGGAGTCAAAATCCCAGAAACAGGGCAGAGAGTAGGGCTATACATGCAGACTGTAGAGACTGCCAGGTCCTAGCTGCATGGCCTTGAGCAGCTTACAGAAGCTCTTGATGCCTCACTTAATTCATCTATAACCCAGGACCATTGTTTCTACCTGCCACTTGGAATCCTTGTGAGAATTGTTAATCCATGAAAAGAACTTTTAACAGTGCTTGGCCCATAGCAAGCACTCAGTCAATAGTAGCTGCGGATGTTATTTTAAGTAATATGTATTACAGTAACATTCCAGAAAGACCTGAGATAATGAATTATCCTGGATATTTTGTCAATACCATTTGACTTCTAGAGCTCTTCTTAGTATAATACCTCCCACCCCCAGGACTCTTGTGATCTGCCCCCTTCAACTTGTTCTAAAACCCGCAGAGGTCCATAGGTTTGTACTGGGAAGCTGCTCATATGCCCTTTGGGACAGATAATGTCTTTGTGCAGTCTGTTCCCACTGTACCCTTGCTGAATGGAGATTTTTGAGAGAAAAATGTGTGGGGCCTTAATCGGTATATAGTTCCCTTTCAGTTCCTTCCTTTTGCATGATTAGTTTACACCTGAGATGTGATTTTCATCATAGGTGCTACAAGAATACACAAGTGATGACATGAATGTAGCTCCTGGTGACAGAGTCTGGGTCCGAGGCTGGTTCCCCATCTTATTCGAACTCTCCTGCATCATTAATAGATGCAAGTTAGATGTACGAACAAGGTAACCATGTTCCTATGTGGTGGCCCCTTACATCACTGAAATGAACCTCATTTACTTGCTTACCTGACCCCACTCTTTTCTCTGTTGTTCTCTTCTCCACCATTCTTTCTTCTGTGCTTGACTTTGTTTCCTCCAGGGGACTCACAGTCATGTTTGAGATCATGAAGAGCTATGGCCACACCTTTGAAAAACACTGGTGGCAAGACCTGTTCAGAATTGTGTTTCGGATTTTTGACAATATGAAACTCCCTGAGCAACAGTCAGAGGTGGGTGAAAACTACAGCACTGCCCTGGGTATGATGGAGAGGAAAGCCTTTCTGGCCTATATTTGCCTCTAGGGGCTGTGTCATCATCTACCCAGAGTTCTTAAATACTGAGCAACTTAAGGTTTTAAAAATGGAAACACCTTTCTGATACTCTCCTACCAATATCAGCTAGTCCTGAGTGACTCTTCTCCACGTTCAGAAGAATGAGAGGAAACGCATCTCTGTGGCCTGCCGCTTGGCCCTCAGGCATTGCACCTTCCAGTTCAGCAGGGCTGCTGACTGGTCACTGTAGTTGTTTTGTTCATATCAACCTCTGAGCAGTCAGAAAGTGGAATGTCTCTGCTCCCTTAAGGGTTTTTAATGAAGTTGCATTTGGAGATGATGTTGAATATTAGGCCTTTTTTTTTAAAAGGATGTTTGATGCCTGTAGGTGTTTTTATTTGTCCCTTAGAGGTTCAGGGATAACGAAAGGGTATTCTAGGCTCAAGATTTTTAGATGGAAAAGTATCTTTTTTATTTCTTTTGGGAACAGTATTCCTTCCCTCACCCCAACATAAAAGTGACATATGCTTAATATGGAATATTAGGCAAATACAAAAAAATTATTCCTTTTACCATCCAAAATTAGAGTTAATGTTTTTGCAAATTTTTCTCAGTCTTCTGCATGGTTTAAATATGGTTCAGAGGCCAGGCACAATGACTCATCCCTATAATCCCAGCATTTTGGGAAGGTGAGGTGGGAGGATTACTGGAGGCCAGGAGTTTGAGACCAACTTAGGCAACATAGTGAGACCCAATCTCTTAAATAAATAAATATGGTTGAGGTCATAGTATAGATGGAGTTTTCTAATCTTTTTAAATTTAAATATGTTTTTCCTCATTATAAAACAAATAGAACTACAGAACACAGACAAAAAGAAAGAAAAATGTAAACACCCACAGTTGCAGTTTTTCATAGGCAGCCACTGTTAAGACTTTCATCTGTGTGTCCACCCACACATGTATTTGTGATCCACCTTTTTTCTTCTATGAAAATAGAATTCCAACACACATATGTAAACTACTTCTTAAACTTAATACATGAGTATTTTTCCATAGCCATAACTTTTCTTCTAGAATGGTTTGTTTGTTTGTTTGTTTGTTCCTTTGTTTTGTTTCATTTTTTTGAGGCAGAGTCTTGCTCTGTTGCCCAGGCTGGAGCACAGTGGTGCAATCTCAGCTCACTGCAACCTCCGTCTCCTAAGTTAAGCAATTCTCCTGCCTCAGCCTTCCAAGTAGCTGGGACTACAGGCTCATGCCACCATACCCAGCTAATTTTTGTAATTTAAGTAGAGACAGGATTTCACCATGTTGGCCATGTTGGTCTCAAACTCCTGACCTCAAGTGATCCACCCGCCTCAGCCTCCAAAGTGCAGGGATTACAGGTGTGAGCCACCACACCCAGCCGTTCTTCTACAATGTTGTTTTAATAATGGCTACAAAATAGTCTTAGCTGTGGATGTTCCACAGCTCATGAACATTTAGGCTGCTTCCAGTTTTTCTGGACAGCACTGAAATGAACATTTTTTGCAGCTACACTTGTACTTGTGGTGGTGTTTTCCTCTTTAAAGACAAGTGGCCAGGTTTGGGGCCTGCATATTACTAAGCCTTTTGATATGTACCACTAAGCTGACCTGCAAATATCTCTGTAGCCATTTACACTTCTGTCAACAATGCATGAGAGTTCCTGTTTCTCCATATTCATTCCAGGTCTTCTCATTTTAATTTGTTTTAGTCATTGCTAATTTGATAAGCCAAATATATCACATTGAAAAAGTGTTTCAAACTGCTAGTGAGGTGGCATATTTTCTCTCATAGGATTGATCGTTCTGAAGAGTTGCCTTTTATGAATTCTTTTGTGAATTACTCTTAGCTCATCTACTAGGTTATTCATCTTTCTCCTATTGATTTATGCATTTTTAAATATATAAATAATGTAGCATATGCTTACATGAGTTGCAGATGATTTGCCCACTTTCTTATTTTTATTTCCTTTTCATTTTGGAAAAGTTAGCTTTTAAGTAACCAAATCTATCCATTTTTTTTTTTTTTCACTTCTGGCTCCCACTTTTGGCATCATTACCATAATTTTATAAATATCCCTGTGTATATCCTCTGTACATATGATTGTGTTAACATTTTTAAGATGTCTTATTGATACATGTCACCAAATTGCTTTCTACAACAGTTTTCCCAGGAGTACAAGAGTGCCCATCTCACTGCAGGGAGAATAGCTTTTAAGTGTTATCTTTTTGTTTTCCCAGAAATCTGAGTGGATGACAACAACCTGCAATCACGCACTTTATGCTATTTGTGATGTTTTTACCCAGTTTTATGAAGCTTTGAATGAAGTTCTTCTTTCTGATGTATTTGCACAATTGCAGTGGTGCGTAAAACAAGGTACTCTTTAAGCCTCTAGGCATCATTTTTCTTACATAGTCCTTAATGAGAGGTTAGTTTTTTCAATATTTAAAAGCATGGATGTAGTGCCAGGGAGTACAATGTGTAATTTAGTTGGTGAAATGTGTGTGTTTTAATTACAATATAAAAACAGTCCCCCCCAAGGCAGTTCATAAAGCATTTCTTAAAGATGGGATTTAGTTATTTTTACATTCTGCAAGATGTACCTTCATGTATTATACTGTTCTTTTTACTTTTGTATGTTTGAAATTTTCTCTAGTAAAATGTTTTTGAAATGTACTGTTTCAGTCAAGATCAACAGCTTCATCAAGAGACATTTTTCATTTGAGTAGTTGTGTGTTTATTTTAGAGTTTGTCAGGAAAAATACCCAGCTGGCACATTAGACCTGGATTCCGTAGATAATTTTGGCTTAGGGCAAGGCCAAATTTAGTTACACTTTTGAAAAAGTGACTTAATTTTAAAATAAATGACAAAATATTTGATATTGTTCAAATGGCAAAAATTGGAAATGTAGTGTATGAGTGACTAAATTTTTGAAAACCTGGTCTAGTATTTTCTCTCTTCTATTACCATTTTTCATACATGAGCCACTTAAAGTAGCAAAATGTTGACCTTCTTTCTTTAGCAATAAAGCTATGATAAACAATTTTATCTCTTCAAAAAAAGTTAATGAAAATTTTAATACTGTCTGTAGCATGGCTTCATTAATTAAAAGCCTAGAAACTCACCAGTTGCTGTCTCCAACTCACAATATACAGTATTTGAGACCTGGTTGGCATCAAAATAGCAGTAGAAGTTTAATAATAGATACTGCTTTATTTTACAGATAACGAACAGTTGGCGCGATCAGGTACAAATTGCTTAGAAAACTTAGTAATATCCAATGGAGAGAAATTCAGTCCTGAAGTCTGGGATGAAACCTGCAACTGTATGTTGGATATTTTCAAAACAACCATCCCACATGTGTAAGTGTTCATGCAGTTGTTCCCGTTTATCTCCGTGTGCATTGGATGTCTTAAAGCTCCTGATTGCCTTTCACATTGATTATTTTTTTTCTGTTTCTTTTTCTTAAGTTTGCTGACATGGAGACCTGTAGGAATGGAGGAAGATTCATCAGAAAAGCATTTGGTAGGATTTGGGGTTCTTCTTTGGTTGTCTTTTCTTTGTTCTATCTTAGTAAAAGATCAGTAAGCCTGTATAGTTTGTACTTTTTTTTAATGGGAAGTGAGTAAAAAAGTTATAAGATCTAAAAATAATATATGTTCGTAATATATTTTTTAGAAAGTCCAGAAAAGCATTAAGCAAGTAAGTAACCTCGCCAAGTAAAAAGCAGTTTACATTTCTAGCTGCCGCTTTGTGTGACTGTGCCTGCCTAGGAAAGCCAGCCACATTTGAAATGAGGGATCATTTAGCATATAACAACATGTAAGCGTTTTTCCATATTTTAAACTATTCTTTAAGAGCAGCCTTTTCGGCCGGGCGCGGTGGCTCAAGCCTGTAATCCCAGCACTTTGGGAGGCCGAGATGGGCGGATCACAAGGTCAGGAGATCGAGACCATCCTGGCTAACACGGTGAAACCCCGTCTCTACTAAAAAATACAAAAAACTAGCTGGGCGAGGTGGCGGGCGCCTGTAGTCCCAGCTACTCCGGAGGCTGAGGCAGGAGAATGGCATAAACCTGGGAGGCGGAGCTTGCAGTGAGCTGAGATCTGGCCACTGCACTCCAGTCTGGGTGACAGAGTGAGACTCCGTCTCAAAAAAAAAAAAAAAAAAAAAAAGAGCAGCCTTTTCAGTGGCTGCGTAGTATTATAATTTCTTTACTTCTCCCTTACCAGACTCTCAGGTTAGTTCTAGGATTTCAACATTGTAAACAGTGCTTTGGTGTAACTGTGCTTGTTTGTTGCCCTCCTAAATTAATAGTGCTTTCCTCTTCACCAAAGAAGTGGTAGTTCTTACTTTTTGTATGAGTCCACATAAAGAAGTTCTAATTCAAATCTCACTTTTAAATACTTTGGTTTACAGAGAGGAGTTGAATTATTAACTTTTATTCCTAAATGACTCTAAGACCATTAGATTTTAAAAAGCATTTGGGATACAGCAACTGTCTTCTGCTGTTAGGTTTTTTATTTTTTTATTTTATTTTATTTTTGTCGCGACAGTCTCTCTGTCCCCAGGCTGGAGTGCAGCAGCCCAGTCTCAGCTCACTGCAACCTCCGCCTCCTGGGTTCAAGCGATTCTCATGCCTCAGCTTCCTGCCAAGTAGCTGGGATTCCAGGTGCCTGCCACCATGCCCAGCTAATTTTTGTATTTTTAGCAGAGATGGGGTTTCACCATGTTGACCAGGCTGGTCTTGAACTCCTGACCTCAGGTGATCCGCCTGCCTTGACCTCCCAAAGTTCCGGGATTACAGGCATGAGCCACCATGCCTGGCCTGCTGTCAACTTTTTAAAAAACTAGTTACTGCACTAGTAATTTATCTTTGAACTTGATCGCATAAAAAATTTGTCACTCTTATTGTTAAATCCTAATATGTAGAGAAATGTCCTCTTGGTTGGAATAGGAAAATATGAAATTTTAATGGGAGGAGAAGTAATTTAAATTCTTAATATCTCCGTTGCAGCCTGTGAAGCATGTTACATTAAGCATGTGGTATAATTTTATTTTGAGCTAAGCAAAGCACTTGAATACAGGCTGGACCAGCCGTATTAAAACAGGCACGTCTCTGCCCAAATTATGATGAAGAAAAATGAGCATTGTGTTTCCCTCTGGTTTATGTTTAGGATGTGGATCTGGACCGCCAGTCTTTAAGCAGCATAGATAAAAATCCCTCTGAGAGAGGCCAGAGCCAGCTCTCTAACCCAACAGATGACAGCTGGAAGGGCAGACCATATGCAAGTAAGGCCACTTTTTAGTTTGTTTTAAATAAATAACATGTTTATGTGATTCATATATTCAGAAGACACAAAAGGGTAAAAACATGAAAAGCTACCTTCTGCCCTATGCGTCAGTCTGCCAGTTCTCTGCAGCAGCCAAGGTTACCTGTTTCTCTATACCTTTCCAGAGTCATTTTATCCATATGCAGGCAAGTACATACACATATACATTCACATACATACATACATAGTACATATGAATTTTCTCCTTTTACAAATGATGGCATAGTATGCCTTATTCTTTTTTCAGTTAATATATTTTAGAGATCATTCAAAATCGATACATAAGGAGCTTTCACATTCTTTTATACTGTTGTCTGTTATTCCAGTTTGTAGACATGCTTTTATTGCTTGAGTTGCTCTTAACCGACATTTATATTATTTCTAATCTTTTGCTGTTAGGAGCGATACTGCATTGAATAACCCAATACGTATGTCATTTGTGAATTTATGTAATAAATTCCTAAAAATGTACTGGAGTCAGTGGATAAGTGAATTTGCCATTTTTAAATATTTCCACATTGCTATCTATTAAATTTGTAGCTGTTTACATGATCTTTTTAGATGAAATACAACTTTGGACTAATTTTAACTTGGAATTTTCAAATTATGAGTCAAATTGAATAGTTTTTCATACGTTAAAGCACCACTTCTGTTTTCTTCTCTATGAACTCCATAATCGTTGCTCATTTTCTGTTGATTGTTGGCCCCTTTTTTATTGGTTTGGAGGAGCTCTTGTGTACTAGAAACCCTTTTTCTGATATAAGTTTCTAATTATTTTTGCCAAATTGTCTCTTAATGTTGCTTATGGTGTGTTTTACTATCATTAAAAAAAATTAGTTTAACAACTGTCAGTACCAGGCACTGTACTGTGCGTTTCATGTGTATTGTTTTATGTAATCCTCATACTAGCCTTTGAAGAGGTACTGTCTTACATTTGAGGCAGCTGGGGCTTAGACAGATGATAGAACTTGACAACATGTAGTAGAGTGGGGATTCAGACACATTTTGGCAGCCTGAGGAATGGGAACTTGTGAAGGTTGTTCTGGTCCTTTCAAAGTTGTGTGCCCCATTGTTTGCCTTTATAGCAGTCCCACCCTGTCCTCAACATGCTAGGCTGTAGCTGTTAACATTGAAGCTAACTTCTGAAGCAGCACATTTGACCAAAACAGTGTGCGGTCACCATTTTCTTTAGAAGGAATAAAAGTAGTCACCCTTGAAATTCATTAAAGAGGTACCACGTTGGGACTGGCATGCTGTCTCTCGCTAACTGCTGCAGCCAGCTTCTCTCCAATGCCCAGTGATAGAATGATATCTTTTCCTTTTTCTTTTTCTTTTTTTTTTGGAGACAGGGTCATACTCTATCTCCCAAGCTGGAGTACACTGGTGCAATCATAACTCATTGCAGCCTTGAACTCCTGGGCTCAAGCAATCCTCCTGCCTCAGTCTCCTGAGTAGCTGGGACTATAGGCGTGTGCCACCACACCCGGCTAATTATTTTATTTTTTTAGAGATGGAGTCTCACTTTGTTGCCCAGGCTGATCTTGAATTCTTGGACTCAAGCCATCCTCCTGCCTTGGCCTCCCAAAGTGTGGGGATTACATGCATGAGCCACCATGCCCAGCCTCTTTTTCTTCAGGAGCTCCAGATAAAGTAGTTTCTGTGTGGAGGCCAAGTGTACATTTCTTTCAATAAAAGAAGCACTCAGTGCAGCGAGGGTCTACACTCTGAGAAGTACCTAGGACTCAAGCCACCTCCCATTCCCCCAGGGAACAGTGCCTTTACTGCTCCCAGTCTCCCAGTTCAGCCGTAAGCTCAGGCAGACAAAATATTTGCACTATTATTATCATTTCCTTCTTTTTATTTTTGGTCCAAAATGCTTTAATTGACTTGGCATACGTTGAATGTACATCTGCTGGAACTCCACTGTATTTAAAAAATAAATAAAACATTCAACATGGAGAATTGTTACATGTTGGGCTGGGCGCGGTGGCTCACACCTGTAATCCCAGCACTCTGGGATGCCAAGGCGTGTGGATCACCTGAGGTCGGGAGTTGGAGACCAGCCCGACCAACATGGAGAAACCCCGTCTCTACTAAAAATACAAAATTAGCTGAGCGTGGTGGCGCATGCCTGTAATCCCAGCTACTCGGGAGGCTGAGGCAGGAGAGTTGCTTCAAACCAGGAGACGGAGGTTGCGGTGAGCCGAGGTTGTGCCATTGCACTCCAACCTGGGCAACTAGAGCGGAACTCTGTCTCAAAAAAAAGAATTGTTACATGTTTTTATAATTTCACAACTGGCCAGATACAGTGGCTCACACCTATAATCCCAGCACTTTGGGAGACCAAGACCAATGCATTGCTTGAGCCCAGGATTTCAAGACCAGCCTGGCCAACATAGTGAGATGCCATCTCTATGACAACATGGTGAGATGCCATCTCTATGACAAAAAAAAAATTTTTTTAATGAAAGAAATGAAAAAATAATTTCATAGTCACTTTTAAAAACTTGAAGATGACTCAACCTCCTTGTTTTCTATCATTGAAATATTTAATGTTTTCAACATTCTGATTTTATAACAATAAGTTGGGAAAGGAAATCTCTGCTGTTCCTGTAGTCAAACCAGTGAACACTTATGATGTATTTGACATGGGCCACCCTTGGGCCCTCAGGGATTGAGAACACAAAAGAGAATGTAGTTAGTCTACTCAGTAAGCAGAAATCACACTGCTAATTTGAACAGGGAAAATTCAATATAAAGAATTGTTGGGGCTGGGCGTGGTGGCTCACACCTGCAATCCTAACACTTTGGGAGGCTGAGGCAGGCAGATCATGAGGCCAGGAGTTCAAGACCAGCCTGGCCAACATAGTGAAACCCCATCTCTACTAAAAGTACAAAAAAAGTTAGCCGGATGTGGGCCGGGCGCGGTGGCTCACGCCTGTAATCCTAGCACTTTGGGAGGCTGCGGTGGGTGGATCATGAGGTCATGAGATCCAGACCATCCTGGCTAAGATGGTGAAACCCCGTCTCTACTAAAAATACAAAAAAATTAGCTGGGTGTGGTGGTGGGCGCCTGTAGTCCCAACTACTCGGGAGGCTGAGGCAGGACAATGGTGTGAACCCGGCAGGCGGAGCTTGCAATGAGCTGAGATTGCATCACTGCACTCCAGCCTGGGCGACAGAGTGAGACTCCCTCTCAAAAGAAAAAAAAAATATATTAGCCAGGTGTGGTGGCAGGCGCCTGTAGTCCCGGCTACTTGGGAGGCTGAGGCAGGAGAATCACTTGAACCTGGAGGAGCCAGGATTGTGCCACTGCACTCCAGCCTGGGCGACACAGCGAGACTCTGTCTCAAAAAAAAAAAAAAAAAAAACAACAAAAAAAAACTGTTGGCCGGGCACAGTGGCTCACGGCCTATAATCCCAGCACTTTGGGAGGCCGAGGCAGGCAGATTACCTGACGTCAGGAGTTTGAGACCAGCCTGGCTAAGATGGCAAAACCCCTTCTCTACTAAAATTACAAAAAACTAGCTGACACAGTGGCACGCGTCTGTAATCCCAGCTACTAGCTACTTAGGAGGCTGAGGCAGGAGAATCGCTTGAACACAGGAGGCAGAGGTTGCAGTGAGCCGAGATCATGCTACTGCATTCCAGCCTGGGTGACAGAGTGAGACTCCGTCTCAAAAAAAAAAAAAAAAAAGAATTGATAACTACTCAAAAGTTGTTAACCACTAAAAGGAACAAAAGACCACTCTTACTCTTAAGGGATACAGAAGTAGAAAATGCAGAAAGCAGCAAAACTAGCACTTTGAGAGGCCGAGGCAGGCAGACCGCTTGATGTTGTGGCGCAGGAGTTCAAGACCAGCCTGGGCAACATGAGGAAATCCCATCTGTATTTAAAAGGCTTCTGGCCTCTTCAGAGAGGCTGGCTATTGCAGGAACCTGAAACTTCCTATGGTTAGGGCATAGTCCAATGGTGGTCTTTAGGAGTAGCCCACTGGGTAGCAGAGAAACTTGGTGGAGGACACAGAACCTGCATAGCTCACTTTCTTCAGGTCTTTGCTTATCACATTGTCTTTTCTTTTTTTTTTTTTTTTTTTTGAGACGGAGTCTTGCTCTATTGCCCAGGCTGGAGTGCAGTAGTGAGATCTCGGCTCGCTGCAAGCTCCGCCTCCCGGGTTCACACCATTCTCCTGCCTCAGCCTCTCGAGTGGTTGGGACTACAGGCACCTGCCACCACGCGTGGCTAATTTTTTTGTATTTTTAGTAAAGACGGGGTTTCACCATGTTATCCAGGATGGTCTTGATCTCCTGACTTTGTGATCTGCCTGCCTCATCCTCCCAAAGTGCTGAGATTACAGGCGTGAGCAACCACGCCCAGCCTCAGATATCACATTTTCATAGAGATTTTCCTGACTAGTTTGCTTAAACTTGCAATCCTACCCTGACACTTTATATCCCTGTCTCTACCTATCATCAATATTTGACATACAATATCTTATCCTTAAAATATTTCATTTATTGTCTGTCAACACCATGAGAGCAGAGATTTTTTTTGTCCAGTTTATTCATTGCTGTGCCACAACATTAAGAATTGTGCCTTGACTGGGTGCACTGGCTCATGCTGTAATCCCAGCACTTCGGGAGGCTGAAGTGGGAGGATCACTTGAAGCCAGGAGTTCAAGACCAGCCTGGACAACATAGTGAGACCCCATGTCTTAAAAAAATAAATCACTCCTTGTACGTAGTAGGAGCTCAGTGGATATTTCTTCAATATTGGCTGAATCATTATTAGGGTTAATCTTTATCATCTAACATAGATCAGAAACTGTTTGCCAGCCTCCTCATCAAGTGTGTGGTGCAGTTGGAATTGATACAGACCATTGACAACATTGTGTTCTACCCTGCAACAAGCAAAAAGGAGGATGCAGAACACATGGTTGCGGCCCAGGTAAGAACAGGAGACCTCGGGAAGAGCATCCCTGTCCATAGGGAGGTTGCTTTGATGTAGTGTTGTGCAGGAGCCAGCTCATACTGGCTTTCCAGAGCCCGTTATGCTCATCTCTTTCCAACCTCACATTCAGTGATGGCATGTTGATGCTTAAAATTGGCCTTAATGGGAGTTATTTACATCAGAAAAAAACAGCAAAGACTAAACATCAGGGCTTCATTTTTTTTAAGTATATACCCCATACCCCAGAGAGTGGGTGTATCAACATACCACTGCTCAGATGCCACCTCACTAGTGTTAGTTATCACAGGAACTATTCCCCATAATTGATACAGAGTTTAATCACAAATAAGTGAGAAGGAAAAATATATATAAAGATCCCAGTTTTTCCTTCAAAAATTTCATTTTTTGTTTTGTATATGCAACTTTCTACATATGAGATTCTTCTTTTGTTGTTGTTGTTGTTTTGTTTTTTTGGTGAGACAAAGTCTCACTCTGTCACCCAGGCTGGAGTGCAGTGGTGCAATCACAGGTCACTGGGGCTTCAACCTCCCAGGCTCAGGTGATTCTGCCATCTCAGCCTCTTAAGTAGCTGGGACTACAGGCACATGCTGCCATGCCTAGTTAATTTTTTACATTTTTTTGTAGAGATGGGGTTTTGCCATGTTGCCCAGCCTGGTCTCAAACTCTTGGACTCAAGTGATCTGCCCACCTCAGCCTCCCAAAGTGTTGGGATTGCAGGCATGCACCACCATGCCCAGCCTACATATCAGATTCTTGAAAACATAGAGAATTGAGTGTCCAAAAGTTGGACAGTAATCCTACACCATGGGTTACAAATGTCAGTGCTTCAGGGGCTAGCAGATCCCGTGAGAGTGAGTGAGTAAGTAAAGCGAGTGAGGCAGGCTGGGTAGGGACTGCGGTAAACCAGAAATCTCTAACTCAGTCAAAGCCCCCGCCACCTCTCAGCTGTAGCGCCCAGTTACCATCCAAGTGGGTTAAGCTGTAACAGTTTCTAGTGTTTCAAGAGTAGCCAAAATCAAGATTTTTTTTCATAGAGGAAGTCATGTTTTAAATAGTAGCAAAAAATAATGTAAATTTTATTACTGCTGGAAATAAACAGCAGTGAGTGTCCTTTTTGATTTTTAAATTTTAGTCAACTTGTTCAATAAAGTTTCCTAGCATTTCATACATGTTTCAAAAATGCATTCCTGGGCCGGGCACGGTGGCTCACACTTGTAATCCCACCACTTTGGGAGGCCGATGCAGGCAGATCACAAGGTTGAGTTTGAGATCAGTCTGACCAACATGGTGAAACCCCATCTCTACTAAAAATAGAAAAATTAGCCGGGCGTGGTGGCAGGCACCTGTAATCCCAGCTACTCAGGAGGCTGAAGCAGGAGAATCACTTGAACCCAGGAGGCAGAGGTTGCAGTGAGCCAAGATTGAGCCACTGCACTCCAGCCTGGGTGGCAGAGAGAGACTGTCTCAAAAAAAGCATTCCTGTAATGAAATAATTGGAGACACACACACTACTGTTTATGCAATGGAGGCAGCACTGATGAAACTGAAGCTTTGGCCAGCCAAACCTGGCATCATGGAACAGCTCAGTGTGTTCCTTCACCAGCCCGTGAGCAGACTCTAAATGGAAATGTTTCAGGGTGTTGGGGAATAAAGTGTGTCTTATAGAGAAGATGACTTTGGGAGAGGATGACTGCCATTGTCTGCAATCACAATGCCAGAGCATTCCATCTTCTTCACTAGCTCTTCTATCCTCTGTCCTGTCCTCTAGCAAGACACACTGGATGCAGATATCCACATAGAGACAGAGGATCAGGGCATGTATAAGTACATGTCTTCCCAGCACCTCTTCAAGCTGTTGGACTGTTTGCAGGAATCCCATTCATTCTCAAAGGCCTTCAACTCCAATTATGAGCAGCGGACTGTCCTGTGGCGAGCAGGTAAGGCCACACAGCAGATAAAATAGATGGCCACACTGGTCACCATACCAAAACATTATAGTGTTTGGAAAATGCGCAAAATTTTAAACATAGCTATAATAACGTAACAGATATTTTCATGCTTGAGGGGGAGAGAAGGGAAATATTGGATAGGTTTCATCCCAGTACATGGTAGATTCTCAGTACGTATTTGATGAAAAGACAAATTGAGGCCGGGTGCAGTGGTTCATGCCTGTAATACCAACACTTTGGGAGGCTGAGGCAGGCAGATCACTTGAGGCCAGGAGTTCGAGACCAGCCTGGCCAACATGGCGAAACCCCATCTCTACTAAAAATATGAAAATTAGCCAGGCATGGTGGTGCATACCCGTAATCCCAGCTACTTGGGAGGCTGAGGCAGGAGAATCGCTTGTACCCGGGAGGCAGAGGTTGCAGTGAGCCAATATTACGCCACTGCACTCCAGCCTGGGCAACAGAGCAAAGTCCATCTCAAAAAAAAAAAAAAAAAGACAAATTGAAAGTTGGAGAATTGAATTGATTTAACAAGTCAAGAAATTTTATGACTGGGTGTGGTGGCTCACGCCTGTAATCCCAGCACTCTGGGAGGCTGAGGCAGGCGGATCACTTGAGCCCAGGAGTTCAAGACCAGCCTGGGCAACATAGCAAAACCCCATCTCTACCCAAAAAAAGCATATGAAAATTAGCTGGGCATTGTGGCGCACACCATACTCAGGAGGCTGAGGTGGGAGGATCACTTGAGCCCAGGAGATGGAGGTTGCAGTGAGCCAAGATTGCACATTGCACTGCAGCCTGGGCAGCAGGGGGAGACCCTGTCTCAAAAAAAAAAAAAAAATTTACATTAAATTAAAAGTTAAATATGACATAAAAATTGTGGTAGTCTAAGAAAAACAGAAACCATTCATCAGTTTTCCAAGCCTTTTTGGGGTTTATTCACTTTCCTACCTCCAAAAGTAAATACATAAATCCTGGAGGTAAATAATATTTTTTTCCGGGGTGTTGGTGGGATTCTCATTATTTTGAACTTTGCATACAAGTGATACTTTATATAATGTTTTTATTGTTACCATTACTTTTTGTTGTTGTTGTTGTTGAGACAGAGTCTTACTCTGTTGCTCAGGCTGGAGTGCAGTGGTGCAATCTCGGCTCACTGCAGTCTGTACCTCCTAGGTTCAAGCAATTCTCATGCCCCAGCCTTCCAAGTAGTTGGGTTTACAGGCACATGACACCATGCCCAGCTAATTTTTATATTTTTAGTAGAAACAGGGTTTCAGCATGTTGGCCTGGCTGGTCTTGAACTCCTGACCTCAAGTAATCCACCCATCTCAGCCTCCCAGAATTCTAGGATTACAGGCGTGAGCTACTGCACCTGGCCTGGTTACCATTACTTTGTGTCCCCAAATATTTATTTTAACCCACAATTAAAGAATGTCATTTTTCTCTACAGCCTTAAAATATCCAGCTGTTGGCCGGGCGCGGTGGCTCAAGCCTGTAATCCCAGCACTTTGGGAGGCCGAGATGGGCGGATCACAAGGTCAGGAGATCGAGACCATCCTGGCTAACACGGTGAAACCCCGTCTCTACTAAAAATACAAAAAATTAGCCGGGCGAGGTGGCGGGCGCCTGTAGTCCCAGCTACTCGGGAGGCTGAGGCAAGAGAATGGCGTAAACCCGGGAGGCGGAGCTTGCAGTGAGCTGACATTCGGCCACTGCACTCCAGCCCGGGTGACAGAGCAAGACTCCGTCTCAAAAAAAAAAAATATCCAGCTGTTTTATGTCTTTGCCTATAATAAGGTTTTGCTGGTGAGAGTGGTTTGCATATCTCTAAAGCTGATTGGTACTACTTTGTTTTTAAGAATGTGTTTTTTTTTTTTTTTTTTTTGAGACGGAGTCTTGCTCTGTATCCCGGGCTGGACTGCAGTGGCCGGATCTCAGCTCACTGCAAGCTCCGCCTCCCGGGTTTACGCCATTCTCCTGCCTCAGCCTCCCGAGTAGCGGGGACTACAGGCGCCCGCCACCTCGCCCGGCTAGTTTTTTTTGTGTGTGTTTTTAGTAGAGACGGGGTTTCACTGTGTTAGCCAGGATGGTCTCGATCTCCTGACCTCGTGATCCGCCCGTCTCGGCCTCCCAAAGTGCTGGGATTACAGGCTTGAGCCACCGTGCCCGGCGAATGTGTTTTTATTTTTTTGTTTATTTATATTTTTTGCGGGGGGAGATGGAGTCTCACTCTGTCACCAGGCTGGAGGGCAGTGGCGCGATCTTGGCTCACTGCAACCTCTGCCTCCTGGGTTCAAGCAGTTCTCCTGCCCCAACCTCCCGAGTAGCTGGAACTACAGGCACGTGCTACCACGCCCAACTAATTTTTGTATTTTTAGTAGAGATGGGGTTTCACCATGTTGGCCAAGATGGTCTCGCTCTCTTGACCTTGTGATCCACCCGCCTCGGCCTCCCAAAGTGCTGGGATTACAGGCGTGAGCCACCATGCCCAGCCTAGAATTCTTAAGAGCTGTTACATTTGAGAAGCCAAAACCAATGGCTTCACCAGCCAATAAGCAAAGTCTAAATGGAGAGCAGGCCAGGCAAGGTGGTTCATACCTGTAATCCCAGCACTTTGGAAGGCTGAGGTGGGTGGATCACTTGAGGTCAGGGGTTCGAGACAACATGGCGAAACCTCGTCTCTACAAAAAAACACAAAAATTAGTGAGGCGTGGTGGCGTGCACTTGTAGTCCCAGCTAGGCAGGAGGCTGAGGCGGGAGGGTAACTTGAGCCTGGGAGGTCGAGGTTGCAGTGAGCCTAGATTGTGTGCTGCACTCCAGCCTGGGTGACAGAGTGAGACTCTGTCTCCAATAAATAAATGGAGAACAGTACAGGGCATTGAAAAATGAAGTAATCCCAGCACTTTGGGAGGCCGAGATGGGTGGATCACGAGGTCAGGAGATTGAGACCATCCTGGCTAACACGGTGAAACCCCCTCTCTACTAAAAAATACAAAAAACTAGCCGGGCGAGGTGGTGGGCACCTGTAGTCCCAGCTACTCCGGAGGCTGAGGCAGGAGAATGGCATAGACCTGGGAGGCGGAGCTTGCAGTGAGCTGAGATCTGGCCACTGCACTCCAGCCCGGGCGACAGAGCGAGACTCCGTCTCCAAAAAAAAAAAAAAAAAAAAGAAATGAGGTTCTTATACAGAGGATAACTTTTGGGGAGTCGTAACTGCCTTCATTTGGTATCACAATCGATTTGTATTAAGAATATATATAAAATGTTTCAGGCCAGGCTCAGTGGCTCATTTCTGTAATCCCATCCCTTTGGAAAGCTAAGACAGGAAGATTGCTTGAGTCCAGGAATTTGAAACAGCCAGGGCTACATAGTAAAACCCTGTCTGTACAAACGCTAAAAAATTGGCTGGGCGTGGTGGCTCACGTAATCCCAGCACTTTGGGAGGCCAAGGCAGGCAGATCACCTGAGGTCAGGAATTTGAGACCAGCCTGACCAACATGGAGAAACCCTATCTCTACTAAAAATACAAAATTAGCCCAGTGTGGTGGTGGGCGCCTGTAATCCCAGCTACTCAGGAGGCTGAAGCAGGAGAATCACTTGAACCTGGGAGGCGGAGATTGTGGTGAGCTGAGATCGCGCCATTGCACTGCAGCCTGGGCAACAACAGTGAAACTCCATCAAATAAATAAATAAATAAATAAATAAACAAATAAGCCAGGCATGGTAGCACACATCTATGGTCCTGGCTACCCAGGAGGCTGAGGCAGGAGGATCATTGAGCCCAAGAATTGGAGGCTGCAGTGAGCTATGATCATGCCACTGCACTCCAGCCAAGGTGACAGAGTGAGACTGTGTCAAGAAAAGAAAAAAAAAAAACAGATGTTTCAATATTTCATGAAGTAACTAGATTTCTAGTTCATACACAGTTATCATCATTATCTTAGAAATGTGCACTAATTATATGAATGTCTGATCTCTAGGTTTTAAGGGCAAGTCTAAACCCAATCTTCTAAAACAAGAAACCAGCAGCCTGGCCTGTTGTTTGAGGATCCTGTTTCGAATGTATGTTGATGAGAACCGCAGGGATTCCTGGGAAGAAATACAGCAGAGACTTTTAACGTAAGAAAAATAGTTTCTGATTAGATTTCTATCTGCCATATACAAAATGTGTCACAGCAATACTGTGGATTGAAAAGAGTGGGAGAAAAATACATGCTGACACTCTGACAAATTATTTTCCTTTTTATTTTTTCTATTTCGTGACTCTCCCATTTCACTTTTAATGTCCTGAAGAGGGCAGAGCCTTATCTGTTTCACTGATAAGTCCTTGCTTGAGCGCAGGAGTTGAAGGGTGCTGGGAGCTACGCATAGAAACATGGACAGTGAAAACTGCTCCTAGCAGTGAGCAGGCTAGATGGAAGTCCTGACTCTGGCTGGAGCCTTGTGGTCTTAGGCAGGTTACTATCCCTCTTGGGACCAGGTCCTCTTTAGAACTGTTGTCAGCAATAACATCCCATCATTCCGTCTTTCCAAGAAGAATGTAATTTAAATCATATAACTAGGATGTGCCTACAAAATTATCCAGAAATGCACCAATGGGGAGAGAGTGGAATACTGATGAGGAAGCCCCAGCCAGAAAAGTAGGTCTTTGCCACCCAGCTTCCTGGGCATCAGCAGGATTCTGATGCCTGAGCTTTCTTTTTCTCCTGTAACGTTTAAAAACAGTAACACACAGTGCTGGCAAATGTGTGGTAAGAATGCACTCTCCTGCATAGCTCGTTGGAGTGTACAATGGCATGATCTTTCTGGAAAGTAGGTCGGATACCAGGAGCCCTAAAGTGTTCATTCTCTGTGACTCAGTCATTCCACTGTTACAGAATCTGCTTCAGAAAATATTTTAGAAATAGGAACCAGGAATCACACAGAATATTCACTAAAGATTTATCAGGAGAAAAAATTTTAAGCAGCGCAACTAAGTTATGATATGTCCTAAATTACGATACTACGAAATATACCCATTAAAAGTGAATTTTTTTTTTTTTGAGATGGAGTCTCGCTCTGTTGCCCAGGCTGGAGTGCAGTGGCACAGTCTTGGCTTACTGCAACCTCCGCCTCCTGGTTTCAAGCAATTCTCCTGCCCCAGCCTCCTGAGTAGCTGCAACTACAGGCACGCGCCACCACACCCAGCTAATTTTTATATTTTTAGTAGAGACGGGGTTTCACCATGTTGGCCAGGATGGTCTCACTCTCTTGACCTCGTGATCCACCCACCTCGGCCTCCCAAAGTGCTGGGATTACAGGCATGAACCACCGTGCCCGGCCTAAAAGTGAATTTTTTTTTTTTTTTTTTTTTTGAGATGGAGTCTCGCTCTGTCACCCAGGCTGGAGTGCAATGGTGTGATCTTGGCTCACTGCAACCTCCGTCTCCCAGGTACAAGCGATTCTTCTGCTTCAGCCTCCCGAGTAGCTGGGACTACAGGCGTGCCCCATCACACCTGGCTAATTTTTGTATTTTTAGTAGAGATGAGGTTTCACCATATTGACCAGGCTGGTCTTGAACTCCTGACCTCGTGATCCCCCACCTTGGCCTCCCAAAGTGCAGGGATTACAGGTGTGAGCCACTGCGCCTGGCCTAAAAGTGAAATTTTTAAGAAATAATTTTACTTAATGTGCAAACTTGTTCATAATACAATAAATTTTACTCCCAAAAAGAAGCTGCAAAAGTGTTTTTACTCGCAATTTTCAGCAATTGGGGCATTTTACTTGTTTTTTAGAGTCAGGGTCTCGCTATGTTGCCCAGGCTGGTCTTGAACTCCTGGGCTTATGAGCTCTTCCTGCCTCAGCCTCCTGAGTAGCTGGGACTACAGGTGAGCAATTTTTCTTTTGAAAGCTTAGCAGAAAAGAAAAACTGGAAGGAAATCTGCCAAAATATTGTCATATATCCCTTAGAATGATGTAACTTTTTTCTTCTTTATAATTTTTTCTTTTATAATTTTTTACACTTATCAGTTACCTTACAATGAGAATAAATAACAAGTCATATAGTGAAAAGAGAATTAATTAACTAAAGGAGGCACTAATGGCTTATTTCAACTTAAGCCCAAAAGAGAAATACCTACCGTCTTACAAAGTTTCTGTAAAGGAGATATGTAAGGCCAGGCGCGGTGGCTCACTCCTGTAATCTCAGCACTTTGGGAGGCCAAGCCAGGCGGATCACAAGGTCAGGAGTTTCAGACCAGCCTGGCCAACATGGCCCTGTCTCTACTAAAATTACAAAAATTAGCCAGGTGTAGTGGCGGGTGCCTGTAATCCCAGCTACTCGGGAGGCTGAGACAGGAGAATCACTTGAACCTAGCAGGCGGAGGTTGCAAAGAGCCGAGATTGTGCCATTGCACTCCAACCTGGGCAACAAGAGCAAGACTCTGTCTCAAAATAAAAAAAAGAGATATGTAAATGTCAAGTTTTTGGCATAACATTTTTTTTTAAAAAAAGCAATTAAATGTGATTGTGAAGAGAGAAAGGCAGTTATATAATTGTGAGTAATAAGCTCCTATGCTACAGACATTGATTGAGCTCAGCCCTAGGCATGTGCCAGGACTGAGCCAAGTTATCACTTAACATATTTATTTCATGTAATCCTCACAACATCCCCTTGAGTTTGAATTTTTTTTTTTTTTTTTTTTTTTTTTTTTTAGACAGTCTCACTCTATCGCCCAAGGTGGAGTACAGTGGTATGATCTCAGTTTACTGCAACCTCCAACTCCTGAGTTCAAGCAATTCTCGTGCCTCAGCCACCTGAGTAGCTGGGATTACAGATATGCACCACCACTCCCAACTAATTTTTCTATTTTTAGTAGAGATGGGGTTTTGCTACACTGGCCAGACTGGTCTCGAACTCCTGGCTTCAAGTGATCTGCCTGCGTTGGCCTCCCAGAGTGCTGGGATTATAGGCGTGAGCCACTGCACCCGGCCAATTTTTTATCTCCATTTTATAGCTGAAGAAACTAAGGCTCAGTGATTTGCCCCAGATAGCACAGCCAGAGTGGGTACTCAATGGTTACTGCAGTGACTGAGCTCAGAGGCTCAAGCTTACATCTATAATCCCAGCACTTTGGGACACCAAGGCAGGCAGATTGCTCAGCCCAGGAGTTCAAGACCAGCCTGAGCAACATGGTGAAACCCCATCTCTCCTAAAAATCAAAAAAGCCAGGAGTGGTGGCGCAAGCATGTAGTCTTAGCTGCTTGGGAGGCCGAGGTGGGAGGATCAGCTTGAGCCCAAGGAGGTCAAGGCTACAGTGAACCATGGTCACACCACTGCACTCCAGCTTGGGTGGCAGAGCAAGACCCTGTCTCAAAAAAAAAAAAAGTAATTAAAAAAACATGTTAAAAGAATTTTAAAAATAGCACAAGAATGAATAGTTCTCCCCTGAATGTGAGATGTTAATCAATTGTTTGATATGCCCTCACCTCTCTAATTCTTCTAGTGTTTGCAGTGAAGCTCTTGCCTATTTCATCACCGTGAATTCTGAAAGCCATCGGGAGGCCTGGACAAGTCTCCTGTTGTTACTTCTAACCAAAACTCTCAAAATAAATGATGAAAAGGTATGAACAAGTAAACTCTGACATTTCCACTAGGACATAAAGTTTGGGCTGGCTTTTCATTCAAGAGTTTGCAGTAACTGTTTTCTCAGTTCTCCCAAGGATGGTTACATGACTAGCACCATTCTAGATGCATTGGAGAGAAATTAATTCATTACAGAAAATGGGTGCCACAGGATATTAGGGCTTTTTCCCTGGAAGAACCCTAGTTGAAAAGGCTGAAATTTAGATCTCATGTGTTGCTGTTAGGAATGGTATGGTGATTTTCAGTGCAGGAAGAGGGTTAAGATTGTGAAGTACTGGTTTTGACCTAGGAACCTGCTTTACAAAATAAAAGAGCTGTTGACTTTTGGCAGCAAGACTATCCAAATTTAATTAAAGTTAAATATAACTGAAAGAAGCTTTAATTTGCAAGGTTTTCTTTCAACTTTTTTTTTTTTTTTTTTTTTTTTTGAGACAGTCTTGCTTTGTCATACAGGCCGGAATGCAGTGGTGTGATCTAGCTCACTGCAACCTCTGCCTCCCAGGCTCAAGCCATCCTCCCACCTCAGCCTCCTGAGTAGCTGGGACCACAGACACACGCCACCATGCCCGGCTAAGTTTTTGTATTTTTGGTAGAGATGGGTTTTCACCATGTTGCCCAGGCTGGTCTCAAATTCCTGAGCTCAAGCGATCCACCTGCCTCGGCCTTCCCAAGTGCTGGGATTACAGACGTGAGTCACTGCGCCCGGCCCCAACTTTCTAATAGCAAGCAAAGCACCAATATTGTAATAAGTTTCAGGGTGAGATTAACACTTCTGAAAAACTGGTGGCCCCTAGAAAAACTGTCTAATTTTATCTATTTCTCTCCCACCTCAAGTTCAAAGCACATGCTTCAATGTACTACCCCTACTTGTGTGAAATTATGCAGTTTGACTTGATCCCTGAGCTCCGAGCAGTTCTGCGGAAGTTCTTCCTACGGATAGGTGTTGTGTATAAGATATGGATTCCAGAAGAGCCATCACAGGTACCAGCAGCACTGTCACCAGTGTGGTAGCCCTGGCCGCCCTGGCCACTGCTGCAGCTCTGCAGAATGTTCAGCATGCCATCTCTGACTGGCACATCTCGTGAAGGGTCATAGAAACAAGGAGTTGGCATCTTGGATCTCAGAATGACCTGGATACGGATGGCCTCTACGCTGTTCCATCACAGTCGCCAACTAAGGCTTATGGTATTTCATTAAACCGTTGCATACCCAGTTAGCACAGTAGGTGGGGAGTCTGCTTCATCTCTATCATTCCATTTTTCTGATTAAACTGTCAAATCTGTCATCGCATATGCCATCATTTTCTAGCAAAATCCCATGATTGGCCATAAATGTTTTGTAAGAAGAGGTCACTCTCCTTGAAAATACTGAACATAGCTGTATAGGTTTGTGATTATTAGAGAGTATGTTAATAAAACTTCTTGTAACGGCTAACTGCCACCTAACTGCTGGGTTTTCTGTTGTTGTTGGAGTGTGTTAGAGAAATTTGAGTGTTTTTGTCAGTTATGAGTCAGCCGTAATTAGATTAGTTTAGGGACAGGTTGGGATTAGAGAAGAGTTTTTCTTTGTGTTTTGTTAATGTCTGAGTGATTTTAAAAGTATTTTACAAAAAGATATTGAAAATTTGGTTGAAGTTTAGTAATTAAGTTAGAATTAAGAGTTTTGCGAGGTTAAAAAAATGTGCCTCGTGGATCTCCCTGTTTTAGTAACATGGGGAGAAAAAGTCTACAGGAAAAAGTGAACAATTTAATGAAGATGATTATTAGCCTTCCTTAAAGTATTTGTGGATGGGTGTTAAATTAAAATTTCCAGAATACACTGTCCATCTCACACACTCTGAAATCTAATATATGAAGTAGTAATGAAAATGAAGTAGTAATTTAACCAGAGTTCATTTATCCTTGAATAAACCTTTTTAGTTTTACCTCAGAAAAGTGAGTATACTGGCGGTTAGTGTCACTGCTTTGCACAGTCCCCATTAGACCCTCCAGAGAGGGACAGTAACTGTGCATAAGAAGCCTCTCCCATGAGCCTCCTCGGCCTCATGTCATGGGTGGAACTGGAGCTGTGTTGGGGCCAGCACAGCTGAACTGTGACAATGGCAGGAGGTAGCATGTGCGCAGCACTTCCATTAATTGAGCCTAGGAGTTGAATTCTTCGGCAAGGTTAGATTCTGAGGTCCTTATTTTGTTAATGATGGTGCAATACTCTCACCTGCAGTAGAACTGAGTTCTGATGCAGCTTGTGTAAAAGCGGGCAGTACACAAGTACGACCCGAACCTGCGAACAGTATACATGGATGCTCACCCATGAGAAGGAGCACACACGCCTCATTCTCTGCCCTCACCCACTGCTCACCTAGAGCATCGCTGAGCGTTAGACAAAGTGTTACACGGAGTGATTAAAACATTCAGACGTCTACCTACGCTCTTTAGTCCTGTAAATTGGGTTGTATTGATGTCAACTCTGGTGCCTTAGAAGTCAGTAGTTTGGGAACCTATCTGTAAAATCGGATGTTTTTTCTTTGTAGAGAAGGATTTCTGGTGCTTTTGCTTACTAAGAGACCGATATTCTTAAGTTGTTTTCTTGTTTTAATAGCCTTGAGAAATGTTTGGTTTTTGGCCAGCAGAATTCTTATCTACTTTTTTCTTTCCAAAAAAGTGTTTTTTAATTTCTCTACCAAAGAAAAAATGAGCAAGTTTAGGTTTTTACATGACTTACATACATTAGATAAAAGGAGCTATATAATTTAGCAGGAAAGGACTACGGGAGAATACTTTATTGTGAGTGGAAAATGTTGGCACATTTGACTGGCTTGCCCTGGAATCCACTGCACTGTGAAACCTACGCTCCCTGGTATCATAGCACGTTGCCACCTCAACAAGTCAGTTGCCTCCATTGATATTTGTACTAAAGGTATACATGGGGAACACGTGTTCATTCATTAAGTTTATCTTGCATGCAGCTATATCCCTGATTGGTTATTTTCCTTTCCTTCTGAGGTTCTCATGTCATTTTCTTCATCGAATGTGACTAAAATCTTTCCGGTGTCTTCCTGCCCTCTCTTTAATTTTGCCTCTTGCAGGGTAGCAGATGTATCAGTGCATTTTATTACTTGCTGAAGACATTCCGGCTTAAATTTCTTATTAGTTTAGTATTTTAAAAGAATTAATTTTCTGAATGAGGCATTTGAATTGTACCAGCAATGGACTTTTAAAAAACTGGATGTAAAACCATTCAGGGTAATTTTTCTTATCAGTGGACAGTGACGAACAGAGGAAATCCCTTACCTCCAATAATAAGCCATTCAGCCTAAATTCATTTTTATGAGTAAATCTATTCTTTCTCATGGTAAATGTGGCCTGTGCCACTCAAACACTAGTGAAAGGGTATGTACAACTGCAACATCAGGCCAGAACACCATTTATTTATCCGAGTAATGTAGGAGAGTGAAACATTTTCCAAGGCCTTATTTCTTTTTCAGAATGCTTTAAGTGTTGATTATATGTGCTAGGTCTCTCGAGAAGTTTTTATTTGTTACAATACTGCTGCTTTGAGCAATTTTGTTTCTCTTCATTGTCTGTTAGGGAAATCACCAGCTTTGGCATCTTAACAACAAACAGTGGATGGGTAATTTTTATTTCTGATACGCATCTTTAGAGTCAAATATATCTTTTCCTTGTACTCCTTATGTACAACCAAAGAACATACATTATGAAAATTGTATTATAATATCTGGAAACACAACATTTTCCTCTGACAGATGACTTTTGTACAAAATGAGAAAAAAAAAAACCCTGTACTTTTTTTGTTGTTCTTTTGTGATTAAGGGTATATACATTTAGTAGTCTTTGTTATTAAAGGAACCTGCTGATAAGTACAAGTATGACCATCTCATTCAGATGTTTGTTGTTATGATGCAAATGGATATTGGTTTCAATAGAAGCTGGATCCTTAATACTGCATTTTCCGAATTTTGTTTTAATATTTTTGTTAAAGTAGACATAGCTGAGCTCACATGAAATCTTGGAATTTTGTTATCAGCAGCTTTGCAGTTCGGGAAACAAAGAAACCAAAGCTGAGTATTTTAAGGAATGAACATACCTGGAAATCCTTGCTCTCAAAACAAAACAATGTAATCTATCAAAGGTGTTGTTTTACTCAGTGTTCTAATTTTTAAAAAATTTTATCTGCATATTTGCATCAAATATTTATGTGCAAAATGTATGTTTTACCTCCTTAAAATGCCTAAAAGTTAGTTAATAGTTATTTTGGTTTAATCTATACACAATGATTAAGTGCATTTAATATTGGTAATTTAATGAAAACCATTCCTTGCCCAATGGATGTATAAATTTTTGAAAGAATAAGCAGAATTATATAATATGAAATGCTATGTAAAGTTTTCTATGTAAAAATATTATGTATAATACTATTAAAATATCCCATGCTTTGATCAGGTGGTAAATCAATAAAAATTTAAAATGTATAGCTGTTTCTAATGTAGTAATTTTAAAAACATATATCAAGCCATAGTTTTGGATCAGTTTATGTCCCTCACCAATCAAAGGGGGAAAATTCCAGTCATGAGAAGATTCTTTATATACTTCTTGAATCTATTAACTTTGTTTGTTGTTGCTAGTTACAAAATTTAATTGTAAGGATCAAGCAGTAGCTATTGGTTGAACAAGTACACACTGACAGCTTTGAAACGTTCAGATGCTAATTTATTTATTTATTTATTTTGGGGACAGGGTCTTGCCCTGTAGCCCAGGCTGAGAGCAGTGGTACAATCACAGCTCACTGCAGCCTTGACCTTCTGGGCTCAAGTAATCCTCCCACCTCAGCTTCCTGATTAGCCGGAACTACAGGGCCAGTAGTGAGACACCTTGCCCGGCTAATTTTTGTACTTTTTTTGTAGAGATGGGGTTTCACCATGTTGCCCAGGCTGGTCTTGAATTCCTGACCTCAGCGATCCTCCCATCTTGGCCTCCCAAAGTGCTGAAATTATAGGCGTGAGTACCACGCCAGCTGAGATGCCAATTTTTAAGTCAGTGTGACAAATACTAATCAGATTCTCATACCAGTGTTTAGGATCTACAGAAATTTGATTCGGGACATAGTTCCATACACAAGAGTAAGACACTAACAGTATAATTCCCCAATAATTAAACTAAAGGTATAATTTTCCAAATCACTTATAGTAACACAATAAATTCTAACTTTTTTAAAAAATAGAGATGGGGGTCTCTCACTATGTTGGCCAACTTGGTCTTCAGCTCCTGGGCTCAAGTGATCCTCCCACCTCAACCTACCAATGTATTGGGATTACAGGTGTAAGCCACTACATCCAGCCAATTCTAATTTTTTAAGTCTAGGGTCTGGCATGGTGGGAGGATTGCTAGAAGCCAGGAGTTTGAGACCAGTCTGGGGAATGTAGTGAGACCCTACCGTTACAAATAATAATAATAATAGCCAAGCATGGTGGCACATGCCTGTAGTCCCAGCTACCCAGGAGACTGAGGTGGGAGGATTGCTTGAGCCAGGAGGTCGAGGCTGCCGTGAGCTGTGTTTGTGCCACTGCACTCCAGCGTGGGTGACAGACAGCCTGTCTCAAAAACACAGAAACCAAAAAAACTTCTGGCCACAAAGCAAAAAGTTGCATAGCCACGCTAAAGATTTAGTTGGTTATAAAGTTGTGGTATTGCCAATTTAAGCTAATACTTCGTTTTGGAGCTTTTATACACAGTATTTTTGTTAGGGATCACAATTCTGCAACCTCTGCTCCAAAAAGAATAGAATGAGTTTTCTTAAAGGGAGCTTAACTTCTGAACTCTTAATGATTCATATCTGTGCATAGAATCTGTGATCCTACATCCCAGGTGGAAAGAAAGCAATCTTTCCACCTCAGCCTCCCAAAATGCTAGGATTACAGGCAAATACCACCATGCCCAGCTAGGTTTTTGCTGAGGTAACAACCTCTTATCTCTTGTCCCTCCCTCCACCACAAAACCCACAAACAAAAAACACTTCTAACAGCTTCCTTCTTCATGGCTGTCTTTGGCAATGTTTCCAATTTTTTTTTAAGAGACGTGATCTTGCTTTGTCACCCAGGCTGGGGTGAGTGGCCTCATTGCAGCTGATTGCAGCTGACTGCAGCCTCAATTTCTCGTGCCCAAGCCATCCGAAGTTCTTTGTTCTATTACGTGGACAGACACAAAGGGCATGGCATTTATTAAGTTCTGTTAAAGTCTTCTCTGCCTCTCTCGTGTCTGTATTTATGTGGCCCATATCTTCTATGTGGTTGAGTTGTTCCCCTTGTTTATCCAGTATTGTGATGATCTTGATTCCTGCATATTGAGACTCAATGGCTAAACTGAGGATTCTCCTTGTACTTTCTAGAGACTCAGCAGCAACTTGGTGAAGCCTCAGATTAATTCTCTTTTGATTCAGGATCTTGCTGTGGCTCCCCCAGGCTGGAGTGCAGTGGCAGTGGCACCATCATAGCTTACTGCAGCCTCAAATTCTTGGGCTCAAGCAATCTTCCTGCCTCAGCCTCCCCAGTAGCTGGGACTACAGGCACACCTCACTATGCCCAGCTAATTTTTAAAAATTTATTGTACAGACAGGGTCTTGCTACGTTGTCCCAGCTGGTCTCGAACTCCTAGGTCCAAGTGATCTTCCCACTTCAGCCTCCTAAAGTGCTGGAATTTACAGGTGTGAGCTACTGGGCTCAGCTCTGAATTTCTTCTAATGACAGATTATCCATGATGAATCAAAACTATCAGGCATGGGCCAGGTGCGGTAGCTTACACCTGTAATCCTAGCACTTTGGGAGGCTGAGGCAGGCAGATCACTAGAGGTCAAGAGTTCATAACCAGCCTGACCAACGTGGCAAAACCCTGTCTCTACTAAAAAATACAAAAATTAGCTGGACACGGTGACACACACCTGTAGTCCCAGCTACTTGGAAGGCTAAGGAATAAGAATCACTTGAACCTGGGAGGCCGAGGTTGCAGTGAGCTGAGATCACACCACTGCACTCCAGCCTGGGCGACAGAGCAAGACTCCTCAAAAAAAAAAAAAAAAATTACTTGGCTAATTTTTGTATTTTTAGTAGAGACTGGGTTTCACCATGTTGGCCAGGCTGGTCTCAAACTCCTGACCTCAGGTGATCTGCCCGCCTCTGCCTCCCAAAGTGCAGGAATTACAGGCATGAGACACTGTGCCCAGCCTCTGAAGACCCACTTCTGCATACCTGTCATAGGCAGAAAGCAGCCCTAGGTTCCTGCTGCCCTCTGAGAGAGTCCTGGAAGGTACTCTGTCCTTGACCTTTGGGCCACATTCCATGGACTCCTGGTAAAGTCTCACTTCTCCCTTCCCTTCCACCAAAAGAGGAAAGGAGGAGAACTTAATGGCTGGGCACAGTAGCTCATGCCTATAATCCCAACACTTTGGAAGGCTAAGGCAGGAGGATCACTTGAGGCCAGAAGTTTGAGACCAGCCTGGGAAACAGTGAGACCCCATCTGTCCCCCTCCCCATCTCCCCACCAATGAACTTTCTCCTGCTAGCTTCCATATTGATCATTTTTTGACTCTTGCTATTTCAACCATTCTTCAGCCTTTAACTCTCAAAATAACCCGCATAAAGTAGGTACTATTATCATCATCACCAACACCCCTCCTTTTTATAGAGAGGTACGGGCTCAGAGAGGTTGACGAACTTGACATAGGCCACTCAGCTGGATTCGAAGCCCTGCAGCCTGGCTCTAGAGCCCACTTCTTAAACATTGCTCAGATCTAGCCTGGTACCATGCTTCACACCTGTAACCCCAGCTCTCTGGGAAGCCAAGGCAGGCAGATTGCTTCAGCCCAAGAGTTTGAGACCACCAGCCTGGGCAACACAGTGACACTTTGTCTCTATTTATTTTTTATTTATTTATATATTTTTTGAGATGGAGTCTGGCTCTGTCGCCCAGGTTGGAGTGCAGTAGTGCAATCTTGGCTCACTGCAACCTTGGCCTCCCAGGTTCAAGCAATTGTGCCTCAGCCTCCTGAGTAGCTGGGATTACAGGTGCGTGTCACTATGCCCAGCTAATTTTTGTTTTTAGTAGAGATGGGATTGCGCCATGTTGACCAAGCTGGTCTCGAACTCCTGACCTCAGGTGATCTACCCACCTTGGCCTCCTAAAGTGCTGGGATTATAGGAGTGAGCCACCACATTCAGCCTTGTCTCTATTTAAATAAATAAATAAATAAATAAATAAATAAATAAATAAATAAATAACTGCCCTGCTCCACTTCCAATGTATTTCTTCCACTTCAACCTTGATGCTCTTTTCAGTCTTGCCCTGGAGAGGAAGGGCTGCTCTGATGTGCTGGAGAGCAGATGGACAGTGGTAGATAATATGGGGCCCTGGCTCCTGTGTACAGAGGACACACTTAGCACAGGACTAACATTTGCAGGCTCTAGGGCAGAAATACAAATGTCAGCTCAGATGCTCTGAGGGTCACCGTTTTAAAGCTCTATGTAAAGCTTTTGAATAAGACATTCTGTCTTCCTTCCTTTATAAATGTACCTTTGAAAAGATCTGGAAGAGCAGGTCAAAGATGGAATTCTCAGGCTCCTCAGAGCTCCACACCAGAAAGCAGCAGCACCGGGTGGCTGGCCCAAGACCAGCACCTTGCTCTCTCTCCACCTCAGGCTTCACCCTGCACCACAAGGCTTTGCATGTGTGCATGAATGCCCAGCCCTGTCCAAACCCCCTGCAAACCCCTTTTTAACCCAAGTCACCCTTCCAGCATGCGAGTGCTCACAAGCTGCTGTGCAGCCCCCCCTCTGAAGAAGTGACCCAGGCAAGGGTCTCCACAGGCCAGGGGCCTATGGGTTGGGAATTCCAGGGCCCTGTGCAACAGCAGTGTGGTCTCAAAGGGAGTGGCATATGTTCTAGATGTGCACACCCATTTGGCTCACAGACAGGAGGGAGCAGCTGGAGGAGGGCCAGGATGAAGCCCTCTAAAGCAGGGGCATGGCAAAGGTCTGCAGGCTTGCCCAGGTCTAAGGCAGGTCTAAAAATCCCACTTCAAGAGATGGAAAAAATATAATTTCCCATCAAGAAGCGTGAAAAATACACTTCTAGGTCAGGCATGGTGCCTCACACCTGTAATCCCAGCACTTTGGGAGGCAGAGGCAGGTGGATCACCTGAGCTAAGGAGTTCAAGACCAGCTTGACCAACATGGTGAAACCCCGTCTCTACTAAAAGTACAAAAATTAGCTGGGTGTGGTGGCACATGCCTGTAGTCCCAACTATTTAGGAGGCTGAGGCAGGAGAATTGCTTGAACCTGGGAGGCAGAGGTTGCAGTAAGCCACTGTAATCCCAGCAATTTGGGAGGCCAAGGTGGGTGGATCACTTGAGCCCAGAGGTTTGAAACCAGCCTGGGCAACACAGAGAGACCCTATCGCTACAAAAAAAATTCAAATATATATATTTAAAATTGTTTTAATTAAAAATATATAAAATAAGGAAATAGAGGACATAAATAATATATTAGCTACAACTTATATCCTAATAAAGGAGATTTCCTGTTTTGTATGAGTAGATTTTTTTGTTTTTCTGAGACGGAGTCTCACTCTGTTGCTCAGGTGGATTGCAATGGCGCAATCTTGGCTCACTGCAACCTCTGCCTCCTGGGTTCAAGCAATTCTCCTTCCTCAGCCTCCTGAGTAGCTGGGATTACAGGTACATGCTACCACGTCCAGCTAATTTTCATATTTTTAGTAGAGACGGGGTTTCACCACGTTGGTCAGGCTAGTCTCAAACGTGTAGATTTTTGTAACATGTAAACATATATTTAAACAGAAATAGGCCAGGCGCGGTGGCTCACGCCTGTAATCCCAGCACTTTCGGAGGCCGAGGCAGGCAGATCACCTGAGGTCGGGAGTTTAAGACCAGCCTGGCCGACATGGTGAAACAATCTCTACTAAAAATACAAAAATTAGCTGAGCATGGTAGTCAGCGCCTGTAGTTCCAGCTACTTGGGAGGCTGAAGCAGGAGAATTGCTTGAACCCGGGAGGTGGAGGTTGTAGTGAGCCAAAATCGCGCCACTATACTCCAGCCTGGGTGACAGAGCGACACTCCATCTCGGAAAAAAAAGAACAAAACAAATTAAAGTGCCTCCATTTTAAGAAAGATAAGAAACAACAATCAGATAGTTCTCAATGTTTAGCTGTTAACACTCTTCTGCATCTCAGTTGGGCTTTAAAAGTGAGATTGAGACATAAGACTTGTTCTTTCCCAGCATAACCAAATGTGTCCATGCCTTTCTGGATCCAAAATAAAATGAAAAGTTATCTTCCTCAAGGAGCACATCATAAACAATGTGTCTTTTCAGAATGTCTTACATTAGATAGATTGGGATTTTTTTTGTTTTTTCGGCGGGGGGGGCGTTCAGAATCTGGCTTTGTGGTCCAGGCTGGAGTACAGTGGCACGACCTCAGCTCACTGCAACCTCTACCTCCCAGGTTCAAGTGATTCTCCTGCCTCAGCCTCTCAAGTAGCTGGGATTACAGGCGCCCGCTACCACACCCGGCTAATTTTTGTATTTTTAGTAGAGATGGGGTTTCACCATGTTGGCCAGACTGGTCTCAAACTCCCGACCTCAGGTGACCCATCCTGTCCTCCCAAAGTGCTGGAATTACAGGAATGAAGCACCGCGCCCGACCTAGACAGATTGTTTTATAAGGGTTTGGAAAGAAAGGAAACTACATGAATGAGTACTTAGTCTCCTGCTCCTTGAAGTGGATGAATTGTTTTCTTTGGTTTCCAACACAGTCTGTTAAGAATTGTAGCAAACCCCAAGAGTATGTGTACGTAGTAGAGCTGGGGTGGGGAGGATTTCCAAGGGAATCTTTAGCTATCACCATGCAGAGCGGAGAAGGAGGACACTCAGCCTTTCCATGGCTCTCACCTGCATCATTCTTCCAGTGGCTGCAAAGGGCGATAGGCATTAGGCGAAGACACCCCCTGACACCAGGAGCGGTGTCCACAGACATGACTGTTTTGGCACAGCTCGAGGGTTTTCTACAGAAACTGGCAGAGATGCTAGACAGACACAAGATGCCAGCCAGCCTCGTTTGTGACTGGCTCTTTTTTTTTTTGAGACGGAGTCTTGCACTGTCGCCCAGGCTGGAGTGCAGTGGCCCGATCTCCGCTCACTGCAAGCTCCACCTCTGGGTTCACACCATTCTCCTGCCTCAGCCTCCTGAGTAGCTGGGACTACAGGTGCCCGCCACCACACCCAGCTAATTTTTTGTATTTTTAGTAGAGATGGGGTTTCACCGTGTTAGCCAGGATGGTCTTGATCTCCTGACCTCATGATCCACCCGCCTTGGCCTCCCAAAGTGCTGAGATTACAGGCATGAGCCACCACGCCCGGCTGTGACTGGCTCTTAGAGGTAGAAAATAGTAAAGTCATCAGGCTCATTCTCCCTAGGACTAGAGGAACATGTTAATTATATTAAAGCATATTAGTGGGCTGGCGCCGGTGGCTCACACCTGTAATCCCCATCTCAAAAAAAAAAAAAAAAAGCAGATTAGAATGATTAAGATGATTACTGGTACTATTGCTGCAATAGTAAAAATACATCTTTTTCACCAATGTCTCTCACTCATGTACCTTTCTCCATAGACTTCACTTATTTATATATGGTATTTCATTCAACATGCAACAAACATTTATTGAGCAGCTACTGTGTGCCTAGTGCTGGGGGTACAGCTGTGAATACCATCAATACGGGGTTGGTGCGGTGGCTCACCCCTGTAATCCCTTCTCTTTTTTTGAGATGGAGTTTCGCTCTTGTTGCCCAGGCTGGAGTGCAATGGCGCAATCTCAGCTCACTGCAACCTCTGCCTCCTGAGTTCAAATGATTCTTCTGCCTCAGCCTCCCAAGTAGCTGGGATTACAGGCATGCGCCACCATGCCCGGCTAATTTTGTGTTTTTAGTAGAGATGGGATTTCTCCATGTTGGTCAGGTCTCAAACTCCCAACCTCAGGTGATCTGTGTGCCTTAGCCCGGCAAAGTGCTGGGATTACAGGCATGAGCCACCACGCCCCGCCCTATCCCAGTGCTTTAGGAGGCTGAGGTGGGAAGATCACTTGAGGCCAGGAGTTTGCCTGGGCAACATAGTGAGAGCTCATTTCTACAAAAAAAATTCAAAATTAGCCGGGTGTGGTGGCAGGCGCCTGTAGTCCTAGCTACTCAGGAGGCTGAGGTGGGAGGATTGCTGTAGCCCAGGAGGTCCAGGCTGCAATGAGCTATGATTGTGCCATTGCACTGCAGCCTGGGTGACAGAGCAAGACCCTGTCTCTTTAAAAAAAAAAAAAAGAAAGAAAGAAAAGCCCTTGCTGTATAGAATCCCTTAGGTTATGGATGGGGGGAGAAGGGCAGGGGTTTAAGAGAGGAGAGGCGGAAGGAGGAACGACAATAAACAAAGAAGAGACAATTAGTTGGGGAGTGATAAATACCATAATGATATCATGGAACTAGGGCTACCAGATCAAATACTGGGCACCCAGTTCAATGTGAATTTCAGATAAGCAATGCATGATTTTTAAGTATAAATATGTCCTATACAATATTTATACTAGAAAATTATAAATTTTTTTCTAAAATTCACATTGACCTGGGCAGCCTGCATTTTATTTGCTAAAACTGGCAACGCTAAATTGTGTTCTGGGTGATGCTGAGTGGGCAATTTCAGACAGGCCTCTTTGTGGAGGTGACATTTGAGCTGGAATCTAAACGTAAAGAAGGAGCCAATAATTCAGGAATCTAGAACATCCCAGCACAGGGAACAGCAAGTATAAACGCTCTAAAGTGGAAATAAGCTTGGAGCTTAGAGGAACAAGAAGAAAGTGGGGTGGTGGAGCTGAGTGAGGGTGAGGAGGAGGGAAGCAGAAGGTGATCAGGGCAGGCAGGGA
Organism: Chlorocebus sabaeus; assembly: GCF_047675955.1. NCBI lineage: Eukaryota > Metazoa > Chordata > Mammalia > Primates > Cercopithecidae > Chlorocebus > Chlorocebus sabaeus. Next base: position 15,151,247 of record NC_132905.1, on the reverse strand, counting down.
CCAGATCATGTAGGTTTGTCGGCTGTAATGAGTACCAAAAACTTACATACCAAGCCAGGCGCGGTGGCTCACGCCAGGAATCCCAGCATTTTGGGAGGTCAAGGTGTGCGGATCACTTGAGGCCAGGAGTTCGAGACCTGCCTGGCCGTGTCTTCCTCTAAAATAGAAGCTCCAAGAGGGACAGGAAGTTCTGCGTCTGAGACCCTATGTGCATGACCTTGGATCGATCAGCATTGAACAATTCCTACGTGCCAAGCCCTGACATCAAAATAGGTCACAAGCCAGCAGCCGCTCGCTGAATCTGCGTTCCTCTTTGGAAAACGGAAACCGTGTAGCCTGTTGGAATGGTCAGAGTCAAAGGGCATTGTCACTTGTGACATCAGCGCAGAAACAGAGCGGGGTCCGGATTGGCCCTTAGAATTTGGGTGGGGACAGAGCATTCCTGGCCCCGCCCCCTGCAGCGGGCCGCTCGCGCATGCGATCTGGCCTCAGCCTCGCTGTCGCGCCATTTTGCCGGGGTTTGAATGTGAGGCGGAGCGGCTGCAGGAGCGGGTAGTGCCAGCTACAGTCCGCGGCTGGGGTTCCCTCCTCCGTTTCTGTATCCCCACGAGGTGAGGCGCGGGCCGTGCACGGCCTACCAGAGTGGCTCTTGGGGCCCAGCTGAGGAAGGGATGAGGCGCTCCCGGTACTTCCGAGCGCTAGGGAGTGAAAACCGCGCCTCTGGGCGAGAGCAGAATGTGGGCCCGGGGCTCGGGCGGTGCGTTGAGGCAAGGTCTTCGCCTCCCTAGGCAGCGCTCGCCGCGCCTCGCGCCGTCCTAGGTTTCTGGCCCAGGCCCGACGGCTCCGGGGCCTGTGAGGGGTGAGGGCAGCTGAGGCGCGGCCTAACGCGAGCCTGCGGATTGCCCGCCCTTTCCTCTCCATCACGGCGCTGATTGGTTGCGCCGCCGCGTCTCGGCTCGGAAAGGCTGCTGCTTATTGGTTGCGCTCGCGTGTCCGTTCTCTGCGACGGGGGCTTCCAGCGCGCGAGCTGGGTGTGCGGCTCCGAGGCCTGCCCAGGCGGGGACTGCGGACGCGTGGAGCTGCGGCTGCCGCGAGATTCCCCCTTGCCCGAACTCTAGTGAAGCCCCCGAACTCACCCTCTCTAACCTCTGTACTTGAATCCCTGACTGTAAAACGGGCATCGTGATCTCACTTTGCTGAATCGTTTGTGAGAATTCTAGTCGGTACACCCGGGGCATAGAAATCCCCTGTAACAGGGGAGTTCCCTCATTCTGGGAGAAACGCTGTGCCGTGGTGGTTCGGGGCATAGACTTTGGAATTATATCGCCTGGGTTCATTCCAGACGTAGCCTCTCTCTAGGGGTGTAACTTGGGGCTGGTCACCTTAGCTCACTGAGCCTCCATTTCTTTAGCTGCAAAATGGGTTTCATAACGGAATCTACCTCGTAGAGTGGCTTTGAGGATGCTCTGAGTTATTTACCGTGGTTTACAAAGGTTGCCTGGGAGCTGATGGTTGTTTATTCATCTCTCCCACCCATCTTTCTCCTTAGCCAGTATGGTTTTCTGTTTTCTTCCATATTCCAGGCTTATTCCGATTTAAAATTATTTGCACGTGCCCTTTGTTTGCTGGGGAATTACCAACATCATTTTTGCAAGGCGGGCCCCCTCCCAAGTTTCCCTCACCTTAGGCCTCCGCTAACCAACCTCTTTTCTTTTTCTTTTTTGTGAGAGGGAGTCTCGCTCTGCCTCCCAGGCTGGAGTGCAGGGGCGCGATCTTGGCTCGCTGCAACCTCCGCCTCCCGGATTCAAGCGATTCTCCTGCCTCAGCCTCCCGAGTAGCTGGGACTACAGGTGCGCGCCACCACACCCGGCTAATTTTTGTATTTTTATTAGAGACGGGGTTTCACCATGTTGGTCAAGCTGCCTAATCAACCTCTCTAGGACCTTTCTCTCATGGCTGTCCATCAACATCACCTGGTTTTAGTTACTTCATAGCATTTACTAACACTTATTGCTTACTTGTTTATTATCTTTCTCAACTGCTAGAATGTAAGCTGTTTGAGAGCAACGACCTTGTCTGTCTTGCTTACTTCTCTCTCCCTGGTGGGTGCCACCTCCCCCTCGCCCCCACCGCCCCCATGCTTGCCACATGGTAGATGCACAAGTATTATTCTTCCTTGGAGGCACAGAAGAGGACCCTTTACTCTTGGATTCCACCAGTTGTTCTTTTTCGCCTCACCTTGGACCCACATCGTCAGATCTTTGGCCTTTCTTTGTATGTCTTTTTTTTTTTTTCTTTTTGGCATGCTTTCAGAGGATCCTAATGGACCTAGTCACTCCCCTCCTACAACCCTTTATCTTTCACTTCTTACCACCAGTGCAAGGGAAGTCTCTCTCCCCTTCTGATTACTTCTGCTGGTTGGGGTCTGGGATAGGATTGGATGGATGCAAGAGCAGTGCTCTAGTTTTGGAATTAATTTGTTTATTTAATAACTTTATTGAGCATCCACTTAATCTCTGGGAATATAGTGAAAAAGCAAAAATGGAGAGGGTCCCTTCCCTTGAGAACCATGTATTCTCGTGGGTGAAAGAAAAAACATTAGATAATTTCAGATAGTGACAGAATTATGTGCCAGGTGAAGAAGGCTTTTCTGAGGAGGTGATATTTGGGTAGAGACCAGCCATTAAAAGGTGAGGGGCAGAACATTCCAGGTAGAGAGAATAGAAGACTCAGGGATAGGAACCGGCTTGGAATATTGAAATATTTAAGGAATATCTTAGGTTCCTAGAGTGTTATGTGAAGAAGGGAGAAGTATCCAGGACCCGGATCATAGAAGGTTTTGTAGGCAATGTAAGGAGTTTGGATTTGGTTCTAAGTGGTATATTCCTATGATTAGAAAGCAGAGGGTAGGTTGAGGTGTTGGGATATGTTCTTCATATATGGGTGCCAGATAGTTTTCATTCATTGGATCTCTTTCCCTATTCCCAAATTTAAGGCCTCGGGAATGGTTCTCTAATGTGTTGAGGACATATCTAAGAAAAAGGCAGATATCTTGGATCAGCTTATGTCACAGATGTCTGTGAGATGGCTTTGGAAAACAAAGCTTTTATTCCAGAAATCTCCACCTATAACTGAGGGCCTATGGGAAGATGCTAGACTTAGGTCTGGCCATTCATTCAACAAGAAGAACTTGGAAATTTAGATGTCAGGCATAACTGATTTATTGTGATGCTTTTTAAAATTTTTAAATTGTGTATTGATAGGGATTTCCAAAGATAGTTCCGTGGAGAAAGAAAAGTATCACCCTCTCATTTAAAGGTGATAAAAATGAATTCTTCTCTCTCTCTCTTTTTTTTTTAAAGACACCATCTTACTGTGTTGCCTGGGCTGACCTGGGCTCAGCCTATCCTACCTCAGCCTCCCAAGTAGCTAGGACTACAGGCATGCACCACCACACTCAACTAATTTTCATATTTTTTTGTAGAGATGGGGTTTCACCATGTTGCCCATGTTGGTCTCAAACTCCTGGACTCAACCAATCTGCTTACCTTGGCCTCCCAAAGAGCTGGGATTATAGGCATGAGCCACCCTACTTGGCCAAAATAATTTTTTGTTTCTAGTTTGAGTCATTTTTAGATCAGTAACACTTTTTGCATTTATATATTGCTAATATTTCAGAATGTCAAAGTACCTTTACTTGTGGTCACATAAGATAATTAGACCTTGATCTTGTTGATAATTATGAATACCTGCAGAATGTTCTCTAAAAGTCCCTGATTTCTCTCATTTTCTCAAATCAAGGATAAGCTTAGAATTTGGTTTTATAGACTTTATCAGTAAGGCGATATAAAAAGGATTTGTTGACAAATAGTTCCTTAATGAAAATTCCCAAAGAATAAACTTTGGGAGGCCAAGGTGAGTGAATCACTTGAGCTCAGGAGTTCTGGACCACCCTGGGAAACATGGGAACCCCGTCTACAGAAAGAACACAAAAATTAGCCAAGTGTGGTGCTGCTGTGTGCCTGTAGTGCCAGCTACTTGGGAGGCTGAAGTAGAAGGATGGCTTGAGCCCAGGAGGCAGAGGTTTCAGTGGGTCAGAATTATACCGCTGCATTTCTCCAGTCTAGGCAACAGACCCAGACCCTGTCTTAAAAAAGAATATTAAGATTCTGGGATCTATGTAGTATTTTAACTTTGAGGGATTATAACATGCATATTTATGTAACCCCTCACTTTTTCTAAAACTTAAAAATAGATCCTACCCTAGCATCTCAACTTAATCATTTTAGGTTTCATTCTATTATGTGGTTTTATTTATTTATTTTTATTTTATTTTTTTTTTATTTTTAGAGACAGGATTTCACTCAGTCACCCAGACTGGACTGCAGTGGCAAGACCTCAGCTTATTGCAGCCTCGACCTCCCAGGCTCAAGCGATCCTCCTGCCTCAACTTCCCTAGTAGCTAGGACCACAGGAGGGTACCACCAAGCCCAGCTAATTTTTTAAATTTTTGTAGAGACAGGATCTCACTATTGTTGCCAAATCTGGTCTTGAACGGTCCTTGGGGTCAAATGATCGTCCCATCTCAGCCTCCCAAAGTGCTAGGATTACAGAAGTGATCCATCTTGCTCAGCCTGTTGTGGTTTTAGAATCTAAAAGGTCATGTCCACCTCTTCCTGTTTGACACAGTCAACCAACCAAAATAAAGATGAAGAATAATATTTTTGATGGAAACATCAAAGGTATCTAGCTTTTTAAAATAGTACAACAAATATATAATAGGTGCTCATCACTATTGTAAGACTCTAGGGAGATAGCAGTGAACAAAGCACAAAGTCCCTGCTATCGATGGAGTTTGCAATCTAGTGAAGAAAGAAGCACAGTAAATGACAAAAGAAGTTAATATGCCTGATAAAATGTACTTGGAAAATAGTAGAGTAAGGGCATGGAGAGTAACTGAGGTGAATCCTCTTTTAGATAGGATGGTGCAGCAAGGCATCTCTGAAAAAAAGATGACATTTGAAAAGAGCCCTTTCAGGCCGGGCACGGTGGCTCATGCCTGTAATTCCAGCACTTTGGGAGGCTGGGGCGGGCAGATCACCTGAGGTCAGGAGTTTGAGATTAGCCTGGCCAACATGGTGAAACCCCATCTCTACTATAAGTGCAAAAATTAGCCGAGCGTGGTGGCATGCACCTGTAGTCCCAGCTACTTGGGAGGTTGAGGCAGGAGAATCGCTTGAACCTGGGAGGCAGGGGCTGCAGTGAGCTGAGATCACGCCATTGCATTCCAGCCTGGGTGACAGAGCAAAGACCGCTGTCTCCAAAAAAAACAAGAGAGTCCTGAATGAGAATGAAGTAGGCAGTGAGAACCATGTAGCTTTCCATGGGCAAAGCTCTGCAGGCAGAGGGAACAGTAAGTACAGAACCCTGAAACAAAAGTGAAAGCACTGGCATGTTTGAACAGGTAATACAGTATAAATCTTTTTTCAGAGACAAGAGTCTCACTGTGTTGCCCAGATTAGAATGCAATGGCATGATCATAGCTCACTGCAGCCTTAAAATTCTGGGCTTAACCTATCCTTCTGCCTCAGCCTCCAGAGCAGCTGAGACTACAAGTGCTCGCCACCATGCCTGGCTAATTTTTTTATTTATTGTAGAGACAGGGTCTCACTTGTTGCCCATACTGGTCTTGAATTCCTAGCCTCAAGTGATCCTTCTGCCTCAGCCTCCCAAAGTGCTGGGATTACAGGCATGAGCCATTCTGCCAGGCCAGAACAAGTCTAAAAGTTCACTTTCTTGAAGTACTTTTGAATAAACACATTTAATTGTGGCAATTAAGTTGGTCATTTGTTCATCTGACATTCATGCAACTGAGTTCCCACATTATGTTGGGGCTGCTAAGATTGATCCTGAAGGAATAATCTCCAGTCTTGACTGGAAACTCACATTTTGCTGGGTGACTGACATGTTGTGACTTATGCTTTAGGTCATACAACAAATGCTTACAAAATATGTACTGTGTGCCAGATAATGCTGAAGGTCCTGAGCATACAGACAAAAGTCCCTGCCCTCAGGAGCTTGCAGTCCAGTATGTGTGTGAGATGACAAAGAAGTTAAAGATGATTTCAAATGAGGGTAATTGCTAACACAGTAAAACAAGGATGATGTAGATGGTAGTCGTAGAAGGCCTTTTTGAAGAGTTGACAGTGGGCTGAGTGCCGAATGGTGCCCATTATCAAATTAGAGGATGAGCATTATTATGGTCAGGGAGAACTCTTGTGGCCAGTTTGTAGAACAGAAGGCTTTTGTGCCTGGAATGTAGCAAGAGCCAGGAAGAGGTAGGAGATGAGGTCAACAGATGCCAGATTGCGTGGACTCTGCTGTGGTAAGGGATTTGGTGGTGGTGGTGGTGGTTTTGGAGACAGGGTCTCACTCCCATTGCCCAATCTGGAGTGCAATGGCCTGATCACAACTCACAGCAGTCTCAACTTGCTGGATCTACAGGTGTGTGCCACGACACCTGGCTAATTTTTTGTATTTTTAGTAGAAACAGGGTCTTGCTGTGTTAGCTCAGGCTGGTCTCAAGCCGGCTCAAGCAATCCACCTGCCTTGTCCTCCCAAAGTGCTGGGCTTACAGGTGTCAGCCACTGCACCTGGCCAGGAATTTTGGTGTTTAATACAAGTAATTATGAGGAATCTAAGGAGTTTTAGTTGAGAAATAATACAAATGCTAGAGAAACATAATGAAGAAAGTGAAATGCAGATTTATTAAGAAGTGTGTTTTTAAAATTCAAGAAAATAAGCCCTGTGTGGTGGCATGTGCCTAGTCCCACCTATTCCAGAGGCTGAGGCAGGAGGTCTGCTTGAGCTCAGGAGTTAGAATCCAATCTGGACAATACAGTGAGACCCCCTGTCTCTCTCTCTCTCTCTTTTTTTTTTTTAAAAGACAGTGTAGATCTGTGAATCTCCCCGTGCACCCTCCCCAGGCAAGTTCTAACAAGCTACCTTGCCTGAATCCCCAAAGGTAGAATAAATTTGCATATGGCAAAGAAAGGCCAATTTTTTTTAACTGAGATACACTGATGTTAATGATTTAACCTGACCACAGCAAACTAACTTTTTTTTTTTTTTTTTTTTTTTGAGACTGAGTTTCTCTCTTGTTGTCCAGGCTGGAGTACAGTGGCGCAGTCCCACCTCACTGCAACCTCTGCCTCCCGGGTTCAAGTGATTCTCCTGTCTCAGCCTCCCGAGTAACTGAGATTACAGGCATGTGCTACCATGCGCGGCTAATTTTTAGTAGAGACAGGGTTTCACCGTGTTGGCCAGGCTGGTCTCAAACTCCTGACCTCAGGTGATCCGCTCCTCTCAGCCTCCGAGAGTGCTGGGATTATAGGTGTGAGCCGCCACACCTGGCCCAAACTTTCATGATTTCATAACCGATCCAACATTTCAACACAGAAAAAAGGAATAGGAAGATACATAGATTAAATCATTGCTTTCCAAAGTGTGTTCTATTGAAAAGGGGTTCTATAGCCAAATAATGGGAGAGACTAGGCAATCCTCCCACCTCAGCCTCCCAAGTAGCTAGGACTACGGGGCCTCACCACCATGTCCGGCTAATTTTTTGTATTTTTAGTAGAGATGAGGTTTTGCCATGTTGCCTGGGCAGGTCTTGAACTCCTGGGCTCAAGCGATCCATCTGCCTCAGCCTTCCACCAATGGAGACTCTGAATTAATCTATGTAAACCAGTAACTTTGCGAGTTTAAAGTGCTTTGTATTGTGAGTCTCCAGAGTGGGGCAGGATATAATGTGTAGTATTTTCCAAACTTGTGACATAAAAAAACCATAAAGGGTGTAGCCTCTCAATAGATTGTATGTGTGGTTTAATGGGACTTGATTTTCACACCTATGGAGTGGTACACCCTGGATTAGAGGGAGTGATTAGGTAGGTGGTGGGCTCTACTCAGTCAGTCGGAACATTAGCTTCCTGTGATAAACACATTTTCTAATTAAGGGGAAGGACTGCAGCATGTAGAATACAGATAATTCTCTTTAGAAGGTTGGGGTTTCTGGCTGTTGGGGAGTGCCCTGCATAAGCACAGCATTAGATATATTTTCTTATTTTCTAGCTTCCTGCTGCTCAGTTGTCCTCTGGCTGCCCTCTTCACATCAGCCTTTCTATTGTGTTGTGAGTGCTTTCACTCTAGGTCAGTCCTCTGTCATTTCCACCTAAGAGGCAGCCTTGGGTAGTAGAAAGAGGGTAGACCTATAGAGTCGGACTGATTTGAATCTGATCTTTATTTATTAACCATGTGTGACTTAGTCAACCTGAGTGCCCTTCTTTGTGTGTAAAATGGTTGTGTGGAATAGATGATACGAAGCCTATGAAAACATCTAGCATCATGTGCCTAGTTCATACATGTGACACCTCCCCCATTCTGCAAACCATTAACAGCCCAAAGGTCCTCTACTCCACTTACTCCACTTTCTTTTTTTTTTTTTTTTTTTTTTTTTTTTTTTGAGACAGAGTCTCGCTCTGTCACCCAGGCTGGAGTGCAGTGGCCGGATCTCAGCTCACTGCAAGCTCTGCCTCCCAGGTTTATGCCATTCTCCTGCCTCAGCCTCCCAAGTAGCTGGGACTACAGGCGCCCGCCACTTCGCCCGGCTGGCTTTTTTGTATTTTTTAGTAGAGACGGGGTTTCACCGTGTTAGCCAGGATGGTCTCGATCTCCTGACCTCGTGATCCACCCATCTCGGCCTCCCAAAGTGCTGGGATTACAGGCTTGAGCCACCACGCCCGGCCCTTACTCCACTTTCATTACATTTTTACCCACTTCAGAAAACCTTCGTGGCTTCCCCATACATTAAATCATGGCACTCTTCAGCCAAGTATGGAGGAACCTATATGATCTGATCTTGATCTCCTAGTCCACTATTCTTTCTTCCCATCTCTGTTACTTTGCTCACACAATTTATTTTGGCAGGTGTGCCCTCGTCCTACTTTGCGTATTCAGATATACATATTTTTCAAGGTTCAGCTCAAGGCTTAGGCTCTGGGAAACTCTTGGATGGCCACATAACCCCGTGACTCCCTTCTTAACCTCCTAACATTTAAGGTGCTGTCTTTGTGATTCATTTGGCACTTCAGAGGACAAATGTTTCAGAATTTGGGATTTTTTTTCGATGCACATAGTGTGGATTACACAACATCCCCAGTGGGGCTTGGGGTAGCACCCTGTAATCAAACATATTGATATTTCTTTAGTGAAACAAATTTTCATACTAAGTGAGATAAATCTATGTTGATAGCCTCAGGCAGTTTAGGCTGGTTTTGCTGCCAAGTGAGTTTGCCACAAACTTTTTTAAAAAAACAAACTTTCAGTTTTTTGATTTTTGGATTTCATCACTCCAGTAAAGGGTGTATAGGCCTGCACTTGGCATTTCAGTTGTGTCTTGTCTTCTGAAGCTCCTTCCGTAATAGGAACAAGAACTTGATTGCATATTGTCATAGACATTTTAAAAAGAAATGGGTCCTGGCATGGTGGCTCATGCCTGTAATCCCAATGCTTTGGGATGCCAAGGCAGGAAAATTGCTTTCGGTCAGGAGTTCAAGACCAGCCTGCACAACATGGTGAAACCCTGTCTCTACAAAAAATACAAAAATTAGCCAGGCATGGTTGATTGTGCCTGTAGTTCCAGCTACGCAAGAGGCTGAGGTGGGAGGTTGTGGCTTGAGCCCTGGAGGTTGAGGCTGTGGTGAGCTATGATTATGGCCCTGCACTCCAGTCTGGGCCACAGAGCAAAACTCTGTCTGAAAAAATAATAAAATTATTTAAATTCCTGACTGAATGTGTAATAGATATAAGTGATTGTAAGATTAGAAAAGTATGAAGAGAATAAAACTCTCCTTATATCCATCACCTAGATGTTATCACTGTTCTGCATTTTGGAGTGTATTTTTGTTTTCTTCTATATGTGAATTTTTTTTGCATAAATCAAATTATGATATCCTTGAACTTTTTCCACTGACCTTTTTTACATTTTAAAAAAATTGTGTGTTTAATTTTTTTCTTCTTCATAGAAGCCTGTGGTTAATTTGGTGCATGATTTCCCTGAAAGGGCTCCACTTTCCCATCTACATGTGGCTGTGTATCTAAAAGCTGCCTAATAGGATCTAAGCATAAGTGGAGTTTTCTAAAATTTTGTTTGTTTGTTTGTTTTTTGTTTTTGAGACAGAGTCTCACTCTTTCCGAGGCTGGAGTGCAGTGGCACAATCTTGGTTCACTGCAGCTGCTGCCTCCAGGTTCAAGCGATTCTCCTGCCTTAGCCACCCAAGTAACTGGGATTACGGGTGCATGCCACCACGCCCGGCTAATTTTGTATTTTTAGTAGAGACAGGGTCCACCATGTTGGCCAGGCTGGTCTCAAACTCCTGACCTCAGGTGATCCACCCCTCTCAGCCTCCCAAAGTGTTGGGACTACAGGTGTGAGCCACTGTGCCCGCCCTAAAATAGCTTTATTGAAGTACAATTTACATACTGTAAGATTTATCCATTTTAAGTGAACTGTTTGGGAAATTTTAGTAAATTTATGAAGGTTATGCATGTGTCACCACAGTCCAATTTTAGAACATTCTGTCACCCTCAAAAAGTTCCCTCAGTTTGCACCTAATTTTATCATCTCACCAACAGGTTGAAGACCGTAAAGCTCCATTGATAAGATTCCCAGGATTTGTGGTCTGTTGGTAATCATGCACATCTGACACTCGTACTTTGTGTATGTGCTGTTTCTGTGGGGTTTTTTTCCATTTTCCTTTTAATTGGGTGGGTTCAGACTCCTTTTTTTTTCCATTTTTAATGACAAAATTGTATATGTTTATGATATGCATGTTTTGAAATACATGTACACTGTAGGAATGGCTAAATCATGCTAATTAACATATATATTACTTCACATGCTTGGGGGGGTGTGTGTATGTGTGTGTGTGTGTGTGTGGTGGAAGCACTTAAAATATACCCAGTACTTTTCAAGTATACATTATTATAGTCACCTTGTTGCACAATAAATCTCTTGAACTATGTATTTCTTAGCCTATGTTTTACTAGTTAAATCGGCGTAGGCCATTTAGTCAGCTTAAAATTTGTGGACTGGGCAAGGTGGCTCACGCCTGGCAGGTCAAGGCAGGAGGATCGCTTGAGTCCAGGAGTTTGAGACCAGCCTGGGCAACATAGTGAGACCGTGTCTCTACAAAAAAATTTTTTTTAATTTGTCATCTGTTAGATGTGAAGTTTTTTGGTCACTTACAAGCATATTCTGTGATTTAGTTTTGTTTAAGCTTTATGAAAACTTCTAGAATCATAATCTTAGCTGTCATCTTCTGAACTCTAGAATTTATCTCCCTAGATGCAAATTCTTAGCACATTGTTTGTAGTATTTGCGATTACATGTTGTACATGAAGGAATTTATTATTTCTTTAATCTCAGAACTTTACGTGGGATATTTATTTACTGTTTAAAATTTTAATTTCTTATTATGGGGCGTATTTTTGTTTGTTTGTTTTTTGGTTTTTGTTTTGAGACAGGGTCTTGCTCCATCACCCAAGCTGGAGTGCAGTGGCACCATCTCAGCTCACTGCAACCTCCGCCCCCAGACTCAAGACATCTTCCCACCTCAGCCTTCCGAGTAGCTGGGACCGAAGGTGCCCACTACCACACCTGGCTAATTTTTTGGGTGGGTTTGTTTGTTTGTTTTGAGACGGAGTTTTGCTCTTACCGCCTAGGCTGCAGTGCAATGGTGCGATCTCAGCTCACTGAAACCTTGCCTCTCGGGTTCAAGCGATTCTCCTGCCTCAGCCCCCCGAGGAGCTGAGATTACAGGCTCCTGCCACCATGTCTGACTAATTTTTGTATTTTTAGTAGAGACGGGATTTTACCGTGTTGGCCAGGCTGGTCTCAAATTCTTGACCTCAGGTGATCTGCCTGCCTCAGCCTCCCAGAGTGCTGGGATTACAGGCATGAACCATCATGCCCAGCTTCAATTTTTCTGTAGTTTTGGTAGAGACGGGTCTCGCCCTGTTGCCCAGGCTGGTCTCTTAACTGCTGAGCTCAAGCAATCCACCTGCCTCAGCCTCCCAAAGTGCTGGAATTTACAGACCTGAGCCACTGTGCCCAGGCTCCTAAGGTCCTCCAGTGATTTTTTTTTTCTTAACCTTTGTAAGCCCTTTCCCATAGCATTGAATCGTATAAACTTCCTGATGACTTCGAGCAGTCCTTCAGCTTTTTTTTCTTATGACTATCTTTTTGAAATTTTGGGATTTTTTTTCATCTCCCTTATCACAGAATTGTCTCACTGTTGTTTTGGGGGAAAAAGACACATCTCATTTGCTGGACTCTTGCCTCAATAAATAAACTCTTTATTGCCCATACAAGAAACAACAGATGGATGACTTTCAGAGGGACCCATAATATAAATGGATTTTTTTTTAATGTAAATCACTTTTTCCTTAAGTGACCAGTTACCCAAACCTCATTTTATATTTTAGATCCTATAGCAATGGAACTCAGCGACGCAAATTTGCAAACACTAACAGAATATTTAAAGAAAACCCTCGATCCTGATCCTGCCATCCGACGTCCAGGTAAAGAAAATACACGTTTTTTGGTTGATTAATTCCTTCAGGAGAGGTGAGAGAAACCTATGTATTATCTGCCTCCTTGTAAATACATTAAAAAAAAAAATTGGTTCTCAGCCATAGTTTATATGGGTTACAGCTGCTATACCATGGTGTGTTTCTTTTTTTGAGTAAAATAGCTTTTATTTGGCATCTTCTGGGATTAAAAAGTACTAATTTAGGGATAAAAAGTACTGACATGTTTAGAATGCTTTGTCTTTGACCTTTTTCAGAATACCCACTTAAAACCTGCCAGCTTTAGAGATAAAATAATTAGGGCATAGAAAGGAGAGTAATTGCCTAAAAAGTGATTAAGTGAATGAAACCAAATAATCAGTTACTGTCTTTTAGTTTTCTGTTGGGTTTGATTTAACTAACATATTTTAAGACCTGGAGCTTTTTTTTTCTTTCTTGAATCTGACCAGATTCCATTAAAAACTTAGAAATAAAATTTTGATCTCAGGTGTTCACAGGACTCAGACGTTAAGTTAAATGAGGGAGATAGGCCAAATAGAGACTGGTAATATCAGGAGAATACATGCCCTGGTTAAGTGGCAAGTGTTTTTTGGAACTAGCTAATTTTGGGGATTCAGACAAGTTTTGCAAGATCAGATTTCCAATTTTGCTTGAAAAATAAGGATATTTATATGAAGTGCCCTCAGTTTTAAATATTAGCAAGTAACTTCAAAAGATTTGGGGGCCGGGCATGATGGTTCATACCTCTAATTCCAGCACTTTAGGAGGCCGAGGTGGGCGGATCACGAGGTCAGGAGATCAAGACCATCCTGGCTAACATGGTGAAACCCCGGTCTCTACTAAAAAATACAAAAACTTAACCAGGCGTGGTGGCGAGCGCCTATAATCCCAGCTACTTGGGAGGCTGAGGCACAAGAATCGCTTGAACCCAGGAGGCGGAGGTTGCAGTGAGCCAATATTGCCCCCACTGCACTCCAGCCTAGGTGGCAGAGTGAGACTTTGTCTCAAAAAAAAAAAAAAAAAAGTGAAATACAGTGCAAACCAAACTACTGGGCCAGATATGTCTTGTGAGCAGTCAGTTATTGATCCTTGATGTGGGCCATATTAAAATGCTCTTAACCTGTTTCTTCAAAACTTACCAATATGCATGCTCATAGAGGATTTTGGAAGGGTTCCATGAGGAAGAGAATGTGTGTTATATATGATGAATAGAATCATGACCATGTTAATGCATCTGTCCTGTTCTGGAAAAGTCTTTGTGGTTTCTGAGATGGCAAATTAGTTTTTCTATTAGTGTGTAAAGAAGTAATGTGTTCCTGGATAAAGGGAAGTTAATGGCTCTAATCTTCTTAGACTTTCAAAGAAAGCCGTTGCCAACACTATTAATTTTTTTTTTTTTTTTTTTTTTTTTGAGACGGTGTCTCACTCTGTCGCCCAGGCTGGAGTGCAGTGGCGCAATCTCGGCTCACTGCAAGCTCCGCCTCCTGGGTTCATACCATTCTCCTGCCTCAGCCTCCCAAGTAGCTGGGACTACAGGCACCCGCCACCACGCCTGCCTAATTTTTTGTATTTTTAGTAGAGATGGGGTTTCACCGTGTTAGCCAGGATGGTCTCCATCTCCTGACCTCATGATCTGCTCGTCTCGGCCTCCCAAAGTGCTGGGATTACAGGCGTGAGCCATTGCGCCCGGCCAGTTATTTTTTTTAAATAGTGTGTGAGGCAAGGGTTCTGTTGCTTTATGAATTCAGGACAGAGTGTAAAAATAATCTGGTGTTTCTGGGAAGTTGGGAACATAGCATTTCTCAGGGATTGAGACTGACTGACAAGACTGACTCAACTAGACTTTTTGAGACTCCTTGAGTGTGCAGAAACATATGCATATGAATATTGTGGTAAGTTGAAAGAAATGAATACAGAAAGGAACAGACTCAAACTCACTTCCTTGGTATTTATCACAATTTAGGAAAGAGACTTGGCAATTTACATGGGCTTTTCCTCAAATCATGTATGTAGTGTGTTGCCCTGTACAAAATGCTGGCTACTATGTGGAAGAAACAAATCGTTCTGTACTCATATAAAACACTAGTATGTCCCCTCCTGAAGAACATTTTTCAGTTTAACAGTCCTCATCCTTCAAAAAAAACAAGATAAACACAAAGCAGGGAGAGTTTGAAAATGTCAGTGAAACTCTTGGGACTCAATCAGAAAGAGGGAAGGTGTTAAATGATACATGAAATTAACTTTTCAAAAAATATTAGAATCTTTGGTGTTGCCTTATGAAGCTAAAGATAGAAAAAAATTAAGAGAAACCCTGTACTGCCATCACACATGATAAACTCAGGAAATTTATCCCAGAATATAATCTGGGTTGAAAAAATATTGGTAAATTTTTTGGATAAATTCATTGCTGGTATTAAGAAATTTTTAGTTTTTTTTTTTTTACTTTGACAAAAAGGCTTAGGGCTGGTAAGGTAGAATAAGGACTGCACTAAAACTTTTTCAGTGGTGAAGCCTAGCTGTGTGATCTTGAACAAGTTGCTTAACCTTAGTGCCTGGATTTTTTAAATGCTACCTACTTTTCTGGGTAATAGTGACGACTAGATGAAATTTTATATTTATATATATAAATATATATATATAATATATACTTACATATATGTGTAAATCACTGGACCCATATGGCTAATAATAATATATTAGGATGAATTGACTCATTTGCTCTTCATCACTAGCCTATAGAAGAAATATTAGCACTAATAGTACTAATAATACTCCTTTCTGGAATAAGACATGGGTATATGAAGTCTTGAAGTCACTTAATCTCTCTGGGAAGCAGCTTCTCTTACAGATGAGATGATCATCCAATTAGGCCACTTTATAGGTTTGTGAGAATCGTGTGAGTTAACGGATGGTAAAGTGATTTGAAAACTGAAGCATTATATAAGTTTAATGTAACATTATATAGAATCCATTTAATAGAAAAGGCCCTGTAGACCCACAAATAACCTAATCTTTTCTCTTTTTTTGATATGTATGTGTTACATATATTAGGTGGAAAGATTTTTATCTTAGTCGTCTAACATGAAAATTCTTTTACAGCTGAGAAATTTCTTGAATCTGTGGAAGGAAATCAGAATTACCCACTGTTGCTTTTAACATTACTGGAAAAGTCCCAGGATAATGTTATCAAAGTATGTGCTTCAGTAACATTCAAAAACTATATTAAAAGGAACTGGAGAATTGTGAGTATTTTGTGAATACATAATTTAATATCCTGTATGTTTATAAGGTTTATATAAGCAGTGTTCTTCAAAGATAAGGCACGTGCTTGTAGTCCCAACTACTCTGGTGGCTGAGGCAGAAGGATCACTTGAGTCCAGGACTTCAAGGCTGCAATGAGCTATAGTTACACCACTGTACTCTAGTCTTTTAGTTATAGAATGAGACCTTGTTTCAAAAAAAGAAAGGATTCAGATATGGATCAAAGATAAAATTAAACAGGACCTTTTTCCAAAGCTTCTGTTATTTCATTTGAATTTATATAAATTTGTCCAGCTTCATACCTCAGGTTGCTAGGGAGTGAGACTTGGTCTTAATCTCCATTTTGTTTGGAATTTACACTTTACTCACCGCCTAGTGACGAGACATTGTGGGAAGACAGTCTGAATAAATGAAGTGATTTCTGATGTTGGAAAATTAAAGCTGAGAAGAAATCAGATACATAGAAAATTTGCAGAATTTAAAATAATTTAGATTTCAAGTTTTTGATAAGGTATTTTGCCCTATGTCTTGTGGGATATGTGTATGTATATATTCTAATTTTGAGATTAAACCTATTTTATAACAGGTTTAATGATTAATAAATTATAAATTAAGAAACAGGCATTTTTTCTCTTAGCTTAGGACAGTGGTTCTCAATTGGGGGCAGTTTTGCTCACCAGGGGACATTTGGCAGTATATTTGGAGACATCATAGCTGGGGGATTGCTACTGGAATCTAGTGGGTAGAGGCCAGAGATGCTGCTGTGCATCCTACAGTGCACAAGATAGCTTCATACAACAAACAATTATCTGAGCCAAAATGTCAGTGATGCTAAGGTTGAGAAGGCCTGGCTCATGATAGAGAAAAAGATGAGGCTTTTTTGTAGTGATAGCAGATGTTACAAAGTATTAGCAGTTGACAGAAATCATCAGTTTATCTAAAAAGTCAACTTTAAACCGCTCAAAAACTTCTTAGAGTCTTACTTTTTCTCTCATTCCATAAAAGAGAGAGTAAATATTGTTTTAAGCCTGTATAATTTCTCAAGTATCACCATGAGTGGTAAAGAAATCTTAGAGGCCAGGCGTGGTGGCCCATGCCTGTGATTTCAGCAGTTTGGGAGGCTGAAGTGGGTGGACTGCTTGAGCTCAGCAATTCAAGACCAGCTTGGGCAATAAAGTGAGACCCCATCTTTACAAAAAATATAAAAATTAGCGAGGCATATGGTGGTGCATGCCTGTAGTCCCAACTATTAGGGAGGCTGAGATGGGGGGATCGCTTGTGCCTGAGAGGCAGAGGTTGCGATGAACTGAGATCATGCCACTGCACTCCAGCTTGGGCAACAAGAGCCACATACTGTCTTTTAAATCTCAGAATGTTTAAAAGTCCATCTCTACTGGTAGACATGCCAGTCCTCTCCCTCTCACTGATTTGTAAAACTAGTGAGACTTCTAGAATCTCTTTGGGTGATATAATCTAGGATGCATTCTAACTAGTAATAGTCAAGAAATTTTCATAGAGGACTGGATATGGTGGCTCACGCCTGTAATCCCAGCACTTTAGGAGGCTGAGATGGGAGGATTGCTTGAGGTCAGGAGTTTGAGACCAGCCTGGACAACAAAGTGAGACCCCCATCTCTACAAAAAATTTAAAATTAGCCGGGTGTGTCATGTGTGGTGTGCATCTATGGTCCTAGCTCCTTGGGAGGCTGAGGTGGGAGGGATTGCCTGAGTCTGGGAGGTGAAGGCTGCAGTGAGCCAAGGTTGCATGCTACACTCCAGCCTGGTTAACAGATGGAAACCCAGTCTCGGGGAAAAAAAAAAAAAAAAATTGGAAAGATTTTTGTTCTAAAGTGAGAGCTAAATTGAAGCTTTTGAGGATGTGTATGGATTAAGTAGCATATATCTATAAAAATTTTAATTATGTGTCCTGATTAGTTTACATATAAAATGAAATTTTTTTTTTTTTTTTTTTTTTGAGACAGAGTCTTGCTATGTTGCCCAGGCTGGAATGCAATGGTATGATCTTGGCTCATTGCAGCCTCTACCTCCCAGGTTCAAATGATTCTCCTGCCTCAGCCTCCTAAGTAGCTAGTGTTACAGGTGCCCACCACCACATCCAGCTAATTCTGTATTTTTAGTAGAGAGGGTTTCACCATGTTGGCCAGGCTGGTCTCAAACTCCTGACCTTGAGTGAGCCATCACACCTGGCCTAAAGTGGGAATTTTTTTGAGACAGAGTCACTCTTGTTGCCCAGGCTGGAGTGCTTGGCACCATCTCGGCTCACTGCAACCTCTGCCTCCCAGGTTCAAGTGATTCTCCCACCTCAGCCTCCCGAGTAACTGGGATTACAGGTGCCTGCCACCATGTCCGGCTAATTTTTGTATGTTTAGTAGAGACATAGTTTCACCATGTTGGCCAAGATGGTCTCAAACTCCTGACCTCAGGTGAGCCACCTGCCTCCGCCTCACAAAGTTTTGGGATTATAGGCATGAGCCACTGCACCCAGCCTAAAATAGAAATTCTTAATTGGCATCTAGGAGTAAGAGAAGTTCACTTATTTGTATGTAAAATATTTGCATTTGGGAGGGAATGTACATTTTTCTGGGGAAAGGGTTCACGCTGTCATCAGATTATTGAAGGAATCTATGACCCATTCATGTAGAGGGAAACTAAAGACCAAACCTTCCTCTCTTTTCTTAGAAAATTAGGAAATAAAGTTATGTTTTACCTAAAATCATAAGGATATGAATATGGATTTTGGGTTACTTCCTCAGTTACTGCTTTGCTTTTAGGTTGAAGATGAACCAAACAAAATTTGTGAAGCCGATCGAGTGGCCATTAAAGCCAACATAGTGCACTTGATGCTTAGCAGCCCAGAGCAAATTCAGAAGCAGGTAACATCACTCTGCTTTTTACATGGGCTCCTCTGTAAAGCTCTCATCTAATTAATCTTTTCCTCTCCCAGTTAAGTGATGCAATTAGCATTATTGGCAGAGAAGATTTTCCACAGAAATGGCCTGACTTGCTGACAGAAATGGTGAATCGCTTTCAGAGTGGAGATTTCCATGTTATTAATGGAGTTCTCCGTACAGCACATTCATTATTTAAAAGGTATTAATGCATAGATTCATGTTTTTAAAATACTTTTTAAAGTTTTATTTGCTTGTGTAAACATTTATGTTTTTGTGACTGTTGTCATTCCTTTGAATGTGATCATCCTGGAATGAGAGCTGAAGTTTCTGTATTGTGTTTGTTACTTCTCAACTAGGATGTTTATTTCATATTGCTCTATTACCTATGAAATACTTAGTCTTAATAAACTGCTTGATTTCTTTAAAAAGAAAACTGGCTGGGCATGGTGGCTCACGCCTGTAATCCCAGCACTTTAGGAGGTCAAAGTGGGTGGATCACCTGAGGTCAGGAGTTCGAGACCAGCCTGGCCAACATGGTAAAACCCTGTCTCTACTAAAAATACAAAAAAAAAAAAAAAAAAGCCAGGCGTGGTAGTATGTGCCTGTCATCCCAGCTACTCGGGAGGCTGAGACAGGAGAATCACTTGAGCCTGGGAGGTGGAGGCTGCAGTGAGCCAAGATCAAACCACTGCACTCCAGCCTGAGCAACAGAGCGAGACTCCATCTCAACAAAAAACAAGAATTCCCTTTGAATTTCAGAAAACCATCTATCCATAGATGTCCAATCAGCATCTATCCTTGAAGACCTAAAGTAAGTACATTAAAAAAACTTGTAAATGCATCTGTTTTACCTTGCTTTTCTAGATACCGTCATGAATTTAAGTCAAACGAGTTATGGACTGAAATTAAACTTGTTCTGGATGCCTTTGCCTTGCCTTTGACTAATCTTTTTAAGGTATGGAATGCATCTTGATATTTTTAAATTAATGTTTTAAATTGTTTGAATGTTTATATACATGTTAAGAGAATGCTTTGAAAGCTTATTTGATAGATAATATTTAGAGCATTTCTTTTGAAAAATTTCAAACCTACACAGAAACAGAGATGCTATCATGAACTCCCATCTATTATGACACAAATTTAATGGTTAGCAACGTTTTATTTTTTCTGTTCCCTTTCTTAGGAATATTGTAAAAGCAAATTCTAAGCATCATATCATTTCACCCAAGTATTTGAGTATGTGTCTCTAAACATATTTTTATTTGACTATGTTTGGAGTTTAATTAATTTATATATTTATACATTATTTTACAGTTTACAGGATACTTTCCTGAATGTGTTCTTGGCGTTTGCGAGAATCCTATAAGATTTAAAGAAATACATAAATACTTTTTTAAAGACAGGGTCTCACTCTCATTTCCCAGGCTGGAGTGCAGTGGGGCATGATTATAGCTCACTGCAGCCTCAACTACCCAAGCTCAGGTGATTCTCCCACCTCAGCATTCCAAGTAGCTGGGACTACAGGTGCACACCACCACTCCTAGCTGCTTTTTCTCTTTTTTTTTTTTTTTTTTTTTTTTGAGCTGGAGTTTCGCTCTTGCTCACTGCAACCTCCGCCTCCCAGGTTCAAGCAATTCACCGAGTACGCTGGGATTAGAGCCTGAGCCACTGCGCTTGGTCAGTAAAACCTGTTAATTGCATTTAGAATGATAAAGACTCACAATCTCTTAAGTGACTGTATATTATTTAAAAGCCAAGGCCATGCATGGTGGCTCACGCATGTAATTCCAGCACTTTGAGAGGCTGAGGCGGGCGGATCATGAGGTCAGGAGATCGAGACCACCCTGGCTAACATGGTAAAACCCCGTCTCTACTAAAAATACAAAAAAATTGCCGGCCATGGTGGCAGTCACCTGTCTGTAGTCCCAGCTATTTGGGAGGCTGAGGCAGGAGGATGGCATGAACCCAGGAGGCGGAGCTTGCAGTGAGCCGAGATTGTGCCAGTGCGCTCCATCCTGGGTGCAGAGCGAGACTCCGTCTCAAAAAAATAAATAAAAGCCAAATTTTGGAGAAGAAATATGAATAGTCTCAGCTTAGTGCAAGGCTATTTCACTAAGATCAGCATGCTGGGTTTACGATGCACTAAAACGGTGTTGCTACATTCCTTTCCAAGGCCACTATTGAACTTTGCAGTACCCATGCAAATGATGCCTCTGCCCTGAGGATTCTGTTTTCTTCCCTGATCCTGATCTCAAAATTGTTCTATAGTTTAAACTTTCAGGTAAGTTAATTTGATTTCTTGCTTTTGGTTCTTACTCTTCGATGTTAGAGAGTTTTCTTTCTATTTGATAAGACTTTTTTGCCAGCATTGATTTTTCTAAAAGACAAGGTTTTTTCTGACTCCCCCTATTTATCTATAGTCTTCTGTTTTACAGTATAGTTCCTACAGATGCTAATGAGATGTTTCATGGAAAAAAGCAGTATTCTCTTGTATCTGGTAGGTTAGCAAAACCCCCCATCCTAACTCATTCTTGGAGAGTCACCCTGTACGCTGTTTTACTGACGGCATTAAGAAGCTAGATTTCTGAGGCCTTCCTCTTTCGTTCATTTATATGGGTATTAACATTTGGGGAATCATGTTTTGGTTAGGGGTTGCTGTCTAGCTTATACAAAAGGACTTGTATTGGAAGCCATATGAGGGAGAAAAAGGTTTGAAGTACCAGACTTTGAAAGGGGTAAGAACTAGTAGTATTTCAGAGGAAACATAGCCACAGGGTTATAGCAGGGAATGCCTAGTTACCCTGTTGCTACTGAGATAGTGGCCTCCAATCATTTTTTTCTGTTCTTAGCCATTAATTCAAGATTCAGGACCAAGAAAGGGGTGTTAATTGGTACAGATTGTTGCTATACTGCGATGCAAGGAGGACCTAGCCCATTCATTGTTTGTAGCCAGTACCTGGACTTATCTTCACAACATGAATAAACTCATAGTGGTAGGGAGAACATTCCCCAAAAGGAAATTGGGTTGTTTTAGCTAGAATAGGAGATGAACAGCCCAAAAGGACAATGTTCCACATCAGTGTTCAGCTGGATAGCAGTTTGAGAAGTTCTTACTTAAATGAGTACTACTGTTTTTTCTTGCACCTTTTGAATTCTGAGAAGTCAGGTTTAATGAAGCTCTTGATAACTTGTCTGGCAGGGAGACCAAGGAAAGAGGCATAATCTGCCCTCAGGGGACTTGTACCCTCATTAAGAAGGCAGTACTATGCCACAAGAAATCAATAACTATAAGATAATTAGTTTGTCTGCCTTGGTGGTCATCTTACAATAAATGTAGTTCAGAAAAGAAAGGGGATGTATTAGTATGCACTGAGCTTGAGCTTTGTAAGGAAAGTCTTCATATAGTCTTAGCTGAACCTTGAAGGAAGATTTAGATTAGGACAAGAACTAGAGGTGGCATCATTTATAGCATACAAACAGAGGCAGAAGTCAGAATGCTTTATGCAGCTGCCAGATGTAGCTGGAGCAGAGAATTCTTGTCAGAATAGGTAATGCTCAGGCTGTGAAGCCTGTGTATAAAATGTTTTGTCCACATGGTGTTTGTCCACATGGTGAAGGAACTTATAAAAGTAGTGTTCTTAATATTTTAATCAAAAGTTTCAAGTCAGTGTTTATTCTGTAGGATCTCCCTGAATTTTTTGAAGATAATATGGAAACTTGGATGAATAATTTTCATACTCTCTTAACATTGGATAATAAGCTTTTACAAACTGATGTAAGTATTTAAAATGTTGCCTGAGTGGTCTTTTTCTTTCATTAAGAGTTATTTGGCTACAATCTAGAAACCTATTTACTCTTGCTTTGTTAAAAGATAAAATTTCAATACTATAGCCGGGAGCGGTGGCTCAAGCCTGTAATCCCAGCACTTTGGGAGGCCGAGACGGGCGGATCACGAGGTCAGGAGATCGAGACCATCCTGGCTAACACGGTGAAACCCCGTCTCTACTAAAAAAAAGTGCAAAAAACTAGCCGGGCGAGGTGGCGGGCGCCTGTAGTCCCAGCTACCTACTTGGGAGGCTGAGGCAGGAGTATGGCGTAAACCCGGGAGGCGGAGCTTGCAGTGAGCTGAGATCCGGCCACTGCACCCCAGCCTGGGCGACAGAGCGAGACTCCGTCTCAAAAAAAAAAAAAAAAAAAATTTCAATACTATAATAATTGATTCTATTTTGATGTTACATGTTTGGTATGTGCAGTATACAGAATTACTCTTACCATGGGCCTGGCTTAAGCCATAGTATACAGGTAAGGCTGTTTCATTACATTATTGAAAGTGAGGCTTTGAAGTAGTCACATTGTGGATATTTCATGAAATAAAATTATTTTTCATTGAAGATACTAAGAAAACTTAAAACTCTATAATGGTAGCCCGTTTTTAAAAATCGTCTGACCAGGCATGGTGGTTCACACCTGTAATCCCAGCACTTTGGGAGGCCAATGTGGGAGGATCCCTTGAGCCCGGAAGTTCAAGACCAGCCTGGGCAACGTAAGGAGACCCCATTGCTACAAAAAATAAAAATAAAATTAGCCAGACATGTTGGCTCATGCTAATGGTCACAGCTACTCAGGAGGCTTAGTTGTGAGGATCCTTTGACCTTGAGCCCAGTAGGGCAAGGCTGCCAAGAGCTTTGACCATGCCACTACACTCCAGCCTGGGAGACACAGGGAGACCTCGTCTCAAAAAAAGAAAAAATTTTCCACAGCTCGAGAAAGAGAGAAAATGGTAAAAGGTCATAATTTGTAAAGATTTCTGATACAGGTTTTATACTGTGTACTTTTAAACATACAACACTTATTCTGTGCTACTCATTTGTTAATATATTTATGACCTTTCCGAAGAGACAAAAGACAAAATATTAAGAATACTTCAATACCAAATAAACTAAAAATTAAAATTGGTGATTCAAATCAGGTTTGATTTCTTTCTGGGGTACAGAAAGAAATCATTACTATAGTTGTACAACAGATTTTGTCTGACTATATTAATAGGAACTTTAAAAGATGTAGCTCTCATGAAATAATTATTTCAGTCCATTGGGGGAAAAACTTCAGAAAACAAAACTTTTCTTCACACAAAAGTCTCAAGGAAATTTTTTGGATAGAATTCTTACAAGGACCTTTTTGCCCAGTTAACTATGTGCTACCTTGTGTTGTTTTACATCCCTATTTATGCCTTGAGTAATCAGTGTGAGGGAGTTTTGGTTTTGGCTTTGGTTTTTGGTCTCCCTCTGATGTCTTCCCCTGTCTCACTCTGTCACCAAGACTGGAGTGCAGTGGCGTGATCATGGCTTACTGCAGCTTCAACCACCCTGGGCTCAAGTGATCCTCCCACTTCAACCTCCCAACTAGCTGGGACTATGGGTATGCGATACCATGCCCAGATGATTTTTTTTTTATTTTGGGGGCTTGCTGTATTGCCCAGGCAAGACTCAAACTTCTGGGCTTGGCCGGGCGCAGTGGCCCATGCCTGTAATCCCAGCACTTTGGGAGGCCGAGGCCATCCTGGCTATCCTGGCTAACACAGTGAAACCCCATCTCTACTAAAAAAAATAAAAATAAAAAAATTACCCGGGCGTGATGGCAGGCATCTGTAGTCCCAGCTACTCGGGAGGCTGAGGCAGGAGAATGGTGTGAACCCAGGAGGCAGAGCTTGCAGTGAGCTGAGATCGCGCCACTGCACTCCAGCCTTGGCGACAGAGCAAGACTCCGTCTCAAAAAAAAAAAAAAAACACTCCTGGCCTCACGCCATCCTCCCGCCTCAGCTTCCCAGAGGGCCGGGATTACCAGCGTGAACCACTACACTAGGCCAGAATATACTGTTTGAATCTAATACGGAAATATTTTGTAATTCAGCAACTTATTTGAAAGACTTGGTGAAAAGATGGATGGTGACATAGCTGTAGTTTACAATAACTGATTTGATTTGGATTTAATTGATAATGAGTCTAGTTCAGGAATTTCAGTTACTCCTCTTACTTATGTTAGCATTAGAATTGTATGTTGGAGTTTTTGTTTTCTTTTATGTGAGGATGAAGAGGAAGCCGGCTTATTGGAGCTCTTAAAATCCCAGATTTGTGATAATGCTGCACTCTATGCACAAAAGTACGATGAAGAATTCCAGCGATACCTGCCTCGTTTTGTTACAGCCATCTGGAATTTACTAGTTACAACGGGTCAAGAGGTTAAATATGATTTGGTAAGATGACTGTGGAGAAAAATAATTAAAAGACATTCTCTCCCTATCTTCCCCAAGAAATAAGCTGTTGAGTTTTGCTTTTAAAAATATTGTTGTTTTTGTGTTTTGTTCCAGTTGGTAAGTAATGCAATTCAATTTCTGGCTTCAGTTTGTGAGAGACCTCATTATAAGAATCTATTTGAAGACCAGAACACGCTGACGAGTATCTGTGAAAAGGTTATTGTGCCTAACATGGAATTTAGAGGTAATTATGGCAAAAGTATATTAGTATAAATTTCCTAAGTCTTTGTTATTTGTAATATATTCAGTCTAATTCATTTATTACTGAATAAAACTTGTATATCATTTATTTCTTATTTTCTAAACCAAGACAGAAGATGTAGTATATCTGTAATGAGTTTTCTTGTGCCATGTGAAGGTTTTCTCCTGGAAATATTAAATAAGACTTCAAAAATTCCTTTACATTAAGACGATAAGCTACCTGGAATCTCTGTTTAGCGAAAGAATTTGATTTTGTTTCATTTATTGTTTCACTGAATTTTTAGCTGGCTTTGTGTATTTATTTATTTGAGACAGGGGTCTCACTCTGTCACCCAGGCTGGAGTGCTGCGTATGGTGCTGGGATTACAGGCATGAGCCACCATGCCTGGCCAGGATTGTGTTTTATATCAAAATAGTTATTAGATCAGTGGTTCTCAAAATATGTCTAGAACAAAATAAGGAAATTAAGGACAATATAGCATAAGATTTTATTTCCTGTTGTGTTTTCATAAAAATATGTTTAAAGGATAAATCTTCTGGCTGGGTGTGGTGGCCCATACCTTTAATCCCAGCACTTTGGGAGGCTGAGGTGGGAGGAACACTTGAGCCCAGGCCAAAATAGCAAAACCTTATCTCTACCAGAAATAAATTAGTTGGGTATAGTGGCATGTGCCTGTGGTCCCAGGTACTCAAGCGACTTAGGTGGGAGTTTTGCTTGAGCCCAGGAGGTGGAGGCTGCAGTGAGACATGATCACACAACTGCACTCCAGTCTGGGTGACAGAGTGAGACCCTGTCTCCAAAGTGTGTGTGTGTGTGGATAGATTTTTTTTTTTTTTTAATTTATATGATAAAAATAGAGATGAGATCTCGCTGTGTTGACCAGGCTGGTCTCAAACTCCTGGCCTCAAGTGATCTTCCCATTTCAGCCTCCAAAAGTGCTGGGTTACATGCACGAGCCACCATGCCAGCCAGATCTGACATTGTCCACTCTACTTATTTGTTGTTGAAATGACTTTAATGAAATAATAGTGATTAAAATTAGGTTGTTGGTTTTTAAATCTTATTTGGTGAAATTTAAAGCTGGCATTCTGATGTTGATCCCAAACATTTTTGACAGTTGCAGGTGTAATCCAATTCTGGGGAAATTGTCACATTAGAACAAGTGAGCCTGTCTCACAGTTGTGTGAATTACCTAATACCTCACCTTTCAGGGTAGCATTTGCTGCTCTAGATAATGATTAAGAGTATGTGAAGTAGTCATCTGATGGGAAAGAATTCTTTGCTGTAGAACAAGGCAGTTCTACATACTCTTCTGCATTCTCAGCTGTAAAGTACAGTGACGTCTTTTGGAGTGTTATCTGAAATCTCTCTCTCTGTAGCTGCTGATGAAGAAGCATTTGAAGATAATTCTGAGGAGTACATAAGGAGAGATTTGGAAGGATCTGGTGTGTATCTTGGTTTTTTAGTTACTAGTCTTTTAGCAAGCCAGTTTTAAGGTGGTTCTCTTTCTAGTAAATGGGAGAAGTGGGATTGAGCATGCATAAGTGTTTTTTCAGCTGGCTTTCGTTGAGAACTGTTGTCCTTCTTCAGCTTGTCTTAGAAAGCTCTTATATGTGACCTGCATGAAAGTATCAAAAGTTGAATCATTTGTCTATTCTTACATAGTTAGTATTTATCAAAATTCTGTGATTCTGTGACCTCTTTAGTTTCATTTTGATTTTGTATTTCTTGGGGGATTTTTTTTTCATTGTTTGTGTTGCTGATAGCTATTGGGTGGCCGTTTGTGTTTTGTTCTTTTTTTTTCTTTCTACAATCATAGCCAAATTATTCCAGGCAATTTGTTTTCTTATAAATTGGGTCAGTTTGTTGTTTGTTGTTTTTTTTTCCCATAATATATTTTCTTTTCATTTCATAGATATTGATACTAGACGGAGGGCTGCTTGTGATCTGGTACGAGGATTATGCAAGTTTTTTGAGGGACCCGTGACAGGAATCTTCTCTGGTTATGTTAATTCCATGCTGCAGGAATATGCAAAAAATCCATCTGTCAACTGGAAACACAAAGATGCAGCCATCTACCTAGTGACATCTTTGGCATCAAAAGCCCAAACACAGAAGGTGAATATTTTTAATGTGGTTTTGTTTCTAAAACAGACATCAGTGACACCCACACAAGTCAAAAAGAAATAACGTCTCTGATAATAGAGCCTACTCTGCCAGATAACCTATTAATTCTGATTTAAGATTTATATAATCTCTGAAGATGGCTTTATGTTGATGTATTGAGCACTTAAGTTTCTTATAGACCAGAAAATTGATTATGCCCCACTTGTTACCTTAGCTGAAATCCGCTGTATAAAATATGCTTAACTTAGCTGTTCTTTAATTTTGGAAAGTTTATTGTCTATTAGTATAGTCTTATTTTACTTTTTTACTTTTTTGAGACAGAGTCTCGCTTTGTCACCAAGCTGGAGTGCAATGGCGTGATCTCAGCTCACTGCAACCTCCACCTCCCGAGTTCAAGTGACTCTCCTGCCTCAGCCTCCCAAGTAACTGGGATTATAAGTGTGCACCACCACACCTGGCTAATTTTTGTATTTTTAGTAGAGACAGGATTTTACCATATTGGCCAGGGTAGTCTCCAATTCCTGACTTCACGTGATCCTTACACCTCCGCCTCCCAGAGTGCTGGGATACAGGTGTGAGCCACCATGTCTGGACAGTATAGTCTTATTTTATATTTTATACATAAGCAATTTGTGTTTTGAAGTGTTATTTTTCTTTTCTTTTTTTTTTTTTTATTTGAGACATCATCCAGGCTGGAATGCATTGGCAAGATCTCAGCTTGCTGCAACCTCTGCCTCCCGGGTTCAAGCAATTCTTGTGCCTCAGCCTCCCGAGTAGCTAGAATTACAGGTGCATGTAACCACACTGGCTAATTTTTTGTATTTTTAGTAGAGACGGGGTTTTGCCGTGTTGGCCAGGCTGGTCTTGAACTCCTGACTTCAAGTGATCCACCCGCCTCAGCCTCCCAAAGTGTTGAGATTACAGCCGTGAGCTCCTCTACACAGCCAGTACAGTCTCATTTTATACATAAGCAGTTTGTGTTTTGAAGTGTTCATCTCCATTTTTAATGTGGTTTTCTAAACTTGCCTAAATTTCTAATGTAGATATATACAGGTATTTTGTTATTTTACCATGTTATGAATTTGCTTTTCAGCATGGAATTACACAAGCAAATGAACTTGTAAACCTAACTGAGTTCTTTGTGAATCACATCCTCCCTGATTTAAAATCAGCTAATGGTGAGTTGTGAAATTCTTGCTTTTTTTACAGCTTACCACACTGTATCTGCAATTAAAAACATGGCTTCCTATCCTTGTTCCCATTCATTCTTTTTTTCTTTTCTTTTGAGATGGTGTCTCACTCTTACCCATGCTGGAGTGCGGTGGCGTGGTCTCCACTCACTGCAACCCCTGCCTCCTGCGTTCAAATTATTCTCCTGCCTCAGCTTCCCAAGCAGCTGGGACTACAGGCACATACTGGTATGCCCGGCTAATTTTTATATTTTTTGTAGAGACGGGGTTTCCCCTTGTTGGCCAGGCTGGTCTCGAACTCCTAACCTCAGGTGATCCACCTGCGTTGGCCTCCCAAAGTGCTGGGATTGCAGGCATGAGCCTCCATGCCCTGCCTGTTATTTCTTTTATTAATAAAATCTCAAATGGTTTCCCCAGGTCTTGTCCATGTGAAATTAATTATTGATAAAATATTGCTTGATTAGGAAGAAAATAGGAATAAGTACAACTAAACTGTAACTCAGTTTTGCTACCTAGTGTATAAATATACATTGGCTTCCTCTTCTTCTTTATTTGAAAAATGAATTCTTAAAAATTGGAGTACAGTTCAAAGAACTAGAAAATTGATAAATATTAAGGATATCTTTTGGCTGGGCGCAGTGGCTCACCCTTGTAATCCCAGCACTTTGGGAGGCCAAGGTGGGTGGATCATGAGGTCAAGAGATCGAGACCAACCTGGCCAAAATGGTGAAACCCCGTCTCTACTAAAAATAAAAAAACTAGCCGGACGTGGTGGCACATGCCTGTAAGCCCAGCTACTCCGGAGGCTGAGGCAGGAGAATTGCTTGAATCCAGGAGGCAGGGGTTGCAGTGAGCCGGGATCGTGCCACTGCACTGTAGCCTGGGAGACAGAGCGAGACTCTGTCTCCAAAAAAAAAAAAAATTTAAGGATAGTTTCTGATGTTTATGAATGTATTCCTCTAGATTCAGATATATTCTTTAAAAAAAAAAAAAAAATTTTAATGTGGGAAATTTATATACACCCAAAGGTGAAGAGAATATTGTAATATGCTCCCATGTGACTATCATCTAGCTTCAAGAATTATTAACATTTAGTGATCTATTCCTTTCATTTATTTCCCTACCACTGGAATAATGTAAAGCAAATTCCAGCTAGAGAGACATGTTTCTAATTCAGAATAGCTTCACTTCTGGGAATGTAGGTAGACATGCTCACCGATGCATGGTCCAGCTCATTTTTACTCAATTATATAATATGTGTTCCTTTGTCATGAAACAGGCATGAGGAAAAATAAAATTATTTATAATCCTACCAAAATTAATGGCTATATAGTAAATCATTATATAATTAACTGTGCTTTAATTACTTGACATTTTATCATTTTTTTGTAACTCTGATGATATCACTAATTTGGAAGTAATGATCCTTACCACTTAACTATGGCTTTCTGTTTTTTTAATAGTGAATGAATTTCCTGTCCTTAAAGCTGATGGTATCAAATATATTATGATTTTTAGAAATCAAGTAAGTAGCTTTTTATTTGTTACATGCTGCTTAATCTCTTTAAGAGTTTTATTATGTACCTTCTTGTCTACTGTGCAGTCATTTTATATCCACGTCTAACAAAATTAACAGTGATTTCTTTATAACTTAGAATTTCAGACCATGCTTAATTTTCCTCAGATGTCTTTTTGCAATTACAGTAATAGAATTGGGATCTAGATACTGTCCACACATTGCTTACAGTTGATTGTGTCTTAAGTCTCTTAATTTACAACAGAGAGGTGCTTCTTTCCCGCTTTTTGTTTGAGATGGAGTCTCATTCTGTCACCCAGGCTGGAGTGCAGTGGCTCCATCTTGGCTCACTGCAACCTCTGCCTCCTGAGTTCATGTGATTCTCCTGTCTCAGCTTCCCGAATAGCTGGGATTACAGACACCTGCCACCACACCTCGCTAATCTTTTGTATTTTTAGTAGAGACAGGGTTTCCCCATGTTGGCCAGGCTGGTCTCAAACTCTTGACCTCAGGCGATCTGCCCACCTCGGCCTCCCAAAGTGCTGGAATTACAGGCATGAGCCACTGCACCCAACTAACTGCCTGCCTGCCTGCCTGCCTGCCTGCCTTCCTTCCTCCCCTTCCTCCCCTCCCTCCCCTCCCTCCCTTCCCTTTCCCTTTCCCTTTCCCTTTCCCTTTCCCTTTCCCTTTCCCTTTCCCTCTTTCTTTCTTTCTTTCTTTCTTTCTTTTTCTTTCTTTCTTTCTCTTTCTTTCTTTCTCTCTCTTTCTGTCTGTCTGTCTGTCTGTCTCTCTTTCTTTCTTGTCTTTCTTGAGACGCATCTCACTCTGTCACCCAAGCTGGAATGCAGTGGTGTGATCTCGACTCACTGTAACCTCTGCCTTCCGGGTTCAAGCAATTCTGCCTCAGCCTCCCTAGTAGCTGGGATTACAGGCATCTGTCACCACGCCTGGCTAATTTTTTGTATTTTTAGTAGAGATGGGGTTTCCCCATGTTGGCCAGGCTGGTTTCAAACTCCTGACCTCAGGTGATCCACCAGCCTTGGCCTCCCAAAGTGCTAGGATTACAGCCGTGAGCCACTGCACCTGGCCTCTACTCTCTTATGCTTGTTGTTGGAGAAAACACTCATTTATCTTAGAGAGTTTCTCACATTTTACTTTTGGCTGATTGCATCCTAATGGTATACAGTCATCCCTCAGTATGCAAGGGGTATTGGTTCCAGGACCCCTGAATATCCCAAAGTTCATGCATAGTTAGGTCCCACATTTGGCCCTGCAGAATCCTCATACATGAAAAGCCAGTCTCCCATATACAGATTTTGCATCCCAGGAATACCGTGTTTTCTATTTGCATTTGGTCTAAAACAAATCCAGCCAGGCACGGCGGCTTGTGCCCGTAGTCCCAGCACTTTGAGAGGCTGAGGCAGACAGATCATTTGAGGTCAGGAGTTTGAGACCACTTTGGCCAACGTGACAAAACCCCATCTCTACTAAAAATACAAAAATTAGCCGTGTGTGGTGGCACACGCCTGCAGTCCTAGCTACTCGGGAGGCTGAGGCATAAGAATCACTTGAACCCAGGAGGGGGAGGTTGCAGTGAGCCAAGATCGTGCCATTGCACTCCAGCCTGGACAACAGAGCAAGAGTCAAACCTGTGTTGTTCGAGGGTCTCCTGTAGTTTATGTTGTCCCTCTAGTCCCTATATTTTCTATATCGGTAAATATGGGGACTTGATTAGACTTAGATTCCTTGGTCGGGGATGACACAAGAAAGCATCATAGGTATACTTTCTGTTTCATTTTATCAGGATATACACAATATCTGGTTGTCTTTTTTTTTTTTTTTTTTTTTTTTTTTCATTTTGGCTCACTGCAAGCTCCACCTCTTGGGTTCACGCCATTCTCCTGCCTCAGCCTCTCAAGTAGCTGGGACTACAGGCGTCCGGCAACACACCTGGCCCTTGGTTATCCATTTCTAATGATGTTAAGAGTGATCAGTGGATTCAGATGAAGGAGAACGTTACATTGTCAACACTTTTTAAGTAGCATTTTAAAAATTGAGATATACTTTACATAATAGAAGTTTTGCCATTTTATTTATTTTTGTTTTATTCTAATTTTTTTTTTTTTTTTTTTTTGGAGACAGAGTTTCCCTCTCGTTGCCCAGGCTGGAGTGCAATGGCACGATCTCGGCTCACTGCAACATCCGCCTCCTGGGTTCAAGCGATTCTCTTGCCTCAGCCTCCGAATAGCTGGGATTACAGGCATCCGCCACCACGCCTGGCTAATTTTGTATTTTTAGTAGAGACGGGGTTTCTCCGTGTTGGTCAGGCTGGTCTCAAACTCCCGATCTCAAGCAATTCGCCTGCCTCAGCCCCCCAAAGTGCTAGGATTACAGGCGTTAGCCACCGTGCCCGGCTTTATTCATTTATTTTTGAGACAAGGTCTCACTGTCGCCCAGTCTAGAGTGCACTACTACGATCATAGCTCACTGCAGCCTTGAACTTGTAGGTTCAAGCGACCTTTTTGCCTAAGCCTCCCTGAGTAGCCAAGACTATAGGTGTGTGCCACACTACCTGGCTAATTTTTTATATTTTTTACTTAGTTTATTCTTTCCTTCTTTTCTTTTCTCTTTATTTTTCTTTCTTCTGTTTTTTGTTTTTTGTTTTTGTTTTTGTTTTTGTTTTTTTGAGAGGTAGTCTTGCTCTGTTGCCCAGGCTGGAGTGCAGTGGTATGATCTCGGCTCACTGCAGCCTCCGCCTGTCAGTTCACGTAATTCTTCTGCCTCAGCCTCCTGAGTAGCTGGGATTACAGGTTCCTGCCACCATGCCCAGCTAATTTTTGTATTGTTAGAAAAGACGGGGTTTCACCATGTTGGCCAGGCTGTACTCAAACTCCTGACCTCAGGCTGTACTCAAACTCCTGACCTCAGGCTGTACTCAAACTCCTGACCTCAGGCTGTACTCAAACTCCTGACCGCCTCAGCCTCCGGAAGTGCTGGGATTATAGGCGTGAGCTACCCACGCCCGGCCCATTTCTTTATTTTTTGAAACACGGTCTCGTTCTGTCACCCAGGCTGGAGTGCAGTGACATGACCACAGCTCACTGCAGCGTTGAACTTC
Source organism: Chlorocebus sabaeus (assembly GCF_047675955.1). NCBI lineage: Eukaryota > Metazoa > Chordata > Mammalia > Primates > Cercopithecidae > Chlorocebus > Chlorocebus sabaeus. The sequence goes on along the minus strand of NC_132905.1, from coordinate 15,117,961 downwards.
TGGGCTCAAGCAGTCCTTCCACTTCAGCCTCCCGAGTAACTGGAACCCAGGCATGTGCCACCACGCCCAGCTATATGGCATTACTTTTAAAAAATGAATTGAGAAAAACAATAGAGAATACCTGCTTCCCCAGTTAGAGTGTGTTGGAATTTTGCCAATCTTAAATGGTATCTCATTGCAGTTTTAATTTATATTTGATTTATTTTGAGTTCAATTAAGCACCTTTCCATTTGAAGGGTCCATTTTCATTTCTTTTCTGTGAACTGTGAATTCATATTCTTTTGCCCATTTTTCTATGTGATTGTTGGTCTTAATTTTTAGAGAATGTTTAGTTTTTCTTCTGATTCTTAACGCCTAGGTCACTTTAATTGTACTAAGAAAAAAATCAAAATGTGCAGTCATTTTATTCCTTTGATGTCTTTGCCCAGTAAAAGTGGTGCCATCTTGCAAAATATTTTAAACACACAAGCAGGAATAAAACAATATGATGATTACTGAAATAATCCTCACAAATCTTAAAACTCCAGGCCGTATTTATTTATACATACTATACAGTGGAGGTACTCCAGGTGCTCCCTGCCCGGTCAGTCCCTTTCTCTCTATAGGTAATTACTGTCATGAATTCAGTGTATTTTACGCCCATGTAAGTGCTTTTCTTATACTTTCACTACATGTTTATGTTTCTGCAAAAATTATTTAGTATTCTTTGGTTTTAATTTTTTTTTTTTTTAGATGGAGTCTTGCTCTCTTGCCAAGGTTCAAGCCATTCTCCTGCCTCAGCCTCCCAAGTAGCTGGGACTGCAGGTGCTCACCAATTTTTGATAGAGACAGGGTTTCGCTATCTTGGCCAGGCTAGTCTCGAACTCCTGACCTCAGGTGATCCACCTGCCTCAGCCTCCCGAAGCGCTGGGATTACAGTTGTGATTCACTACGCCTGGCCTAGGTTTTAAATTTTTGTTTATATAAATGACATCATACCGTGGGTTTCATTTTTTTTTTTTTTTTTTTTTTTTAAAGACAGTCTTCACCCTGTCGCTCAGGCTGGAGTGCAGTGGCATGATCTCAGCTCACTGCAAGCTCTGCCTCCCGGGTTCACACCATTCTCCTGCCTCAGCCTCCTGAGTAGCTAGGACTACAGGCGACTGCCACCATGCCCGGCTAATTTTTTTTGTATTTTTTAGTAGAGACGGGGTCTCACCGTGTTAGCCAGGATGTTCTTGATCTCCTGACCTCGTGGTCCACCCCCCCTCGGACTCCCAAAGTGTTGGGATTACAGGCGAGAGCCACTGCGCCCAGCCTTTTCTGTTTTATTTTGAGAATGGGGTCTTGCTCTGTTGCCCAGGCTGGAGTGCAGTGGTGCGATCATAGCTTACCGCAGCCAGGAAATTCTGGACTCAAGCGATCCTCCTGCCTTAGCCTCCCATTACAGGCATGCTCCACCATACCCTGCTACATCATGACTGTGCTTAACATCGTTTTTGAGTTATTCATTTAGTACCTAAAGTGATCCACCTACCTCAGCCTTTCAAGTAGTTGGGACTATAGGAATTCACTACCATGCCCAGCTAATTTTTTATTTTTTATTTTTTTAAATAGAGATGGGGTCTCACTATGTTGCCCAGGCTGATCTTGAACTCCTGGGCTTAAGCGATTGTTCTACCTTGGTTTCCCAAAGTATTGGGATTACAGACAGGAATGAACCATGATACCCAGCAGGCTTTTCTAGTTTAGACTGATGAATGTTTCAAATTTAGAGGTTTTTAATGAAGATTGTTCTTATATTTGTTGCTTTTTGGGGGTGGGGAGAGGACAAAAAATGAGACACAAATAGGTTAAATAAGTTTTTCAAGAAATATCTGCTAGTGATAATTCTTAAGTTTGGTGAAATCTTAGTCTGCTTCTCTGTGATATTATTCTATGGTATGTTGATTTATCTACAAGATGTTATTTATCCTCATAGTTTTGTGCTCTGAAAAGGAGAATTTAGAAAGTGGAAATTGAACCATTATGTGCAAGTAAAAGTTTTGATCTGGGCAGCAGCATCATCTATTACAGCTTAAAAATAGCAAATTGTTTAAATCAACAGACCCTTCTCTTCCAATTGTTTTTTACTCAAATATGGAATCACTGCATTTAGAGCATGTATATTATTGTGTTTTTTAGGTGCCAAAAGAGCATCTTTTAGTCTCGATTCCTCTCTTGATTAATCATCTTCAAGCTGAAAGTATTGTTGTTCATACTTACGCAGCTCATGCTCTTGAACGACTCTTTACTATGCGAGGGCCTAACAATGCCACTCTGTGAGTATTTTATTCTAAAGTTTTTTAGCCTGGGATAGGGGCTGTACTGTGCTGCTCAAAGATATTTCTGAATGTTTTCATAATTTCACTAGCAGGAAAACAAATGTCTGCTTTTTATTCACTTATACTCTGTCTCATTCTAAAAGGATTTGAGGCTGCTTACCAGAATAGCTGCATTATGACAATACAATTAAATAAACTGGAGCCGAGGAAAGTAACTGGAATAAAGTTAACAAACAGAAATGTGTGTCAAAGGATCTTATATAGTAGTTAAAGAAACTCCAGACTTTATTTGGAGTCTCTTAGCAGCCAAGGCAAAGAGGGAAACTTGGGGAGTTAAAATTTTCACAGTGTCTATGAGATTAAAATTAAAGCAAGAGAATACTGTACAATAGTAGTAGTGGTGTTCTCAGCAACATCATGTAACAATTATTTTCATGTGGCTGTTTGCATAATGTCACTTATTTCTGAGATATGACCAAACCGAATGAAAGTAATTCACTAGGGGCCAAGAAAATAGCTCTTCTGGCCTGAACTAAGGATGAAATACAGAGGAATGGATGGTCTGCCTGTTTTTCAGGCCACTGTTCAACAGTATTATTTCTTGAAATTAAGCTTTGGGTAAGAGATGGAAAACAGTTCTAGGTTCTTTCCTTCATCAAGAACTTGAAGTACAGATACTCTCAGTGGCCAATTAAGAGTAGAAAGGACATCCTTTGAGGTGAGTCAAGCCAGTATCTATCTTCAGGCCCAGAATTTATACAGAAAATAGTTCTGAATCTTGCTCCACCTCCAAAAAAAAAATAAATAAATGATGGAGACTCCTGAGATTCTGAGTTCTGTTCTCAGTGGTAATAGTTACAAACCAGGGACAACTGTTGCAACTTTAGATGTTGTTGGGTTTAGCTGGCATTTTGGTTCAGTTGTATTTGGTTCTCGATGTGCCTTCTTAGGAGATTAACATGAGCACATGTAAAAAAATTATTTTCCTAAACTATCTATCAATTGTCAGTGGTGGGAGATGGCTCAGTTTTATGCTGAGAAGGGTGACATAGTGGTTGCCAAGGGTAATCCGCAGTGACAAGCTCAAGAGTTGGCAGTGACTGAAAGCTGTTTTTTCATCTATAGCTTTACAGCTGCAGAAATCGCACCGTTTGTTGAGATTCTGCTAACAAACCTTTTCAAAGCTCTCACACTTCCTGGCTCTTCAGAAAATGAATATATTATGAAAGGTAGGCTGTTTCCCTGGTGTGCAGACTACAGGTATCCAATCTCAGATTGTAAGGGTAAGTATAACCTGAGTTATACTTCAGGTTATACAGTCTATGAACCAGATAATATTTACCAAGGAGTAAGTTAGTTTAGGTATTTCAAAATGAAAAACATTATCTTGTTTACTGTTGACAGTAATCTTTTTTTTTTTTTTTTTTTGAGACGGAGTCTTGCTCCATTGCCCAGGCTGGAGTGCAATGGCTTGATCTCAGCTCACTGCCACCTCTCCCTTCTGGGTTCAAGTGATTCTCCTGCCTCAGCCTCCTAACTGGGATTACAGGCGCGCCCCACCATGCCCGCCTAATTTTTGTATTTTTAATAGAGACAGGGTTTTGCCATATTGGCCAGGCTGGTCTCAAACATCTGCCTGCCTCAGCCTCCCAAAGTGCTGGGATTAGAGGACACTGCACCTGGCCAACAGTAATCTTAATTTGATATGGAACCTCTCGTTACAGAAAATGTAGCAAAGCCCTTTTTTTCTTCCCTAGACTGAGTTTCTTTAAGGCAAAGAAGAGATCATGCAACATTTATTAACTGCATGTTCATCTTGGTAGGGGCGAAATGTGGGTGCCTGTGGTAGACTCTATACAAATCATCTTCTTACATACTGCCAAGGACACAGGCAGCTGTATGCATCCACAGTCCGGTGTATCCATCCACCAGGCACTACATTAGTTGGGTGTCCTGGTGCCAGCTCTGAATTTAGAGACAGTCTCAGTGTTTTTCACTGTTGAATCCCAAAAGCCTAGCACATTGGGTCATAGGAAGCACTTTTCACAGAAACTCCCTGATCCTTCCAGTCGGGATCAGAAATCCTAGAGTGGCTGTGTGTGTCTGGGTGTATGTTTCCAACACTGTCCTTCCCCCAACAATGATGTGTAATTACTGTTGTTTAATGTCTTTTTTTTTTTTTTTTTTTTGAGATAGAGTTTGACTCTTGTTGCCCAGGCTGGAGTGCAATGGCACAATCTCAGCTCACTGCAGCCTCACCCTCCTGGGTCCAAGCATTTCGCCTTCTTCAGCCTCCCGAGTAGCTGGGATTACAGGCATATGCCACCATGCCCAGCTAATTTTGGATTTTTAGTAGAGACGGGGTTTCTGCACGTTGGTCAGGCTGGTCTCGAACTCCTAACCTCAGGTGATCCACCCGCCTCGGCCTCCCAAAGTGCTGGGATTTCAGGTGTGAGCCACTGCGCCCAGCCTTAATGTCCATTTCTATGAGAGCAGCTAACTAGTTTGTGGTCTTCATTACTGTGTTTTTAGGGTATGTAAGTATACACAGTATGTAATACCTTCTCTGTACAGCTGTATGAGTGAATGAAATAATTATGCGCCAGCCTAGTGGAGGAGCACCAATTTATCCTCTACCCTTTTAACCCAGGTCAGGGAAAGATTTTCTCTAGGAAGTGATGTCTAAGCTGAGATATGACCTAACCGAATGTTAGGTGTGAGGGATAGGTAGCAATCTGTTGAAGGGTGGATGAGTCTTTGGCTCTGGTAAAGGAGGAAACATTATGTGCACAGTTCAGGAGGCAAGAGCAGATGGCTTTCTATCCTTTCTACCTGGCATGTATTTGGGGCTCTGCTTAGTAAACATTTATTTTGGAAATGTTACTTGTGGAAAGAGCTTTCACATATTTTTAGCTGACAAATTTCTTTTTCTCCCATGCTTCCTATTTTTAACCCATTTATGGTCTTACTTTTGAGCAATATTTTTGCAATTTGGACTCTCTGTGGCTTTACATGTATTTTTAGAATTTTTTAAGGCTCCTAATCTCCCTTTTTTTGAGTGAGGTGGGTAGGCAGTTTTCTCTTTCAGTTTCCTGTAGTATGAGATCATGTTTCCTTTAGGCTAGGGCTAAACATTTTCTGATGCTGATTTCTTTTTTTTTTTTTTTGAGAGAGAGTCTCGCTCTGTCTCCCAGGCTGGAGTGCAGTGGCATGATCTTGGCTCACTGCAACCTCCGCTTCCCAGGTTCCGGTGATTCTCACACCTCAGCCTTCCGAGTAGCTGGGACTACAGACATGCACCACATACCTGGTTAATTTTGCTATTTTTAATAGAGATGGGTTTCTCCATGTTGGCCAGGTTGGTCTCAAGCTCTGGCCTCAAGTGATCCGCCAGCCTTGGCCTCCCAAAGTGCTGGGGTTACAGGTGTGAGCCACCAAGCATGACCTCTGCTACTGATTTCTAAGAGAAAGAGACCCCCAAACAGTTCTCTCAGACTCACCTGCTCCATTCATGTCAGCTCACTGTTTCTTCCTCTTAGCCTCTTTAGTTCATTATTTTTTAAACCTTGAGCCTTCTAGAAATACTTATTTCCCAGCTAAATTTTGTTGCCAACCCCTGTCCTAATTTTAAAAGGAAGGGAAATTTAGATTATTTTTAAATGTGGAGAGCTATCTCGGGGTTGTCTAAGCATCTTAAAATTAAGTTGATGAATTAGTGCGCTTTTTTCCCCCCAGTTGCTCTCTTATTCTGAAGTTTAACTAAACTCTATTTGTTTTTGCTGTTTTTATATTTTACAGCTATCATGAGAAGTTTTTCTCTCCTACAAGAAGCCATAATCCCCTACATCCCTACTCTCATCACTCAACTTACACAGAAGCTATTAGCTGTTAGTAAGGTAATAGAGCCAATTTTGAAAGTGGGGTTCCTTTTTTATTTGCTCCAAACTGTTTGGGCCTCAGAACTCTTTGGCATTACGTTGAAGCTTTAGAGAAGGTCTATGAATTCTTACTGACGAGCCGCTAATGTACTTTTCTGAAAGTGTGGGCATGCTGCTAGATTGGAGACATAATAGCAGTCACCTTTAAGTGTATGCTAGAAGCTTGAATACATTTTCATTCTTATTACAAAAGTAACGTGTTTATTGTAGAAAAAGAAAGTGCAGATGATCCAGAATTACCTTAAATAGAGTTAAGTAGGCTTTGCACTAAATGGATATAAAAGAGGCTATCTGGACTTCCATGAAATGATAATTAAAATTCCTTTGTGTTTTCTTCCTTACTCTTATTTCTCAAAAGGAAAGTTTACTCTTCGATCAAAATTTTACAGATACTTAGATTCATGTTTATTAACACTGTTTTAGAAAATAAAGTATCAGTTTAAGGCTGACAATTCCTTTTTAGATGCTATTCTTGATCTTATGAGAATTAGATCAATTCATAGGAAGTGTTGGAGGGATTTTGGAGAACAGAGTGATTATTGTTCAACTGAGTAAGGGTCTTTGGATTACTTAGGGCCTTGAGGGATGGAGGGGGAAGGGAACCCAAGTCTCCACCTCCCATACGTATACAATCTCATGTTCTGATTCAGATTTGTATGCTAATAGCCTTCCAAGAACCTGTTTAAAGAAAAACGGGGTTTTGTTGCTTAAAAAGAACATAAAAAGCTACTCATTTGGGGGATCATCATTCAGTAGACATAGACATTGCGGCCCACAGAAGTTAAGGCTAGTGGCATTACTAGGACTTAGTATTTCTTCTCTGCAAGGGCACATGGGTTTAAGACAAGTTGCTTACAGCTCTGGGAGCTGAGGTTTGTATAAGCAACTCTGTAACTCTGAAGTATTTTTTTCATAGTGGACTTTGGGCCATTAAAAAAAATTCAGATGAACAAGTACTAGATTGTTGTAATTAGTGTTTTTTTCTTAATTTTGATTTTTAAAAAATAATATGGCCTCTATTTTAAATGTGTTTTATAAAGGTTAAGTGTGGATTATTAGCATAATTGGCTTTTTTTTTTTTAAATTTCAGAACCCAAGCAAACCTCACTTTAATCACTACATGTTTGAAGCAATATGTTTATCCATAAGAATAACTTGCAAAGCTAACCCTGCTGCTGTTGTAAATTTTGAGGAGGCTTTGTTTTTGGTGTTTACTGAAATCTTACAAAATGATGTGCAAGGTAAGTTAACGAAAATTATTTTCTTTGTAATGGAATAAAATTAACATTGCTATAAAATGCAGCCTGCCTAAGCGATGTGGGCCTTTTGTGTCAGTCATTCCTTCTGAAGCTCACAGCTGTTTTTACTTTTATCAACAGAATTTATTCCATACGTCTTTCAAGTGATGTCTTTGCTTCTGGAAACACACAAAAATGACATCCCGTCTTCCTATATGGCCTTATTTCCTCATCTCCTTCAGCCAGTGCTTTGGGAAAGAACAGGAAATATTCCTGCTCTAGTGAGGCTTCTCCAAGCATTCTTAGAACGTGGTTCAAACACAATAGCAAGTGCTGCAGCTGACAAAATTGTGAGTCAAGTTTTGATATAACTGTAATTTTATAAAGTAGCTTGGAGAAACTGGGGATGGCAGATGTTTGGAATTTTTTTATTTAAAATAAATTTAAGGCTGGGGGCAGTGGCTCAAGCCCACCACTTTGGGAGCCTCTAGTGGAAGGATCCCTTGAACCAAGGAGTTTAAGACCAGCCTGAGCAACATGGTGAGACCTATCTCTACAAAGAAAAAAAAAGCTTTTTAATTAGCTGGACACAGTGGAGCATGCCTGTGGTCCCATCTACTTGGAGGGCTAAGGTGAGAGGGTTGCTTGAGCCCAGGAGTTTGAGGCTGCAGTGAGCCATGATCTCACCATTGCACTCCATCCTGGGCAACAGAGCTAGACCCTGTCTCTTAAAAAAATGTAATAATAAGGGAAATAATTCCTAGAAAATGTTATGGTATGTTTTATTAGAATTCTGTATCCTTTAGTTATTTATATCCATGATGGAAAATTGTAAAAACAGAGCCAAACAGGTTGATTTTAAGAACTTAACTTTGGTCAGGCGTGCTGGCTCACACCTGTAATCTCGGCACTTTGGGAGACTGAGGTGGGCACATCACCCGAGGTCAGTTCAAGACCAGCCTGGCCAACATGGTGAAACCCTGTCTCTACTAAAAATAAAAATTAGCTGGGTGTGGTGGTGCGTGCCTGTAATCCCAGATACTTGGGAGGCTGAGGCAGGAGAATCATTTGAACCTGGGAAGCAGAGGCAGTGAGCCAAGATCACCCCATTGCACTCCAGCCTGGGCAACAAGAGTGAAACTCCGTCTCAAAAAAAAAAAAAATTAATAGCTATGTGGGAGGAATTTTTCCCCATATGTTCCAGAAATAAAGAGAAAAGGATAATTAGATTATTACAGTATGAACTCTGTTTTAAGACACATATCATGTTTAACTTTTTGAATAATTATTCCTGTTGGTTAACCATTTGCTCTTGGATCTCATTTCTTACAGCCTGGGTTACTAGGAGTCTTTCAGAAGCTGATTGCATCCAAAGCAAATGACCACCAAGGTTTTTATCTTCTAAACAGTATAATAGAGCACATGCCTCCGTGAGTATGACTGCTTTGTGCATTTATTCAGAAATTTTGTTAGGTGCTCAGAAAAGTGCTGAATTTATATTGTTGATTTTTTTAAATTCTTTAGTGAATCAGTTGACCAATATAGGAAACAAATCTTCATTCTGCTATTCCAGAGACTTCAGAATTCCAAAACAACCAAGTTTATCAAGAGTAAGTAAAATCATCTGGATGTTCTGCAGAAGTAATGAAAGAAAGTAGCTAAAACTCTTAGACTTTATGGTTGCAGATAAACTTTTTATCCGTTTTAAACTTTATGCAAAAAATACTTGGCCACGTGTGGAGGTTCACGCCTGTAATCGCAGCACTTTGGCCAAGTGAGGCGGATCACCTGAGGTCAGGAGTTCAAGACCAGCCTGGGCAACATGGCGAAACCCTGTCCCTACAAAAAGTGCAAAAAAATTAGCCAGGCATGGTGGCATGTGCCTGTAGTCCCAGCTGCTTGGGAGGCTGAGGTGGGAGGATCACTTGAGTCCCAGAGGTTGAGACTGCAGTGAGCCAAGATTATACCCACTGTACTCCATCCTGGGTGATAGAGTGAGACCCTGTTTCAAAAAATATATATATATATATTTTAAGGGCCTGGTGCGGTGGCTCTCATCTGTAATCCCAGTACTTTGGGAGGTGAAAGTGGGAGTATTCCTTGAGCCCAGGAGTTAAAGACCAGCCTGGGCAACATGGTAAGACCCTGTCTCTGCAAAATAGCCAGGCATGGTGGTGTGTGCCTGTAGTCCCAGCTACTCAGGAGGCAGAGTTGGGAGGATCACTTGAGCCTAGAAAGTTAAGGCTGCGTGAGCTGTGATCACCCTATTGCACCCAGCCTAGGTGACAGAGTGAAACCTTCTCACAAGAAAAAAAATAGTTTAAGATGTTTGTGTTCTCCAAACATTTAGTGTCAGTCATATTGTGTTCCAGAGGTTGGTTTATGGTTGGATACCAAAACATTTTTTCAATAGAGAGAATGATATAAAGAAATATAAATCAAAGAGAGATGGCATGTAAAGGTCTAGGATAGAAAGGCAAGTTTTGTATTTATTAGAAGGCAAGTATCGATGCCACAGCCTTTGGATGTTAATGATTATGCATAGGTTTATTTTGCAGACTTCTCAATTACCAGTTCAGTGTGTAAGAGTTCTCTGTGTTGATATTCTGCATCTTCTTTCAACAGGTTTTTTAGTCTTTATTAATTTGTATTGCATAAAATATGGGGCACTAGCACTACAAGAAATATTTGATGGTATACAACCAAAGTAAGTTTGTTTTTATTATTTTTTAAAGGAAGACAATGTTTTGACTTTTTTTAAGTACAAATCAGTATCTCTGTCTTACAGATGACGTTGTGGTTCTTGGTATGGAGATGGTATCTGTGGTTTTCAAAATATTCTTAGTTATTGGGTGTAAAGAAAAAGTAATCCTGGCCCAGCTCACGCTCGTAATCCCAGCACTCTGGGAGGCTGAGGAGGGAGGATTTAGCTCAGGAGTTTGAGACCAGCCTGGGCAATATAGTGAGACCCCATCGCAAAAAAAGAAAACACATCCTGGAATCATTTTTCTGATCCTCTAGTTAGAGGACCCTCTACACACTGGCATTCTCCACAGCCAGTGTTCTATATTATGTTAAATGGTCAGTGTTGTCTCCAGGAGCCTGCCTTATTCAAACTAACAGCAGAAAACACCACATGTTCTCACTCATAGGTGAGAATCGAACAGTGAGAACACTTGGACACAGGGCGGGGAACATCACACTCTGGGGCCTGTCATGGGGTGGGTGGCAGGGGGAGGGATAGCATTAGGAGAAATAAGTAATGTAAATGATGAGTTAATGGGTACCGCAAACCACCTTGGCACATGTATACATATGTAACAAACCTGCACGTTGAGTACATGTACTCTAGAACTTAAAGTATAATTTAAAAACCAAAAAAACTCTAACAGCAGAATTTTCCTTCCCCCTTTTTTAAAAAATCATGCTAATCTTCTCCATATTGTTCCAATTTTAGTATATGTGCTGCTAATGCAAACGCAGCAGAATTTTTCAAATGAGAAATACTTAGGACCAATAAAACTTTGTTTTTGACTTATCTGGTAGATATGCAAAGAATGTATCTAGGTGGCATTTCCCATTAGGGAATAAAACAATTATAACGAAAATAAAAAGAACAACTATTAGGGAAAATTTCTTTGGAGACGGTTAGATCACTGTACCTCAGTTATGTCTCAAAAATTCTACATTGACTAAAAAATGAATTACTCTGGAAAGCAGACCAGAAAACATGGCTTCCGGCAGTAGGGGATTTTGAGGAAATCTCATGCACTGCTAGTGGGAGCCTGAATTAGCATGATCTTTCTGGAAAGCAAAACATAAGGACTTTTTATCCAGAGCATTAGAATTGCCATACTCTTTGAGCCATATTTCCACTTCAAATAATTGATTCTATTAACGCATAAACTGAGGATTTTGCATCATTTAGAATTGTGGAAAGCTTCACTTCTAGCATGTTTGCAACAACATAGAATGGCCAAATTATTTTAAACAGCCATTAGCATTTATATACCTGCAGGTATGTAAGCAAAGACAGTTGGGAAGCTTATAACCCAAAAATGTTAAAACTAGTTGTTTCTGGGTGGTGGGATGATGGGTGATTCTTTTTTCACTTTTTGCTTCTCTCTGCCTTTGTTTTGTTTTGTTTTGTTTTGTTTTGTTTGAGACTGGCCAGGTGTAATTTTTAAAGAAAAAGGCAGAGAGGTCTAGGAATGGTGACTCACGCCTATAATCCCAGCACTTTGGGAGGCTGAGGCAGGTGGATCACTTGAGGTCAGGAGTTCGAGATCAGCCTGGCCAACATGGTGAAACCCCATCTCTACTAAAAATACAAAAAATCCGCCAGGCGTGGTGGTAGGCGCCTGTAATCCCAACTACTCAGGGGGCTGAGGCAGGCGAATTGCTTGAACCCCGGAGGTGGAAATTGTAGTGAGCTGAGATCGTACTGTTCCACTCTAGCCTGGGCAACAGGAGCGAAACTCCATCTCAAACACAAAAAAAAGATTATGGCATTTGGCTTCAGGGTAGAGGTGTGATGGGATTTTTTTATGTTTTGACTTTCAGTCTCTTCAGCTGATCACAAACAGCAGTCTTGTTATTTAGTAATTTATTATATTCATAAGAAGTAACTGAGTGTAAATAACATCTAAGCATTTTACTATTTCATTATAGTGATGGTCTAATATTGAGTGGATTTATTTTGCTTTAATAGAATGTTTGGAATGGTTTTGGAAAAAATTATTATTCCTGAAATTCAGAAAGTATCTGGAAACGTAGAGAAAAAGATCTGTGCGGTTGGCATAACCAAATTACTAACAGAATGTCCCCCAATGATGGACACTGAGTATACCAAGCTGTGGTAAGAACTTGGTTTTAATGTTTTTGTAAGTTATAGCTTCCTTCCCATATGACTGTAAAATTAACAAAGCTTAGTCTCTTGGGGGCCAAGAGAATTGTGGTCTGATCTCAGCTTATCCACAAGCTACCATCAGATCCAAGACATGATTTCTGGATCCTTCTGGGCCTAGAATGATCTTGTTTCCTGGTTCTTTTTCAGGGGGATTCATGGACCCCTTTAGGAGTCTGATCTAGGTTATCTCTAAGACAGTTTTATGACAGAAGCCCAACTAAACTGACTTATCTTTAAGGGGAAGAACTGAATAAGCCAAGAAAAGAACCATCTTAATTTAAAGGTCCCTTTTTATTCTTGAGACCATGAATCTGTAATTTTGTGTCTCTGAGTAATTGCTGCTTTTAAGTCTTCAGGGTATTTTCTTGACCTTTTTATCTCTTGCTTTCTTCCAATCCAGGACTCCATTATTACAGTCTTTGATTGGCCTTTTTGAGTTACCCGAAGATGATACCATTCCTGATGAGGAACATTTTATTGACATAGAAGATACACCAGGATATCAGACTGCCTTCTCACAGTTGGCATTTGCTGGGAAAAAAGAGCATGATCCTGTAGGTCAAATGGTGAACAACCCCAAAATTCACCTGGCACAGTCACTTCACAAGTTGTCTACCGCCTGTCCAGGAAGGGTATGTTCTACTCTGTGATAAATGAAGACTTTAATGGGAGGGCAAAAGGATAGTAGTTGTTCTGGTGTCTGTTTTCATTGGTGGGCATAATAAAACGAAATCTCATTGAGTTACAGCAAGCTTATTTTCTTTAATTAAAAACACTGAGCCCCTTTTTTTCTTGTATTATGTACTACAAATATATTTTAAGTGAATGGATTTAGGAGTGAGAACAAAGGAAAAACCCCTTCAATAGAAATGTGTTTATTTCCCAGATCGAAGTAATCCATCTGTTATTAAAATGTGGTAGCATTTTTTCACTTTTATTTATTTTTATTTATTTATTTATTTTTGAGACAGGGTCTCACTCTTATCCAGGCTGGAATGTAGTGGTACAATCATGGCTCACTGCAGCCTCAACCTCCCAGGTTCAAGTGATCCTCCTGCCTCTCAGCCTTCCAAGTAGCTAGGACCTACTATACCCAGCTAATTTTCTATTTTTTTATGGAGACAGGGTCTCCCTATGTTGTCCAGGTTGGCCTCAAACTCCTGGGCTCAAGCCATCCTTCTCCTTCAGCCTCCCAAAGTGCTGGGATTACAAGTGTGAGCCTGGCCACAGTTTTTTTTTTTAAATTGCAGCATACTCAGAAATTAATAGACCACAGCATAAACCTAATAATGGCTGTATAGTTGCATTTTGTCAGCACTTATTATAGAGTTCTTACATGTTACCTGATAAAATACATATTTTTCAAGCCAGACACACTGATTTATGCCTGTAGTCCCAGTGCTTTGGAAAGCCAGGGCTGCAGTAAGCTATTATGGTGCCACTGCAATCCAGCCTGGGCAACAGAGCGAGGTCCTGTTTCTTAAAAAACGTGTGTGTGTGGTGTGTGTGTGTATATATGTATATATGTTTTTCATTGTATTATTACGGAGACTTTCAAACATACATAGAAAGAGCGTAATGAAGCCTGCATGTACCCAGCTTCAATAATTACCAGTATCTTGCCAGTTTTGTTTCATTTGTTTCTCCTTTTATTCTCTGTATTGAGCAAGTCTTAGACATCGTATCGTTTCACCTGTAAGTACCTCATTCTCCATCATTAACCAGTAAGAACTTTTTAATTAACCACAATACCACTATCACACCTAATAGTAGTAATTCCTTATGGATCTATTCTTTAGACCTATTTTTGAAGGCATTCAAGCAGTTGAGTTTCTGGAGAATCTTTGGATGGTGATTAATGATTGGCTGCTCTTCCCAGAGCTGTGGCAGCTTTCCCGTGGAAGATGGGGTTTGTATTGGTGCACCAAGATCTCCAACAGCCAGTGTGTGTTTCCCATCTCTTGTAGGTTCCATCAATGGTGAGCACCAGCCTGAATGCAGAAGCGCTCCAGTATCTCCAAGGGTACCTTCAGGCAGCCAGTGTGACACTGCTTTAAAATGCATTTTTCTAATTGGCTAAACCCAGATGGTTTCCCAGGAAATCACAGACATCTGAGCACAGCTGCATTAAAACAAAGCAAGTTTTCCTTTTGAACTTGTCACAAATTCCATCTTGTAAAGGATATTAAATGTTGTTTTAACCTGAACCTTGAGCAAATTAGTTGGTTTGTGTGATCATACATTTATGTGGGTGGCTTCTAGTTTGCAACTTCAAGGGACAAGTATTAATAGTTCAGTGTATGGCATTGGTTTGCGTTGAATATTTGCACGGTTTGGATAATCTTAAATTTTGACGGACACTGTGGAGACTTTCTGTTACTAAGTCCTTTTGTTTTGAAGCTGTTGCTATTTGTATTTCTCTTGTCCTTTATATTTTTTGTCTGTTTCTTTATGCTTTTATTGGAAATGTGAGTAAAGAATTACTTGTGTTACTTGCCAAGCAGTGCACATTTCATAGTTTTAAATCTCTAATCAGCAATAAAAATCCTAAAATATGTACCTAAGAACATCTTAAGGACAGGTTTTCGGTGCTCTCTCATGCTTTTGTAAAAATGAAGAATTTCTTTAAATTTCTCCCTTTTCCTTTCCTGGACTCTATAAAATCCTAATTTCTAAATCATATAAACTCAGATTATTTAGTCTTTTTTAATATGGGGGAAGGGGCATTAATATAGATTTGGGACTTATTTACTAGAATTTTCTATAGCAGTTCCTAGGTGGCAGTGTGAGTTTTGGGTAGCTGACTCCTCTGGGAGAAATGCTCTGCCTGGCTTAATGGGGTGGTGGTTGAGAGTACTTGAGACTGTGGATGTTTGATCTCTTTCATCTCTGCTCTTTCTTGGAGAGTGGAGGTTACTTGGAACTTTTCAAACCCAGACACCTTAGAACCATGTCGTCCAGTGGTGGATCTGGCAAGGATGCCTGGTGAGGTTGGTTGCACTTGGCTCCCTCCCTTGGCCTGGCCTATGGAATTGTATAGCATTCGTTTTTGAAGAATGAAGAATCAGTATCTAAATTTTGTGAGGCACAGTTTATTTATGCTGGAATTGTTCATTGTCCGTTCAGTGTAAACTGGAACTTTTGTCTTCCAGCTCAAGTGATTTCTCACAGGAGTTATCAGTAACCCTCACTCCCCGCTCAAGATGGAGTCTTATTCTGTTGACCAGGCTGGAGTGCAGTGGCACAATCTCAGCTCACTGCAACCTCCATCTCCCAGGTTTGAGCAATTATCTTGCCTCAGCCTCTCAAGTAGCTGGGATTACAGGTATCCGCCACCACACCCAGCTAATTTTTGTATTTTTAGTAGAGATGGGGTTTCACCATGTTGGTCAGGCTAGTCTCGAACTCCTGACCTCATGATCCACCCGCCTCAGCCTCCCAAAGTGTTGCGATTACAGGCGTGAGCCACCGCGCCCGGCGATATCTTTTTTAATTTTAGGCACTTGACTCGAATGGTTTTTCTTACTTTGTTTCTTTTTGTTGTTTTTTTGTTTTTTTTTTTTTTTTTTGAGACGGAGGCTCTGTTGCCCAGGCTGGAGTGCAGTGGCATGATCTCAGCTGACCGCAACCTCCACCTCCCAGGTTCAAGCGATTCTCCTGCCTCGGCCTCCTGAGCGGCTGGGATTACAGGCACACACCACCATGCCTGGCTAATTTTTGTATTTTTAGTAGAGACGGGGTTTCACCATGTTGGCCAGGCTGCTCTTGAACTTCTGACCTCGTGATCTGCCTGCCTCGACCTCCCAAAGTGCTGGGATTAAAGGCTTGAGCCACTGTGCCCGGCCACTTGTTGTTTCTGTAATGTTGTGTGAGAAATTTCAAGCTATCTTATGAACCATCTACTCATTTAAGTGCTTTGTTGTTGTCGTTGGTTTTGACACTAATGGGAATACTACATTTTACATTATTACTTTGGCTTAAGTGGTCATTGGTGGAGATACTGAGATATTACTGGAATCCATTTTTAAGCCACAAACAACTTATGTGGTAAGTCTGGGATGGACAACAGGGAATTGCTGGTGATGGTTTCTGTATGTTTTTCACTCACATGAGCTCCTTAAGTATTTATTTGGCTTCGCTCTTGCTGAAGCTGCTTGTGAACAGTGAGTCAGTGCCCAGCAGATACCGTTCTGGAGGCTGCTTGATTCAGCATATTAAACTCAGATCGTGTTCCAGACGTTTTCCTTCTTCAGTTCAAAAGGCTGAGTAGTAGATGGTGTGCCTTTTAAAATAGTTACTGAACAGCAAGACTAGTACATTTACTTACTTTACCACAGTTCATTAATTATCAGTTTTTTTGTTAAATGCCTTCTACTGAAGTTGCTTATTCAATCATCCAAGACAGTTTTTATATCTGGCTTTAAAGATTTTAGGACATGGTGGACAGAAACTGCTGGAGTGGTTCTTTCATAAGCCTTAGTGACTGTAGCTCAGTGGTGATGCACACCACTGTGATCTTGAGCAAACGATTTGACCTCTATGCCTTTATTTTCCTCTTCTGAAAAATGAGCATATTATTCACCTTCAAGGTGGTTGTAAGAATGAGATGATGTATGTAGAGTACTCAAGCAGAGAACTTATGCAGAGTAAGCACGCATCAGGAAAAGCTGCTGGGGGAGCGAAGGACTTGGCTGGGAGGAAGCGTTTGTTAGGGAGCACACTTGCCAACGTGCTTGCATCCCTGGGAGGCGAGAAGGCTTTGTGGGGAAGAGCCCGGGCATGGGCGGCCCCACCCACACCCCAGGATGTTTTTACAGAAGGGAAGTATTGCCAAGTTTCTCATCAGAGCTAGGTCCGTTCATTCTCCATGGTATTCAATCATGTCTTTTAACAAGCTGATTTTTAAATAACTGAGTTTTAAAATTATTTTTATGTATTTATTTTTTTGAGACGGATTCTTGCTCAGCCCAGGCTGGAGTGCAGAGGCGTGATCTCGGCTCACTGCAACTCTACCTCCCAGGTTCAAGCGATTCTCCTTTCTCAGCCTCCCAAGTAGCTGGGACTACAGGTGCGCACCACACACCCAGCTAATTTTTTGTATTTTTAGTAGAGACGGGGTTTCACCATGTTGGTCAGGCTGGTCTCAAACTCCTGACCTCAAGTGATCCGCCTGCCTCAGCCTCCCAAAGTGCTGGGAATACAGGCGTGAGCCACTGCACCTGGCCATTGAGTTTTTATTTTTAATGTATTTTCTTTGTGGGAAACTTGAAAAATACAAAAAAAAATTTAAAAATTAAAAATCATTCATATTCCAACCTACATTAAGCATTTTGGTTCATTTGAGATCATTCTGTATATAGTTTTGTAATTTTTTTTTAACAGTATTTACTTGGTAAACATTCAGTGGATATATGTGATTTATCATTAGGATATTTCATTACCAGATTATGTAATTGTAGCCATTGTTGAATGTCTTGGAGGTTTTCTTATTTTGTAGACAACTTGAGATGAACATCTTTATGCATCAGTCTTTATTTCCTGAAGGTGGAATTACTGAGCCAATTTTCTTGTGCAAAGTTCATGTCAATTTCTTTAACACACCTTTACCTACACTGGGCATTATTTCTTTGCCATTTTGATAAGCAAAAATGGTATTTTTCCTTACTTCTGAGGCATAGTCAGATTGGCATTTAAGCTATTACATACATGTGGTAAAATTCATTTTTTTCTTTAACTTTTTTGTTCTTGAGAGGGAGTCTCGCTCTCCTGCCCAGGCTGGAGTACAGTGGTGCAATCTCAGCTCACTGCAACCTCTGCCTCCAGGTTTCAAGCAATTCTCCTGCCTCAGCCTTCTGAGTAGCTGGGATTACAGGCACCTGCCACCGTGCCTGGTTAATTTTTGTATTTTTAGTAGAGACAGGGTTTCATCATGTTGGCCACGTTGGTGGTACAGTGACAAGCATAGCTGCTTTCCAATTTATTTTTTTGTTTGTTTTTGAGACAGAGTTTCACTCTCCCACCCAGGCTGTAGTGCAGTGGCACGATCTCGGCTCACTGCAACTCTACCTCCCAGGTTCAAGCGATTCTCCTGTCTCAGCCTCCCAAGTAGCTGGGACTACAGGTGCGCACCACACACCCAGCTAATTTTTTGTATTTTTAGTAGAGACGGGGTTTCACCATGTTGGTCAGGCTGGTCTCAAACTCCTGACCTCAGATGATCCACCTGCCTCGGCCTCCCGAAGTGCTGGGATTACAGGCATGAGCCACCAAGTCCAGCTGAGCCGGGTTTACTTATTTTTAATAAAGACAGGGCCTTGCTACATTGCCCAGGCTGGTCTCAAACTTCTAGCCTCAAGCAGTCTTCCCACCGTAGCCTCCCAAAGTGCTTGGATTACAGACGTGAGCCACAGCACCCAGCACGTGTGCTAAAATTGTCATAATAAACAGGGATTATAACTGAGCAACAAGTTTCTACCCTACCCCTACTTTCGCTCTTGGAGGCACCACTTGCAACTAGTGCTGTCCATAGTCCTCCTATGGGTTTCTTCCTTCTTTACCATTACATTCACCTTAATAGGTGTCTTTTTTTTTTTTTGAGATGGAGTCTTTCTCCATCACCCAGGCTGGAGTGCAGTGGCATGATTCTGGCTCACTGCAACCTCTGTCCCGGTCAAATGATTCTCCTGCCTCAGCCTCATGAATAGCTGGGATTACAGGCACCCACTACTATGCCCAGCAAATTTTTGTGTTTTTAGTAGAGATGGGGTTTCACCACACTGGCCAGGCTGGTCCCGAACTCCTGACCTCAGGTAATCCACCCACCTCGGCCTCCCAAAATGCTGGGATTACAGGCGTGAGCCACTGCACCTGGCCTAAGACAACTGTTAATCCCTTGCTATGAAATTAAGGATTTAGTTTACATTACTACTCCTACCGTCCAGGTTTTAAAGTGTGGTCCCTGGCTTAAAATGTTGCAAGTTCCAGGGGCTTTTTCACTTTATGATAAAAAGGTGACACATCCTCAGCAGAAACTAAAGTACCCATATGACCATTCTGTTTTTCACCTTCAGTACAGTATTCAATACATGAAATATTCAACACTTTTTTCTTTTTTTGGACATAGTTTTGCCGTTGTCACTTAGACTGGGGTGCAGTGGTGCGATCTTGGCTCACTGCAACCTCCGCCTCCCGGTTTCAAGCGATTCTCCTGCCTCAGCCTCTCAAGTAGCTGGGATTACAGATGCCCTCCACCACACCCAGATAATTTTTGTATTTTTAGTAGAGATGGGGTTTCACCATCTTGGCCAGGCTGCTCTCGAACTCCTCACCTCAAGTGAGCCGCCCACCTGACTCTCCCAAAGTGCTGGGATTACTGGCTTGGCCTCAACTCTTCATTATTAAATTGGCTTTGTGTTAGATGATTTTGCCCAACTGTAGGTGAATGTAAGCGTTCTGAGCGTGTTTGAAGTAGGACAGACTAGGATAGTGGGTCGGTTAAGTGTGTTAAATGCATTTTAACTTACGATATTTTCAGTTTATGGTGAGCTTATCAGGATGTGACCCCCATCGTAAGTTGAGGAGCATCTGTAATAGCATTTTGTTTTTTAAAAATATTTAATCATCTTTGTCAATGTCTCTTGAATCCTCAGCATTGACAACGAAGATATGTCCCCACCCTCTGCCTCTCAGGCTTGCTAACTGGTGGGTTCTGCTTTCACTTTCACATTGTTAAAGGAGATGGTGTTTACAGTTTTCTGTGCATTATCTGTAGTTCCCTTTTAAAAGCTGAAGCTGATAAATACTTTTTATGACAGTGTAAACTAGGCTTAGTGCTGTGTCAAGCAGTGTGCAAAGATTACATTTCCCCCTCCCCATGTCTTGACTTCTGCATCCCTCCAGAGAGAATGAATGTTCATAAGGTTAAGGTCAAATGGAATAGAGTTTGCCTCTCATATTTCATCAGTTGCTCAAAGGCATTCCCCATTTTAACTTGTGTTTGGATCCTTTCTCGTGGTGGTTTTTCTGGACTTTTATTAGCTTTGTCATCCTGGGTATTACATGCCCCTGGATGTTCTTTTTACAGCCCTGGTTCATGAACCAAAACAGTTCTTGGTTTGGTAGGCTGCTAGGGCTCCCACTGGGGCCTCTCCATTCTGGTGTTCCTGGGCAGATGGGCCCCTATCCCTACTGGTCTGTCCTGCTGGTGTTTAGGGCCCAGACTTCCACTTTGCAAGGTCACCTTTCAGGATTCATGTGTATCCACTTTCCTGTGTCAGAAACTCCCTGCTGCTGACCTCCCCCTCCTCTTTGCTGTCATTAATGGCTTCTCATTGTAGGAGATAAACATATGCTCAGCCTAGAATACCACATGATGTTTGTTTTCTTGATTCATTGCTTTTTGCCTATTAGCCTTGTTGTTCTAAAGTAGTTCGTTTTTCTAGTGTGCTGCTTCTTTCCCCTCAATGACCCCTACCCCGAAACAGTGCCTAAATACCATTCATGCAGGCTTTGATTTGAGAATCAAACAGGTTCACACTCTTTATTCCTGAGAAGTACAGAAACTTACCGAATCTCACAGCTGGATAAAGCCGGGATTGAAACTCTGGCAGCTTTGCTTTTGTGCAAGAGGTGGCAGAAAAAAGATCAGCTGTGGTAATTAGGGCCCATGGGGCCGAGCATCATCACCCCGGGAACCATGGGCCTCGCTGGGCCAAAAATAGTGTGGTCCCTGGGCTGCAAAAGTTCTAAGCATTTCCGGTTTTCTTAGCTGAAGTTTGATTCAGCCTTCAACCGTGTTTACATTGTTCTTGTTCATAAATCCAAGGAACCAGGAAAGAAACTTACTAAGACTCAGAATTTTCAGGCACACATTACAAAGTTGCCAGCACATTTTCAACCACCCACCAGGTGCGCATATTCTCTGCATACAGAGCAGACACCCATCAGAGGTTAGCACAGCAAAAGGGCCAAGCGACTTCCAAACTACAGAGAATCTCAGGCCATCTGCCTTGGGAGGTCTTCTGGCAGCCATCACAAATAGACTGAAAAAGGCAAATACTACAAAGAACACAGTCTGAAGAAGTGACACACAGGATGCTGATAGACCCTTAGTAGAGATCCTTATTCGAAAGGGGCATCAGCTGCTTGCTAATCCATCCAGGGTCAGAAAGAGACTCCTAGTGAAGCCGCTACTGCATTCTAAGGAGTGGGGACAACCACCAGCCAGACTGGAGCAGCCCAGCTCTGAAGAGAAGGGGCTGTCACCTGATCCTGCCTGTGCCCCATCAAGCTCTGGGGACCAAGCAAAATCAGAGCTCCAGGCATACCTCAAAGCTCGCCTGACAACTGATGGAGCCAGTGTGTGCACTGTAGGTAAGGTCGTGATAGAGCTGCCTGGGGAAGGATGGAAGACACGTTAAGATTTATGATTGGATACGGGGCTTGTAGACAACTTCCAAATTACTTTTAAATTAAAAAACCATCTCAGGCCAGGCACGGTGACCCATGCCGCCTCCTAGCACTCTAGGAGCCCAAGGTGGGAGGATTGCTTGACCTCAAGAGTTTGAGACCAGCCTGGATACACAGTGAGACTCCATCTCTACGAAAAAAGTTTATAATTAGCTGGGCATAATGGCACATGCCTGTAGTCCCAGCTACTGAGTAGGCTGAGGCAGGAAGATCAGCCTGAACTTGGGAAGTCAAGGCTGCAGTCAGCTGTGATCACACTGGTCTGAGCCTGGGTGACAGGGATCCTGTCTCCATAAAGTCCCAAACAAAAAATAATTTTAAAAATTACTGGCTGGACGTGGTGGCTCACATCTATAATCCCACGCTTTGGGAGGCCAAGATGGGTGTTAACCTGAGGCTAGGAGTTTGAGACCAGTCTGGCCAACGTGATAAAACCCTGTCTCTACTAAAAATACAAAATTAACCTGGCATGAGGGCATGCACCTGTAATGATAGCTACTCGGGAGGCTGAGGCAGGAGAATTGCTTGAACCTGGGAGGCAGAAGTTGCAGTGAGCTGAGATTGTGCCATTGCACTCCAGCCTGGGGGAGGAGATAAACTATCTCAAAAAACAAAATTACTACTATACATAGACTGCTTTACTGTTGCCATTGCAGACCTGATGTTTGTAGGTTTCAGTGACTGTAAAAGAATGTGTGGATGAAGGGGTTTTTTTTGTTGTTATTGAGACAGAGTTTCGCTCTTGTTGCCAAGGCTGGAGTGCCATGGTGAAGTCTCAGTTCACTGCAACCTCTGCCTCCCCAGTAGCTGGGATTACAGGTGCCCACCACCATGCCCGGCTACTTTTTAGTAGAGAAGGGGTTCCATCATGTTGGCTAGGCTGGTGGTCTTGAACTCCTGACTGCAGGTGAGCCACTGCACCCAGCCAGATGAATGCATTTTTTAAATATTAAACTTAGGTTAGAAGCACATAATAAAGCAGTACAAATCTCCTACAGTTTTTGCTAGTGAAAACTGGGATGCCATTTAAATTACAAAGTCTGAGGAGAATGTCCTACAGCCTAGTTTCACATGCTATACTTACATGCCTTGTATATATACATTAAACACGTCAGTACAGCACACAAAGTAACAAATTCCAAGAACTCAGCACCGTAAGAAAGGTTTACCAAAAAAACGGCTATGCTGCCTCTTCAACAAACTCCACCTCCTATCTTTGAGTTAGCCATTGCTTCTTAAAACAATGTATCTCTTTAAAAGCCCTATTTAAGAACATTGGCCAACTCCTCCATTCTTCCTTCTGCCAATCCTGCTCTGAGTGCGTGACAAATCTAGTATTTACGGATTTGGAATTTCAAATAAGTTTTGTTTTTAAGACTTGCACACAGACATTTAAGCCCTTAAACCAGACATAGTGATGAATACTGCTTTTTATTGAGGCCGGGTCTCTGACACCCAGGCTGTAGTTGCAGTAGCGTGATCTCAGCTCACTGCAGCCTGGACTTTGGGCTCAAGCGATTCTTCCACGTTAGCCTCCCAAGTAGCTAGGACTACAAGCCTACAGTACTGCCATGATACCATGCCGGGCTAGTCTGTTGTTTGTTTTGTAGAGAAGGGGGTCTCTATGTTGCTCAGGCTGGTTTCAAACTCCTGGGCTCAAGCAGTCCACTCACCGTGGCTTCCCAAAAGGATGGGAATACAGGGATGAGCCACCGTGCCCGGCCAGTGGATGCTTCTGACATGTTACGTGCAAACAAAGCCAGACCTCTCGGGCCTCAGGTTTGCTTCCTGGGATGATCCTATTCTGCTGAACTCACACTGATCCCTATAAAAGCAGGCAGCAGCATCATGCTTTTGGGAATGGCCAGTATCTTTTCCTGTTGATCACACCAATCCCAGGTGTCCTCCTAACAGGAGGGATCCAGACTGCTCAGTGTCTGTCACTGAGCATTCACCCAGCAAAGCCACTTACAATAGCTCAGTGAGCCCTAGGAGGAACCTAGACTCAAAAGTGACACTTGTTTCTAAACCTAGCCACATTACTCTGGCTTAAGGCGGCCTGAAGAACGAGAAAAACACCCAGCTATGGGTGAAAATACTTACAGGTGAATGTTTTTGTCTACGATTAGCATTAAGATACTTTAGGAAAAAATAATGAGGAGGATGATACAAGAACAACAAACTCAAGAAAAGACAGCTATGAGGAAATAACCATTACCCATTAAATTTTCCCTTTAATGACCGTGAGGACAAAGTCATGACAGTGCAGTCACCACCTACTTTCTGGAAAAAAACAGTGCCAACATGGGAGTCCCAAGCTTGTCTGCCCTGATGACTGTAGGACCCGAGAGAGAGAGAGACAATCTCAGTGTTGGAGAATGCACTGAGAACACACAGACGGAAGGATACAAAGAACCCTGAGTATACAAATGCATAGACAGATCTGTGTAGATATATATACACATAGATTTCCTGTCCGTTACAGGGGTCTAGAAACAACACCCCAGTAGCAGTAAGCCCTCAGAGCATCCAGATCTTGGTTTCTAAATGCTGTCTTCTACTAAAGGGAACCAAGGCTCCTTAGAAAAATGGCTGAATCAGGCCAGGCATATGGTGGGTCACGCCTGTAATCTCAGCACTTTGGGAGGCTGAAGCAGGCAGATCACTTGAGGTCAGGAGTTCAAGACCAGCCTGGCCAACATGGGGAAACCCGTCTCTACTAAAAATACAAAAATTAGCCAGGTGTGGTGGTGGGCCTCTGTAATCCCAGGTACCTGGGAGGCTGAGACAGGAGGATCACTTGACCCTGGGAGGTGGAGGTTGCAGTGAGCCGAGATGGCACCACTGACCCCAGCCTGGGCAGCAAAGGGAGACCACGTCCCAAAAAAAAAAAAAATTTTATGCAGCAATTCCACTTCTGGGTACATACCCCAGAGTTGAAACCAGGGTCTCAAAGATTTTGTATACCAATATTCACATGCGGAAGCAACCCAAGTGCCTTTTTTTAATTAATTTTTTTTTTTTCAAGACAGAGTCTCGCTCTGTCGCCCAGGCTGGAGTGCAGTGGCGCGATCTCAGCTCACTGCAAGCCCCGCCTTTCAGGTTCACGCTCTTCTCCTGCCTCAGCCTCCCGCAGGCTGGTCTTGAACTCCTGATCTCAGATGATGTGGAGTGCTGGGATTACAGGTGTGAGTCACCATGTCCAACCCCGTGTCTATTGACAATGTATTGATAAGCAAAACATGGAATAAATACACAGAATGGAATATTACTCAACAAAGGAAGGAAAATGACATATTACAGCATGGATAAACCTTAAGGACATTAGGCTGTGTAAGATAAACCAGCCACAGAAGGGCAAATACTGTCTGATTCCATTTACAGGAGGTTCCTAGAATGAAAATCATAGACAAGTGGTGGTTTCCAGGGGCCAGAGGGAGCATAGAAAGGGGAGTTTGTGTTTCATGGGGACAGTTTAAGTTTTACAAAATGAAAAGAGTTATGGAGTTGGATTGTGGTGGCTACACATTATGAATAAACTGTACACTTAAAAGTGGTTAGTCTGGGCAACATAGCCAGACCTCAGCTGTACTAAAAATAAAAAAATTATCTGGGCATGGATGTGCACACCTGTAGTCCCGGCTACTTGGGCGGCTGAGGTAGGAGGAAAGCCCAGGAGATCAAGGTTGCAGTGAGCCAGGATCACACCACTGCACTCCAGCCTGGATGACAGATTGAGATGCTGTTTTTTAAAAAAAAAAAAAAAAAGTAGTTAATAGGATGGTAAATTTTCTGTCTTACCACAATTTTTTAAACATGCTAAAAGGACACAAAAGTCACTTTGACAGGTCTTCTGATGTCCAAATTTGAGGTAATATGAACATCAAATAAATGGTTGCAATGGATTGCAACCCAAACTAGGAGTTTATTAGCTGACACAACGAATCAATAGGGAGGGAAGGCTTCTCCACACAGGGGCGGGGTGTTGGCAGAGGGAACAGTGGACATGGAGGCT
Source organism: Chlorocebus sabaeus (assembly GCF_047675955.1). Taxonomy (NCBI): domain Eukaryota; kingdom Metazoa; phylum Chordata; class Mammalia; order Primates; family Cercopithecidae; genus Chlorocebus; species Chlorocebus sabaeus. The sequence continues at coordinate 15,092,090 of NC_132905.1, read as the reverse complement.
CATGGATGGGCAGTGGTGGTGGATTCAGATGGGAGTTGTCAATGAAGGACAAGGATGGAGGGTAAAGGTTTGGAGAGGAACAGGCTGGTCATGTGCTTTGAGGATGCCTCCCCACAAAATACTCCTTGATTAACAAGAGACATAGTGTGACCTGACAGCGGAGCCATCTGCCTGTGTCACCAACGTTAACAAACTGTGCCCCTGGAGTGACAGAGAATAGCGCAGCATAATTTCTGTGGCTTTCCGGCCACAAAAGTGCTGCCTAGGTTTGGTTACCATCAGCCAGACCCAGGCTGAGGGTGTACTACAGAGAGGCCTGGAAACTTCACCCCACTAGGACGTGAAACAGAAGCCGAGAGGACCGACACAGACAGGAGAAAACTAAAGGAAACACACACCTCTTGACAGGGACCCTGGACCCGGAAAGGACAAGATACTGTTGGGAAAGCTGGCGAGATCTGCATGGGGTCCACAGACTGGATGCAGTTTCACTCCCTGACTTGGGGGGGGTGGGAATATCTAAATTTCGAAGAGAGAGGGAGCCAGAGGGAGACAATAATTTCAGTAGAATGTACCTTTTCTCCATGAAATTATTTTGAAATAAAATTTTAAAAGTTAAAGGACTAGGTGCAGTGACTTACACCTGCACTTTGGGAGGCTGAGATGACAGGATCTCTTGAACCCAGTTGGACCGGCCTGGGCAATGTAGTGAGACCCTAACTCTCTCTTTAAAAAAAAAAAAAAAATTAATTAGCCAGGAATGGTGTCATGTGCCTGTAGTCCCAGCTACTCAGGAAACTGAGGTGGGAGGATCACCTGAGCCCAGTCAAGGCTGCACTGAGCTGTGATCATGCCACTACACTCCAGTGTGGGCGACAACAGGACCCTGTCTTTTAAAAAAAACATGTAGTAAAGAAAGGCTATATACTGCTGGGTGCAGTGGCTCACACCTGTAATCCCAACACTCTGCGAGGTCAAGGCAGGAGGATCGCTTAAGGCCACTGCACCCCAGCCTGGATGACAGAGCAAGATATTGTCTCAAAAAGGGGGGGAAAAAAAAAAAAAGCTACATTGTAACGTCTTACTATGCAAAGCTACTCATGGAAAAACTCATTCGGCCAGGCGCAGTGGCTCACTCCTGTAATCCCAGGACTTTGGGAGGCCAAGGCGGCCAGATCACTTGAGGTCAGTTCACGACCAGCCTGGCCAACGTGGTGAAATCCCATCTCTACTAAAAATACAAAAATCGGCCAAGCACAGTGGCACGTGCCTGTGATCCCAGCTACTTGGGGAGGGAGGCTGAGGCAGGAGAATTGCCTGAACCCAGGAGGAGGAGGTTGCAGTGATTCGAGATCTCACCACTGCACTCCAGCCTGAGTGACAAGAGCCAGACTCTGTCTCAAAAAATAAAAATTAAAAAAAGAAGAAAAACTTACTGTTTTTGAACTATAATTTTTTTACTGTAATATTTTAAACGTAATGCTCAATTAATTTGAGTGTGTTACCAAAGTTGCCTCAGGCCACCCCTTCTTCAATGGAGTGCCCAGAATGAGTTTTTATAAACAAGTCAGACACACAAAAGATCACATTGGTCGGCTTCCAGTGTCGCTGCCACCACGTACACTCCCTGCGAAAGTGCATCAAGTCAGGGCCCCAGGCTCAGCTGCTCGAAGAACCTTCAGTCTGGGGGAGGGTTGTGATGTGAGTCACAGGTCCATGAATCCTTTTTTTGTTGTTTCTAAAGATGTAAAGATACTTTTTCTCCTTTCATTGCTTTTATCCTCAAAATGTTGCATTTCCTTCTGCCCTTAGCGTTTTCCATAACCTTCTGATCACTTTCAATTATTCTGGCATTACACTCATCGGCTGGATTTATAGTGAAACCTTTACAATCTTCTTCCACTTCTTCTAGAATTAAGAAACGAAAACCAACTAGCCCACCCCTCAACCAGGCTGGAACGCATGTCCTCCTCAGTACTCAGTATGGTGAGAGATGAGGGTGCCCTGGGAAGTGTCCGGCAGTCTCCCCTCAGATCCCTGGGGTCATTTCTTTGGGTAGCAATGTCAGGTCTGGATGGGGCACAAGTCCCTACATCCAGGTACCCAACATGCCCGAGAGGCAGCAACGGTTCCCGCAGGGGCTGGCCCTGGTCCCCCACGACGAGCTTCCATCCCCTTACTCACATCTTCCCTTATTTTAGTTACTGCTCAACAGGACCAAACACTTCATTAGTAGCTGTTTATTGATCAATGGTTTGATATAAAGTTATTTCAGATCTTCAGATTTTTGCCCAGATGGAATCACAAGCATTACAAAGTTTTTTCTTAAAAATAAAAAAAGGATAGGGGCAAGTTGGGAGGGGACCAACCTAGCAGTAGTGGCATTTGAGAATAAATTAACAAAAAAAATTTAGTATTACCATTTATTGGTGACAAACACTAAGTTTTACTTACATTCCATGGGGAGAAAAATTCCAGCGTAAACAATGAATGGAAGCAGTACTTAACTCGCAGGGCTACCAGGCTTTCCATACGGACCACACGCAGAGCCTCAGTGCACACACTTCTGTGTACATTAACACAACATCAAAAGCAACACAGCTGTATAGAGAAATGTAGGTCATTCTTTTCAGCCCTAATGGAGATGTAATTAACAGTATCGAGCACTCTGGAAAATCAGTCTGCAGGTTTATATGGACTACATGGAGATCATATCCTGTAGTGTAGTGAAAGCTAAGTCCTCAAGAGCTGTATGTATAGATACACAATTTTTTTTAATAATCTTTAAAACAGAGATCAAAGTTCATTTAAGTCCTGTTTGCATTAACAAAAATAAAAATGAAATAAAAATGGAACCAAATGATCATCTAAAGTTTAAAATTCCTAAATTGTCCAATTTATACAACTGTGGGAGACTTATTCAAGGTTTTTGAAAGTCCAGGACTGTTTCAGCTGAACCAGAGGGCACATAATTTGCATCACTGAAATTGTCCTGGGTTAGTCAATTAAATAAAAATATCTAACCACATACACATGGATATGATCTTTGTCGGTTAGATTATTGATAAAGTCAGTCTCAGACAAGTTTCCAAACTGTGCTATATAACTAGATACAATTGAGAAACTCTCAAATGAAAATTTTATATAGTGTCATATCAATCAAAAGAAAATAATGAAACTAAGAATACAGATCACTGTTGGAAGAGAAAGCAGTGGTGATGGTGTGGGTACTGCAGGAGGTGGTGGGGCCATAGCACGCTAGAAAAGTTGGGTCACGCTGAGTAGGAAGCATTTGATTTTCTCTGGTGCTTTTAGCTCTGGGGCCAGTCAAAGGCCTCTCTCTGGCATGGCTGTCCAGGGTTTGTCCCAATGTGTCTGAGTGAGCCAGCCTGAGAAAGGGTCATGCTGTTTCTTCTTTCACACAGGGGGAAAAAAAGACCAAACACGGAGGTGCCCAGGGTGTGGATCTGCTGGTGTCCCGGGAGAACCAGCTGGCTGGGCAGCCCTTCTTCCCCACAGGCAGCTGCTATTGCATAGGGACCACCAGGTCACCAAGTGGCCGTCACAACCCCAGCACAGTCCAGCCCGGCCACAGCCGCCGCCTCGTGTCTGTTGTCTTCCCTGCTGCTGCCCACATCCTTTACCCACCATGTCTCTCGGCCCACTGGAGGTATCAGAAATTCCAAATTTTCAAAGCAGTTTCAGTATTTTCAGTATATATGTTGGGATTTTTTAATGGTTCATGGCCAGAAAAGGTTCAGCACCTCCCACACCTTTAAGGAAGAAAAATGAAAAGGATGCTAGTTTTGAAATGTAAGAGAATTAAAGTACTATTAAAAATGAAAAGAAATTGGCAAGCATCAGGAGTACAATATACAATACTAAAAGCCCCAGTTTATGATAACAAAAGTTTTCCCAGGATATGCCAGTAAATAAAATAAGCAAGGAGAGTGTGTGTATTTGCTGTCTCTGCGGGGGGGAAAGGAAGAAAATGAGGGAAGAAATATATGTCTATATTTGCATAAAGAAACATACTGGAAAGATACAGGAGAAACTAGTAAAAATGTGATCTATGGGGGAGGCGGTGGGGAGAATAGGACGGATGAGATGGGGGCTGTCTGAGGAGAAGATTGTACCTTGTAAAATAAAAGAGAGCTCTGACCATGTGAAGGTATGACCGACTCAAAAAGGTTTTTTTTGTTGAGACGGAGTCTTGCTCTGTCGCCTAGGCTGGAGTGCAGTGGTGCTATCTTGGCTCACTGCAACCTCCGCCTCCCAGGTTTTAAGCAGTTCTCTGCCTCAGCCTCTCGAGTAGCTGGGATTACAGGTATTTGCCACCACACCCAGCTAATTTTTGTATTTTTAGTAGAGACAGGGTTTCACCATCTTGGCCAGGCTGGTCTTGAACTCCTGACACCTCATGGTCCACCCACCTCGGCCTCCCAAAGTGCTGGGATTACAGGCGTGAGCCACTGTGCCCAGCCTCAAAATGTTTTTTAAAAGTAGAGCTCTCTGCCCAGAGAATTTGGAAACCTTTCAGGCAAAAGGGCCAGAAAGTAACTCAGGCAAATGTTTCCCCGCTGAGTCAGCAGATGGTATGAACTCAACACAAACGAGGGGCAACCTCCCCATCATCAGTGCCTCCCCTTCATCAGTGCACTCACACAGACATTGGTCCGTTTCCTGTTCTTGGCATCTCTGTACTTTGTTGGTCCAACTCAGACAGCAACTTTAAGATGTTCAGCGCAGCCTAGTGGGGATGGAAAGAAGAGTAAAGCCACAGCCATCACTTGGGACCACAGCATGATACACTGGTTAGGCAGGCAAGAGTTCCTGCTGCCCAGCAAACAGGTGGCAACTTCTTAAACTCTTGTACTACTAAATAAAACTTTGAATTTTTAATTTAAAATATAAATTTAAAAAATACTCAGTTACCTCATTGAATCATAACCTCTGAAAATGTTGTATTTTTCCTTCTAGTATTTTTAACCTTGTGGTAACCAGACTGTATAAATGTTATATCCTGCTTTCTAACAAAAATCTATCATGTATTTTTCTTTCTACAGAGACAGGGTCTCACTAAGTTAAGTTGCCCAGGCTCGTCTCAAACTCCTAGGCTCAAGCGATCCTCCCAAAGTGCTGGGATTACAGGTGTAAGCCTCCACACCCGGCCTATCATGTATTTTTCTTATTACGTTATCTTCAGAGACACTGTTTTGTTGTTTTGTTTTGTGTGTTTTGAAACAGAGTCTCACCCAGTTGCCCAGGCTGGAGTGCAGCAGTGCGATCTTGGCTCACTGCAACCTCCACCTCTCGGGTTCAAGCGATTCTCCTACCTTGGTCTCCCAAGTAGCTGGAATTACAGGCGCCCACCACCACACCTCGCTAATTTTTTTGTATTTTTAGTAGGAATGGGGTCTCACCACATTGGCCAGGCTGGTCTCGAACTCCTGAGCTCAGGTGATCCGCCCGCCTCAGCCTCCCGCAGTGCTGGGATTATAGCGTGAGCCACCACACCCCACCCAGAGACATTAATTTCATGCATGCATGATGTCCCATCAAGTAAATACACCACAGTTCGCTTAGATTTGTTAATCTGATCAATTCCTTTTCTCAGTTTTCTTATAACAGTAATTTCATCTGAATAGAACACCAAAGCAAGTGGTTTTTACAGCTGCCAGAATGTGGACCTGCAGTTCCTTGTTCTGGTGAGAGAGAAGTGAGTGCAGTCTCTGGGTGAGCTGCAGGATCCCAGTCGCCCCTCCAGACCAGCAGGGAAAAGGGAAAGGTGGACTAAAGCTGATGAGTTCTGATCAAGAGTGAGAAATCAATCCAATCAGCTACGACAAAAAGTCTTAAAAAATATGAACACTATCAAAGAATTAATTGTTCTCAAAGTCTACGGGAGAATCTTTCTCCCACCTTCCTCAGGCTAGTAACAAGCTGAACCAAGGCAGGCTCCACATAGACACACAACTTAACACCCTAATCCCTCACCCAAGGTGTGACGTACCATATCATGGCAGGACTCCACATCCTTGCCGATACCATGGCTGATCAGAGGTGGCTGAGAGGAGCAATTGATAAGAGATACAAATTCGTTCTTGTTGTTTTTGGGGAAGTCTTTGTATTCAACCTAGGGAGGAAAAGAGAGCTGAGGCTAGGTAGGGTAGGGAACAGCAAGTATGAGTGGGCTGAAGGGCTACAGCTCCGGGCCCCACAAGCAAGGAGATCACCCACTCTTCTGTCCAACTCAGCCTGACTGTGGCTATACCAAGACCTGCCCTGTCAGCCCAGAACCTTCCAGGAACCTAGGTGTCTGCTCAGAAGCCCTAGACTGGGAGAAGCCATATCCTTTCCCACCAGGCAGAAGGTGTCAGCATGATGAGTCTGTTCTTTGAAATCCAAATTTACAACACTGCAAGTGGTTAGAAGCTTTGTTTTTAGGGTTGGCTTGCATTTTGAAATATTACTAAAGGATAAAGAGGTTTCTCTTACCACATATGCTTACAATACTTCTATACCTCCTTCCCTGCCACCCTTCCACCACTGCTCCCCAACCCATCCCTGATTTAAGAAACAAAGTCCAAAGTTCATTTTCTGAGAGAAGCCAAAGGATGACTGTCCTGAGGCACAGCCATCACAGCTCAGGCCTGACAGTTACCTGGAATCCCTGGACTCTGGAAAGATAGTCCAGTTGTTCAGAGGGTCTCGTGAGAGGTCCATGGGGTACGTGGCCTGAAGAGATGTTATTCTTTAAAATGGTCTCGGCTGTGGGCGAGGTGCCCCCATACAACAACTCTCGGGCTATCATGGCAGTTACCGTGGCCTTGGCAGGATTTGGAGCTGCCCTGGTAAAATCTTTGGTGTGATGTCCTTGACTAACTCCTACGGCCTGGGCGACCTCGGGCACCATGGGAAGAATTCCAGCAGGCAGCTGCTGATGACTTAGGTAAGGCATCCTGAACTCATCCTCTTTATTACCTGGGAGGGACACACACGGTAAACATGAATCCACATCCACAGCCTGGAAAAACGTGATGACACCATCAAACCCCACGCTGGCCCTCCCCTTGGCATGCATGGCAGCGCAGGGAATCAGGGAATGATACACTTTGCATGCGGGACCTCACTGGCTGGACTCCTGCTGTCATTCAGGACCCATGCAAATCCCAGAATCACGTTCAGAGGAAGACGATTATTAAGATCACACTTACCAGTCCCATTTTCATCCCCAGAGCCAGGTTCAAAAAAGGTTACTTTTCTTCCATCCCCTGGTTTCTTTATGGGTGTCTTAAAAAAGAAAAAAACAAAGAAAACAAAAAAGGCCATGAGCATAAATCAGATCATTGAAAAATTAGCTCCTGCTATCTAAACCTACATAAAATCCAATCAGCAGTAACTGAGGCAATTGGCAGAAAAACCCTGCCCCACCTGACCACTGGCGCGCTGACAGACACCTGGGCAGAGCCTGCCTCCTTCTCCTAACGCACCCTCCTGCCCACACCCCTGCCCACAAAGAGCATCTAACAAAGTGCACTAACCTGTGAATGCTGAGCTGCACTCTGCACCCACAGGAAGACGGGAAGCATTTAACCAGAAAGAGCAGAGATGCTAGACAGTAGAGCCCACCAAGGTGGGGAAAGAAGCTTTCAGACTGAAGCTAAACAAATAAATCAAGAATATTTCCTGGAGCTGATATCCAATTAAAAAATAAGGTGACATTCCAAAATTAACACCCTTATGGGGAAAACGTTATTACCTAAGAATTCTGTCAAACACAACATCACCTTTCTACGAAGTAACAAAGGACACTATGAATGTCCTACAAGATTCTGAAATGAAAAACTCAAAATCCAAGTCTAAGATCTATACTGGTGGTATCTGGGGTCTCAGTCAGTTATTAACTGGCCACGACTGAAGCTGTTTCTCACTGTCAATACGACTGGCAGACATCAATGAATCAGGCTTGATTTCAAGTTTATCTCACCAGGACCATTCAGTGACGGGAAAGAAGATCAGCCTTGGCTTTTGCCGAGGTCCTGCTTACCACTTCTGGCAGACAAGAATTTTTCTTTTTACGTTCCTTTTTTGTTGTTGTTGAGACAGGGTCTGTCGCCCCAGCTGAGTGCAGTGGCATGATCATGGCTCACTGCAGCCTTGACCTTCCAAGGCCCAATCCTCCCACCTCAGCCTTGTAGCTCAGACTATAGGCACAAGCCACCATACCTGGCTGATTTTTAATTTTTTGTAGAGACAGGGTTTCATGTTGCTCAGACTGGTCTTGAACTCCTGGATTCAAGGTCTCAGCCTCCCAAAGTGCTGCGATTACAGGTGTGAGCCACCACACCTGGCCGTGAATTTTCCACAGGGGATTATTTTCATCTGATATTTAACTCACATAGTAAAAAAGAAATCCCAAACCTAAACTTTGGATTTGGCCTGTCTCTGCTGTCATACCATCTTATTTTCCCAGAAAAAACTGTCTGTTCCACAATTAACGAAAGCCTAACAGTTATAAATCTTTCACACAGGCTTCATTTCTAGAGCGCAAATCACACTTAGTAACTTCAATCCTAATCACCATCCTACGAATGGAGAGGAGCAAGCTGCCCTCCACAAAGGGTCCCCAGACCACAAAAATACTGACACAATCACGATCTAACCAGAGCCTACTGGGGCCAGTGGACATGCGAGGCCCCTCTGAGCACATTATGGTCCAAATGGATGAGACACTGCTCAGCAGCACTGCTTGAACTGCCAGGAGGATGAAGCCTTGCCTTGAAGCCTGCCCCTGGAGGTGCCCCAGTTCCCTAAGGTGAGGCGAGAGACCATTTTGCAATCAGAGAGCCTATTTTGCAATCAGAGAGCCTACACACTCACCTTCTCCTCTGACTTGAGTGCTGGTTTGGTGGGCTGCGCCTGCGGGACTTTGAAACCAAGGATCTCCAGCATGTTCTCGGCTGCATTGCGCTTGGCCACCTTCTTGTTGGTGCCCGCTCCTTCTGCAGTGTGGTTTCCAACCTTCACCTGCACGAAGAAGTCAAAACAGACCAGTGCTTAAACCTTCAGAACAACCACCAGGCAGGAATTGGTGTGTCTGCAAAATAACCCAACTATGGTCAGAAGCGAGATAACAGCAGTGCCCCAAACCTGGCCTCCTCGTCTGTGGGAGCTAATTATCAAACAGTCAGTAGCTGGATGTTAAACGTAGCTAGTATTAAACCTTTAATTACATAAGCTGATAATTATTTTAACAGAGGTAGTTTTTGACTGCATTTTATAATTATCTGTGTTCGAGGGTCTTTCCGGCTATTGCATTTGTATGATGGAAACAGTCTGTGATGGTGAACTACTGCACATCTCTTCTGAGCACTGTGATCGGAAGTATCACGCTGAGAGCCTGAAATCAGCCATAGTGAGACTATTGATACCACAGAAACATACAAATGCTACATATCAAAGATTAAGTTGTTTACTGATTGTCTAAACCTACAATGATGAAAAGGCTAATAAAGCAGGTTAATCTTAAAAGCATGAGAAGTCTGCAGCCATTACATTGTAACTATTACAAAAAACTGAAATATCTTCCCATCTTTGAAAATTATTATCTAATTTAGCAGAGAAGCCACTCATATCATTTACAAATGAGTGATATTACGTCTTCATTGTTTTTACTTTTTTTCTTTCTTGGGGGAGACAGGGTCTCACTTCATCACCCAGGATGGAGTGCAGTGGCATGATCTTGGATCACTACAACCTCCACTTCCCAGGTTCAAGCAACTCCCCTGCCTCAGCCACCCAAGTAGCTGGGATTACAAGCGTGTGCCACCATGCCTGGCTAACTTTTGTATTTTTAGTAGAAACGAGGTTTCACCATGTTGGTCAGGCTGGTCTTGAACTCCTGACCTCAAGTGATCCGCCTGCCTCAGCCTCCCAAAATGCTGGGATTACAGGCGTAAGCCATCAAGCCCAGCCTGTTTTACTTTCATCTTACCCGTTAACATAAATAAAAAATATCAACCAGCCAGGTGTGGTGGCTCACGCCTGTAATCCCACCACTTTGGGAGGCTGAGGTGGGTGGATCACCTGAGGTCAGGAGTTTGAGACTAGCCTGGCCAACATGGTGAAACCCCATCTCTACTAAAAATACAAAAATTAGCCAGGCATGGTGGTGGGCGCCCGTAATCCCAGCTACTCGGGAGGCTGAGGCAGGAGAATCACTTGAACCCGGGAGATGGAGGCTGCAGTGAGCCGAGATCGTGCCATTGCACTCCAGCCTGGACAACAAAGCAAGACTCCATTCACCGCCCCCCCCCCAAAAAAATGGAGCAAGACTCCATTCACCCCCACCCCCCCCAAAAAAAACTATATATGTTATATATATCTCAACCAGTATTCATGCTAGAACCAAAATCTTAAATCTAAAGTATAGATTTGTCAATGACATGAGCAACACCTTTGCTGAACTGGATAGTAATAAACCGTTATGTGTTGTCTGATTTTACAAAACTATCGTTGGTGATTGTCACACTGAAATATGTATGAAATTTACAATAAAGTGTATTATATATGATTTATAAATTGTGCTACACATCCTGTCAGTAAAATTTATAAAACACATGTATACATGTCAGTATAATTTATAACACACATCCTTTGTGTCAGTAAAATTTATAACACACATGTATATATATAACATACATATATTCAGCTTCTTCCACCAAACCACCCTCCCCGAAGAGCTGGATGTTAAACATGTTCCAGCACATCACTGCTTACAACCCCCTTCCAAGTTGATTGTAATAACAGGCACCTGGCTGCTAAAACGAAAGCCCAGGTCACAAGACTCAGAGTGTCAAAGAAACCATTCCCTGGCCTGGGACTAAATTCCAACCTGGCCATCTACCAGCTATTTCATCTTGGGCAAATTACTGATGCTCTCAGCAAACTGCAATTTCCTTGATCATTCTTTTCCTACCTTCTGACTGCATAGGTAAAACATACAAGGTCAACTTTGTAAGTTATACATTGCTATACAAGAGATAAGAATTCTGTCTTACATCAGAAAGCACTTAAATTCAAACCACAATTAAGTTAAGCTGCCTATGTGAAATGACCACTTAGCTTTGAACTTAATAAGCTAAGTACAAAGAAATATTCCATACTAATCTGAAGTGTCACCCAATCTAAGGAAGAGGCAACCCTGGATTCCAGACTCCACAAGAATTAGGAGGAAGAGGAACAGATCTCTTGATACTACTTACAAAATTTACCTTTGGAAAAGAGCAATGTCATAAACCTTCAAGGAGATGTAATGAAGAAAAATTTCACTCAGCACCCACCACCCCAGGACTCTCTTCTTCCAAATTTCGGTGCAACACACCCACATTCCCACCAGTGCACACAGCAGTAATGCTGGTGTGCAGACATTACATTCACATGTACTAAGTGTTTATTTTAAGCATTAAGATAAACAACTTAATCTTTGATATGTAGCCTTTACAGATTTCTGTGGTATGTTGAAGCTGTCAAATTATTGCAAGCCACAAGGTCTTAATAAGGATCACAGTTGGCTGGGTGCGGTGGCTCACGCGTGTAATCCCAGCACTTTGGGAGGCTGAGGTGGGAGGATCACAAGGTCAGGAGATCAAGACCATCCTGGACAACATGGCGAAACTCCATCTCTGCTAAAAAATACAAAAAATTAGCTAAGCGTGGTGGCACGTGCCTGTAATCCCAGCTACTCAGGAGGCTGAGGCAGGAGAATCACTTGAATCAGGGAGTCGGAGGTTGCAGTAAGCTGAGACTGCACCACTGCACTCCAGCCTGGGCGACAGAGTGAGACTCTGTCTCATTAAATAAATAAATAAATAAATAAATAAATAAATAAATAAGGACCACAGTTGCTGGCAGAACATGGCCACAGGATCCAGCCTCCTCACAAAGGTGTCCAGGCCTTGAACTGCCATCAGCCCCCAAGGCTGGACGTGGTCAGAGAGGCGCCCATCATCCGTGCCGACCCACCTGCATCACAAACTCCCTGCGGCGCGGGAGGCCTCGCTCTGTGAGGAGCATGTACTCTGGCTCCTTCTCCTTTTTTGCCTGCTGGATCTGGGCCAGTCTGCTAATCGGATTGATCCCCTGGCCATATTCTGGGCTTGTCTGTGGCTGAGGAACAAACAAGGCAGAAACTCTGTAATGTTATTCATTCCATGAACTTGGTCAACTCAGAGATCAGGATAAGAGAGGAAATAAGAGATTTTGGGTTGACCTAATGGCTCAGAATTAAATTTTTTTTAATTTAACATTTTGAAAATGAAAAGATGCTTTGATTTTGTATGACTGTTCTAGGTGGTTTTAAGTTCTTAGCAAACCAACATCAACATTTCACTATAACGAAACATCACTATTACTGCAACGGCTGCTTTTTAACATATTTCAACATATGACAGTAAATGGACAGCAAAAACATAAACCAATATTCCTACAACTCCCCAAAAGTCTGAGCTATGATGGGTTCCCAATTTTCTTGAAAAGAACTCAAAATCCAGAAACCATTTTTTAAAAAAAGCTCAAGCTGATGCCACATGGCAAGAAGAACCTCAGAATCCGTTACTTCCTTGTGGCCACCTTTTGTGCCAAGGAACCCTCATTCACTCTGCTAATCAGAGAAGTGACTTGCAGGCTGTATTAAGCAAAAAAGGGAAACAAAAGGGTATACATAGTATGCTTTTATGTAAGAAAAATTTGGATCTTGATACAGCATTAAACTACATATACTGAAAATCACAAAGTCCCCCATGGAATTATGTCCCCTTTCTGGGGTTGGGGAAGGGGTCAATATAATGCTTTCACAGATCCATTAGTGTGGCTCAAAAATCCAAAAGAAAAGGCACACAGAAAAATGCCTCACTCCCACCCTCCCGCCATGGGCCTCCTGCCTGGCACAAATCTCCTCCACCTTCAGAACAGCACCATGGTCACTGAGACAGAGGCACTGTTATTTCACCACGTGCCCCACAGACGGGCATGGCGTTCCTGCCCAATACCCCACTGTGATTGCCGGGGCTGTGATGATGTGTGTGCCCATCTGCGGGTACCTCTACTGAACTGGCACAGTGTCCTTATCTTACCTAACAGGTGGCTCTTGCAGCACCTCTAAGGGGTCTGGCAGGCCTGGGGTGTGACACGTTGGTCTCATCCCCTTTCACCTCGGGGACAGCAACCAGCCTTCTAAACCCCCCAACCATCTATAGGTCATGAAAACACCTTGTGTTCAGAAAAGTTCTCACCTTGACTATGGGTTTTGTTTTCTTTTTGATTCTGGGCTTTACTCGTTCAACTGCAGGCAGGGGCGGTAACTTCTTCAGCTCCTCAAGAACAGCTATGGCGGCGTTTTTCTTTGAAATCTTCTTGCTTTTCCCTTCACCTTCCCCCACAAACTCCCCAACCGAAACCTTGGTCACAAAGTTCTTCATGTGGGGTGGGCCACTCTCCCGGGCCACCTGTTTCAGAGGGAAAGACTGAGTGAAAGCGGACAGACACTTATTAAAAGCTGCAAGGCACACTGGCTGGCACACTTCACACAGACAAAGGGAAGGGGAATCAAGGACAAGGCCTACTAAATGAAATGAAGCAGGGATCATTTCAAATGCTTTCTCGCCTTTTTCTTACTTCTCAAACTGGTTTATGCTCTTGAGTCTGGTGAGTCCCAAACAGTCAGGCATGAAAGAAGACGACCTTTTTACTCCCATGCCCCTGGCTCGCAGGCTGTCCTGAGTTTAGTGTGGTCCAGTGCAACTGGCAAAAAGAAAGCTTGCCCAGCAAAGCCCAGAAACAAATGCAGCACAAATGCTCAAGTTTAATATCTGCTCTGAGCCTCCAGCCAGGACTAGGCCTACTAAATACTGGCTGCTATGTGGCCACAAAAGAGAAGGAGGCAAATCTCTAAGCACTGATAAAGAGGGATTCCCCGCACACATTAAGTTAAAAAAAAAAAAAAAAAAAAAAATCAAACTACAAAAGAGTGTATATGGTATGGTAGCTTTAGTTTAAGAAAAAAAAAGGACTTTATATAAATATCTACACATACATAAACAGACACATGTTTATAAGCTCATTTATGGAAAAAAAAAAAAGAGGAAGGATAAAGAAATCAATGGGCTGGACGTGGTAGCTCACACCTGTAATGCCAGCACTTTGGGAGACTGAAGCAGGTGGATCACTTGAGGTCAGGAGTTCAAGATCAGCCTGGCCAACATGGTGAAACCCCGTCTCTACTAAAAATACAAAAATTAGCTAGGGGTGGAGGTGCACCCCTGCAATCCCAGCTACTTGGGAGGCTGAGGCACAAGTATCCCTTGAACATGAGAGGCAGAGGTTGCGGTGATCCAAGATCACAACACTGCACTCCAGCCTGAGTTGGACAGAGTAAGACCCTGTCTCAAAGGGGAAGAAAAAAAAAAAAAAGCAAGCATTGGGCCGGGCGCGGTGGCTCCCGCCTGTAATCCCAGCACTTTGGGAGGCCGAGGTGGGCGGATCACGAGGTCAGGAGATCAAGACCATTCTGGCTAAGACAGTGAAACCCCGTCTCTACTAAAAATACAAAAAAAAATTAGCCGGGCATGGTGGTGGGCACCTGTAGTCCCAGCTACTCGGGAGGCTGAGGCAGGAGAATGGTGTGAACCCGGGAGGTGGAGCTTGCAGTGAGCTGAGATTGCGCCACTGCACTCCAGCCTGGGCAAAAGGGTGACGACGCTCCATCTCAAAAAAAAAAAAAAAAAAAAAGCAAGCAACGAAATTAGTTACCTACAACAGGTGTGAGGGATTAGGGCAGAGAGACAGGGGATGAGATGGGAATGATAGTTTTGACTTCTGGAAGCATTTACTGTTTTACATATTAAATAAATAAAACTAAGGCAACAAAGATGGGAAAAGAACCTAAAACAGCTGCATATTAAAGTGATTACAATCTCAAAATGGACCAAAGACCTACACAGAGGCGCTAACATGCACAATTCTCAGAAGCAAACATAGGCGAATCTTCATGACTCTGGGTTTGGCAACTGGTTTTTAAGATATGACACTAAAAGCACAGTCAACAAGAGGGAAAAAAAACAAGTCATGCTTAATCAAACTTTAAAACTTTTGTGTATCATGGACATTATCAGGAAAGTGATTACAATCACATAGACAGAAAAATCAGGCTGGGCAGGGTGGCTCGTGCCTGTAATCCCAACGCTCTGGGAGGCCAGGGTGGGAGGATCACTTCAGTTCAGAAGTTCAAGACAAGCCTGGCCAACATAGCAAGACCTTGACCTACAAAAATAAAAACAAAATTAGCCAGGTGTGGTGGTGTGCCCCTGTATGTAGTCCTAGCTACGTGGGAGGCTAAAGCAGGAGGATCACCTGAGCCCAGGAGATCAAGGCTACAGTGAGCTATGATCGCACCACTGCACCCCAGTCTAGGCAACAGAGCAAAACCTCACCTCAAAAAGTTAAAAAAAAAAAAAAAAATCTAACCGACATTAGCCAAGACACTCAAAAAAAGAAAAACAAAGTTAGAAGACTTACACTACCAGATTTTAAAACTTCCTATAAAATCACAACAGCTAGCATATGGTTTTGTGTAAGGATAAAAGATCAACAAAACGGCATGAAAAAGACCTGCATATACAAGGTCACTCAATTTTTGGCAAACACACCAAAACAAATTAAAAATCTCTCTTAAAAAATAGTACCAAAGCAACTAACTAGATACCTCACGGAGCGGGGGGAAAAAGAAAAAAAGAAAAAAAAAAAAAAATCAAACCATCATCTCTAACTCATACCACAAACAAAAATTAATTAGACCTAGGATCACTTAAATGTGATCCAAACTAAAACTACAAAGATTTTAGAACAGGAGAAAGCCTCAAGCTGTAAGGCTGACAAAGAGTTGAACACAAAATATATCCACCATAAAGACAAAAGAAAGAAATTCCTCAAAATTAAAAACCACTGGCCAGGTGTGGTGGCTCATGCCTGTAATCCCAGAACTTTGGGAGGCCAAGGTGGGCAGATCACAAGGTCAGGAGTTCGAGATCAGCCTGACCAACACAGTGAAACCCCATTGCTACTAAAAATATAAAAAATTAGCTGAGTGTGGTGGCAGGCACCTGTAATCCCAGCTACTCAGGAGGCTGAGACAGGAGAATTGGTTGAACCCGAGAGACGGAGGTTGCAGTGAGCTGAGGTAGTACCACACTGCACTCCAGCCTGGGCAACAAGAGCGAAACTCCGTCTCAAAAATAAATAAATAAATAAATAATAAAATAAAATAAAATAAAACAGCTCATCAAAAGACATTTAACAAGTAAAAAAGGGGGCCGGGCACAGTGACTCACGCCTGTAATCCCAACACCTTGGGAGGCTGAGGCAGGTGGATCACCTGAGGTCAGGAGTTTGAGACCAGCCTGGCCAACATAGTGAAACCACGTCTCTACTAAAAATACAAAAAGTAGCTGGGTGTGGTGGCACGTGACTGTAATCCCAGCTACTTAAGAGGCTGAGACAGGAGAACTGCTTGAACCCAGGAGGCGGAGGTTGCAGTGAGCCAAGATCACGCCACTGCATTCCAGCCTGGGCGACAGAGCAAGACTCTGTTTCAAAAAAGAAAAAAAAGAAAAAAAAAGAAAAAAAAAGTAAAAAAGGGGCCAGGCACAGTGGCTCACTCCTGTAATCCCAGAACTTTGAGAAGGCCAAGGCGGGCAGATAGCTTGAATCCAGGAGTTTGAGGCCAGCCTGGGCAACATGGCAAAACCTCGTCTCTACAAAAAAATACAAAAATTGGCCGGACTCGGTGGCTCATGCCTGTAATCCCAGCACTTTGGGAGGCCGAGGCGGGTGGATCACCTGAGGTCGGCAGTTTGAGACCAGCCTGACCAACATGGAGAAACCCTGTCTCTACCAAAAACACAAAACTACCCAGGCGTGGTGGCGCATGCCTGTAATCCCAGCTACTAGGGAGGCTGAGGCAGGAGAATCACATGAACCCAGGAGGCAGAGGCTGCAGTGAGCCAAGGTCACTCCAGCCTGGGCAACAAGAGCAAAACTCTGTCTCAGAGGAAAAAATACAAATACAAATACAAATATTAGCCCAGCATGGTGGCATGTGCCTGTAGCCCCAGCTACTTGGGAGGCTGAGGTAGCAGGATCGCTTGAGCTCAGGAGGTCAAGGTTGCAGTGAGGTGAGATCGTGCCACAGAACTGCAGCCCAGGTACAAAGTGAGCTCTTTTCTCAAAAATCAAATAAAATAGTGATTTCAAAATATACATATTTCCTAGCTCTATTCCTAACAAGGCCTAGGAGCCATGTCTCTCCAACAGGAACAAGCATGCTAGCACTCTGTCCTGTCTCTACACACAACTCCCAATTAGAAGGAACCGGAACTTCTTGGAGGAATGGCCAAGACTGTTTCTATTAGAAATTTCTGTTTCCATTGGGGCTAAAGCTAAAGCAGGGAAAGTTCAAAGTGGGGCTAAAACATTTTATTGTATCAGAAAGCATGGAAGTTCTCAAAATGTGAAGAGGGGAGGTACAAAGGTTATTTAATAAAGGACTGTCTTGGCCAGGCGTGGCGGCTCAAGTCTGTAACCCAGCCTCGGCGACAAGAGCAAAACTCTGTCTCAAAAGGAAAAAAAAAAAAAAAAAAAGACTGTCTCTTCAATAAACAGTGCAGGCACAATCAGACATCCAAATACAAAAAAAAAAAAAAAGTCCCTTATGTCACAGTATATATGAAAACTAACTTGAATCATAAACCTAAATTTAAGAGCTAAAACTAAAATTTCTAAGGAAAATGACTTTAGGTTAGCCAAACATATTTTAGCACACAAAAATTTGATGGCCAGGCGTGGTGGCTCACGCCTGTAATCCCAGCACTTTGGGAGGCCGAGGCGGGCGGATCACGAGGTCAGGAGATGGAGACCATCCTGGCTAACATGGTGAAACTCTGTGTCTACTAAAAATACAAAAAAAAAAGTAAAAAGCTGGGCGTGGTGGCGAGCGCCTGTAGTCCCAGCTATTCGGGAGGCTGAGGCCAGAGAATCGCTTGAACCCAGGAGGCACTTGAATCCTGAGGTAGGAGAATGGCATGAACCCGGGAGTGGAGGCTGCAGTGAGCCGAGATCGCACCACTGCACTCCAGCCCGGGGGACGGAGCAGGACTCCGTCTCAAAAAAAAAAAAAAATTGACAAACCACACCTCACCAAAATTCAGTACTTCCACTCTTTGAAAGTCACTTAAAATCAAACGACAAGCCACAGACTTAGAGAAAATATCTGCAAAATACTTATCTGAGAAAAAACCTGAATTCAGAATATATATAGAACCTCCAAAACTCAGTAACAAAAAGACACTCAAAAAAACTGACAAGACACGAACCTACATTTCATCAAAGAAAATAGTAAAATAATAACACGAAAAGAAGCTCAGTATTGCAGTCTTTATGGAGACATATAAATTAAAACCACAACAAGATACTACTGTCCACCTGCTAGAATGACTAAAAAAATTATTATTATTTTTTGAGACGGAGTCTCACTCTGTCCACCCAGGCTGGAATGCAGAGGCGCGATCTCGGCTCACTGCAACCTCTGGCTCCTGGGTTCAAGCAATTCTCCTCCCTCAGCCTCCCAAGTACCTGGGACTACAGGTGCGCACAACCATGCCCAGCTAATTGTTGTATTTTTAGTAGAGAAGGAGTTACACCATGTTGGCCAGGCTGGAATGACTAAAATTTTAAAAGCTGACAATACCCAAGTGTTGGTGAGGATGTAGAGCAACTAAAACTCTCTCATATCGTGCAGGTGAAGTGCACAACGATACATGTGGTTTAGAAAACAGTTTGGCAACTTTTTTTTTTTTTTAAACAAAGTCTCGCTCTGTTGCCCAGGCTGGAGTGCAGTGGCACGATCTTGGTTCACCACCGTAACCTCTAACTCCCATGTTCAAGCGAATTCTCATGCCTCAGTCTCCTGAGTAGCTGGGATTACAGGCACATGCCACCATGCCTGACTAATTTTTTTATTTTCAGTAGAGACGAGGTTTCACTTTGTTGGCCAGGCTGGTCTCAAACTCCTGACCTCAAGTGATCCGCCCACCTTGGCTTCCCAAAGTGCAGGGATTACAGGCTTGAGCCCATGAACCCAGACAACTTCTTACAAAGATATTTATTTATCATGTAACTCAGCAAATCCACTCAAGTATTTATTCAAGAAAAATGAAAACATTGTCTCCATAGATGCATATGTTTACTGTAGATTTACTAACAATCACCAAAAACTCAAAACAATACAAATCTTCAACTGGTAAATAGATAAATACCTTGTAGTGTGTACACACCATGTAACACTCTTGGTGATAAAAAGGAACAAACTACTGAAACACAACAGCATGAATAATGACTCCAAGCTAAGTTAAAGAAGCCAGACAAAAGGCAATGTACTCTATTTTTTCATTTATGTAATATTCTTAAAAAGGCAACACTATAGGGACAGAATGAGATCAGTGCTTGCCAGAGCCTGAGGATAGAGGGGAGAGACTGACTGCAGAGGGACACAGGGAAATTTACTGGGTGAGAGATGTTCTATTTTGACTATGGTGCTGGTCACAGAACCATATACACTTATCAAAACACATCAAACTGTGCACTTACACAGGGTGACTTTCACTGTAAATTATACCGCAAGAAGCCTGACCACCCCTTCATCCAAAAAAAACCACTGATGGGGGCATGTTAAAGGGCACAAGGACCAATTTAAAGGACAATTTGGACATCAAAATGGGTGACAGTAACAATGGAGTAACACTTTGGGTAAAAAAAAAAAAAAAAAAAAGCAGCAATGCATCTATACTGATAAAATTAACTATAAGAGGGGAGGAAGGAAACTTTTTTCTTTACTGTAGAATGCCAGCCTGGAAATGCAAAAAATCATCATTTTGACATCTACCACAGTGACAATCAGTGCCCGCAAGAATCGTCAAGATCCCTGGGGCCGGGTGTGGTGGCTCACACCTATAATCCCAGCACTCTGGGAGGCCAAGGTGCATGCCTAATCCTAGCTACTTGGGAGGCTGAGGCAGGAGAATCGTTCGAACCCAGGAGGCAGATGTTGCAGTAAGCTGAGATCATATCACTGCACTCCAGCCTGGGCAACAGAGCGAGACTCCGTCCAAAAAAAAAAAAGATTGCTGGAACCACCGGGGAGAAGGATCAATATCACTCCCATGGCGATCCTGCCAAAAATGCATAACTAGACCTAATTATGAGTAATCCATCAGAAATACCCAAATTGAGGGCCACTGTACAAAAATAACTGACCTTTAAACGTGTCAATGTCATGAAATACAGAGAAAGGCTGACAAAGTACTGCAGATACTAAAGATACTGCAGAGGCTAAAGAGAGACGTCAGCTAAGTGCAAGGTCTGAGTCTGCATCAGACACTAGAGCGGGAGAAACATTTCTATAAAGGACATTATTGAGACAACTGGTGAAACGTGATTATAGGATGTGTATTAGGTAACAGTACTATAGCAATGCTAAATTGCCTCTACTTAATAGATTGTGGTTAAGAGTATGTCCTTGCTCTTAAGAGATACATGTTGAAATATTAGGAGTTAAAGAGTGTATCTGCCACTTTCTGTCAATCCAGCAAAGTAAAAAACAGAAAATAAAATAATATGTATATTTATAGAAAAAGAAAAAGCAGGCTGGGTGCAGTGGCTCACGCCTATAATCCCAGCACTTTGGGAGGCCAAGGTGGGTAGATCACTTGAGGTCAGGAGTTCAAGACCAGCCTGGCCAACATGGTAAAATTCCATCTCTACTAAAAATACAAAAATTAGCTGAGTGTGGTGGCATGCACCTGTAATCCCAGCTACTCAGGAGGCTGAGGCAGGAGAACTGCTTGAATCCGGGAGGCAGAGGTTGCAGTGAGCCAAGATCATGCCGCTGCACTCTAGCCTGGGCAACAGAGTGAGGCTCCAAGGAAGGAGCGAGCAAATATGGTAAAATGTCAACCACTGGTTAATCTAAGTGAAAGTTATACTCATTATTCTATTCTTGTAACTTTTAGATAGATTTGAAATTTTTGAAGTGAAAAATTGAAAAAATGTCTAGTTAAGATAAGTGAGACTATGAAATGGATGTACCTGTTTTTCTTCTTGTTGATCGTTTTTTGTTTTTTTTTTGGTGTCAGGGAGGGAGATAGCAGGGAATGGGGGTAGGAATTCAGCACAGTGGCCAGGAGCAGAGATGTGGGAAGGACCTGGCCTGCTCAAGCACCTATGGACTGATTTTAAAGAACTCCCATAGGTGCCGTCCACACCCAAGGGTGGAGATTCTGAAACACTTCTTCCCACAACAGTGTTTTCCCTGTCCTCAGGTTAGACTTTGGAGGGACAGGTCAGCCACCCTGACAGCTCATTTCAAATTCACCCAGACCCACCCTGGCCCTCTCCAACAGCTTGCATTGTCTGCCCACATCAAGATCCCAGCAATCTAAATCTGGAGGATCACCTGGATTGCATGTGGTATGAGCATGTCACAACTGTCTCCCAATGACCGTATCAATCAGCACCATTACATTTTCTAACTAAAACTGTATGTTTTATCAAAAGTCAAATTGGTGGCTGGGCACAGTGGCTCATGCCTATAATCCCAGCACTTTGGGAGGCCAAGGTGAGTAGATCACCTGAGGTCAGGAGTTCAAGACCAGCCTGGCTAACATGGTGAAACCCTGTCTCTACTAAAAATACAAAAATTAGTCAGGCGTGGTGGCGTGCATCTGTAATCCCAGCTACTCAGGGGGCTGAGGCAGAAGAATTGCTTCAACCCAGGAGGCGGAGGATGCCATAAGCCGAGATCGTGCCATTGTACTCCAGCCTGGGCAACAAGAGCAAAACTCCAACTCAAAAAAAAAAAAAAAAAAAAAAGGTCAAGCTGTATATATTTTCCCAAAAAATCGGTTCCTGTCTTCCCCTATTGAAACACCTAACGCATCTTCCTATATGACAAATTTATTATCAAAAATTACCATGTTCATTTATTCAATAACTGTTTCCTAAACATCTAATACATGCCAGGCACTCTTTCAGCAGCAAGAGAAAGGAAAGACCTTGCTCATAATAATGCAAGCTAGTAAGAAATTCCTGATACGTGAGTTAATGAATATAAGTACTCATGCCACCAACTACATGCAAGCTATGATGAATTACTTTAAAAGATCACCACCAGAGGGCACTCCTACAATTCTTTTATGTGACTACTGTTAAGATTCCTGAACACAGTTGAGAGCCAAATCTGAAACCTTAGCAAAAGTGAAGGTGGAAAGGAAGCAATCTGACCCCAAACACCCCAGAACAGAAACATAAAATAGCAATCTCTAAGTTTCCAGAAATCTCAGTGACTCTGGGTAGCAGCAAAAGTGGTAAGCTTCTCAGGAATCCAAGGCTCTGGCCCAAGCCATCAACTCTGAACATGAGGTGACCCGGGAAGCCAGCCAGGCAACTCCCACTCCCCACAGTCTTGGTAACCCTCCCCAACAACCTGTAAAAATCCACTCTCATGATAGACTAATCTGTCAGCAAGGGAGAAAAGCAACACTTCTCCCCTTTCCTGAATCAGGTGCCAGGGGAGACCTCATGACTCCTTGGGATGCAGCTCCCATCTCGTTCCCACTCAACAGTGAGCCCAAACAGCCATTCTGAATGTCACCTGTCTCAGCCCCTCAGTCCCTCCCCAAGTGCATCCCAGCCTCCACTGATGGAGAGAGAAAGGCCAGGGAGGGAATGTAGGGCCAGGTGAGAAGATTCCAGCCCTAGATCCATGTGGGGACTCTGGACTCCAAGAGAACAGTGTAAACCTGCTCTTGCCTGCTGAGGGTGGAGGGGCAGGAATGAGTGTCAGGGGAATGGAGAGGAACAAACAAGCCCTCACACCTAGGTGTGCCACAGGAGGGAGCCCTGGCAACTACCATCCCACCTCTGGCCCATGGCAGGCAGAGAGGCATCAGCAGGGTGAGGTGAGAAATCATCATCACTCGGCCGAAGGATGGAGCACTGAAGCTGGGTAAGTTTAGGGTGCTAGCATATAGGAGGAGAAGGTATACATCGCCTGTAACTGTAAAGAATACTTCAGAATTATTTTACAGGAATGTAAGCTTCAGATAGGCTTTTTAAGAAATAAGCCACAATCAAGTACATAAATCGAAAGAATCTGCAAAGAATCTGTTGTGGGTCAGATCTTATTTCTAAGGGAAACATTAAACATCCTCCCTTACTGGGCCGGGCACGGTGACTCACGCCTGTAATCCCAGCACTTTGGGAGGCCAAGGTGGGTGGATCATCTGAAGTTAGGAGTTCGAGACCAGTCTGACCAATATGGAGAAACCCCATTTCTACTAAAAATACAAAATTAGCTGGGCATGGTGGCACAAGTCTGTAATTCCAGCTACTCAGGAGGCTGAGGCAGGAGAATCGCTTGAACCTGGGAGGTGGAGGTTGCGGTGAGCTGAGAACATGCCACTGCACTCCGGCCTGGGCAACAAGAGTGAAACTCTATCTCCAAAAAAAAAAAAAATCCGCTCTTACCTCCCTCATCAATTTGGATGGACTATATTGTCTTTTAAGGCAACATATATTAAAGTATACCTTATTTCCCACTTTGCACAGACAACTCATTGATTATTGTTTTTAGAACACAAGGTCTCAACAACAAATGAAATTATTAAACAGGAATTGAGGGCAGACGCTAGACAATGACAAAAACTGAGTCCTGGCCGGGCGCGGTGGCTCACGCCTGTAATCCCAGCACTTTGGGAGGCCGAGACAGGCGGATCACGAGGTCAGGAGATCGAGACCATCCTCGCTAACACGGTGAAACCCCGTCTCTACTAAAAATACAAAAATTAGTCGGTCGCAGTGGTGGGCGCCTGTAGTCCCAGCTACACGGGAGGCTGAGGCAGGAAAACGGCTTGAACCCGGGAGGTGGAGCTTGCAGTGAGTGGAGATCGCGCCACTGCACTGCAGCCTGGGCGACAGAGTGAGATTCTGTCTCAAAAAAAAAAAAAAAAAAAAAAACTGAGTCCTTTTCAAAATTACTCTGAAGAGACCTTTAGGGACCACAAATGCTTCTGAGACTGATCTAAGTGATGAACCAGCCCTTCCAGCCCTCCCTGTCCAGAAGAATACACATGTGAACACTAACACAACCATCTTCAGGCCGCTCAGGAGGTACCCACACCAACTGAAGCCATCATCAACTCTCTACACATCCATAAATGCCCCTTAGTTAGGGGCTCCCAGAAGAGAATAAACACTGCTTCACTAAAGTATGAATCTTAAATCTGGAGGTTCATATTATGTGAATATTACTCCAATGTTATTTAGGGAAAAAAATCACTCTTATGATAAATGCTAACAGGATTTTATAATACAAAATTCCTACATGTAAAATTAGCTTACCTCAAAATTCACAGGCAAGTTCCGTTTAAGTGCAATCTCAAACACTTGACTTATTTCAGATTTATTTAGATTTTCTTCTTCGGATTCTCTTCCATTCACCTGTAAGAATAATTGTTTAGTAGTTAGCTCTTATTAAAATCATCAATGGCCGGGTGAGGTGGTTCATGCTTGTAATCCCAGCACTTTGGAAGGACAAGGCAGGAGGACAGCTTGAGTCCAGGTGTTTGAGACCCTCCTGAGTAACACGGCAGTTTGAGACCAGCCTGAGCAACCTTGTCTCTAAAACAAAAATAAAAACAAAAAAACAAAACTTAGGTGGATGTGGTGGTGGTACATGCCTGTGGTCCCAACTACTTGGAGGGCTGAGGCAGGAGAATTGCATGAGCCCAAGAGGTCAAGGCTGCAGTAAGCCATGACTGTGCACCACTGCCCTCCGGCCGGGGTGACAAAGCAAGACCCTATCCCCTGCAAAAAAAGCACCCATAGACATCCTAGCTGCAATGGTAAACCTTAAAAGCACTGAGTCTTGGCTTTATGAATTTAACCAAGGCCACACACACCTATCAAGTGTCACTGAATTTAAGAAGTTAAAAATA
This sequence comes from Chlorocebus sabaeus, assembly GCF_047675955.1. NCBI lineage: Eukaryota > Metazoa > Chordata > Mammalia > Primates > Cercopithecidae > Chlorocebus > Chlorocebus sabaeus. Next base: position 15,066,984 of record NC_132905.1, on the reverse strand, counting down.
TGTATGTCCTATCAAGTTTGAGTCAAATTGTACCTCGTAAGTTCACCATAAACAATCCGCACATAACTGACCTTTGGATATGAGTCAGCCTGACTGTGGTTCAGCAAGATGTCACTGCTGCTCAGAACAGTGACTTCCAAAAGTACTCCTCAAGTAGTGGGAAGCCACATTTTGGAAAAGTCAAAATACAGACAGATACATGTGGGACGTGGCAAATTCAGATTAAGGCTGTCCACCTGAGTATGCAGGCTTATTTGAACATGAATTCCCTGGAAAACCACTTTTTCTTTCTTCCTTTTTTTTTTTTTTTGGAGACGGAGTCTCGCCCTGTCGCCCAGGCTGGAGGGCAGTGGCGCGATTTCGGTTCACTGCCACCTCTGCCTCCCAGGTTCAAGCGATTCTCCTGCCTCAGACTCCTGAGTAGCTGGGATTGCAGGCATGCACCAACACACCCGGCTAATTTTTGTATTTTTAGAGAGATGGGGTTTCACCATGTTGGTCACGCTGGTCTTGAACTCCTGACCTCATGATCCGCCTATCTCGGCCTCCCAAAGTGCTGGGATTAAGGCGTGAGCCACTGCGCCCAGCAGGAAACCACTTTTAAGAGAATGCAGCCAGGTATGGCAGTACACGACTGTTGCCCCAGTACTCAGCAAGCTGACAGTTGAGGATCAGTTGAGCCTAGCAGTTCAAGGCTAGAGTGAGCTGTGATCATGCCTGTAAACAGCATGGGCAACAAAGAGTCTCTATCCCTATAATTAAAAATAAAGAAATAAATAAGGATACGGTGAAACAAAGTACAAAACTGCCACGTATCTCATACTCAACTGCTGTTGGCAACAATACAAGGCACAAACTAATAAAGCCTCCTCAACAAAGGCAGAGATTCCATCTTTCAAACAAGGTTCACTTAAGAGTCTTCCAATCAGGGATGAGATTAAAGAGAAGCAAGGATCTTACTTCTGCGTGCTGATAACATGGATTTTATACTGTGCTGTAGTGATAATAAGAGGAACTAGATAAGCTCAAAACTTATCTAGCAAAGTCCCCCAAAACATGGCAAAAGAGCTGTTTTTCTTCACATTATTGCTTATTTTGTCAAAGAATTTGTAAAGTCCTGCTTCTAAGATTAGAACTATCTGAACAGGAACCCATGGCTGAAACTGCTAAATAGGTAAGGTATAGGACTATCCAAGATGTTACCTGTTGTGGATTTCCTTGTTTATGAGGTGTATTCCACCTACAGTCAACTTTTTTTTTTTTTTTTTTTTTTTGAGATGGAGTTTTGCTCTTGTGTCGCCCAGGCTGGAGTGCAATGATGTGATCTTGGCTCACTGCAACCTCTGCCTCCTGGGTTCAAGCGATTCTCCTGCCTCAGCCTCCCAAGCAGGTGGGATTACAGGCACCCACCACCACACCTGGCTTTTTTTTTTTTTTTTTTTGTATTTTTAGTAGAGATGGGGTTTCACCATCTTGGCCAGGCTATTCTCGAACTCCTGACTTCAGATGATCCGCCCACGTTGGCCTCCTGAAGTGCTGGGACTACAGGCATGAGCCACCATGTCTGGCCCCTGAATATTAAAAGCTGTAACTGGCTGGGCATGGTGGCTAGCGCCTATGATCCCAAAACTTTTTAAGGACAACGTGGGCAGATTGCTTATGCCCAGGAGTTCGAGACCAGCCTGGGCAACATGGTGAAATCCCATCTTTACAAAAAAATACAAATATTAGCAGGTGTCGCACATCTGTGGTCCCAGCTACTCGGGAGGTTGAGAGGGCAGGATCACCTGAGCCTAGGGTGTTGAGGCTAAGGTGAGCTATGATCACAGTATTCTAGCCTCAGTGACTGTGAGACTGTGTCACACACACCAAAAAAAGCTATAATTAAAATTAAAATAAAACAAACTCTAGGTTAAATACATATATAACCAAGGGTATAATACTGGATAAATAAATTTATTCCGAACGCTTTTTGTAATTCCTTCTATCTATCCTTCCATAATCTTTTCTTTCCAATCTGGTTTCAGTGTATCTCACCTTAGTAAAAACTATCTTCATAGCACTTGTGGTGGTTTGTTAACCTACACATATTTGTTTTGTTTTGTTTTTTGAGACAGTGTCTCACTCTATAGACCAGTCTGAAGTGCAGTGGTACAATCATAGCTCACTGCAGCCTCAAACTCCTCACCTCAAGCAATATTCCCATCTCACCCTCCTGAGTAGCTGGGACTACTGGCATAGGCACCACTCCCAGCTATTTTTTCAATGTTTTGTAGAGATGGGGTCTCACGACATTGTTCAGGCTGGTCTTGAACTGGGCCCAAGCAACCCTCCCACCTCAACCTCCCAAAGTGTTGGGATTATAGGTGTGAGCCACCATACCCAGCCCACACTTGTATTTTTGTTTAAATCCTAAGCAGAAAAAGGGTCTACTTCTTTATGAGTGAATCCTTAAAACTGGAAATTTCTTTGTTTTTTTTGGAGACGGAGTCTCGCGCTGTCACCCAGGCTGGAGTGCAGTGGCCGGATCTCAGCTCACTGCAAGTTCCGCCTCCCGGGTTCACACCATTCTCCTGCCTCAGCCTCCCGAGTAGCTGGGACTACAGGTGCCTGCCACCTCGCCCGGCTGGTTTTTTTGTATTTTTAGTAGAGACGGGGTTTCACCATGTTAGCCAGGATGGTCTCGATCTCCTGACCTCGTGATCCGCCCGTCTCGGCCTCCCAAAGTGCTGGGATTACAGGCTTGAGCCACCATGCCGGGCCAAAACTGGAAATTTCAAGCAAGGCGCCTTAAAGGCTGGGGTTCTACAGAAGTTTGGCTTGAAATTTATAGGTTGGTGCAAAAGTAATTAGCAATCTAATAGTTAAATAGATACTAAACTTGAAAAAAATAATAATACTGTAAGCTTGTTCAACAAATGGTGCTAGGAAAACTAGATATCCACATGCAAAATAGTAAGTCAGGACCCTTACCCCACACCACTAAGAACTCAAAATGGATCAAATACTTAAACATAAGAGCTAAAACAGTAAAGCTCCTAGATGAAAACATAGGGGAAAAAGTGTCATGACACTGTATTTGGTGATGATTTCTTACATATGACATGAAAACTGCAGACAACAAAAGAAACAGATTAATATTAGACTTCATCAAAATTTAAAACACTCATGCATCAAAGGACACTATCAAGAGAGTGAAGACAACCCACAGAATGGGCTTTGCAAATCATTTATCTCATAAAGGATTAATATCCAGAATATATAAAGAACTACAACTCAACAATAAAACAACCCAATTAGAAAATGGGCAAAGGACTTACATAGGCATTTCTCTAAAGAAATACAAAAATACAAATAGCTGGCCTGGCGTGGTGGCTCACGCCCGTAATCCCAGCACTTTGGGAGGCCGAAGCAGGTGGATCACCTGAGGTCAGGAGTTCGAGACCAGCCTGGCCAACATGGTGAAACCCCATTGCCACTAAAAATACAAAAAATTAGCCAGGCGTGGTAGCAGATGCCTGTAATCCCAGCTACTTGGGAGGCTGAGGCAGGAGAATTGCTTGAACCCTGCAGGCAGAGATTGCAGTGAGCTGAGATTGTGCCATTACACTCCAGCTTGGGCAACAAGAGCGAAACTCCGTTTCAAAAAAAAAAAAAAAACAAAAAAAAACCACAGTAACACACCTCTCACACCCTTAAGGATGGCTGTTACCAAAAGAAATGGAAATAAGTTTTTGGATATGGAGAAACAAGAAGCTTCCAGCCACTTATGAAAATGTAAAATGGTTGTGCCAGATTTGGATTTTATTAAAAATAAAACACAAAATGGGCAGGGAGTGTGGTGGCTCACACCTGTAATCCCAGCACTTCGGGATGCCTAGGCGGGAGGATCACCTGAGGTCAGGAGTTCGAGACCAGCCTGGCCAACATGGTGAAATCTCATCTCTATTAAAAATACAAAAATTAGCTGAGCGTGGTAACGCACACCTGTTGTCCCAGCTACTTGGTAGGCTGAGGCAGGAGAATTACTTGAACCAGAGGCAGAGGTTGCAGTGAGCTGAGATCACACCACTGCATGCCAGTCCAGTGAGACTCCGTCTCCAAAAAAAAAAAGTAATTTAACAGAAAATGTAAAATGGTACAGTTGTTATGGAAAACAGTTTGGTAGTTCCTCAAGAAATTAAACATACAATTATTATATGATCCAGGAATTCCACTTCTAGATATACACCCAGAAGACCTGAAAGTAGTAACCTGAACACATTTTTATACACCAGGGTTCATAGCAGCATTCATAATAGCCAAAAGGTAAAAACAACCCAAGTGTCCATCAACAGATGACTAGAAAAACAAATGTTTACTATTCATACCATAAAACATTCACCTTTAAAAAAGAAACGAAATTCTGAAACATGCTATAACAAAGATGAACCTTGAAAACATTACAGTAAGTGACATAAGCCAGACATAAAAAAACAAATATCCATTTTTATGAAGTGCCTAGACCAGGCAAATGCATAGAAACAGAAAGTAGAGTAGAGATTACCGGGGATTGCGAGCAAGGGAGTGAGGAGTAACTCTTGAATGAGTCCAGAATTTCTATTTGGAATAATGGAAAGGTTCTGAAAATGAGTACTAGTGATAGTTGTGCAAAACTGAGAATACATTTTAATGCCACTGGTACACTTAAAAATGTTTAATACTAAAAAAAAAAAAAAAAAAGTTTAATACTTTTAGATGTTTATTTTGCTTGAATTTTTTAAAAAGCAGCAACAAAACTGTTTCACACCAAATATTAAGATACCAGAAAAACACAGTATTTATGCTAACCCCAGATTAACTCATTTTTGTGCACAACAGAATAAAGCTTGAAAGCTGTTTCCTTAAAGAGCATCCAGAGTTTTTTTTAAATAGATGGTCTGTTTAAAAAAAAAAAAAAAGGTCCACATGCTAAGAACTGTGCCAACGGGAATGCTCTCCTTATGTGCAGCCAGAACACAATTTGGAAATAAACTAGGTGCTCAGACTGTCATAAGACTTTGAACACCATGTACATGCCCCAATTTTCAATGTTCTGCTCATTCTATCAGCCCAATTAGGTTTAACTTTTATTTTTATTTATAACCTATTTCAAACATACAGAAAAGTACATAATAACGTAACAGGCAATTTCCTGGATTTAACCAATGTCAACAGTTAGGTGCTACTGACATCAGACTGTTTTTTTCTGTTTTAAGAAAAACAATGGGCCGGGCGCGGTGGCTCAAGCCTGTAATCCCAGCACTTTGGGAGGCCGAGACGGGCGGATCACGAAGTCAGGAGATCGAGACCATCCTGGCTAACCCGGTGAAACTCCGTCTCTACTAAAAAAAATACAAAAAAACTAGCTGGGCGAGGTGGTGGGCGCCTGTAGTCCCAGCTACTCGGGAGGCTGAGGCAGGAGAATGGCGTAAACCCGGGAGGCGGAGCTTGCAGTGAGCTGAGATCCAGCCACTGCACTCCAGCCTGGGAGACAGAGCAAGACTCCGTCTCAAAAAAAAAAAAAAAAAGAAAAAGAAAAACAATGAGCCATGCACGGTGGCTCACGCCTGTAGTACCAACACTTTTGGAGGCTGAGATGGGTGGTTTGTCAGAAGCCAGGAGTTCAAGATCAGCCTAAGCAATGAAGTGAGACCTTAATCTCTACAAAACAATTTAAAAATTACCCAGGTGCAGTGGAGTGTGCCTATAGTACCAGCTACTGGGGTGGTTGAGGCAAAAAGATCACTTGATTGATTGCCTGGGAGTTTAAGGCTGCAGTGAGCTATGATCGTGCCACTGCACTCCAGCCTGGGTGGCAAAGCAAGACTCCACCTCTTAAAAAATAAGGCAACAGGCCAGGCAAGGTGGCTCACGCCTGTAATCCCAGCACTCTGGGAGGCTGAGGCAGGCGGATCACTTGAGGTCAGGAGTTCAAGACCAGCCTGGCCAACATGACGAAACCCCATCTCTACTAAAAATACAAAAAGTAGCCGGGCGAGACTCCTGTCTCAAAAGAAGAGGCAATGGCTGGACGCGGGCGTGGTGGTTCATCACACCTGTAATCCCACCACTCTGGGAGGTCAAGGCGGGCGGATCACAAGGCCAGGAGATCGAAACCATCCTGGCTAACGCGGTGAAACCCCATTTCCATTAAAAATACAAAAAATTATCCAGGCATGGTAGCGGGTGCCTGTAGTCCCAGCTACTCTGGAGGCTGAGGCAGGAGAATGGCGTGAGCCCGGGAGGCGGAGCCTGAAGTGAGCCGAGATCGTGCCACTGCACTCCAGCCTGAGCGACAGAGCGAGACTCCGTCTCAAAAAAAAAAAAAAAAAACAAAGAGGAAATGAAGTCCATCTCACTATCATTCCCAGGGCATGATATCCTAGGATATCATTATCCTAGGATAATCACTATCCTAAAGTGAGACTGCATCTTTCCCAGCTGTGTTTTTAAATGAATATATTTTTGTGTTTTGAAAACTCACATACCTCATTCTCAGAAATTGCCTTTATCATTATTATAAATCGAAACTTATAAGTTTACACTGATGACTGTAATCCCAGCACTGTGGGAGGCCAAGGCAGGAGGGTCACTTGAACCCAGGAGTTTGAGACCAGCCTGGGCAACATAATAAGACCTTATCTCAACAACAACAACAACAACAACAAATATTTATTTTTGTTGTTGTTGAGATGAAGTCTCGTTCTGTTGCCCAGACTGGAGTGCAGTGGTATGATCTCGGCTCACTGCAACCTCCATCTCCTGGGTCCCACTGATTCTCCTGCCTCAGCCTCCCAAGGAGCTGGGACTGCAGGCACAAGTCACCATGCCTGGCTAATTTTTTGTATTTTTAGTAGAGACGGGGTTTCATCATGTTGGCCAGGCTGGTCTCGAACTCCTGACCTCAGGTGATCCACCCGCCTCGGCCTCCCAAAGTGCTGGGATTACAGGCGTGAGCCACCACGTCCAGCCAAAAAAAATTTTTTTTAGTAACAATTTATACTAATGAAATGCTCCTTTTCTATTTTATATACATGTATCAAGGTTCCACATAGGACTGACAGAAAACTATGGGTCTACTGCTCAGTTCCACACCCTAAGCCAGTGGTTCTCAACCAGAGCAGCACTACAATCACTTGGGAGCTTCACAAGTTCAGATACTGGAGCCTGCTCCAGACAACTGAACTCAAATTTTTGAGGGCATGGCCTGGATAGCAGTTTTATTTATAGTATTTGTTTATTTTTTAAATAAGTCCCCAGGTGACTGGAGTTGTGATTCACTGCTCTAAGCCACTGCTTCCAGAGGAGTATCATTAGGAACAAAGCAGCCAGTAAAATAAAAATGCAAAAACCACATATTTGAAAATGAAATTATATTGCTCTTTTACATAGTTTTTGTTTGTTTTTTGAGACAGGGCCTCAGCTCTGCTGCCCCGGCTGCAGTGCAATGGCATAATCAGAGTTCACTGCAGCCTTGATCTCCCAGGCTCAAGCAATTCTCCTGCCTCAGCCTCCACAGTAGCTGAAACTACAGGTACTTGCCACCATTTTTTTTTTCCAAGGATTTTTGGTAGAGGTGAAGTCTCTCCATCTTGTCCAGGCTGGTCTCAAACTCCCGGGCTCAAGTGATCCTCCCACCTCGGCCTCCCAAAGTGTTGGAATTATAGGAATGCGCCACCACGCCTGGCTCATTAAAAATTTCCTATTATCCAGACTGACAAAATGTTCCAAGTAGGGAGGCAGCAAACGGTTCAAAACTAATCCACAAAAACCATTCCCACCCAGTAAAATGAGGAAGGTTTAGTGAGCACCCAGTCTTGTCTTCACAACACAGGAATTACTGTTAACACTGATTCCATATGTCTAGTTCAGCAATAAAATCCAGGCAACATTAAGAAAGAGGCCAGGTGTGATAGCTCATCCCTATAATCTCTGCACTTTGAGAGGCCACGGTGGGCGGATCACTTGAGCCCAGGAGTTCAAAACCAGTCTGGGCAACATGGCAAAACCCGCACCTCCACAAAAAATACAAAAATTAGCCAGGTGTGGTGGTGCACGGCTGTAGTCCCAGCTACGAGGGAGGCTGAGATGGGAAGATGACTTGAGGCCAAGAGGTAAAGGCTGCAGTGAGCCGCAACTGTGCCATTGCACTCCAGCTAGGGTGACAGAGGAAGACCCTATTTCAAAACAAAACAACAGAAAAGAAAGAAATGCTCTGAACCATACTTAACCCTCAGAGTATGCTAGGAAAATCAGCCATCACCATTTAATAATGGCTCCAACACTCTTTTATTTCTCTATATCTAAAGCCATTTTACAAATAATTTACCAAATAAAAGGATGACAAAAGCCATTTTATCAGACATTTTAACAAGAACTTAAACACAGCAAACCCAGCTACTTATCCCAATGTTTCTAATTTGGAAGGCATATATACCCCCAAAAAAAGCAAGGTCCTCTATATGCAACTAACTGCTCATCGCCTGCTGCACCTGCACCTGCACCTGGGGCACAGCCCACCTGCAGCGATGTCAGATTCCAAGTCCATCTCCAACCGGTTCTAACTTATCAGGACCTCAGATTCTTCATGTACTGGCACTGTCAAAACATACTCCTTTTGAAACAGACTCATAATTCTATTGAAGAGAAAGCAGCCATTTCTTTGCTCTGTAAGTGCAAAATGCTTTCATTTTTGGATTTATAAACACCAACGGAAGGATCAATCCAGTGACTTTTGTCATTTTTATATCTACTTTCTTCCAATCACCTTTGGACACACACCTCCTTGTGCATTTCTTCACTTATTTTGTTAACAATAAGTGGTAAGAAATAAATGTTGGCGGCCAAACATAAAAGAATGTTGTCACGCGTATTTTTTCTTTTTTTAATGCAAACAGGATGGGGCAGGTTCTTGTTGAAAAATGTTGCATGGTGAAGTCCTTTCTGTTGAATGACTAGATGAGAATACCACATTTCCTTTCCATACATCAGAGAAATAATCACTAGCTGATTTGTGAGTATGGGAAAATTTATCTATGCTAGCATCTGAAGACTCACAGTCTGAGATTTTGCTTAGACAATCTCACCATCATCATTACCGTCTGGAGTGCTGCCATCTATCTGTCTTTTTGTGTTCATCTTCCGATTTGTTAATCATCAGAAATGTCTTCCACTGTCAGTTCTCTTCTCCTTCACATTACAGATGAAAAACAGAAAAATTCTGGATTCTCACTTGGGTTCAATGAAAGCAAAAAGGAGACTCAAAAGATGGTGTCTCCAGTCTTCTTTTTTTAACTTCTTGAACGATAATGCAATAGACTAGGCAAGGCCATAAGAATAAAAAAAGATGGTGTCATCATGACAATTATTTCACTATTATATATCCACCCCAGAGGCTTTATCATATTCTTCCATTTTCTTATGATTTTCATCTCATCTGGTATATTTGGGAGTAGAAGATGAATAGTATTGAAATAATTACGTGGAATAACAAATAGCAAAATGTTCAAAACGCAGGAAAATTAAGATCCCTAAGATCCCATCATATAAAGATTTATTAAAAGGTCCAAAAGGCCCCTATGATAACTGTAAGAAAGAATGAGTTTTGCACTATTTAAAAAATATATATACTTTCTCTCAGTTCTTTATAATACCTCTAAAAAAGAATACAACTCATGTAATATCATTCCTTAAAGAGCTTAAAAAAGCAGCTTCAAAAACGAAAACCTGGCTGGGCGCGGCGGCTCATGCCTGTAATCCCAGCACTTTAGGAGGCCAAGGCGGGCAGATTACGAGGTCAGGAGTTTGAGACCAGCCTGGCCAACATGGTGAAACCCTGTCTCTACTAAAAATACAAAAATTAGCCGGGCGTGGTGGTACACACCTGTAGTACCAGCTACTTGGGAGGCTGAAGCAGAAGAATTGCTTGAAGCTGGGAGGCAGAGGTTGCAGTGAGCCGAGACTGCGCCACTGCACTCCAGCCTGGGCAACAGAGTGAGACTCTATCTCAAAAAAAAAAAAAAAGAGGCCAAGTGTGGTGGCTCATGCCTGTAATCCCAGCACTTTGGGAGGCCGAGGCAGGTGGACCACGAGGTCAGATTGAGATCATCCTGGTCAACATGGTGAAACTGTCTCTACTAAAAACACAAAATTAGCTGGGCGTGGTGGCACATGCCTGTAATCCCAGCTACTCAGGAGGCTATGGCAGGAGAATAGCTTGAATCAGGGAGTCAGAGGTTGCAGTGAGCTGAGATCACGCCACTGCACTCCAGCCTGGCAATAGAGCAAGACTCCATCTCAAAAAAAGAAAGAAAACCTGAGCCAGGCACAAGCATGCCTGTAGTCCCAGATAATCAAGAGGCAAAAGGATCACCTGAAGCCAGGACTTCAAGGCCACAGGGTACTATGATCATGTCTGTGTATAGCCACTGCACTCTAGCCTGGGCAACAATAGTGAGACCTATCTCTGTTAGGAAAAAAAAAAAAGAATAAAAAGAAAACTAGGTCCAATGAACACTGAGGAAACAAGAGGGGTTAAAGTCTCCAATTTTAGGCCAGGTGCTACTGCTCATGCCAGTAATCCCAGCATTTTGGGAGGCCGAGGCAGGTAGGCGGTCACTTGAGCTCCGGAGTTCGACACCAGCCTGGGAAACATGGTGAAAACTCATCTCTACCAAAAATACAAAAATTAGACAGGTGTGGTGGCATGCACCTGTGGTCCCAGCTACTTGGGAGGCTGAGGTGGAAGGACTGCTTGAGTCCAGGAGGTGGAGGTTGCAGTGAGCCAAAATCACACCACTGCACTCTAGCCCAAGTGACAGAGTGAGGCCCCATCTCAAGAAAATAAATAAATACTTAAGTATATACTTAAGGATACTTAAGTATGCACCTGTCCCAAGTGAAGATAAGGACTCAAAACCAGAAAGAGCTGCATTTATTCATTTTTACAAAAGTATAAAAAAGTATTTTAAAAACTTCAGGCTGTTTACGGTGGCTCATGCCTGTAATCCTGGTATTCTGGGAGGCCAAGGTGGGCAGATCATTTAAGCCTAGGAGTTTAAGACCAGCCAGGGCAACATGGCGAAACCCCATCTCTACAAAAAAATACAAAAATTAGCAGGGCTTGGTGGCATGAATCGATAGTCCCAGCTACTCAGGAGGCTGAGATGGGAGGATCACCTGAGCCCAGGGAGGTCAAAGCTGCAGTGAGCCTGCATGCTGGGCCTCTGCGCTCCAACCTGGGCAACAGAGTGAGACCCTGTCTCCAAAACAAAAGAAACAAACAAAAATACATACACACACTTACAGCTGGCTCTGCTGTTTACTGAAACACCAACAGGATCACACTGTACACACAGTAACAGCTCTGCAACTTCATCTCCTTTCAGGCCTGTGTATACGAGATACCACACTCGTACTCATGGGATAAACATAGCCATTTTTTTAACCACTTCCCTAGTAATGGACATTTAAGCTAGCTCCTGTTTTTCTCTATTACAGATACTGTAGCTATGACCATACTGCTCCTAACAGCTCGGACACTGAGTAGAACTCATCCTTCGTTAGCACAAACCTTAGATTAAATAAACAAATAACCCATGTACTTTCTTAACTTGGGGTCTTTGCAGCTGCTGCTCCCTCTCTGGGCATACACTGTCCCTGCTCTTTGCTGATCTTTAGTCTCAGCCGAAATGTCTCTTCCTCTGAAAAGACTGCTCTTGAACTCACCACCATTACTCCAACCTAAATGAAATACTTTACGTTCTTCTAATCCTTACTTGTACTAACTGCACTTTTTGCTGATATTGATGTTAATGTGTGGCAGCTCCATTTGACTAAGTTCACAGGAAAAGGGACGGCACTGGCTGTTTTCAACTCAGGGTCTAGCACAGCGCCTGGCATAGAGGGCCCAGACTATACCTGTCCTGTAGACAGCAAGTGCTGGCTTTACTGCATATCTTCTAGAGAAGATGCATTGATCCACCACACAATCACATGCTCCACAAATTTGCCACAGCTAACCTGACAATTTGTTTAAAATTATCATTTCCAATGCTGGCAGGCTGTGGACAGACAGGTTGCTTATGGCCTGTCAGCAGGTTGTAAAATGGCACCCTCTTCCTGCGGAGAACTTGGCCATATGTACCACTGTGCATACCCGCTGGTTCAGCAATTCTACTTCTAGGACTGTGGACAAAGACTTTACTGCAACAATGTTCTTCCCGACCCATTTCATAAGAGGGAAAACTACAACCTAAATAATCAAGTCCCTGCTGGAAAACAAAGCAGTGCATTCACTTACTGGAAGACTTTGCAGCCATTAAAAAGTGCTTAGGTGTGTGCTGAATTTGAGTCCTCCAAGGAATTATAAGTAAATGACGTAACATATTCAAAATATACACGTCAGTGAAAAAAGGTGTTTTTTTTGTTGTTGTTGTTTTTTCCCAGCAAAGCTCCTCAGAGTTTTCACAGGACCCAGTGAGAAAACAGCCCAGGAGAACATGTCCACAACAACTGCTGCCCTCAGGACTGTGCCAACCAACGCTGCTCTAGTGAGTGAAGGTGGGAGACTCAGAAATACCAGTAGGCACTTATCGTTTGTAGCAATACTGTCATCACTCTCATGGAGGAGTCAGGGGGAAGAACTGCTGGGGAAGTGCTGACAGCGCTTAGATCCGTGGTTCTCCAACCTTGACCATACCTCAGAATCACTCCAAGAGCTCACTAACAACAACATGGCTGGGTATGGTGGCTCATGCCCATAATCCCAGCACTTTGGAAGGCCAAGGTGGTCAGATCACCTGAGCTCAGGAGCTTGAGACCAGCCTGGGCAGTACAGTGAAACTCCATCTCTACTAAACATACAAAATTTAGCTGGGCGTGGTGGTGAGCACCTGTAGTCCCAGCTACTCGGGAAGCTGAGGCACAAGAATCGCTTGAACCCAGGAGGTGGAGGTTGCAGTGAGCCAAGATCATGCCACTACACTCCAGCTTGGGTGACAGAGGGAGACTGTCTCAAACAAACAAACAAACAAACAAACAAAACCCCAGCAAGAACAATAAAAGCAAAAGCCAGATTCCTGGGTCTTACCCTAGACCTACTGCATTAGAATCCCGGGGTTGGACCTAGAATTTCTTTTTTTAACTTCTCAAGTGATTGTGATGCACAAAATCCATATAGCAGTGTCCAGCAATTGTTTATCAACTATTGGCTGTAAGTACTAGAAACACCTACTCCATCTGACTCCAATTAGATTAGCACCAGTCAGGTAAAAAGCTGAAGAGCCTCCAAAATAACTCAAATTACACTACCTTTTTGGTGTTTTAACAAATCTCACCACTGAAAAGCTCATCCTTTTAACTTCACTAAATCCTCCTCTTTCAGCTACAGCCTCATTTTCTTTGATTTGGTCCTTAGTGGGCCATGGAAACAGATCATCTACTAGAATAGGTGATTACAGTGGAAAATGGAAACGCAGCGTAACAAAAGAAAAAAAAATCGTTCCTGTGCGGCCAGCCATGAAGCCCGAGCTGGGTCGCCCTGGTTGGCAGTTGGATACAACAGACCTCAGCAGGCACCCTGCCCAAGGTCCACTTGGGTCTACACCTCTCATCACATACTTAGCCCACTGTTCTGTGCAGGATCTTCTTGTTCTTTGTGAACATGTTTCCTGGTGAAGAAAAGTCAAATGCTACCCAGAGATATTTTCAGGTGGCATTTCCTGCTGTGATTAAACAGAATTATGAAATCTCAATGTTTTCAATTCACTGGGCTTCTTCTGGCCTTTGTGACTCTATCCGTGATAAGATTCTGTCTGGCCAAAGATGTTCACTAATGCTTTGACCCCCTCAATGGCATGGAGTTACTGATTCCCTAAGAATCATATTGCTATTGAGTCACAAAAATGTTAAAAAATCCTTTTCCTATCATGGTGGTTTTAAAGCATGGTCCCTAATTCTTTGACAATCCCTTCATCATCTGGAAATGGGATTCTCCATATTGTGAATGTACTAAAATCTACTGAATTGTACATTTACACTAGTCAATTTAGGTTATATAATTTTTACCTTCAATTTTTTTTTTTTTTTTTTTTTTTTTTTTTTTTTTTTTCTGAGACACAGTCTCGCTCTGTCCCCAAGGCTGGAGTGCAGTGGCACAATCTCGGCTCACTGCAAGCTCCACCTCCCGAGTTCACATCATTCTCCTGCCTAAGCCTCTCGAATAGCTGGGACTACAGGCTCCCACCACCACGCCCAGCGAATTTTTTGTATTTTTAGTAAAGACAGGGTTTCACCGTCTTAGCCAGGATGGTCTCGATCTCCTGACCTCATGATCTGCCCGCCTTGGCCTCCCAAAGTGGTGGGATTACGGGCATGAGCCACTGTGCCTGGCCACCTCAATTTTTTTTTTTAAGTGACATTTTATATCTCCTTCCTTTGAATCTGGGCTCTGTGCCTGCTTGACCTGTGGAACATAGCACACACGATGCTGTGATTTTTGAACCTAAGCCTTAAGAAACTGGCAGCTGCTTCCATTTCCCATCTTCTAGGATGCTTACTCTGGGCAACCAGCCACCATATCATGAGGAAGTGTAAGCAATCCTTCCATAGGTCACCCAGGGATGAACTGAGGTCCTGGGGCCAGAGACCCAGCTGAGCTCCTAGCTGACAGCAAGCACCAACTTACCAGCCACACGAGTGAGCCATCTTAAAAGCAGATCTTCCAGCCCCCTGCAGAGTCACCTGAACCAAAGCTGTGTGGAATGAAGACAAGCTACCCTTGCCAAGCCCGGCCTCAGTTGCAGACTTATGAGCAAAATAAATGCCTGGAGATGTTTAAACCATCACTAAATTCTGTGACGGTTTGTTATGAGGCAATAGATAACAGGTGCTTCTACATAATCAAGAGTGGCTGGTCAAAAACAGCATCAGAAAATTCTCTAACCTGGTACCATATATCACAAGCAAAATCTTCAGCACTGAAGACTTCATCCGTACATGTTCTTCACAACTCAATATCGCAAACTTTCTAACGTGTTCACACCATGTCACTCAAAACCATGCCATAGACTGAAAAAGAAGGCAACTGACTTTCTTGTTAAGAAATTTTAAAACGAAAAAAGGGGTAAAAAGCAAGAAAGCTACAGAGCATAAAATCTTGGAGGCATTCAAATAAAAATTATGGACAGCTGTCAATGTGCCTTCTTAGAAAAGATAACGTGCAGTGACATCTCCCCACTACCCTCCCACCCTGTCGAAGCGTCAGGGAGCCTGGGCTCCGCTCCTTACCTCCAGCCTCTCCGGTGGGGGCTCATTCTGCAGGATCCTCAATGCTTTGGCAGCAGCATCATGTTTCGCAGCCTGTCTTGTCTTTCCTTTCCCATTAAATTGCTGTCCTCCCACAGAAAGTTCCACTTGATAAAGTAAAGGTGGAACTGGAAATGGGTAAAAGTACCTAGAAATAAAAGAAGGTTAGGCAAATTACAGTCTCAAGTTGATAAGTCACCTATACACTCTCTGGTAAATGTTCCTTCATCACGATCCTACTCACATTAGTGTTTGATACTAATCACTCTTCATCAATATATCCAGAGATTTCATAAAAGCTTAAACTGGATTAGAATTGCTACACAGTATAAGAAAAGAGTTTTTAGCAATCCAAACTTACATCTCAGGAAACACAATGGCTTAGAAATTATGAGTTTATCATGCTAACCTGCACTGACAAAATCTAAAATGAATTAGGCTTTGGCTGAGACAGACTTGGTTTGCTCTGCCTTCTCAAACCGTAGCTTTAAATTTGCATGTCTCCAATAGAAGGCTGGGAATTTTAACGCACAAGTCTTTTAGAAAGGACCCTCATTTCAAGAAATCCCAACAAGCTGTAGCCTACCTAGCAGAACCCAGTTTCTCATTCATTTCCCTAGCAGAACCCAGTTTCTTATCCATTTCATAGCTTGTATTTTTAAAATGGCTTTATCCCCCAACAGAGAGCAGGGAAATGAAGGATTTCATTTTGTTCATCATCTATCCACTAATGTCTTTTTTTTTTTTTTGAGATGGAGTTTCTCTCGTTGCCCAGGCTGAAGTGCAGTGGCGTGATCTCAGCTAACTGCAATCTCTGCCTCTTGGATTCAAGTGATTCTCCTGCCTCAGCCTCCCGAGTAGCGGCGATTACAGGCGCCCACTACCATGCCCAGCTAATTTTCATATTTTTAGTAGAGACAGGGTTTCACTGTGTTGGCCAGACTGGTCTCAAACTCCTGACCTCGTGATCCGCCCACCTCAGCCTCCCAAAGAGCTGGGATTACAGGCATGAGCCACCGCGCTCGGCCTCCACTAATGTCTTACTACTGCTGGCAGAAGATTTTTTAATCCATGGCATTTTCAGGTTTCAATTAATATTTTACTGCAGCAAAGCTATTTACAAAGCGCACAAGTTCAAAAGTCAAAAAGTACCCAATAATGAGGTAATCTACAAATGCTGGGAATCACTGTCTTGCAGGAATCATGATGCTATGGGAATCACGTTTGAATAAGATTCAGTTACACAAAGCAGTTACAAGGGTGATCTTTAGCCAGGCTGCTAGAGGGCACAAGCCACACTGCCAGTGAGAAATATGCTCAGGCCCTTTCCAAGAGCAGTAAAGAAGCACAAAGGGCCGGGTGTAGCGAATCATGCCTTTAATCCTAGCACTGTGGCAGGCTGAGGCAGGAGGACTCCTTGAGCCCAGGAGTTCAAGACCAGTCTGGGCAACATAGGGAGACACTGTCTCAATGAATTAAAAAAAAAAAAAAAAGAGGGGCGGCCGGGTGCTCTGTGAGTTTGGGACTCACTTTGGGAGGCCAAAGTGGGCAGATCGTCTGAGGTCAGGAGTTCAAGACCAGCCTGGCGAACATCCCAGAACCCCATCTGTACTAAAAAATACAAAAAAAACTTAGCCGGGCGTGGTGGCAGGCGCCTGCAATCCCAGCTACTCAGGAGGCTGAGACAGGGAGAATCACTTGAACCCAGGAGGCAGAGGATACAGTGAGCCGAGACAGCACCACTGCACTTCAGCCTGGGTGACACAGCAAGACTCTGTCTCAAAAAAAAGGCAGGGGAGGGGCACAAGGCACAAGAGTAATTAGACCGACTTCAACATTTGGCAGGCCCAAACCAAATCATTACTCCCTCCACAATCTAGAGGTACTAGTTTATGTAAAATATCAGACACATTTTCACCTGTATTTTATGAAAAAAAAAAAAAAACTCACACATACCTCGGGGGATAAGCACCTCCTCTCATGTTGTAGTTATAGGTGGACTGCATCCGAGAGTAAGGGTCAACAGGCTTATACATTGGTTTTTTTCCAAGTTTCATGCACAGTGCATTTAGTTCTACAGTAGGAGTTATGCTTTCTGCAAGAAAGAATCGACAAATAACTGTTTTGTTCTGATATGAGAATGATACTCACTAAAATAAAATGTAATAGCATGCTTTCTGCTAATTGGATTCATGATACATAAAAGGACCTGGGTCACTGCTAGGCATCAGACAAGGAACTCCAAGAATATGCTGTGATTTCTTGATATTTATACACAGTCAACAGCACAAAATCTACTCTGAGGGCTATCAGAGGAGCCACAATTTAACCCAAGACATTATCAGTGAAAGCTATATGGTACAGCTGTCAGAAATAAGTTCCAAAACACATCAAATTTCACGATTAAAAAAATCCCATGTAAATGTCCAAATTATTTTAGTGTTTGAGAATATTTAATCAATATAACCTTGGTTGTACTGATTTACAGGATTATTGGCTTGCACTCAGAAGTATATCTGTATACACTATTGAATGATGCATTTATTACGTTACTAACTGGATGCAAAGCACTGTACTAAGCTTAAGAAATACAATTCCTGGCCAGGCATGGTGGGTCACGCTTGTAATCCCAGCACTTTGGGAGGCCGAGGCAGGCGGATCACGAGGTCAGGATATTGAGACCATCCTGGTTAACATGGTGAAACTCCGTCTCTACTAAAAAATACAAAAAATTAGTCGGGCGTGGTGGTGGGCACCTGTAGTCCCAGCTACTCAAGAGACTGAGGCAGGAGAATGGCGTGAACACAGGAGGCAGACCTTGCAGTGACAGTGGCTCACACCTGTAATCCCAGCACTTTGGAAGGGTGAGGCGGGCAGATCACCTGAGGTCAGGAGTTCAAGACCAGCCTGGCTAACATGGTGAAACCCCATTTCTACTAAAAATACAAAAAATGTGCCAGGCATGGTGGCACGCACTTGTAATCCCAGCTACTTGGGAGGCTGAAGCAGGAGAATCACTTGAACCCAGGAAGCGGAGGTTGCAGTGAGCCGAGATTGCCTCACTGCACTCCACATCAGGCAGCAAGAGTGAAACTCTGTCTTAAAAAAAAAAAAAAGAAACAATTTCTGCCCCAGAGGAGTTCAAAGAACACAAAGCACACTTAAAGAGCTACAATACAACACGATGTGCAACTCAAGGAAAGGTGAAAAATCACTGAGGCGGCCGCAACCCAATTCTTTTTGGAGAAGTTACACAAGGTCCACAAAATATTCAGATATTTCCATTCTTGGTATTTCTAATGGAATTTGACCTGTGGTAATACTTGCTAGGTAAATGAGTTCCATTTTCATACACAACAAGTTATCTCAAAATGTATCAACTTCAGAAGATACATGCTATTCATTTTCCAATTTTTCTTTCTCTCAGTTCATCCAATCCATAAACTTTTAAAAACCATTTAAAAAGAAAACCAGCCTGGAAAGATTAGCGTCAGTGCACAATCATACTTAAAAACAACACTTTCATATCAAAAACAGAACACTAGAAATGGCAAAATCTAAATGCACACAAAAATCCACTTTAAAATGCCTCTTTAGGGTGTATATACAGAGAAATAAAAAAGACCTTATTCTGTACTATAATTGGTTCAACTAAATTTAATGCATGAATCAACTCTATAAGAATATCTTTGGGGTTTGCACAGAGGGCCACATGAATTACAGATCTCTCTCTTTCTTGCATTAGAATTATATTTTTTACAGAATTCATATAATTGCATTTTAAGTACAGTCTGAATCATTTTAAGAGCAGCTCTGATCCACAGAATTTGTCTGAAATAGAGAATCACCATGAAGAAAGTATACTGCAAAGAAATCAAAAGTAACAAGAAAGATGTGACTGATAACTTCCCAGATTCCTTCCTACATACCAAGATCTGGGATGACTTCATGCATCTGAGGGGGTCTCTGCTAAAACAGCCATTAATGACACAGCCTCCAGGTCACTGATCCCCAACCCTTCACCAGCCACACCTTCTTGATTAGCATACTCCCCTTGCATGGGTCCCTTGTTTGAGGAGATACTACCTGCTGGCTTGTATTTAAGTAATATTTACATTTTCTCATTCTTTTTAATTAAGAGACATACAACTGACAATAAGCACTTCTGACCAACAAAATTACAATCGATATTACCACACTGACTTGATGTGACTCTAGATAAAATTTATATTATTGCTAATCTATACAATCTTATCAAAAATATATTTTCATTAAACTTTTCGGAAATCTTTGAAATTATCTGGTCACCTGCCATCCTTCCTACGACCGCCTTTCCAGATTGTCAGGCGTTGAGGCATCACAGATTGGAAACCACTGCTTTACAGTGAGGTTAAGGATTCCCAAAAAATAAGCATTTGTCACTGGTTGTGTAGAATCTGTGCTTTCAAAATCGACAAGTTTGTTAAGAAACCATTCGTATACATATTAAATGGTAGTACCTCTACATATGCTTTTGAAAGGCACCTGTTTGGCCCATGCATAAGACCTGGATTCCTTCCTTCGCTACCAAAAGGACAGACTGTGGGCTTAGGAAATTTTGTTCCCTCCAAAGCTTTAGCAGCAACTGTGTGTTTGACCTTTTTTTTTTTTTTTTTTGAGACGGAGTCTTGCTCTGTATTCCGGGCTGGACTGCAGTGGCCGGATCTCAGCTCACTGCAAGCTCCGCCTCCTGGGTTTACGCCATTCTCCTGCCTCAGCCTCCGGAGTAGCTGGGACTACAGGCGCCCGCCACCTCGCCCGGCTAGTTTTTTGTATTTTTAGTAGAGACGGGGTTTCACCGTGTTAGCCAGGATGGTCTTGATCTCCTGACCTCGTGATCCGCCCGTCTCGGCCTCCCAAAGTGCTGGGATTACAGGCTTGAGCCACCGCGCCCGGCCGTGTTTGACCTTTTTAATACCAGTTCACTCAGCTCACCAGTGCTGATCTCCAAGTGTCAGCAGTACTGTAAATTCCTAGAAATGAAAAGTGTGAGCTCTCAATTCGTGAAACCTGACATTGACTGTAGTATGTCACTTGAACCTTGAACACTTTCTATGGTCATGGTTTAAGAGGCCTGGTCTTATCTTGATAATTCATCCTGTCATCCCCTTCTTATCCTTTTTTGTCGTTTTTATAAACAAATAAACAAAAAAGAGATTGTGTCGTGTATGCACTGAAATTATTTTTTGTTTTTAGAGACACAGTCTCACTCTGTCCCCAGGTTGGAGTGCAGTGGTGTGATCTCGGCTCAATGCAACGTCCACCTCCTGGGTTCAAGAAATTCTCCTGCCTCAGTCTCCCAAGTAGTTGGGATTACAGGCACCTGCTACCATGCCCGGCTAATTTTTGTACTTTTAGTAGAGATGGGATTTCACCATGTTGGCCAGGCTGGTCTCAAACTCCTGACCTCAAGTGATCCACCTGCCTCAGTCTCCCAAAGTGCTGGGATTACAGGCAAGACCCACCATGTCCAGCCTCAAAATTATCTTCCAATTACTTCTCATGAAAGAGATTTTGTAAACTTGATTTAAACACATAGTAGTACTTCACACAAATTAAGACAATGTTTGTTTTGATGCTGCAATGTGTTTGTGGGCTCTTGTTTGAAAGCATAACCACCCTTTTTTTTTCAATTTTTGAGATGGGGTCATACTCTGCTGTCCAGGCTGGAGCTCAGTGGCACAATCATAGCTCACTGCAGCCTCCAGAGTAGCTGGGACTACAGGCACACACCACCATACCTGACTTTTTTTTTTTTTTTTTTTTTTTTTAAAAGACAAGAGTCTTGCTCTGTCGTCAGGCTGGAGTGTAGTGGCATGATCTCAGCTTACTGCAACCTCTGCCTCCCAGGTTCAAGCAATTCTCCTGCCTCAGCCTCCTGAGTAGCTGGGACTACAGGCATGCACCACCACGCCCAGCTAAGTTTTGAATTTTTAGTAGAGACGGGGTTTCACCATATTGGCCAGGATGGTCTCTGTCTCTTGACCTTGTAATCCGCCCGCCTCGGACTCTCAAAGTGCTGGGATTACAGGCGTGAGCCACCGCGCCCAGACCATACCTGGTTAATTTTTTAATTTTTGCAGAGGCAGCATCTCCCTATGTTGCCTAGGCTGGTCTTAAACTCCTGGGCTCCAGTGATCCTCTTGCCTCAGCCTTCCAAAGTGATAGGATTTAAGGAATGAGCATTTGTATTTTTAACAAGTTCCCAAAGTAATTCTGATGCACCCCAAAGATTTGAGATTCATTACTTCGGAATTTATCAAATCAACTGAAGCGGCCCGGCGTGGTGGCTCACACCTGTAATCCTAGCACGTTGGGAGGCCGAGGCAGGCAGATAACCTGAGGTCAGGAGTTCGAGACTCGCCTGGCCAACATGGTGAGACCCCGCCTGTACTAAAAATACAAAAATTAGCCAGGTGTAGTAGCATATGTCTGTAATCCCAGGTACTCAGGAGGCTGAGGCAAGAGAATCATCTGAACCCTGGAGGTGGAAGTTGCAGTGAGCTGAGAACACGCTACACCACTCAAGCCTGGGTGACAGAGTAAGACTCCGTCTCAAAAAAAAAAAAAAAAAAATTAATTGAAGCTTTTACTTTTCTGATGTTATCGCTGAATATCACTTTATCTCACTTACAAACAATTTACAAGGGAAATCTGGATTTCAGTATGTCTAGGTCATTTAAGTTTGGTGCCTTAAGGGGTGGGGCAACTTGCCTTCATAGCTGATTTTTCTTGTAGGTCTTACTTTTAGGATTCCCTCAGTGCACAGCTTCCACTAAAGGAAAAAAACATAAAGAATCCTTTATTGGCCAGGTGCAGTGGCTCATGCCTGTAATCTTAGCACTCTGGGAGGCCAAGTCAGGCAGATCACTTGAGGTCAGGAGTTCAAGACCAGCCTGGCCTAAATGGTGAAACCCCATCTCTACTAAAAATGCAAAAATTAGCCAGGTGTGGTGGCACATGCCTGTAATTCCCACTACTTGGGTAGCTGAGGCAGAAGAATCACTTGAACCCAGGAGGCAGAGGTTGCAGTGAGCCAAGACTGCGCCAGTGCACTGCAGTATGGGCAACAGAGTGAGACTCCATCCCCCCCAAAAAAAAAAGAAAGCCAGGCGCAGTGGCTCGTGCCTGTAATCCCAGCAGGTCGCGCCACTACACTCCAGCCTGGGCCACAGAATGAGACTCCATCTCAAAAATAAATAAATAAATAAATAAATAATAATCCTTTACTCCCCCCCGCCCTTGACACTTGACACATCAGGACATCAGGGATCTCCTTTACATATTCTGCAGTTCACCGGGCTACTCATTTAAGAACAAATAACAGTATGACCTCAAAACCCTGGCAGGCAGGAAGGTCAAATGGCAGAAGCCTGCAACGCGGTACAACCCCTGGGTCATCTTGGTGACTGTCTCATGGATAAATGCTGAAGGAGAAAATGCTAAAAAACAAAAACAAAAAACAAAAAAAAAACACACACACACACACACACACACAGTTATTCTCATGAACAGTCTTGCCTTTCTCTAGGACTTTCCCCATCCGGCGCTAGCTGCCACTCTGCTGCATGCTGTTGGTAGCGAGGTTAGAATCTTGGTTTTGACAGAACTAAAAGTACACCACATCTCTTGATTTTTCAAATAATCTAAATCACCCAAGAGAACAACTTCTCCTCTTTGAACAACTTGTGGGTAAAAAAATACGCGGTTAGAGATGAACACACAGCCAAACTACCTAAATTACTAAAAGTTAAAGTGAGAAAGTGCATAAGCCAAAATATAATAAAAAGTTAATAAAGGGAATCCCAAAGTTAAGGTCTGCAAAAAAATCCTGTAAATACAACAGTTACAGAAAAATTACTTACGGCCTTCTATTTCTATTTTAATTGATTGATTTTTTGATAAAGGGTCTCACTCTGTCACCCAGACTGGAATGCAGTGGTGCCATCTCAGCTCATTACAGCCCCCGCCTCCCAGGCTCAGGTGATTCTCCTGCCTCGGCCTCCTGAGTAGCTGGGACTACAGGCGTGCACCACCACATCCAGCTAATTTTTGTATTTCTTGGTAGATACGAGGTTTCACCATGTTGACCAGTCTGGTCTCAAACTCCTGACCTCAAGTGATCTGCTGGCCTTGGCCTTCCAAGCTGCTATGAATACAGACATGAGCCACTGCTCCCAGCCCCTAAATGCCTAAAAGTATCTATAAAGACACATTTCAAATAGAATTATGCTTTAAAACAACATTTTTAAGCTAGTTTTGTGTGAGTGGGAAATATCCGTTTTTCTTAAATGCTTAATCCTGCCTCAGCTACCCAAGTAGCCAGAATTACAGCTACCACTTCTCAAGCATTTACTAAGTGGCAGGCATTGTGCTCCACACGTTAACATACATGCTCTCATTTAATTCTCACAATAAATCTATTTGGTGGGTATTATTATCCCTATTTTACAGATGAGGAAACAACGAAGTAGTAACTTGCACAAGATCACACAGCTAGTAACACGCTGAGATTCAAACCCAGATCTGTCTGACTTCAAAGGCAATTCAACCGTGTTATGCTATGGTGACTATTCATGTTTGTGCCTGATGCTACTTTCAGTCAAATGAAAAGAAACACTTGATTTATTCAAGGCTTGAGGTTTGCATGTGAAGGAAAATGAGGCATAATAAGATAAACAGCTCATCCTTAATTAAATTATCTTTGCTGCAAGGTTATGATCAGAAACAGCGTTAATTCCTTATCTCTCATACTATATCATCTTATGCTACAACTGCAAAAGACAACTCCGTATCTCCGTGTCCTTAGATGGTTGGGAAAAAAGATAACTACAGATATGCTGTTAATACAGATAACAAACAAGTTTCAAAGACTGAATTATTTTTCCTTTTTTCCTTATTTTTCATGTTCTAAAAAGACTGAATTCTTGAACAATGATTAGCAATTTTAAAATTATAGTCAGACTTTCATTCTCTAAGATAAGGGGAATGACAAGGATAACTGAAACCGGAGACAACACAAAATACTCACTTTGAGACTACATGGTGAAACCCCGTCTCTACTACAATGCAAAATTAGCCAGGCAACTGCATCTTCAAACCTTTTGCCTGGATTGCTAACAAGTGAAAACACTAATTTCCCATCACCTCTTCTCCCTGCCCTAAGGTCCTTGTGCAAACAAGCAGGAGAGGAGCCAGAAGTAAGCAGCAGACAAGAGGTGGCCCAGAGCTGGAAAACTTACGGGCAATCAATCACAGGTGCTTGAGAACTGTCTCTGTTCAGAATCCCAAACAACCACACACTATTTGGAGTTTTAAAAGCAAAATATGGCCAGGCGGGGTGGCTAACACCTGTAATCCCAGCATTTGGGGAGGCCAAGGCAGGCGGATTGTTTGAGTCCAGCAACTCCAAACAAGCCTGGGCAATACAGTGAGACTTCACCGTCACAAAGAATTAAAAAAAAACTAGCTGGGCATGGTGGCATGCCCCAGCTACTCAGGAGGCCAAGCTGGGAGGATTGCTTAAGCCTGGGAGGCCGAGGATGCAGTGAGACATGATCACACCACATTGCACTCCAGCCTAGGCGGCAAAGAAAGACTCTAAAAAAAATAAAATAAAACCCAAATATTCCAAAAAGCACAGATTTTCTTTGACCCATTGGCAAGGATGAAAAAAGAAGAAACTTCAAAAATCTATAATCTTGTCTAAGTATAGTTTTTGTTTAAGCCAACCTCATCAGTTTGAAAATACGTATTTTGAATCACAGCACCACTTTCAGGAGTATAAAAAAAACAGAAAACATTCCAGGTGGGTTATAAATGCACTAGCAGTATGGATGATATTTACCTTACAGTGGTGAGCTGGACCTTGCTCACACAAAAGCTTATACTCAAGCTGGATCTTGCTGAAACAAACTCACTCATTCACAAGACAGAGCTGGGATTTTTTTCTATGGGGTATGCCACACGAGAAGGAAGTGAAAAATAACGTAAGAGCACTGAAGTCAACTAGCAGTATGTAAGACTACTATTCTCCTAGGGATATGAAAATAGAGGAAAAACAAACGGAAGGCCTACAAATGTAGGCAGCCATGATACAAAACTGCAAATCATTCCAGGAGTACGTTCCCAGAGAAGACACAACTAGGGTCTTTTCTGAACCAGTTGAAGCCAGGTAATCTAGGAGAGGGTGTGTCTTCAAAAGAGTGAAGTCAGGGGAATAACTAACCCATAGTGGGCAAGCAAGATTTGAAATCAGATGAAGCACTGCTATTAAAACCAACTGGAATACAAGGTCTTCTGAGCACAGACTGGTTTCTGAAACAGTTGCCAGCTGTTTATGACAGTTGCCAGCTGCCCATTATTTCGCTAAACTCAACATACCACTACCATCTCTCAAACAACGGTTGTCATCTTTCATACAGTGAAACTCTCATTCCCGGGTATCCTCTAGTCTTTTCTCCAAAGGCTGCCATCTTCAGACCTTATCTATTTCTTACAATTATATAAGTAAAATAAAATGATGTTGGTGGGCAGGAGTTTTACAAAGTCAATAGGATTTGGACACCAGAACTCATTAGAAGAAAAAGCAATAAATCCCAGAGGACTGAAACAGTCTGTGCCTTTTCCTTTTCAGAGAGTTTCACATGACAAATATGGGGAAAACAACATCTCTACAGGACTATGAAAAATCAAGAATGTTATCTGGTGAACCAGTCCAAGGAACTGTGGAGGTGGCGTGGAAGATACCATGCAGCCGAGTGGGAGAAGCAAACGCTCTAAGAACAGATTCATAAAGTAAAGGAAATGAGAAGACAAAGGAGGAAATTGAAAGGAAATAGGCATAAGGAAGGGGAAGAAAAGACTCTGTTATAAGGTGACGCTGGTATAGAAATACCCACACTAGGCTGGGTGTGGTAGCTAATGCCTGTAATCCCAGCACTTTGGGAGGCCGAGGCGGGTGGATCACGAGGTCAAGAGATGGAGACCATCCTGGCCAACATGGTGAAACCCCGTCTCTACTAAAAACACAAAAATTAGCCGGGCATGGTGGCATGTGCTTATAGCCCCAGCTACTAGGGAGGCTGAGGCAGGAATCACTCGAACCCAGGAGAAGGAAGTTGCAGTGAGCCAAGATGGTTCCACTGCACTCCAGGATGGTGACAGAGCGAGACTCCATCTCAAAAAAAAACAAAAAAACCCAACACTGACACTCCATTTATTTCACTGGTCTTGCCATGTTGCAGGGAGGGTGTTGGGAGGCAGAATATTGTTTTTATTTATTATCCTCCCCCCCCTTTTTTTTTTTTTTTGGTCAGACCCTGTCTCCTATTCATAAGAATATTGGTTTTAAGTTTTCTTTCTTTAGCCTCAATTTCTTGTCTATAATATTTTTAGGTATTTTTCAAGGGTTTTAAATCTTTTTTTTTTTTTTTTTGAGATGGAATCTCACTGTTGCCCAGGCTGGAGTGCAGTCACGTGATCTCGGCTCGCTGCAGCCTCTGACTCCCAAGTTCAAGCGATTCTCCTGCCTCACCCTCCCAATTAGCTGGGAATACAGGCGCACACCACTACACCTGGCTAATTTTTGTATTTTTAGTAGAGACATGGTTTCACCACGTTGGCCAGGCTGGTCTCAAACTCCAGACCTCAGGCGATCCACCTGCCTCAGCCTCCTAAAGTGCTGAGATTATGGGCATGAGCCCCTGTGTACAGTAAAGTACCTTTAGTTCATTTTCCTAATAATCAGATTTGAATGCTTCTAAACTTTGTTTTGAGTAAGTCGTAGTCTGCTGCCCAGCTGCAGTAAGACAGCACTATCACAGTTCACTGCAGCCTTGAACTTCTGGGCTCAAGTAATCCTCCTGTCTCAGCCTCCCAAGTAGCTGGGACTACAGGTACACACCACCAAGCCCAGCTAATTTTTAAACTGGCCTCCCAGTCTGGCACAATGACTCACACCTGTAATTCTAGCAATCTAGGAGGCCAAGGCAAGCTGATCACTTGAGGTCAGGAGTTGGAGACAAGCCTGGGCAACACAGCGAAACCTCGTCTCTACTAAAAATACAAAACAGCCGAGTGTAGTGGCAGGCACCTGTAATCCCAGCTACTCAGGAGGCTGAGGCAAGAGAATTGCTTGAACCCAGGAGTCAGAGGTTGTAGTGAGCCGAGATCACACCATTGCGCTCCAGCCTAAGCAACAAAGCGAGACTCTATCTCATAAATAAATAAGCATCCCAAAACACTGAAATTACAGGTGTAAACCACCGTAGCCAGCCAAGGAGAATTTTTTATTTATTTATTTATTTTTTTTGAGACAGGGTCTTGCTCTGTCTCCCAGGCTGGATAGAGTAGAGTCGTATAATTACAGCTCATGGTAGCCTCGACCTCCTGGGCTCAAGTGACCCTCCTGCCTCAGCCCCTGGAGTAGCTGGGACCACAGGCATGCACAAGCACGCTCAGACAATTTTTGTATAGATGGGGTTTCACCATGTTGCCGAGGCTGGTCTCCAACTCCTGGGCTCAAGCAATCTCCCACCTCGGCCTCCCAAAGTGCTGGGATTACAGGTGTGAACCACCATGCCTGGCCATGACGCAGAAAATTTTAACAAGAAAATAAATTTGGACATTGTAGCTTACACCTATAATCCAGCAATTCAAGAGGTTGAGGCAAGAGGATCCACTTGAGCCCAGGAGGTTGAAGCTGCAGTGAACCATAATCACACTACTGTACTCCAGCCTAGGCAATAGACTAGAGACCCTGTGAAACAAACGAAAGGAAAGAAAGGAAAGGAAAGAAGAGAAAAAAACTCTGCTTCTTTATTCCATTTCTAATTGGTCCTCATTATGATTTCTGAACTACTTCTGGAACCTTCCAGACTTAAACTTACTTGTTCAAAACAGAAATAAAAATAAATAAATGTCAATGTACTTTTTTGCTTTCTAGTAAATCTGGCTGCCCCCTTGCTTGGGATAAAATCTTACAGACACTCAAAAAGAAGGTTTATGCAGATACAAGAGCTCTTCGTCAGTTGTTGGAAATTTATATGGCCGGGCGCAGTGGCTCAAGCCTGTAATCCCAGCACTTTGGGAGGCCGAGACGGGCGGATCACGAGGTCAGGAGATCGAGACCATCCTGGCTAACACGGTGAAACCCCGTCTCTACTAAAAAATACAAAAAACTAGCCGGGCGAGGTGGCGCGCGCCTGTAGTCCCAGCTACTCGGGAGGCTGAGACAGGAGAATGGTGTAAACCCGGGAGGCGGCACTTGCAGTGAGCCAAGATGCGGCCACTGCACTCCAGCCTGGGCAACAGAGCGAGGCTCCGTCTCAAAAAAAAAAAAAGAAATTTATTTATTTATGAAGCAGTCTTGCCCTGTCTGTCGCCCAGGATGGAGTGCGGTGGCATGATCTCGGCTCACTGCAACCTCTGCCTCCTGGGTTCAAGCGATTCTTCTGCATCACCCTCCTGAATAGCTGGGACTACAGGCACGCATCACCACGGCCGCCTATTTTTTGTATTTTTAGTAGAGACAGAGTTTCACTATATTGGCCAGGCTGGTCTCGAACTCCTGACCTTGTGATCCACCCGCCTTGGCCTCTCGAAGTGCTGGGATTGCAGGTGTGAGCCACTGCGCCCGGCCTAGTTTTTACTTTTTTCTTTTTTTGAGATGGAATCTCCCTCTGTTGCCCAGGCTGGAGTGCAGCGGCACAATCTCAGCTCACTGCAACCTCCACCTCCTAGGTTCAAGCAGTTCTCCTGCCTCAGCCTCCTGAGTAGCTGGGATTACGGGTGTGTATCACCAAGCCCAGCTAGTTTTTGTTTTTTTTGTAGAGGCAGGGTTTCACCATGTTGGCCAGACTGGTCTCGAACTCCTGACCTCTGGTGATCCAACTGCCTCAGCCTCCCAAAGTGCTGGGATTACAGGCGTGAGCCATGGCACCTGGCTTGTTCTGGGAAATAATTTTAAATACAGAATTATCCCATACAACAATGAATATCCAAGGTGGTATTTACTGTTCCATTCTTTCTGCCAGCCACCACTCTTTAACAGAGGCGGCTTTATAGTCTGTGTAGTTTTCAGCTTTCAGTTCTCTTTCTCACAACCTACAATGGTCTGTCAACTGAGGCCTCTGTCAATCCCCTACACAACCAGTGTTGTATAACTGGGATAAAGAAGTGTGGGTGGTGATATTTTCTTTTACTTTCTGAAGGTAAATGTGAGAGCTCCCTAAATCTGCAACCTACTTATCAGATCAGAAAACAGGGTAAGAAAACATTTGAAATAGAAGACACTTGGATTCATATGCTTACCTGCAGCTGCACTGGTGGATGTAATAGATGCAGAGGGTAAAGCAGAGTTTTGAATGGGTCTACCTGCATTTTCAGAGGGCAGAGAGCTAGTAGTAGAAGGAATACTCATCAAAGGCTGTGAGAGAAGAGACTGGTTCTTGTTCAGTATTTGGCTCCCTGAGAGAGCAGCAGATGGGTTCTGAACTTGCACTTGAACTTGAGACATGGTCACTTTCAACAAAAGTGAACAAATGCAGGTAAACAGCTTTCAGTGCAGGTTAATTCAGTGCTATGAAGTCTAAAGTTCTACCTAAAAGTTGTAAGGGAAAGAAAATAAAAAGGTAAATTATAGAGGAGATATGTAATTGCCAATATTCAGTCAAAATGGTGTCACCTACTCAGTTATGAAAATAGCTCCATTTAGCAGGTAGCTATGTTCATTTATTCGAAATATGTTTCTCCTTGGTATACAGTAAGTTTCTTGGCCTTGTGACTTTCCCACAGTGTTTTTTAAATGATTTACAATACCCGTGTGCTCTGCATATTCATTATACAAAGAGAATCAGTAGGGTACAATATTTATTGGTGAATATTAAGAATTGCAAACTACAGCTTACATTCAAAAATGCAAATTTAAAAGTATGGAGAGGTTTCTACAGTAATTGGGGCATAGTAAAGGTTTCTTTCTGGTCTCAAAATTACGAGAAATTGAAAGCAAACTAGGTTTACAATACCAGGAACAGGTGAATGTGAACACTGCTTCCTCTTAAGGACCAAGGCTCAGATTGACAACCTTAGGGTTTTAAGTTGACAGAAGGAAGGTAGGATACTTCTGTTGTTTCTTTTTCCCTATGGTGATGACAGACGTATTGTTTTCCTAAAAGGTTTATTTGAGGTCTCATTTAATTACAAACCCCCAACAAGAAAACTATCCCACCCCTACCCAGGCTCACAGATCCTGAGAAGTGATGTGAGTAATGAAGATCATACTAGAGAATTTATACTATTAAAAGCAAAAGCGGAGAAGAAGACAGGAACGGATTTTAGACTGGCAATTTTACTGGTGTGGTGGTGGGGTGGGGAGCACTGGAGCTTGTTTACCTCATCTTGTAAATTAAGAGAATAATGAAGGCATTACTTCTAAATACATTAAATTTCTTCACGAGTCAAAAATAAGGACAGTTGTGCTCATTTTCATGGCCATCCTTTAAAAGCCGAAAACGTTTTTAATGAGTCAAAGTACTTAAAAATAACCAGTGGCAACAAAGACAGAGTAACAGGTCTCTCAGGAAATAGCCAACCAATGTAGACACCAGCAAACCAACTAACTAGAAGTTCTATTAAAATAAACAGTATGTTACTTTAATTTTTTTTTTTTGGAGTATCAAAATGATTTTTAAAGCTGGTCCTCAAGAAAGAGACGAATGACCAGAGCAATTAAGCTACTTGAGGAGTCCTGGCACATTCTCTCTCACTGAGAACAAAAAGGACTGCAAAACTCAAAAGAAACTCAGTCGAAATGTGACTCTGGATAGCAGAGGCATAAGTATTACCTTATTCAACAAAATTCCCCAAGAGTGCAGTTGTTCCTTTCTACTTTTGGAATCAGAACAAAATAACAGAGGAGTTCCATTGAAGATCCACATAATGGTCTTAGAAGACAAGTCGCCAGTGTCAAGAAACAAGTCCAGAACCATTCAGAAGTCAGCTATGACCTTATTTCATTGGGTATTTTTCCCCCGTCAGCTGCTAAAATAGAAACTTTTTTCCTCCTCTCTTCCCCTCTCTTCATTTACTCACTCACTCCTTCTCCTTTTCCTTTTTGTAAACTGTCTTAAGAAGAGCACTTTTCATAACAAAAAAGTCACTCGTAGTATATGTACGACTTCACAACACCAACCACAGGTCTCAAGGTCAAATAATAAGCTAGGAGTAAAGTATCTGCTCCAGAATGTACTCCCATCCCAGAAAGAGTAACCCAACTGTGTCCTGACTGGCCCTTAGAGTTTGAGACTCTGAATGAATGCCTAAATTTAGAAAGGGTGTGGACCAAGGGATTTTTGGTTAATGCTCTCTAAAGCAGGCTGACTGCCAGGATTTCAAGTCAGTCATAAATGTTTAATTTTTTTTTGAGACAGAGCTCTGTCGCCCAGGCTGGAGTGCAGTGGTGCAAACTTGGCTCACTGCAACCTCCGCCTCCTGGGTTCAAGCAATTCTCCTGCCTCAGTCTCCCAAGTAGCTAGGATTACAGGCATGAGCCACCATACCTGGCTAGTTTTTGTATTTTTAGCAGAGACAGGGTTTCACCAGGTTGGCCAGGCTGGTCTCAAACTCCTGACCTCAGGTGATCTGCCCACCTCGGCCTCCCAAAGTCCTGGGATTACAAGCGTGAGGCACTGCACTCAGCTCAAGTCAGTCATAAATATGTAAGTTTTCTAGAAGCTGAGAAAGGAACAGGCTTTTTAAATTAAGACTGCCTCAAAAATGTTATCCTTAAATTCACCTAAAGGAGTTATGTCTAACAGTTGGTTGAAACATGTAGTTCAAAAAAAAAAAAGTTAAACTCTCCAAATAAGACTAGGTAAATTCAAATTTCCAACATGATAAATATGAAAAGTCAACAAACAATACTCATAAATTATTAGTCACCTGCTAATTTAACATTTTTATGTGTCTTATTTAAGCCTGAACAGAGCATCTAAGGCAGTGATTCTCAAGACCGGGCAATTTTGTTCCCCCAGGAGACATCTGTCAACGTCTGGAGACATTTTTTGGTTGTCACAACCAGTGTGCAGAATGCGGGATCTACTGACATCTAGTGGATAGAGGGTCCAGGGATACTGTTTCAAGCACACATATACTAACCCACAAAATACAATCTTACTAATGGAACAAGTAGCTTATAGTCCTATTTTTTTGTTCTTTTTTGTTTGTTTGTTTGTTTTTTGAGACGGAGTCTCGCTCTGTCGCCCAGGCTGGAGTGCAGTGGCCGGATCTCAGCTCACTGCAAGCTCCGCCTCCTGGATTCATGCCATTCTCCTGCCTCAGCCTCCCGAGTAGCTGGGACTACAGGCGCCTGCCACCTCGCCCGGCTAGTTTTTTGTATTTTTTAGTAGAGACGGGGTTTCACTGTGTCAGCCAGGATGGTCTCGATCTCCTGACCTCGTGATCCGCCCGTCTCGGCCTCCCAAAGTGCTCGGATTACAGGCTTGAGCCACCGCGCCCAGCCATAGTCTTTTTTTTTTTTTTTTTTTTTTTTTTTTTTTGAGACGGAGTCTCACTGTCACCCAGGCTTGAGCGCAATGGCGTGATCTCGGCTTACTGTAAGCTCTGCCTCCCGGGTTCACGCCATTCTCCTGCCTCAGCATCCTGAGTAGCGGGCACTACAGGCGCCCACCACCATGCCCAGCTGAATTTTTGTATTTTTAGTAGAGACGGGGGTTTCACCATGTTAGCCAGGATGGTCTCAACCTCCTGACCTCGTGATCTGCCTACCTCGGCCTCCCAAAGTGCTGGGATTACAGGCGTGAGTCACCACACCAGGTCACAAGTAACTTACATTCTTAAGACAGGAAAAGAAAATCCCCTTTCCATCTCAAAAGGCCCTAAAAAATAGATGCTAAATTTTTTTTTTTTTTTTTGAGACAGAGTCTCGCTCTGTTGCCCAGGGTGGAGTGCAGTGGCACGATCTTGGCTCACTGCAAACTCCATCTTCTAGGTTCAAGCGATTTTCCTGCCTCAGCCTCCCGAGTAGTTAATTTTTTTTTTTTTTTTTTTTTTTTTTGGAGACGGAGTCTCGCTCTGTCGCCCAGGCTGGAGTGCAGTGGCCAGATCTCAGCTCACTGCAAGCTCTGCCTCCCGGGTTTTCGACATTCTCCTGCCTCAGCCTCCCGAGTAGCTGGGACTACAGGTGCCCGCCACCTCGTCCGGCTAGTTTTTTGTATTTTTTAGTAGAGACGGGGTTTCACCGTGTTAGCCAGGATGGTCTCGATCTCCTGACCTCGTGATCCGCCCGTCTCGGCCTCCCAAAGTGCTGGGATTACAGGCTTGAGCCACTGCGCCCGGCCCCGAGTAGTTAAGATTACAGATGTGTACCACCACACCCGGCTACTTTTGTATTTTCAGTAGAGACAGCGTTTCGCCATGTTGGCCGGGCTGATCTTCAACTCCTGACCTCAAGTGATCCTCCTGCCTCGGCCTCCCAAAGTGCTGGGATTACAGGCATGAGCCACCGTGCCCAGCCTGATGCTAGTATTTTAGCACCCAAGCAGATGCTCCTCTCCCAAAGAGAAGCCGGGACAGACATCACAGTTATGAATGGGGGAAAATATATCATTTGCCCACATAACTCGAAGAACAAATTAAGTTTTTCATTACTGATATTGATATAGTTAATAGCAGCCTTCAAGGAACTGTGGAACTTTGGAAATACAACTTTTTTTTTTTTTTTTTTTTTTTTTTTGAGACGGAGTCTCGCTCTGTCGCCCAGGCTGGAGGGCAGTGGCCGGATCTCAGCTCACTGCAAGCTCCGCCACCCGGGTTTACGCCATTCTCCTGCCTCAGCCTCCCGAGTAGCTGGGACTACAGGCGCCCGCCACCTCGCCCGGCTAGTTTTTTGTATTTTTTAGTAGAGACGGGGTTTCACCGTGTTAGCCAGGATGGTCTCGATCTCCTGACCTCGTGATCCGCCCGTCTCGGCCTCCCACAGTGCTGGGATTACAGGCTTGAGCCACCGCGCCCGGCGGAAATACAACTTCTATATAAATTCTGAACCTGTTGCTCAACAGTACTGTCCTGAAGACTAAGTCCTTAAATGCAAACAAGTCTTCCTTTAAACCTGTCTTTAAGGATTGTTTTCCATCAGGTAAATTAAGGACTCGAGAGATCAAAATGCTTTGTTAGAGTCTTCTTAGAGACAAACACTATTTTATACACAGTAAAATTAGGTTGAAAAGTTTGAAACGCAAAGATTCTTCAGATCTCGCTGGTGCTGGAAAACACCTCTTACTGTGAATTGTGTCGTGCTGCCATTTCCCTGCCTCTCTGCCTCCCACACAGATGAGGACCTTTCATCTCCTGGTTTTTTCCCTATTTGAAGGGCTTCAGACACCAGATCAAGAAATCATACTCATCTTAGTCTCAAGCCCTAATTTTACATAGCATACATAAGCACCATAATAAAACGTGCAAAATGATGGAGTTACAGGTATTTCTTTTAAAAGATTCCTTAATTCCATGTCCTCCTGCATCTTAAGATTGGCTTGGTAACACAAAAATCTTCTCATAAAAATAGAATCTTGCCTTGGCTGGCAGTTACCATTTTACAAGTGTCAAATAGCTTTTATGGGTTGTGGTGAAGGAGAATATGGGCACATGAGCTCTACGAAAGTTTTTTTTAATTACACATGATGTACTAAAAAATGGTCACAAAATGTGTATTTGGCACTCAGCAGTGAACCTACCAAGACTAGACTGTACTGAGCACAATCTGAGTGATTTAATATACAAGAAGGCAGACCCTTCTAGAAATGGTTTACAGGACTATCTGCAATCGTACTTAGTCTTTTTTAAATTATCTTGTGCTATGGCTAATACATGCTTAGTCTTATCCACTTTCAACTTACAGATTGTTAAATCTTTGCACTATGAAATATTTAAGCAATTATGGGAAAACATTTTTTTTTTTTAATGGAGTCTCGCTCTGTCACCCAGGCTGGAGTGCAGTGGCGCAATCTTGGCTCACTGCAAGCTCTGCCTCCCGGGATCATGCCATTCTCCTGCCTCAGCCTCCAGAGTAGCTGGAACTACAGGCGCCCGCCACAGTGCCCGGTTAATATTTTGTATTTTTAGTAGAGATGAGGTTTCACCGTGGTCTCGATCTCCTGACCTTGTGATCCACCCGCCTCGGCCTCCCAAAGTGCTGGGATTACAGGCATGAGCCACCATGCCCGGCCTGGGAAAACATTATTTTTTTTGGAGACAGTCTCACTCTGTCGCCCAGGCTGGAGCGCAGTGGCACGATCTTGGCTCACCGTAACCTCTGCCTCCTGGGTTCACGTGATTCTCTTATGTCAGCCTCCCGAGTAGTGGTAACTACAGGTGTGCACCACCACACCTGGCTGATTTTTTTTGTGTTTTTAGTAGAAACAGGGTTTCACCATGATGGTCAGGCTGGTCTTTAACTCCTGGCCTCAACTGATTCACCTGCCTTGGCCTCAACAAAGTGCTGGGATTATAGGCGTGAGCCACCGTGCCCAGTCAAAAAAACATTTTTAATAATCAATTTTTAAACTGGATTAACACAACTTATAATGTAGTAGCTGTACTTTTGTTTAATCAACATATCATTCGCCTTCATAATAAGTGATATTTCCAAACAAGATGTGTCTGAAAAAAAAACAGAAGGAAAGAAGTGATCCCAATTTTGGAGAAGCCTCCTTTTCAGATAGTCACAAACATTTCACTAAATGTCTCCCCTTGGAAGTCTTTCGGTAAATCTGATGTAACACGGATATACAGATACAAAGGAGCACTCCTGTGCCTCGCTGTTATAAAGCAAAAGCAATTCTAAAATATACTCACTTAATAGTCTACAAAAACTTATTAAGCATCTATTACATGTAAACCCACAAATGGCAGACTGCACATTCTTAAATGCTGGAAAGGATCTGTGTGTTAAACTCTTCCTCAAAGACACAAGATGACACCTTTAAGCAATCACGTGTAAATCTATTATTCTGTTCTCTTTAGTTTTTTGAGAGGCTCCACTCCTACAGAAACTTGGTCAATTGAAAAACATTAATAAACCACTTTTTCTACAATATAAAGTCCTTTTCAATAGCCTTTAAATACATCTAAAATACCCACATCATTCCTTATACCAGTTATTTCTAAGATTCTTTTCTGACACATCTTTCTTGTTGCAATATGGTTGAATGTTTTCTGAAAGTAAACTCACTCTCCATTACTTCTCCCTCCCAGCCCCCCAAAACAGTAATTCATTGACTCCAAACATTATCCAAATACCTGTAGGCAGGGCAGACGCTAGTACAGAAGCATGTCAATCACTATCGTCCTATACAATCGTTTCCAAAATGACGGCTTTAAGGTCAATGTCAAGCAAATAATGTTCAATAGCAGGCCTATATATACTAAATAACCAATAATAAAAGGTTTTTTTAAAAGAAATATGACCAAACTACTTAAAAAAAAAAAAAAATCACTGTACCTGATGCTCAAGCACAAAGAGGAGATTAGCCCTGAGGTGGCACACTCACTTGCAAGACAATAAAATTAACCAAAAATAATGTCTGGAAACAACCCAGATTGTTCAAGATCTTTGCACTTGCAATACAAGTGAGACTGAATGTAGTCCCTGTCTCACACTTGGCCCAATGCCATGGGCAATGGAGGACTTTCTTTCCACACAAATGTAACAGTTGGGAGGTCAGATGGTCTGCTTAAAGAAACACTTCCTAAAAGAGATTTTTATTATTAATTTTCATCCTAGAAAACCCATCACACCATGCTAAAGTGAAAAACAATTTACCTCTACAGCCTAAAAAACTATAAACCTTATTTTCTTTTCTAGTTTTAAAACTTTATCAAGCTTCCGTCTCTCCTTCTCTAGGAGATATTCTCAAAACTAACAAAATTCAAGCACATATATTTGTAAACAGTTTTTAATCTAAACTTATACAAACATAGAAAACTTTCAAGGCAATAAAAATGAATACCTGTTCATGATCTTCTGGAGACTTTTAAAAGTAGTACCGTGTGACATATTCTTGACTATGAAGGGGCTTGGTTCAACATAATGGTTAACAGGCTTTTCCTTTCAGAAAAGGGAAACTGTAATCTGTAACCATGTGCCACCTACCTAGAAACACAACTGCATTTACCAGCATCTTCATGCAAAACAGACCAGTGCCAAGACTCACTTTCTAAGAAATCACCCTTGCTGCTAAGTAGCAACCAACAATGTTAAATCAGATCAAACTTCTGAGTTGTAGCTTTCAATTCCACTCCCAGCTCTTGGCAACCCACTCCTCTGTGCCTCAGCTTCCCCAAAACACTTTATAATAGGATATTTGACAAAGCCTCAGTTGCAGCAATCAGACAGTCAAAACACTAAAGGAATCCTGAGGCATGATAAAACAATTATTTAAAAAGAAAAGCATTAGGCCGGGCATGGTGGCTCACGCCTGTAATCCCAACACTTTGGGAGGCCAAGGTGGGGGAATCACCTGATGTCAGGAGTTCAAGACCAGCTGACCAACATGGTGAAACCCCACCTCTACTAAAAATACAAAATTAGCCAAGCGTAGTGGCACATGACTGTAATCCCAGCTACTTGGGAGGCTGAGGCAGGAGAACTGCTTGAACCCTGGAGGCTGAAGTGAGCCAACATGGCGCCACTGCACTCCAGCCTGGGCAACAAGAGCAAAACTCTGTTTCAAAAAGAAAGAAAGAAAAGCAAAGCATTATACAAATCCAGTGTGGTGAGTTTAAAACCATTCGCTGAGCTTTGTACAACTTCTATAATTTCCTTATGTTTCCACTTCCTCATTCTCAAAAAAAGTGGGTTAACTTGTCTCCTAATTACTACCTCAGAGATATGGTATGGCAATGTGCTTTCAGCTTTTAGAGGGAAAGTGTTAAAAGCAGGAAGCAGTGCTAACCCACATAGTGTATTTGGCATTGCCCTGACAAAAGACCAGAAAATCTTGAACACTCTTAGAAAACTCCTTTTTTATCCGAATGTTCACAAGCTGCTAGTGGTAAACGAAGCTTGATTCATAACCCTATCTCATGATAGAAAACAATGCTAAATTTGTTCCACAATTTGAAAATCACATTTAACAATCTGAGAAATCGAAGGGTTTTTTTAAAAATCCAAACTACAAAAGATACTATGACCAAGAAGCTTATTGAGCCAGTCATGTTTAATGACAGCTTCAGTCATCAATTCTCATGTCTCTATATTTAAAGAACATAGGCTTTACATTCTTGCCAATAACTTTTCGTACTTACTTTCTAATTAAATCAAGAGTAAAGATGAAATTCAAACTGCATAAAATTTATTTTGCTTCTCTAATGTTACAGCCAGAAGTAAAAATCATTCTCCACACAACTCATTAAAGAATTCAAAAGTACCACTGATTATCAACAGGCCAGAAATTATAAAGCCAAATTATATGTACCTTAAAAAGAGGGCATTCCAGGAACAATGTTGTTTTCGTTCAGTTCTGAGAGGTTAAGTGGTTAATAAACTCTGGAAAATAAAAAATAATAATTTAGTAGGGTAGGTCTTTTTTCTGAAACTGAAGACATACTGCTCAAGTTTTGGGGAAACCTATAATTTACAAGTAGGAAGACTGAAGGCATGATGTCATGGTTTGAGGCAGCAT
The DNA here is from genome assembly GCF_047675955.1 of Chlorocebus sabaeus. Taxonomy (NCBI): domain Eukaryota; kingdom Metazoa; phylum Chordata; class Mammalia; order Primates; family Cercopithecidae; genus Chlorocebus; species Chlorocebus sabaeus. The sequence continues at coordinate 15,027,916 of NC_132905.1, read as the reverse complement.
GCAGTCAAGTCTTCAAAAGACACAAGCAGCCAGACGTGGTGGCTCATGGCCTGTAATCCCAACACTTTGGGAGGCCGAGGCAGGCGGATCACCTGAGGCCAGGAGTTCGAGACCAGTCTGGTCAACATGATGAAACCCCACCTCTACTAAAAATACAAAAATTAGGCTGGGCACGGTGGCTCATGCCTGTAATCCCAGTACTTTGAGAGGCAGAGGTGGGCATATTGCAAGGTCAAGAGATTGAGACCATCCTGGCCAACATAGTGAAACCCCATCTCTACTAAAAATACAAAAATTAGCCGGCATGATGGCAAACCTGTAGTCCCAGCTACCTGGCAGGTTGAGGCAGGAGAATCCCTTGAACCTGGGAGGCGGAGGTTGCAGTGACTTGGGATCGCGCCACTGCACTCCAGCCTGGCAAAAGAGCGAGACTCTGTCTCAAAGAAAATAAATAAATAATACAAAAATTAGCGCAGGCATGTAATCCCAGCTACTTGGGAGGCTGAGGCACAAAAATGGCTTGAAAGCAGGAGGCAGAGGTTGCAGTGAGCCAAGATTATGCCACTGCACTCCGGCCTGGGCCACAGAGTAAGACTCTTTAAAAAAAAAAAAAAAAAGACACGACTGCCCGAAAGCTGAGTGAAGAATATTTTGCAGACACATTTGTAAGAGACAGCAGAACTTTCCTTTTCCAGTTCCAATTATTTCCTGATGAGAGTAATGTGAATACCTCATAATCTTTGGGTTTTTTTGTTTGTTTGGGTTATTTTGAGATGGAGTCTCACTCTGTCCCCCAGGCTGGAGTACAGTGGCGTGATGTCGGCTCCCTGCAACCTCCGCCTCCTGGGTTCAAGCAATTCTTCTGCCTCAGACTCGAGTAGCTGAGGTTACAGGTGCCCGCTACCACGCCCGACTAATTTTTGTTTTTTGGGGTTTTTTAGTAGAAACGGCGGGGTTTTACCAAGTTGGCCAGGCTGGTCTCGAACACCTGACCTCAGGTGATCCACCCACCTCAGCCTCCCAAAGTGCTGGGATTACAGGCATGAGCCACCACACCCAGCCTCATAACTTATATTACATATTGTCCAACCACATAAGACTGATTTGCAAACCTGTGTTTTCTTTCCCTTTATACCTACTACTTTATTCATAAATGTCGTTAGCATATGCTTGGTGACCCAAATACAATTTCATGGAAAATTTTACCAATAGGCACTGGGTACATAAAATAGTGGTATATTAAATTGCAAAATATGAAAAAAGCACATTATCTCTAATAAGTACAAATCATAATCATTTTTAGAAGTGAACTTTAGATGACAGAATTTGAGTTTAATTCTCAAATTCTGCAGTCTATCTAGAGGTCCCCCAACTTAAATGGTAGTCGTCAGTAGTAACACATAGAATTTCTTACCTTGGGATGCTTTTATACATTCTTACACTGTTTTTGCTTCTTTCAGTTTCTCACTGCTACTATGGCTTCACAGGCAATAAAAAATTGCTGTTCACTGTCTAACTGATTCCACAAATAAACCATGAGCTCTAGTTTATTTTCTGATATTTTAACAGTTCAGGTTCTTTTCGTAGATAGTATATTATACTAACAACTTTCCAGTCTAGAGCCCAGTTGTTCTAATACCTCAGCTATTCAAAAGACTGCCATGAATGGGAACTGAAAAAGGCCTCTGAGCAGCCCAAATACCTAAGACCTTCTAACACAGCCCATGCTTTTTACCAACAGGGGCCTCACTCAAGCCAAGCTTTTCCATGTTGAACAATTATTGTAAGTTTGGGTGTCTAGTTTTGTTTTGTTTCCAAATCCCCTATTCTGAGAAGCAGGGTGTCTAGTTTTCTTTTTTTCTTTTATTTTTTTTTTGAGACGGAGTCTCATTCTGTTGCCCAGGCTGGAGTGCAATGGTGCGATCTCGGCTCACCGCAACCTCCGCCTCCCAGGTTCAAGCTATTCTCCTGCCTTAGGCTCCCGAGTAGCTGAGATTACAGGTGGATGCCACCACGCCTGGCTAATTTTTGTATTTTTAGTAGAGACGGGGTTTCATCATGTTAGCCAGGCTATTCTCCATCTCCTGACCTCGTGATCTGCCCATCTCGGCCTCCCAAAGTGCTGGGATCACAGGTGTGAGCAATCACACCCGGTCCAGGGTGTCTAGTTTTCTAGCCCAAAGCAGAAGTAAAAAATAAAAGCCAGGTGTGATGGCTCATGCTTGTAACCCCAGCACTTTGGGAGGTTGAGGCAGGCGGATCGCTTGAGCTCAGGTGTTTGAGACCAGCCTGAGCAACATGGCGAGACCTTGTCTCTATTAAAATAAAATTTAAAAATTTAAGAGCCGGGCGCAGTGGCTCAGGCCTGTATTCCCAGTACTGTGGGAGGCCGAGGCAGGCAGATCACGAAGTCAGGAGTTGGAGACCATTCTGGCTAACACGGTGAAACCCCGTCTCTATTAAAAATACAAAATAATTACGGCAGGCACCTGCAGTCCCAGCTACTCAGGAGGTTGAGGCAGAAGACTGGCGTGAACCTGGGAGGCGGAGCTTGCAGTGAGCCGACATCACACCACTGCACTCCAGCTTGGATGACAGAGCAAGACTCCATCTCAAAAAATAATAATAATAATTTAAAACACGCACAAAAAAAGTTAAATATAAGAACGGGAAAAGGGGCTATTAGAGTCAGACATAAAGATGATGCTAAAAAATAACCATCAACTTAGCAAAGAAAGGAGAGAGAGAGAGAGGAGAAATACAGCAGATTGCGCCCATATGGATCTCAAATACTTTTACACAGTGATAGCTGAGATTCATACAAACATTCACATTTTGGCCAGGTGTCGTGGCTCATGCCTGTAATCCCAACACTTTGGGAGGCCAAGACAGAACTCCTTGAGCCCAGGAGTTCGAGGCCAGTCTAGGAAACAGATGGAGACCCCATCTCTACAAAAAATTTTAAAACTAGCTAGGCATGGTAGTATGTGCCTGTAGTCTCAGCTACTTGGAAGGCTGAGATGGAAGGACTGCTTGAGACCAGAAGGTTGAGGCTGCAGTGAGCCCTGACTGCATCACTGCACTCCAGCCTAGGCAATAAAGCAAGACTACATGTCAAAAAAACAACAAAAATTCATATTTCCATATGCAAATCTATTTTTTCAAATCCTCCAATTTCAAAAGATAATTCAAAGCCATCATGATCATTACCAATATATCTATATAGTGCACACTTACCACTGTAATTTTCCCCAGTCAAGAACGCATACTAAGCCGGGTACAGCGCTCACGCCTGTAATCCCAGCAATTTGGGAGGCCAAGGTGGGCCGATCACCTGAGGTCAGGAGTTCGAGACTAGGCTGGCCAACATGGTGAAATCCTCTCTCTACTAAAAATACAAAAATTAGGCCGGCGCAGTGACTCATGCCTGTAATCCCACCACTTTGGGAGGTCAAGGCAGGTGGATCACCTGAGGTCAGGAGTTCAAGACCAGCCTGGCTAACATGGTAAAACCCTGTCTCTACTAAAAAAAATTAGTCTGGCATGGTGGCACATACTTCTAATCCCAGCTACTTGGAAGGCTGAGGCTGAAGAATCACTTGAACCCGGGAGGCAGAGGTTGCAGTGAACTGAGAATGGGCCACTGTATTCCAGCCTGGGTAACAGAGTGAGACTTTGCCTCAAAAATAAAATAAAATAAAAATATAAAAATTAGTCAGGCATGGCCAGGTACAGTGGCTCATGCCTGTAATCCTAACACCCTGGGAGGCTGAGGCAGGCGGATCACAAGGTCAGGAGATTGAGACCATCCCGGCTAACACTGTGAAATCCCGTCTCTACTAAAAATAAGAATAAAAAAATAGCCAGGCGTGGTGACAGGCACCCGTAGTCCCAGCTACTCCAGAGACTGAGGCAGAATAGCGTGAACCCGGGAGGCGGAGCTTGCAGTGAGTGGAGATCACACCACTGCACTCCAGCCTGGGCGACAGAGCAAGACTCCATCTCAAAAAAAAAAAAATTAGCCAGGCATGGTGGCACACGCCTGTAATCTCAGCTTCTTGGGAGGCTGAGGTGGGAAAATCGCTTGAACCTGGAAGGTGGAGGCTGCAGTGAGCCAAGATCACGCCAGTGCACTCCAGCCTGAGTGACAGAGCAAGACTCCATCTCAAAGGAAAACAAAAGCATATTAGAAGAGCATGAATTAAATTCACTACTTTATTCATTCAACAAATAATTATTCAACACCTATTTACAGGCACTATTCTAGGCACTGGGGAAAGGTATGCACAGTAAGACACAGTCACTGTTCGGATGGAATTCACATTCGTACACCCAACACAAATTTTTTAATAAATAACTCACAGTAGCCCTTTAGTAGTAACATAGCACTGGCCAGGCGCGGTGGCTCATGCCTGTAATCCCAGCACTTTGGGAGGCCAAGGTGGGCGGATCACAAGGTCAGGAGATCGAGACCATCCCGGCTAACACAGTGAAACTGCGTCTCTACTAAAAAATACAAAAAATTAGCCGGTCGTGGTCGTGGGCACCTGTAGATCCAGCTACTCAGGAGGCTGAGGCAGGAGAATTGCTTGAACCCGGGAGGCAGAGCTTGCAGTGAGCCAAGATTACACCACTGCACTCCAGCCTGGGTGACAGAGCGAGACTCTGTCTCAAAGAAAAAAAAAAAAAAAAAACACAGCACCTAACTGAAAAAGACACATAAAAATGTAAAAGATGGCTGGGTATGGTGGCCTACGCCTATAATCCCAACACTTTGGGAGGCCAAGGTGGGAGAAAGAGCCCAGGAGTTTGAGACCAGGCTGGGCAACATACTGAGACTCTGTCTCTACAAAAAATTTTTTAAAAGTAGCCAGATGTGGCGGCACACACACCCTGATCCCAGCTACTTGGGAGGCTGAGGTGGTAGGACTGAACCCAGGAGGTGGAGGCTGCAATGAAGGGTGATTGTGCCAGTGCATTCCAGCCTAGATGACAGAGTGAGACCCTGTGTCAAAATCAAACGACGACAACAAAATACGTAAAAGGGTATTTAGGGTAAGGGCAAACCAGCTGTTGGGTATGATGTAAAAAAACTCTCAACTGGGGATCTGAGTTTGGGTTGCAACTCTGCCACTCACCTGAATAACCCTAAGCAAGTTACATCTGTAGGCCTCACCCTTTTAATATGTAAAATGGGGTTATGCCTGTAATCCCAGCACTTTGGGAGGCTGAGGCAGAAGGATCACTTGAGGCCAGGATTTCCAGACCAGCCTGGGCAACACAGTGAGACCCCCACCTCTACAACAATGTAAAAATTAGCCAGGTGTGGTGCCATGTGCCTGTAGTCCCAGCTACTCAGGAGGCTGATGTGGGAGGATTGCTTGGGCCCATCAGGCTGAGGCTACAGTGAGCTATGATCGTACCACAGCACTCCAGCCTGGGGTGATGGGAAAAAAAAATGGGATACCATCACAATTTTTTGGGGTTTTTTTGATTGTTTTTGAGACAGAGTCTCACTCTGTCACCCAGGCTGAAGTGCAGTGGTACCATCTCCACTCACTGCAACCTCCACCTCCTGGGTTCAAGCAACTCTCCTGCCTCAGCCTCCCACACAGCTGGAATTACAGGCACCCACCACCACACCTGGCTGATTTTTGTATTTTTAGTAGAAACAGGGTTTCACCATGTTGGCCAGGCTAGTCTTGAACTCCTGACCTCAAGTGATCTGCCTGATGGCCTCCCAAAGTGCTGGGATTACAGGGGTGAGACACCGCGCCCAGCCTACCACAATGTCTTTTTTTTTTTTTTTTTTGAGACGGAGTCTCGCTCTGTCTCCCGGGCTGGAGTGCAGTGGCCGGATCTCAGCTCACTGCAAAAGCTCCACCTTCCGGGTTTATGCCATTCTCCTGCCTCAGCCTCTCAAGTAGCCGGGACTACAGGCGCCCGCCACCACGCCCGCTAATTTTTTTTTTTTTGTATTTTTTTTGGTAGAGACGGGGTTTCACCGTGTTAGCCAGGATGGTCTCGATCTCCTGACCTCGTGATCCACCCATCTCGGCCTCCCAAAGTGCTGGAATTACAGGTTTGAGCCACCGCGCCTGGCCACAATTTCATATGATTAATAAAATGGTAATCATATGATTCTTGGGTGGATTAACTGGTAATGTAGGCGAAATGCTTGTAAACTATGACATGCCGGCTGGGTGTGGTGACTCATGCCTGTACTCTCAGCACTATGGAAAGTCGAGGCAGGTGGAGCACAAGGCCAGGAGTTTGAGACCAGCCTGGCCAACAGGGTGAAACCCTGTCTCTACTAAAAATACAAAAAAAAAAAAAAAAAAACTAGCCGGGTACAGTGGCAGGCACCTGTAATCCCAGATACCCGGGAACTGAGCCAGGATAATTGCTTGAACCCGGGAGGTGGTGGCTGCAGTGAGCAGAGACCACGCCACTGCACTCCAGCCTGGGCAACAGGGCAAGACTCCGTCTCAAAAACAAAAAAAACGAAGTCCAGGCACAGTTGCTCACGCCTGTAATCCCAGCACTTTGGGAGGCCGCAGTGGGCGGATCACGAAGTCAGGAGTTCAAGACCAGCCTGACCAACATGGTGAAACCTCATCTCTACTAAAAATTTAAAAATTAATCGGGCATGGTAGCACGGACCTGTAGTCCCAGATACCTGAGAGGCTGAGGCAGGAAAATCACTTGAACCCAGGAGGTGGAGGTTGCAGTGAGCCAACATCACGTCACTGCACTCCAGCCTGGGCAACTCAACCACACTCCTTCTCAAAAAACAAAAAACAAACAAAACAGTATGACATGCCATGCCAAAGTCAGCTATTAAACATTATTAGGGTAGACCATAACTTACATTATAAAATGATAATAAAAAGCCACATTCAAAACACCCTATTACGAAGATTAAAAAGGCCGAGGCCAAGGCGAGGGGATCACCTCAGGTCAGGAGTTCGAAACCAGCCTGGCCAACATGGTGAAACCCTATCTCTACTAAAAATACAAAAATTAGTTGGGCATGGTGGTGGGTGCTTATGATCCCAGCTACTCGGGAGGCTGAGGCAGGAGAATTGCTTGAACCCAGGAGGCAGAGGTTGCAGGGAGCTAAGATTGAGCCACTGCACTTCAGCCTGGATGACAGAGACTCCATCTCAAACTATATATATATATATATACACACACATAAAAATAAATAAAAAGAAAAGCAAATGAAAAGGCCGGGCACAGAGGCTCACACCTGTAATCCCAGCACTTTGGAAGGCTGAGGCTGGCAGATTACGAGGTCAGGAGATCAAGACCATCCTGGCTAACATGGTGAAATCCCGTCTCTACTAAAAATACAAAAAATTAGCCGGGCATGGTGGCGGGCGCCTGTAGCCCCAGCTGCTCAGGAGGCTGAGGCAGGAGAATGGTGTGAACCCGGGAGGCGGAGCTTGCAGTGAGTCAAGATCGTGCAGCTGCACTCCAGCCTGGGCAACAGAGCAAGACTCCATCTCAAAAAAAAAAAAAAAAAAAGGCTGGGCATGGTGGCCCACACCTGTAATCCCAGCACTTGGGAGGCCAAAGCAGATGGATCACCTGAGGTCAAGAGTTCACGACCAGCCTGGCCAACATGGCGAAACCCCATCTCTACTAAAAATACAAAAATTAGCTGGGCACGGTGGTGCACGCCTGTAATCCCAGCTACTCAGGAGGTTGAGGCAGGAGAATCGCTTGAACCTGGGAAGCAGAAGTGGCAGCGAGCTGAGATCGCGCCACTGCACTCCAGCCTGGGCTACAAGAGAGAAACGCCATCTCCAAAAAAAAAAAGATGACAAAAAGTAGCAAATTATAGAAAGTCCCTCATGCAAAAGAAAGTTGATTTCACTTGTATTCTTTTTTATGTTTGATGCTTGAATAAATTCTCAGCTAAAAGGAAAATTACTATATAGAAATAGTCACTTGCTAAACATTACAGGTTGCAAAGGTTTACTCAATGATAAACCAAAAGGAAACTTATTTGCCTAACTATATTTGAATGTCATCTAGGTAAAGGGTCATGGAGCTTTCATGAGCAGGTTGGTTCAATTGTGCAACAAGGAAAATAAGCTTCCAAGCATAATTAGACTTATCATTACATATAAATTGTTCTTTCTGACAGAGGAAAGGACTGCCCAACATTCTGCATAAAATCACAATGGCTTCAGCAAACAATGGCCCTATTTGTATGGGGTGGAATCTGCAAGGGTAGAAAATTCATGCCTCAGTTAATTGTAATCTATAGAAGGCACAGACTTCAAAAAAGCAAAGACAGGAGAAAATCAGACAAGATCTAGTTAGATCCTAAAGCTCATCTCTGAAAGGAGCTAATATAGTAACAATGTAAGCAGCATTATCTGCTCACTTCATCCCAAGGGGTATTTCCAACACCTTTTAGTGATTAGCGAGACATGCTATGTCATTACAGACTACACGGTAGCCTCAGTTGAAGTTAAACACAAAATGGAACTTCAGACACCATCTCACTAAAAGCTCAAATCCAAAGGCAGATTTAATTTCATTGATCCAGCCTTTTAAGACTAGCCATAAAAGACGACGACTGCCCGGGTGGAATACCAAAGAAGCTTCTGATTCAGATCACCGATTCAAAGAAAAGTAAAACAAAATTGTTCAGGAAGCAGCTCAATTCCAAACAGAAAGCTGCATTAAATACTCCCAACAGTATCAGCCACAAAAGGGATGTTAGAAAGGGCTAGGAAGCAAAGAGGATAACCAGCACCTATCCTATAAAGTTAATTGGAAGCTTAGTTAACTCATTTCCACTAAAGCAGAATGTTAGAATTCAGAAGAAATGAATTTTTTAGCAACAATCTGGACTATTGGTTTTTTGTTTTTGTTTCTGTTTTGTACATGGAGTTTTGCTCTGTAGCCCAGGCTGGAGTGCAGTGGCACAATGTCAGGTCACCGCAACCTCCACCTCCCAGGTTCAAGCCATTCTCCTGCTTCAGTCCCCCAAGTAGCTGGGATTACAGGCACACACCATCACACCCAGTTAATTTTTGTATTTTCAGTAGAGACAGGATTTCACCATGTTGGCCAGGCTGGTCTCGAACTCCTGACCTCAGGTGATGCGCCTGCCTTGGCCTCCCAAAATGATAAAATTACAGGCGTGACCACCGTGCCAGCAATTTTTAACAAACTTGATGGCACATGATAGTAGTAATTTAGGAGCTGGCCTCCTTCAACACAAAGGTTAATAAGACGGCCTCTCCCCACACACAAACCTGTGGATCAGTTTTAAGTTTTAGCTTAATTTGACAGAACAAATAAAAGCAAACTGGAAAGCTATTTCAAGGGTCCATTTAAAAGACTATTACTTAACCAGGCTTTCTTTCAAACTGATCTAAGGTTCTAATGAGCAAAATTCATCCTAGCTGCTGTGGTGGGGAGAGTCGGGGGAGGGCCGCTAGTGACAAGCAGAAACAATTATCCTAAACAAAAAGCACCTAAGCATAATTTAGAGACAAAGCATGGTTCAGTGGAAAGAGCAATGACTTTGGAGTCAGACCAGCCTATGCTCTAGAACTAATACTTGGTGTCTCAGGACTCTGAGCCAGTTATCTGGCCTCTCGGAAGTATCCTCAGCAATTATTACCTTTACGCTGCAAAGATGTTCGCATTAGAAATACAACATAAAGGGTCTAAGAAACCCTTTTATTTTGGTTCAAGGAAAGAGCTAAATGAACTGCAACTTTTATATCATTAGGTAAATTCAACTTGACCTTTTAGATTCCTTTTCTGCATAAAATAACCTTCATCCTGTAATTCTAACCTGGCCCATGGTTAGAATCACAGAGCTCAATAGTAGCGAATATTATTATCCAGCAAATTCACTAAACCTGTGCTTACACATGAACATGTATAAAACTTACAGCGATACTCCACTTGTAAAAAGTTTTAAATGGGATCAGAGAATATGCTGACTAAAACCAACCCACTCACTGAGCAACCAGTTCTGTAGCTACATCAAATACAGGGGTAAGGCCGGGCACAGCTGCTCAAGCCTGTAATCCTGGCACTTCTCGAGGCTGAGGCGGGCGGACTGCCTGAGCTCAGGAGTTCGAGACCGGCCTGGGCAACACAGGAAAACTCTGTCTCTACTAAAAATACAAAAAATTAGCCGGGTGTGGTGGTGCTCGCTTGTAGTCTCAGCTACTCGGGAGGCTGAGGCAGGAGAATTGCTTTAACCCAAGAAGTGGAGGTTGCAGTGAGCCGAGATCACACCACTGCACTCCAGCATGGGCAACAGGGCAAGACTGTCTCCAAAAAAAAAAAGAAAGAAAAAAAAAAAGCAGAGGCAATCTAATGAAGGTTTAACCCTCAGCAATCATTTTCACTCAGGGGAAAAGACCCCAATGTATTTAAATAGATTTTCTTAGTCTTTATTGTCTGGGAGACATGACACGAAATTTCTATCATAATAAAATGGCCAGTTTTGCTTCCATTACTGTTATAAACCCACGCAGTCATCACACTTCTTTCCCAAATTAGATTCCAGATTAAACAGAAGCCAGATGGGTTACAGATTTGATATTTAGAAGACTAATTTTTAATCGAAAGCAAACACTTTCTCAAATAGATTTTTCCACTTTTGCTTTCAGTAAATATACTTTGAGGGAGCTCCCTGAGTCTACTTCTTTAATAAACACATGTAATCCCAGAAAATATACAGCAATTAACAGCCTGAGGGATTTTTCTCTACTTCCATTTATCTGGTGACATAAATCACTGTTATATCAAACTTATTCACTAGTATGGGAAAGTAAACATTTAAAAAATAAATTAGGCTATTTGCAGTAATTTCCATTTCACCACTTTAAAAATATTACTTTTCTTTTGGTAAGGTTTTCTAGTTCAGAGCATTAAGCTGTCAATAAGACAGATATCTAAGCCATCCATCCGGTGGCATTTGATAAGATAAACTTAGCTATATATTTATAATCCTATTATCTCCTTAGCAGGTGAGAACAATGGATTTGGCCAACATTATTCAAGCTTCGTAATACTGTATGGTAAAATGTTAATGATAAAGAGTAGATGGTATTCACCACCATGAAACAGGGCAGAAATAAACAGAAAGTAGACGGTATCTAAAGAGATGTACAATAAAACTTCATAAACTTTGTTAATATGTTTGAAATTTTTCATAATAAAATGGTGGGGGTAAATAACCACAGCAACTAACATGCCCTCTCATAGTTCAACCGTTAACTGGCAATTTATATTTTTTGGAACAGCACAAATGGTATACAGCCTTGATTCTGGTGAAGATTTAAAGAAAACCTCATGTAGAAAATTACACGAGAAGCATTTCAACCACAAATGTCTCCATCACCAGAAGTCAAGGTAAAATAACCTGTTATAGGTCTAATGTGAAACAAATCTGTCATAAAATTCTCTAAATATTTTTGAAAGCTCTAAAAAAGCTACCTCAAAGCTCTTGAGAGGGGAGGAATTTATACTTCCTCAAACTGAACAATTCCCCATCACTAAATATGACATCAAATAAGATGATCCAATTTAGAAGTTCATGAAAACAAGGCCTCTGCCTATAACTGCAGCTACTAAGGAGGCTGAGGTGGGAGGATCACTTGAGCTCAGGAGTTCAAGATCAGCCTGGGCAACAAACTCTGGAACTGGCTTGTGGAATCCCACAAAAAGATACCTTTTTCATGAAAGTTTCATCTTTATGCTGAATTACACTCTTACTCAATCCAGTAAAAAGGCTCAAAGAAAGTTGCCCTACAGGCCAGGCGTGGTGGCTCACGCCTGTAATCCCAGCACTTTGGGAGGCCCAGGTGGGCGGGATCATGAGGTCAAGAGATGGAGACTATCCTGGCTAACACGGTGAAACCCCGTCTGTACTAAAAATACAAAAAATTAGCTGGGCGTGGTGGCAGGCGCCTGTAGTCCCAGCTACTCAGGAGGCTGAGGCGGGAGAATGGCTTCAACCCAGGAGGCGAAGCTTGCAGTTAGCTGAGATTGCGCCACAGCACTCCAGCCTGGGTGACAGAGTGAGACTCGGTCTCACAAAAAAAAAAAAAAAAAAAGAAAGCTGCCCTACAAACTGAGACTACCTTGTGGTATTGGGGAGAGAGACGGGATGAAGCAGTATCCAGTTTGATAACACCCAGAATGATATTAATGATCTGGACTTTAGAATGGGGGTGGAGGAGAGTTCCATGAGTCATGGCCATTTCTAAACTTAAAACACAGTAAATCCTCTCTCAACGTAAGGGATAGGTTCTGGGAAACTGAGACTTCCGACTAACACAGGCTAACTGATACAAAGAAGAGTTAGGTTCTAGGGCATATTTCTCATCAGAAAAACATCACCAAACTTTCAAATAAAGACCAAACACTTCTAATATTAAACACTGAAATAAACGTGAAGTAGATATAATTTTTTTTTTTTTTTGGAGACATACTTTCGCTCTTGTTGCCCAGGCTGGAGTGCAATGGCACGGTAACTGCTCACTGCAACCTCTGCCTCCCAGGTTCAAGTGACTCTCCTGACTCAGCCTCCTGAGTAGCTGGGATTACAGGCGCCCACCAACAAGCCTGGCTAATTTTTTGTATTTTTAGTAGAGACAGGGTTTCGCCATGCTGGCCAGCTGGTCTCCAACTCCTGATCTCAGGTGATCTGCACGCCTCAGCCTCCCAAAGTTCTGGGATTACAGGCGTGGGGCTGCAGTAAACCGAGATTGCACACAGCCTGGGTGACAAGAGTGAAACTCCATCTCAAAAAAAAAAAATTTACCACTTATTCCAGTTCAGGGTTGGGGTGGCTGGAGCCTATCCCAGCAGCTCAGAGTGCAAGGCTGGAACCGGCCCTGGACAGGACATCCACTGCAGAAAGCACTCACACATACACACACTGCTCCACACACCAGTGAACCTCATGTGCACAGCTTTGGGATGTGGGAGGAAATCAAGAGTACCCCGAGAAAACCCATGCAGGGATAGGGAGAACGTGCAAACTCCACAAACAGTTTTTTTCCTCACATTATCTTGAAACAACATTATTCAAGGATCTGCTGTAATCTGTATATACCTGGGCTTTCTGGCTGAAGCATAAAAGAGAGCAACTTATTCTGAAGAAACTCTATTTATGGTAACAATTCTCAATGCTTATAATTTTTACTTTAAGCTTAATGGGAAGCACTACACATTTTCTTTTTTTTTTTTTTTTTTGAGACGGAGTCTTGCTCTGTCGCCCAGGCTGGAGTGCAGTGGCGCAATCTCGGCTCACTGCAAGCTCCGCCTCCCGGGTTCACGCCATTCTCCTGCCTCAGCCTCCCGAGTAGCTGGGACTACAGGCGCCCGCCACTGCGCCCGGCTAATTTTTTTCTATTTTTAGAAGAGACGAGGTTTCACCATGGTCTCGATCTCCTGACCTTGTGATCCGCCCGCCTCGGCCTCCCAAAGTGCTGGGATTACAGGCGTGAGCCACCGCGCCCGGCCGCACTACACATTTTCTAAAATGTGTTGTGTCCTTTCCCAGATACTAAATTGGTGTTTCTTTCCTAAATCAATTTTAAGAGGTGTATCCTTCCCCATCTTCCAGGTAGTAATAACTAAAACGTAACATGTAACATTTCCACTGTACCAGATCAAGCTCAAAAGTAAACCTACAAACCTGAAATATCGTTACAGATCTAAAAGTTGAAAACTATTCACGACTAGAAATTTGAAAGTTATGCAACAATGACAAACATTTATAATATTCCTGTCAACTTCCATTGTAAGAGAAATCTTTTAGACACAAGAAAGAAAAACGTGAACACTCATGCTGTGATTTCATACTATTCACAAAAATTAAGGTTTCATTCATATTTGCTAAATTTGTTATTTGGAAATAGAGCACATGGGGGCTCTTTGGAAAACAATTCTATGATAAAAGATTATCTTTTGCTTAATTCTTAACCTAAGGTAACAGCAGTATCTTTACACAACTACTGTAAAGAAACTTTTTAAGTTTTCGTTACGAATTATTAACTGTAGTTTAACTTTGACACAAAGTTATCTCTATTAAAGTGGGTTAACAGGCAGGTCTCTGCCAAACAGGACTAGGGAGATCTGTATTTCTGTTTGCTTTTCAATTATAGTCATTAATAGCTCAATAATTTTTGCTTTTGTACACAACAAAGAAGCAAGGCTGTATTTTGACTTTGAGGAGCTGAAAGCATTGAATCAAGAGTTAATTTTCTTTTTCTTTTCTGCTGTACAGAAACCATTTATAAACAGAGAAGGGAAGCCCAACGAACAAAATGAGAACTATTATTCTACTAAAAGTAAATTTTGTGACATTAATCTAGAGCAATCTAGTAAAAGCCAAAATCGCTAATGTTGCGATACAACGTTTAAGATTTGTTTCAAAATAATCTAGTTTGTGTGGGGGGATACAACATGAAACAAAACCGACCTTGGCTATGAGTTAATAATTGTCAAAGCTGAGTGAGTGACTAATACATGGGGTTCTCCATACTATTCGAGTTTTACATATTTTCCAGAATAAAAAGATTTTTTTTAATGGTATTTAAAATACCATTTCCCTATTGCAATATGCCATTGTGATATGGCACTATTAGACATGCTTTACACTGTTTGTATAGTTGTTTGCTTACGTGGTTGTTTTGGTTTTTGTTTTTTTTTTTTTTTTTTTTGAGACAGTCTCGCTCTGTCGCACAGGCAATCTCCGCCTCCCGGGTTCAAGCAATTCTCCTGCCTCGGCCTCACGAGTAGCTGGGACTGCAGGCGCCCGCCACCGCACCCGGCTATTTTTTGTATTTTCAGTAGCGACGGGGTTTCACCATGTTGGCCAGTATGGTCTCCGTCTCCTGACCTCGTGATCCACCCGCCTCCGCCTCCCAAAGTGCTGGGATTACAGGCATGAGCCACCGCGCCTAACCTGCTTATGGAGGCCGAGGCGGGTGGATAACGAGGTTAGGAGTTCAAGACCAGTCTGGCCAACATGTCAAAACTCTGTCTCTATTAAAACTACAAAAATTAACACGGTGCGGCGGCGGGCGCCTGTAATCCCAGCTACTCGGTAGGCTGAGACAGGAGAATCGCTTGAACCCAGGCGGCAGAGGTTGCAATGAGCCGAGATCGTGCCACTGCACTCCAGCCTGGGCGACAGCGTGAGGCTATCTCAAAAAAAAAAAAAAAATCAAACAAATATTTTAAATTAGAAACAATGGTAAGACTGTCAGAAAATTCTAGGAAAATGTCAAAAACAAGGAGGCCACTTTGCCGCATATGTGTTGAGAAGCGTATAAAAATATTTTCAGTCCACTAATGAAATTTAATGCCTAAAACAATCCTAAGATACAGGAGGATCACTGAGGTAAACACACACTCCTTATTCGTATAAAATTGAACACCCATAAGTTGCATTTCCTTAGAGTACACCAATAAAACTAAGTACAAAATTTTTCAAAACCCAGTATGCTTTAGTAAAGTTGCTGTACTAAAAATCCCACCTGTCACCAGGAAAACCGAAACTGCTCCCTCTACACTCCAACTGTATTTTTAGTTTTTACCTCAACAAGTAGCAATGTAATTTACATTTGGTAAGCACGGATTCCTGAAAGGCCAAAATCAACCAGGAACCTGACTGAACTCTTTCCACCACGCTCTTAACAATGAAAGCTACAAGCAGAAGAGAAGTGTGAACTTAAAAACGTCCACACAGCCGAAGAACAGTGGCAGAACAGACTGAAGCACGTATCTTCGCGGAACAGGAGAAAACTTCCACACAAGCAATACTGCAACACGGAGGCGGGGCAAGGGCTTAAAAGGAAAGCCAACAGGGAGGGGGGAATATAAGCAAAGCCTCAGTGAAAAAAACTTATCGAGGTGTAGAGAAAGGACAGACAAATTTTTCCATCTTCATACACCCCGCTTCAGAGCCTGATACACAGTAAGTGCTCCAGATAGGTTTGCTCAACTCAAGGGAAGCTTCTGCCAGCAACTTTCCCAGAAATGGAATGACAACAAGAAGCTGGCTGACGGCGGGGCGGGGGGAAATGGACAGGTTGCTCATCCTGTGGGAGATGGTGAATATCCTGCAGTTGGCTAAGCGGAGGACATGGAAAGAAATAGCATCCATCGTTTACAGACTGCCAACGACAATGTACCAATTAAGCGTACGCCCCTTTCAGATGTTAAGAACTCAAAACAATGCCCTGGCTCTGGACACGGGCACGCGGAACACTGCAGCCTCTAAGAAACCCAAACGGATAGGTAGGTCAACTTCTATCCACTCTGTCCATTAAATTATACCTTCATATCACGCTAATAAATTATGCAGACGGTTTATTGGGACACGCTCTGCGTCTGGCACTCTGATAAGCGCTTTACACGCCCCATTTCACTGAACCCTAACAGTCTTAAGAGGCAGGGACGGTATTAGCAGCCCCCTTTCCAACCAAGACACAAAGAGTTTAAGTGTCTTGCCTAATGGGGCAGAGCCGGGTTTGGTACCCGTTTTGGACACCTGGGCCGTGCTCTTAACCACTAAGCTACAGACCTGGGCCGGCGACACTGAGAGGCTCCAGCCCTAGGGGACCTGAAGCGGGCCACCCCCCAACCCGCGCCCCAGCCCCGGGAATAACTTCGGCATCCCCGCGCGCGCCATGCGGGACGAGGGAAGGCGGCCGCGGCACCTGTTTGTGACACTGGCGAGGGCTGGAGAGGATGGGGGCGCCCGAGGCGAGGCCTCAGGGCGCCCGGAGGCGGGGGGCGCAAGAGGACCCGCCTCCTCCGGGAAGGCCCCGCGGGCTACAGAGGCCCGGGGGAAGGCGGCGGGGCGCGCGGCTCCGCCGAGGCCTAGGCCCCACCCGCCGCCCACCTCCCCACCACCGCGGCGCCCGCGCGGGCTCCGCCAGGCCCAGCTCGGCCCGGTCGCCTCACCTGGCTGCTGCCCCGAGCTCGTCCCCCGGCCGGCGGTCCTGGGCGGTGGCGGCGAGGAGGGGAAGGAGGAAGGAAAAAGGGAGAGGAAGAAGGGACTAAGGGAGGGAAGAGGCGGAGTGGCTGTGGAGGAGGCGGGCGCCGCCGGGCCGGGGGGTGGGGGGGCGGTCAAAGGAAGCAGGAGCCGAGAGAGAGAGACGCGGCGGTCGCCGGCGCAAACGCTGAAGAGCCGCTCCGGCGCCCGCAACCCGGCAGGAAGTGACGGGGGAGGGGCAGGCGCCCGCCCCCGTCCCCCGCCCGCCTCCAGGCCCGGCCCCACCCCCACCCGCAGCCCGGACCACAAGTTCCGGCGGGCGCTGCGGCGGAGCCTGCGCTCGCAAGGCACGCCGGGAGCTCAGCGGGAGTGGCGCCCTGTCCCGCCTGGGCCGCCGCGGGCCGCTCTGGGCCCCGGGGCCTGCCGGGAGTTGTAGTTCTAGTGGGAGTTTCGTGCTGCCTGCTGGGCTTGAAGCGTGTCTGGGAGAACCCAGCCTACCTTCTTTCCTCCTCCACTTCCTTTTTCCTTCCTTCTCTCGGTCTTAACTCTTGTCTTGCCTCTGGCCCTCCTTTCTCTCCTTCCTGCAGTTGTTTCTTCCTTCATCTGTAAATGTTCATTAAATGCTTGCTGTATGCAAGGCATTGCTCCAAGGGCTAAGAATGTAGTGGTGAACAGACAAAAATCCCTGCCCTCGTAGAGCTTACATTCTTGTGTGAGTAAAACACACAATAAATAAAATCAGAAAATTTTACAGTGAGATAAAAGACAATAGCCTGGATGCGGTGGCTCACGCCTGTAATCCCAGCACTTTGGGAGGCCGAGGCGGGCAGATCACTAGGTCAAGCGATCGAGACCATCCTGGCTACCACGGTGAAACCCCCTCTCTACTAAAAATACAAAAAATTAGCCAGGCGTGGTGGCGGGCGCCTGTAGTCCGAGCTACTCGGGAGGCTGAGGCAGGAGAACCGCTTGAACCCGGGAGGCGGAGATTGCAGTGAACCGAGACCGCGTCACTGCACTCCAGCCTTGGCGACAGAGCCATACTTGATCTCAAAAAAAAAAAAAAAAAAAGTGCTAGAATGCTATTTCTTTCACCCAGACTAGATAAACTAAGTGGTTTTTAGCAGCCGTATTATATGGGAGGTTGGAGGGAGCGTGGCCAGTAAAGAATCAGTGGCTCACGCCTGTAATCCCAGCACTTTGGGAAGCCGAGGCCGGCGGATCACCTGAGGTCAGGAGTTCAAGACCAGCCTGACTAACATGGGGAAACCCCATCTCTACTAAAAATACAAAAAAAATTTAGCCGAGTGTAGTGGTGGGCGCCTGTAATCAGAGCTACTTGGGAGGCTGAGGCAGGAGAATCTTTTGAACCTCGGAGATGGAGGTTGCAGTGAGCCAAGATCATGCCATTGCACTCCAACCTGGGCAACAGAACAAGACTCCATCTCAAAAAAAAAAAAAAAAAAAAAAAAAAAGCCGGGCGCGGTGGCTCAAGCCTGTAATCCCAGCACTTTGGGAGGCCGAGACGGGTGGATCACGAGGTCAGGAGATCGAGATCATCCTGGCTAACATGGTGAAACCCCGTCTCTACTAAGAAATACAAAAAATTAGCCGGGCGTGGTGGCGGGCGCCTGTAGTCCCAGCTACTCGGGAGGCTGAGGCCGGAGAATGGCGTGAACCCGGGAGGCGGAGCTTGCAGTGAGCTGAGATCCGGCCCCTGCACTCCAGCCTGGGCGACAGAGCGAGACTCCGTCTCAAAAAAAAAAAAAAAAAAAAAAAATCTCTCAATCTAACAATTGCTCAGTCTCTCTTGCCAAGGGAATATAAATTCAAAATACAAGCTGCTGTGTCTGAAGGAGCCCCTCCAAGCGAGACTTTGGAGCCTTAGCCAAGCCTGGGAGGACACTGTTCTCTAGACAAGGCCTCCATACATTGCTACTTGTGAAGTGCAAAGACACTGAATTTCAGAACACCAAAAATAGTCAAAGGACTTTCACCGTTCCTTTAGTGCCCATCCAAGACAGTACTAAGCAACATTCAGATATTGTCCAGCCCTCTGCTAAAAGTGATCTTTTTTTTCTTTCTAACTTCCAAGCAGTGTGGATCCCATACCTCCTTGGGTAAAGGAGCAGATGCAGAGAGGTCTCCCTAAACCCAAAGCTGCGCACAATCAGACAATCTCATCAAAGGTGATTTTGCTATCATCCATGGGGACAAAAGTGGTGGGTCTATGACTTCCAGCCCCAATTTTCTTTCTTCCCTCCTTCCACATATCTTTTTTTTTTTCTTGAGACTGGGTCTCGCCCTGTCACCTAACTAGAGTGCAGTGGCATGAACACAGCTTACTGCAGCCTCAACCTCCTGAGCTCAAGAAATCCTCCTACCTCAGCCTCCTGAGTAGCTGGGACCACAGGCATGCGCCACCACTCCCAGCTAATTTTTTAACTTTTTTATAGAGAAAGGGTTTTACTAAGTTGCCCAGGGTCTTACTAAGTTACTAAGTTGACCAGGCTGGTCTCAAACTTCTAGGCTCAAGCAATCCTTTTGCCTCGACCTTCCAAAGTACTGGGGGGATTATTCCAGGTGTGGGCCACCGTACCTGAACAGGAGTAGGTCACCTAGATTTGTTTTCTTCAAGAAACTGTCAGTCGTTCTCTTCCAAGATCCTGAAGACCTCTTGACTCTTGCTAAGTAATTAAGGAATTATTTTTCTTTATCTTGAGAAAAAGATTGAAGCTATGTATTCTTAGTTCACAAGAAACAGTGAGCATTAAGTATGTTATGATAAATTCTGTGTGTTCCTTCTCACAAGATAAATTATATGCATTTGAACTAAGGAATGGGAACATGCAAAACTCATAAAAGCCTTTTGAGACATTGACTCTTTTTTTTTTCCTTTTGAGACAGAGTCTCACTCTGTTGCCCAAGCTGAAGTGCAATGGTGTGACCTCGGCTCTCTGATGCAAAGCTCATAAAAGCCCTGTGAGACATTGATTTTAATTTTTAATTTTTTTTTTTTGAGGCGGAGTCTCACTCCCAGGCTGGAGTGCAGTGGGGCGATCTCGCTCACTGCAAGCTCCACCTCCCGGGTTCACACCATTCTCCTGCCTCAGCCTGCGAGTAGCTGGGACTACAGGCGCCCGCCACTGAGCCCGGCTAATTTTTTTTGTATTTTTAGTAGAGACGGGGTTTCACCATGTTAGCCAGGATGGTCTCAATCTCCTGACCTCGTGATCCGCCCGTCTCGGCCTCCCAAAGTGCTGGGATTACAGGCGTGAGCCACCACGCCCCGGCTTTTTTTTTTTTTTTTGAGACAGAGTCTCACTCAGTCACCCAGGCTAGAGTGCAGTGGCACGATCTCGGCTCATTGCAACCTCCACCTTCCGAGCTCAAGCAATTCTCCTGCCTCAGCCTCCTGAGTAGCTGAGACTACAGGCGCATGCCACTATGCCCTGTAATTTTTGTATTTTTAGTACAGATGGGGGTTTTGTCATGTTGGCCAGGCTGGTCTCGAACTCCTGACCTCAGGTGATCCACCCACTTCGGTCTCCCAAGGTGCTGGGATTACAAGTGTGAATGTTAACCTCTGATGAATTATCTCTGTTCCACTCTCATAGCCTCTTAGTAGAACTTTGTACCCTCATAATTTTTCAATTATCTGTTGAGTATATCTATTAGGCTAGGACTAAGAGATCAACTTCCATGACAGCAGAGACTCAGCCTGTCTTAAGCATCATGATAGTCCCTGGCCCCTAACACAGTGTCAGGGACACAACAGGTACATGATAAATTTCCATAGACTGCTGAAAAACTACAGCCTTGCTTATCTCTGCGAAAGTCCCGAAGAAACAAGGAACACCTGTAGGGTTGACTGGTGTATGTCAGGGTCACCTGTAGTATGTGTAGCACAGGAAAACAAGGTTGAGAACTACTTGCTGGCCTAAATAAGTAATTCTCAAGCTTATTTGAGGTGGTCTGCACCCTGGGGATATGTCAGAATCTAAGAGCAACAATTAGAAGACATAAAAATATAATGGGGCCGAGCACAGTGGCTCATGCCTGTAATCCCAGCACTTTGGGAGGCCAAGGTGGGCAGATCTCTTGAGGTCAGGAGTTCAAGACCAGCCTGGCCAACATGGTGAAACCCCTCCATCTCTACTAAACATACAGAAATTAGCCAGGCGTGGTGGTATGCACCTGTAGTCCCAGCTACTCAGGCATCTGAGGCAGGAGAATCGTTTGAACTTGGGAGGCGGAGGTTGCAGCGAGCTGAGATCACGCCACTGCACTCCAGCCCAGGCCACAGAGTGAGACTCCATCTCCAAAAACAAAACGAGGCCAGGCATGGTGGTTCACGCCTATAATCCCAGCACTTTGGGAGTATGAGGCGGGCAGATCGCAAGGTCAGGAGATCAAGACCATCCTGGCTAACATGGTGAAACCCAGTCTCTACTAAAAATACCAAAAATTAGCTGGGCGAGGTGGCAGGCACCTGTAGTCCCAGCTACTCGGGAGGCTGAGGCAGGAGAATGGTGTGAACCCAGGAGGCAGAGCTTGCAATGAGCTGAGATCATGTCACTGCACTCCAGCCTGGGCCACAGAGCGAGATTCCATCTCAAAAAAAAAAAGAAAAGAGAAAAAAAACGAAACGAGAGAAAAGATATAATGGAAGACTCCATTTACAAAGCAGTAAAAACACCTAGAAATAAACTTTACAAGAAATATGCACAGTCTGTGTAAAGAAAAAATGTTTAATTCTGCAAAAGGATACAGAAAAAGACTTGAACAAACAGAAATATAGGCTATGGTCTTGGCTAGGAAGGTTCAATGCAGATCATTAAGATATCAGTTGATCAAGACTTTGAAGGACAGCCTGGCCATCATGGCAAAATCCCAACTCTACAAAAAAAGTACAAAAATAATTAACCAGGTGTGGTGGCGTGTGCCTGTGGCCCCAGCTACTTGGGAGGCTGAAGTGGGAGGATTGTGTGAGTCCAGGAGGTTGAGGCTGCAGTGAGCTGTGATTGCACCCCTGCACTCCAGGCTTGGAGTGAGACCCTGAATCAAAAGATACATTAAAATTTAAAAAGATGTTGAATGAGATCCCAAGAAAAATACAAACATGATTTTGTTTTGGATCTCTATGAGCCATTTCTAAAGTCTTATGGAAAAATTAATAAGAAAAATAGCCAAGAACTTTCTGAAAACTCCTGACCAAATAGCAAACATGCTATAAAGCATTACCAATTAAAATAGTTAGATACTAGTGCCTGATTAGTTCCACAGTCAATGAAAGAGATATTTCCAGATAGACACAAACACATGTATGAATTTAATACTCAGTAAAAGTGGTATTTCAAGGTTGGCCGTGGTAGCTCACGCCTGTAATCCCAGCACTTTGGGAGGCCAAGGTGTGTGGATCACTTGAGATCAGGAGTTTGAGATCAGCCTGGCCAACATGGTGAAATCCCATCATTACTAAAAATACAAAAATTAGCTGGGGATGGTGGCAGGCACCTGTAATCCCAGCTACTGGGGAGGCTGAGACAGGAGAATTGCTTGAACCCAGGAAGTGGAGGTTGTAGTGGGCCGAGATCACACCACTGCAGCCTGGACAGCAAAGCGAGGCTCTGTCTCAAAAAAAACAAAAAAGTGGTATTTCAAATTTGTGAGGAAAAGATAGATTTCATTTTATAAATGCTTTGAGACAACACGGTAGCTTCTGGGGCAGGGAGAATTAAATGTGTACTTCATATTATATACTAGGGAACATACCAAATTGATCAAATATTTAGATAGAAGAAAGGAAACTGGGCTGGGCGCGGTGGCTCACACCTGTAATCCCAGCACTTTGGGAGGCCGAGGCGGGCAGATCACCTGAGGTTGAGACTTCAAGACCAGCCTGAGAAACATGGAGAAACCCTATCTCTACTAAAAATACAAAATTAGCCAGGCATAGTGGCGCACGCCTGTAATCCCAGCTACTCGGGAGGAGGCAGGAGAATCACTTGAACCTGGGAGGCAGAGGTTGCAGTGAGCCGAGATCGTGCCATTGCACTCCAGCCAGGGTAACAAGAACGAAACTCCGTCTCAAAAAAAAAAAAAAAAGAAAGAAAGAAAAAAGAAAGGAAACTGGCCCGGCATGGTCACCCATGTCTGTAATCCCAGCACTGTGGGAGGCCAAGATGGGAGGATTGCTTGAGCCCAGGAATTCGAGGCTGCAGAGAACTTAAATTATTGTTACTATTACTATTATTATTTTGAGACAGTCTTGCTCAGTCGCCCAGACTGCAGTGCAGTGGCACGATCTCAACTCACTGCAACCTCCACCTCCTGGGTTCAAAAACTTCCTCGTGCCTCAGCAGTCCAAGTAGCTGGGATTACAGGTGCACACCACTACACCTGGCTAATTTTTGCATTTTCAGCAGAGATGGGGTTTCACTCTGTTGGCCAGGCTGGTCTCCAACTCCTGACCTCGAGTGATCTGCCCACCTCGGCCTCCCAAAGTGTTGTAATTACAGGCATGAGCCACCCTGTCGGCTTGTAGTGAGCTATGATCTCACCACTGCACTCCAGCCTGGGCAACAGTGAAACCCTGTGTCAAAGTAAAAAAATAATAATAATAACGGGAAACCATAAAAGTAACAGAAGAATTCCTGCAAGAATGTTTGTATCACTCTGAAGTGGAGAAGACTCTTAACTATAACACAAAATTCAGAATCCTTAAAGGAAAAGATCAATTCATTGACTCAGGAAAATAAAAAATGTGGTAAGAGGCAATAAAAAGAAATGATAAACTGGAAAAAATTTGCATCTCAGTCAGAGAGGAGGATTTCACAAATTTCATGACATATAAGGAACTCTTATGAATAACAAAATGATTAACAACCCAATGAAAAATGATTAAAAGATAGCAACAGGCCTGGCGCGGTGGCTCACGCCTCTAATTCCAGCACTTTGGGAGGCCGAGGCAGGTGGATCACAAAGTCAGGAGATCGAGACCATCCTGGCTAACACGGTGAAACCCCATCTCTACTAAAAATACAAAAAAATTAGCTGCACGTGGTGGTAGGTGCCTGTAGTTCCAGCTACTCTGGAGGCTGAGGCAGCAGAATGGCGTGAACCCAGGAGGCGGAGGTTGCAGTGAGCTGAGATAGCGCCACGGCACTCCAGCCTGGGCGACAGAGCAAGATTCCGTCTCAAAAAAAAAAAAAAAAAGATAGCAACAGACAGTTCATGGGAAAGGAAAAACAAATGGTTCTTAGAAATAACAACATAGGCTGGGCGTGGTGGCTCAAGCCCGTAATCCCAGCACTTTGGGAGCCCAAGGTGGGCAGATCACCTGAGGTTGAGAATTTGATACTAGCCTGACCAACATGAAGAAACCCCTTCTCGGCTGGGTGCAGTGGCTCACGCCTGTAATCCCAGCACTTTGGGAGGCCAAGGCGGGCGGATCACAAGGTCAGGAGATTGAGACCATCCTGGCTAACACGGTGAAACCCTGTCTCTACTAAAAATACAAAAAATTAGCTAGGCGTGGTGGCAGGCGCCTGTAGTCCCAGCTACTCGGGAGGCTGAGGCAGGAGAATGGCATGAACCTGGGTGGCAGAGCTTGCAGTGAGCTGAGATTGAGCCACTGCACTCCAGCCTGGGGGACAGAGCAAGACTCCGTCTCAAAAAAAAAAAAAAAAAAAGAAAAGAAAAAAGAAACCCCGTCTCTACTAAAAATACAAAATTAGCCGGGCGTGGTGGCGCATGCCTGTAATCCCAGCTACTTGGGAGGTTGAGGCAGGAGAATCGCTTGAACCCAGGAGGCGGAGGTTGCAGTGAGCTGAGATAGCGCCATTGCACTCCAGCCTGGTCAACAAGAGTGAAACTCCCTCTCAAAAAAAAAAAAAAAAGAAAAGAAAAGAAAAACAAAGAAACAACTGGGCACGGTGGCTCATGCCTGTAATCCCAGCACTTTGGGAGGGCGAGGCGGATCACAAGGTCAGGAGATCGAGACCATCCTGGCTAAAAAAGAAACAAAAAAGTAGCCAGGTGCGGTGGCAGGTGCCTGTAGTCCCAGCTACTCAGGAGGCTGAGGCAGGAGAATGGCGAGAACCCGGGAGGTGGAGTTTGCAGTGATCCGAGATCGCGCCGCTGCACTCCAGCCTGGGCGATAGAGGGAGACTCCATCTCAAACAAACAAACAAACAAACAAAAACAAAGAAACAACAACGTGATGGCCAGGCCCACTGGCTCATGCCTGTAATCCTGGCACTTTGGGAGGCCGAGGTGGGTGGATCACTTGAGGTCAGGAGAATAGCTTGAACCCAAGGAGGTTGCAGTGAGCCGAGATCAGACCACTGTACTCCAGCCTGGGTGACAAAGCAAGACTCCATCTAAAAAAAAAAAGAAGAAGAAGAAGAAGAAAAGAAAGAAATAGCAACATGAGGCCAGATGTGGCAGCTCACGCCTGTAATCCCAGCACTTTGGGAGGCCGAGGCCAGCAGATCACCTGAGCTCAGGAGTTTGAGACCAGCATGGCCAACATGATGAAATAAAAATAGCCAGGCGTGGTGGTGTATGCCTATAATCCCAGCTCCTCTCGAGGGGAGAATTATGAATCGTTTGAACCCATTAGCCAGAGGCTGCAGGCTGCAGTGAGCAGACATGGCACCACAGTACCCCAGCCTGGGTGACAGCGAGACTCTGTCTCAAAAAGGAAAAAAAGAAAAAGAAATAACAATATGAATTCAAGGATATTAACAGAAGCATAGTTTGTAATAACAAAAGTTTAGAAATAACATCAATGGGCCCGACGTGGTGGCTCACGCCTGTAATCCTAGCACTTTGGGAGCCTGAGGTGGGTGGATTGCCTGAGCCCGGGAGTTCGAAACCAGCCTGGGCAACATAGTGAAACGCCCCTACTAAAATACAAAAAAATTAGCCAGGCGTGGCGGCATGTGCCTGTAGTCCCAGCTACTTGGGAGGCTGAGGCAAGAGAATTGCTTGAACCCAGGAGGTGGAGGTTGCAATGAGCCGAGATCGCACCACTGCACTCCAGCCTGGGTGGCAGAGTGAGACTCTGTCTCAATAAAATAAATAAAATAAAATAAAATAAAATAAAATAAGAACATCAATGTCTATCAACCTAAGATTGGCTAAATAAGTCATGACACATTCATACAATAGAATAATGATCAGTGGTTAAGAAAAAAAAAAAAAGAGGAAAGACACTGTAAAGAGAATTAAAAAGCAAGCTGCAGATTTAGAGAAAACATTTGTAAAATAAAAAGTTGTATTTAGAATACATATATATACACACACACATTTTTTTTTTTCTTTTTTTTTTTCTTCTGAGATAGAGTCTCACTCTGTTGCCCAGACTAGAGTGCAGTGGTGCGATCTCAGCTCACCCCACCTCTGCCTGCTGGGTTCCACTGCTTGTCCTGCCTCAGCCTCCTGGGTAGCTGGGATTACAGGCATGTGCCACCAGGCTCAGCTAATTTTTGTATTTTTAGTAGAGATGGGGTTTCGCCATGTTGGCCAGGCTGGTCTCAAACTCCTGACCTCAGGTGATCCAACCTCCTCGGCCTCCCAAAGTGCTAGAATTACAATCTTGAGCCACAGCACTGGGCCTATAATTTTTTTTTTTTTTTTTTCCCAGTCAGAATCTTGTTCTGTTGTCCAGTCTGGATAGCTCGATCTTGGCTCACTGCAGCCTCAAACACCTAGGTTGAAGCAAACTTCCTGCCTCAACCTCCCAGGTAGCTGGGAATACAGGTGCACACCACCACCGCCAAGTCATTTTTTTTTTATTCTTATAAGAGATGGGGGGCTCACTATGTTGCTCAGGCTGGTCTCTAACTCCTGGCCTCAGGAAATCCTCTGGCCTCAATCTACCAAAAGTGCTGGAATTATAAGCGTGAGCTACTGTGCCCAGCCATATCTGGAATATATTAAGAACTCTTGAGGCTGGGCACGGTGGCTCAAGCCTGTAATCCCAGCACTTTGGGAGGCCGAGATGGGTGGATCACGAGGTCAGGAGATCGAGACCATCCTGGCTAACCCGGTGAAACCCCATCTCTACTAAAAAATACAAAAAACTAGCCGGGCGAGGTGGTGGGCGCCTGTAGTCCCAGCTACTCGGGAGGCTGAGGCAGGAGAATGGCCGTAAACCCGGGAGGCGGAGCTTGCAGTGAGCTGAGATCCGGCCACTGCACCCCAGCCTGGGCGACAGAGCAAGACTCCGTCTCAAAAAAAAAAAAAAAAAAAAGAACTCTTACAGCTTAGCAATAAAAACAAATGGGCAAAAGATCTGTACAGACATTTTGACAAATAAGTTTATAAAAGTATATGAGTGGCAAATAAGCATATGAAAAGATGTCATTAGGAAATGCAAATAAAACACACATATACATACATGTGGGAGATACCATTACACATTTATTAGAATGGCTAAAATTAAAAATAAAAATAGGCCAGGTGCGGTGGCTCACAACTGTAATCCCAGCACTTTGGGAGACCGACGTGGGCAGATTATGAGGTCAGGAGTTCGAAACCAGCCTGATCAACCTGGTGAAACCCCGTCTCTACTAAAAATAGAAAAATTAGCTGGGTGTGGTAGTGTGCGCCTGTAATCCCAGTTTACTCGGGAGCCTGAGTCAGGAGAATGACTTGAACCTGGGAGGTGGAGCTTGTAGTGAGCTGAGATCATGCACTGCACTCCAGCCTGGGCAACAAGACCATCTTACAAATAAAAAAAATAATGAAATAATAAATAAAAATAAAAATGGGATGGGTGTGGTGGCTCATGCCTGTAATCCCAGCACTTTGGTAGCCCAACACAGGCAGATCACTTGAGGTCACGATTTCAAGACCAGCCTGACCAACATGGTA
This sequence comes from Chlorocebus sabaeus, assembly GCF_047675955.1. NCBI lineage: Eukaryota > Metazoa > Chordata > Mammalia > Primates > Cercopithecidae > Chlorocebus > Chlorocebus sabaeus. The sequence goes on along the minus strand of NC_132905.1, from coordinate 15,000,030 downwards.
AAACCCCATCTCTACTAAAAATACAAAAATGGCCAGGCGCCATGGCTCCCACCTGTAATTTCAGCACTTTGGGAGGCCAAGGCAGGCAGATCACAAGGTCAGGAGATCGAGAACATCCTGGCTAACACTGTGAAACCTTGTCTCTACTAAAAATACAAAAAATTAGCCGGGCATGGTGGCATGTGCCTGTAGTCCCCGCTACTTGGGAGGCTGAGGCAGGAAAATCGCTTGAACCCAGGAGACAGAGGTTGCAGTGAGCCAAGATAATGCCACTGCACTCCAGCCTGGGTGACAGAACAAGATGAGACTCCATCACCCCCAACAACAACAACAACAACAAAAATACAAAAATTAGTTGGGCGTGGTGGCGGGCACCTGTAATCCCAGCCACATGGAAGGCTGAGGCGGGAGAATCACTTGAACCTGGGGGGCAGAGGTTGCAGTGAGCTGAGATCATGCCACTGCACTCCAGCCTAGGCAAGAGAGAGAGACTCTATCTCAAAACAAAACAAAACAAAACAGACAACACCAAATAGGAGAATGCAGAGCAACTGGAACTTTTTGGACTAAAAGTGCATACCACCATGACTGGCTGATTTTTTAAAATTTTTTATTTATTTTATTTTATTTTGAGATGGAGTCTTGCTCTGTTGCCAGGCTGAATTGCAGTGGTGCGATCTCAGCTCACTGCAACCTCTGCCTCCTGGGTTCAAGTGATTCTCCTGCCTCAGCTTCCCGAGTAGCTGGGACTACAGGCATGCGCCACCACGCCCAGCTAAGTTTTGTATTATTGGTAGAGATGGGGTTTCACCATGTTAGCCGGGATGGTCTTGATCTCTTGACCTTGTGATCCGCCCACCTCGGCCTCCCAACGTGCTGGGATTACAGGCCTGAGCCACTGCGCCCAATCATGTTTTTTTAATCTTTATTTTTATTTTATTTTTTTCTTTTACTTACTTACTTTTTTGAGACAGAGTCTTGCTCTGTTACCCAGGCTGGAATGCAGTGGTGCGATCTTAGCTCACTGCAACTTCTGCCTCCCAGGTTCAAGTGATTCTCCTGCTTCGGACTCCCAAGTAGCTGGGATTACAGGCACCTGCCACCACGCCTGGCTAATTTTTTTATTTTTTAGTAGAGATGGGGTTTCACCATGTTGGCCAGGCTGGTCTTGAACTCCTGACCTCAGGTGATCCGCCCACCTCGGCTTCCCAAAGTGTTGGGATTACAGGTGTCAGCCACTGCGCCTGGCCATATTTTTTATATTTCGTAGAGATGGGATCTCACTATATTGCCCAGGTTGGTCTGCAACATGTGGCCTCAAGAGATCCTCCCACTTTGGCCTCCCAAAGTGTTGGGGTTACAAGTGTGAACTGCTGCACCCAGCCAGGAACTCTTATTCATTGCTGATGGGAATGCAAAATGGTACAGCCACCTGGTATGACAGTTTGGCAGTTTCTTACAAAGCTTAACATATTCTTGTCATACAACCCAGCAGTCCCAGTCCTAGATGTTTACACGACTTAATTAAAAATTTACTTCACGGCCAGCGCGGTGGCTCAAGCCTGTCATCCCAGCACTTTGGGAGGCCAAGACGGGCGGATCACGAGGCCAGGAGATCGAGACCATCCTGGCTAACCTGGTGAAACCCCGTCTCCACTAAAAAATACAAAAAACTACCTGGGCAAGGTGGCAGGCGCCTGTAGTCCCAGCTACTGGGGAGGCTGAGGCAGGAGAATGGCATGAACCCAGGAGGCGGAGCTTGCAGTAAGCTGAGATCCGGCCACTGCACTCCAGCCTGGGCAATAGAGCAAGACTCCATCTCAAAAAAAAAAAACAAAAAAACTTACATTCACACTAAAATTTTACACTCATGTTTATAGTAGCTTAATTCATAACAGCCAAAACCTGGAGACAACCAAACTGTCCTTCAACATATGACTGGACGAACAAACTGGTACATTTGTACAATGGAATCCAACTCAGTAATAATAAAGAACAGGAGCTGTGTCCATGAAACAATATGGATGAGCCTTAATTGCATCTCTCCAGGTGGAAAAAAATTAGACCCAAAAGCCCCCATATTGTTTGCTTCCATTTCTATGACATTCTGGAAAAGGTAAAATTATAGGGGCGGAAAATACATCAGGCCCGATGCAGTGGTACTTTGGCAAGCCCAGGAGGAAGGATCACTTGAGCCCAGGAGTTTGAGGCTAGCCTGGGCAATATAGTGAGATGCTCTCTCTACCAAAAAACCCTCAAAAATTAGCCAGGTATGGTGGTGCACTCCTACAGTCTCAGCTGCTCAGGAGACTGAGGCAGGAGGATCGCTTAAGCCCAGGAGATTGAAGCTGCAGTGAGCCGTGATCATGCCACTGCACTCTGCACTTCAGCCTGGGCACAGAGTAAGACCCAGTCTCAAAAAAAAAAAAAAAAAAAAAAAAAAAACAGAAAAGAAAAGAAAAGAAAATAGATCAGTGAGATCAGTGGTTGTCAAGGGCTGGGGAAGGGAAAGGAAGTTGATTGAACTGTTCTCTATGCTACTAAAATGATAGGTACATGACTGCATATTTCAAAACCTTTATGCAGTAACCTTTAGTGTACACAAATATTTAAGAATCAACAAGGATATCTGAGGATACGAGGATGGAATGAAAATTGTGACAAACTAATGTCACTGATGAGGAAGGGAGGAAAAAACCATCACTGACTTAATTAACTTTGGAAAATGTGTTTTGACTGACTAAGGCAAAAGCCAAAAGAACTGCACATTGACACTGTACTCTAGTTGGTAAATTTGTCTCTCACAAAAATGGGGAATATTGGCCTGGGTGTGGTGGCTAATGCCTGTAATTGCAGCACTTTGGGAAGCTGAGGCAGGAAGATCACCTGAGATCAAGAGTTCAAGACCACCCTGGCCAATATGGCAAAACCCCATCTCTACTAAAAATACAAAAATTAGCCGGGCATGGGGGCAGGCGCCTGTAATTCCAACTACTCAGGAGGCTGAGGCAGTAGAATTGCTTGAATCCGGGAGGCAGAGGTTGCAGTAAGTCGAGATAACACCACTGCACTCCAGCCTGGGCAACAGGGCAATACTCTGTCTCAAAAAACAAAAACAAAACCAAAAACAGTTGGTGGGGGGAGGACATTAAAATATCGTGAACTGAATGAAGACAAAATTACATGTCAGAAATTTGGGGATGCAGCTAAAGAAATACTTAGAGAGGGCCAGGCCCAGTGGCTCACGCCTGTAATCTCAGCACTTTGGGAGGCGGAGGCTGGCATATCACAAGGTCAGGAGATCAAGACCATACTGGCTAACATGGTGAAACCCCATCTCTACTAAAAATACAAAAAATTAGCCGGGTGTGGTGGCAGGCGCCTGTACTCCCAGCTACTCGGGAGGTTGAGGCAGGAGGATGGCGTGAACTCAGGATGTGGAGCTTGCAGTAAGCCGAGATGGCACCACTGCACTCCAGACTGGGTGACAGAGCGAGACTCCGTCTCAAAAAAAAAAAAAGAAAGAAATACTTAGAGGGAAAGTTGTAGCATTAAATGCTTGCATTAGAAAATAAGAAATGCCTCAAATCAGTAATCTAATTTTCTACCTTAAGAAACTAGAATAGGCTGGGACAAGGGGCATGATGGCTCACACTGTAATCCCAGCAGTTTAGGAGGCCGAGACAGGCGGATCTCTTTTTTTTTTTTTTTTTTGAGACGGAGTCTTGCTCTGTCGCCCAGGCTGGAGTGCAGTGGCCAGATCTCGGCTCACTGCAAGCTCCGCCTCCCGGGTTCACGCCATTCTCCTGCCTCAGCCTCCCGAGTAGCTGGGACTACAGGCACCCGCCACCTCGCCCGGCTAGTTTTTTGTAATATTTAGTAGAGACGGGGTTTCACCGTGTTAGCCAGGATGGTCTCGATCTCCTGACCTCGTGATCCACCCGTCTCCGCCTCCCAAAGTGCTGGGATTACAGGCTTGAGCCACCGCGCCCGGCCCAGGCGGATCTCTTGAGGTCAGGAGTTCGAGACCAGCCTGGCCAACATGGTAAAACTCCGTCTCTACTATAAAACATAAAAATTTGCCGGGCTTGGTGGTGCACGCCTGTAATCCCAGCTACTGGGGAGGCCGAGGCAGGAGACTTGCTTGAACCCGGGAGGTGGAGGTTGCAGTGAGCAAGATATACCACTGCACTCTAGCCTGGGTGACAGAGTAAGACTCTATCTCAAAAAATAAAAAAATAGAATAGGCTAAAAGTGGTGGCTCACGCCTGTAATTCTAGCACTTTGGTAGGCTGAGGCAGGAGGATCGCTTTAGCTCAATAGTTCAAGACCAGTCTCAACAACATAGGGAAACCCCCGTCTCTACAAAAAAAAAAAAAAAAAAAAAGAAGAAGAAGAAGAAGAAGGAGGAGGCCAGGCTCCGTGGCTCACGCCTATAGTCCCAGCACTTCTGGGAGGCTGAGGAGGGTAGATTGCTTGAGGCCAGGAGTTTCAGACCAGCCTGGCCAACATGGTGAAATCCTGTCTCTACTAAAAATACAAAAATTAGCCAGTATGGTGGTGCTCCTGCCTGTAGCCCCAACTACTCGGGAGGCTGAGGCATGAGAATCGCTTGAACCCAGGAGGTAGAGATTGCAGTGAGCTGAGATCACGCCACTGCACTCCAGCCTGGATGACAGAGGGATGCTCTGTCTCAAAAAACAAAAAAAAGGAAAAAGAAATTAGAATAAGATCAAATTAAACCCAAAGTAAGTATAAGAAAATAAATAATAAAAGACAAGAGTACATATCAATGAGGGGCGGGCACAGTGGCTCACGCCTGTAATCCCAACACTTTAGGAGCCTGAGGAGGGCAGATCACCTGAGGTCAGGAGTTTGAGACCAGCCTGGCCAACGTGGTGAAACTCCATCTCTACCAAAAATACAAAAATTACCCAGGCGTGATGGTGCATGCCTTTAGTCCCAGCTACTAGGGAGGGTAAGGCAGGAAGATCACTTGACCCGGAGAGGCAGAGGTTGCAGTGAACCAAGAACAATAGAGAAAATCTGTGAAATCAAAAGTGATCTCTTTGATGAGGGAAAATCAATAAAATTGATAAGTTTCTAACCAGGATGATCAAAAAAAAAAAAAAGCCAGAATATTTGTGACAGGTCCAGAGCATACATATATGCTTGGTAATGAACATAGCTCCTCTGGATTTTAAGGCGACGATTCAAGAGGAAAGCTTGGGGATGAGAGAAGAAAGAACACTTTCATTGAAATGCCTTTTAGTATTCTTTTAAATATGCACATATAATTACATATGCAATTATTCGGCTGGGCACGGTGGCTCACGTCTGTAATCCCAACACTTTGGGAGGCCGAGATGGGCGGATCATGAGGTCAGGAGTTCAAGACCATCCTGGCCAACATGGTGAAACCCTGTCTCTACTAAAAATACAAAAATCAGCTGGGCATGGTGGTGCGTGCCTGTAATCCCAGCTTCTCGGGAGACTGAGGCAGAAGAATTGCTTGAACCAGGACCCGGGAGGCAGAGGTGGCAGTGAACTGAGATCACGCCACTGCACTCCAGCCTGGGCTACAGAGCAAGACTCCATCTCGGAAAAAAAAAAAAAAAAATCACAAATACAATGCTTTATATATTTATTTATTTATTTATTTATTTTTTTTTTGAGACAGAGTCTCGCTCTGTCTCCCAGGCTGGACTGCAGTGCCCGGATCTCAGCTCACTGCAAGCTCCGCCTCCTGGGTTTACGCCATTCTCCTGCCTCAGCCTCCCGAGTAGCTGGGACTACAGGCGCCCACCACCTCGCCTGGCTAGTTTTTTGTATTTTTTAGTAGAGACGGGGTTTCACCGTGTTAGCCAGGATGGTCTCGATCTCCTGACCTCGTGATCCGCCTGTCTCGGCCTCCCAAAGTGCTGGAATGACAGGCTTGAGCCACCGCACCCGGCCTATATTTTTATTTATTTAATTTATTTTTTTGAGATGGAGTCTCGCTCTGTCACCCAGGATGGAATGCAGTGACACAATCTCAGCTCACTGCAACCTCCACCTCCCTGGTTCAAGAAAATCCCCTGCTTCAACCTCTCGAGTAGCTGGGATTACAGGCCTGTGCCACCACACCTGGCTAATTTTTGTATTTTTAGTAGAGACGCGGTTTTACCGTGTTGGCCAGACTGGTCTCGAACTCCTGACCTCGTGACCCACCGCCTTGGCCTCCCAAGTGCCAGGAAAACAGGCGTGGGCCACCTTGCCTGGCCAGGGGGTAGTAGTTTTAAAAGGTATATTTATCCATTAATTTAATAACTGGTGTTTATTATTTCTATAACACACTTTTTTTATACTAACAGAGTACTGCAAATGAAGGTTTTCTAAAACAATATTGTCTTGTGTATTTACTTTTTTTTTTTTGGACAGTCTTACTCTGTCACTCTGTTACCCAAGCTGGAGTGCGGTGACATGGTCTCTGCTCACTGAAACCTCCCAATCCCAGGCTCAAGCAATCCTCCCACCTCAGCCTCCTGAGTAGCTGGAGCCACGGGCCTGTACTACCACGCCGGACTAATTTTTGTATTTTTTGTTGTGTACTTTAAAATTTTATGTAAATGACATCATGTTATTTGAATTCTTCTAGACTTGCGTTTTTTCTCTTCAACATTACATTCTGAATGGTTCGCCTATATTTATACGCATAGTTCTATTTTGTTCATTTTCAGTGCTGTACAGTATTCCAACAAATGGGTATGTTATTTTATATTTACCTAGGCTTGTTCCGTGGGTCTTAGGTTGGTGTCCTTTGTTGCTATAGTAAACAATGTTGCTGTCAACATTCTTGTATATCTCCTCATGCAATTGGTGGATTTTACATTTTACATATATATACACATATATATACACATATATATATTTTTTTTCTTTCTTTCTTTTTCTTTTGAGATGGAGTCTCACTCAGTCACCCAGGCCGGAGTGCAGTGGCATGATCTTGGCTCACTGCAAACTCCACCTCCCAGGTTCAATGATTCTCCTGCCTTAGTTCCCGGAGTAGCTGGGATTACAGGCGCCCACCACCATGCCTGGCTAATTTTTGTATTTTTAAGTAGAGAGAGGGTTTCCCCATGTTGGCCAGGTTGGTCTTGAACTCCTGACCTCAGATGATCCACCCGCCTCAGCCTCCCAAAGTGCTGGGATTATAAGCATGAGCCACCAAGCCCGGCCCATTTTTTATATTTTTTATTGGCTTCTTCCCAAGGCACCCATGACGTACCTTTTAGTAAGGGCTATCTTACCTGTTGATTTTTTGTAGATCTGCTAATTATAGATATAACTTATGATAACTTTATTCACATCCTTATAGACCTTGGGAAAGTGGGGCGTTACAGTCACTCACTTAGTCACATAGTAGGTAGATGTTACTGAGCCTTAACTATGTCAGGCACTAAGAATACTGAGACAAACAACACAGAAAGGACCTTACTGTCAGGAGGTTACATGAAGAGCCTGTCTCTTTTTTACTCCTGGTCTTTTTTTTTCTTTCTTTCTTTTTTTTTTTTTTTTTTTGAGATGGAGTCTCACTCTGTCACCCAGGCTGGAGTACAGTGGCACAATCTCAGCTCACCGCAACCTCTGCCTCCCAGGTTCAAGCCATTCTCCTGCGTCAGCCTCCTGAGTAGCTGGGATTACAGGCACCCACCACCATGCCTGGCTAATTTTTTTGTATTTTTCGTAGAGACAGGGTTTCGCCATGTTGGCCAGGCTGGTCTCGAACTCCTGACCTCAGGTGATCCATCTGCCTCAACCTCCCAAAGTATTGGGATTACAGGCGTGAGCCACAATGCCCGGCCCACTTGTGGTGTTTTTCTCCACACACTGTCATAAAAAAAATTCACAAGATTTTGTACAGAAATATTATGGGATCAAGGGTAATTGAGGAGAGAAGCAGTGATCATGAGTTCATTTTAGGTCAACGAGATAGCCCCTGTTGGCTTAACTGACCTGGTTATTCCTCAAATTTAATACCAAGTAACCCAATGGGAAAAGCAAATCTCTCGCTATATAATATTTTCATATTATACTCGAGGCAGAAGGCTAAAGGGAATCATTCTCCTCATAATGATGGAGAGTGTTTTGGTCATGCAAAATAGCTTTTGGTGGCCTTGTGCAAGTTACTTCTCATTATGCACACAAGTGCTCTTGTTATATCCACATATAGCGTGGTCTCTAGATAATTTCTATGCTTCATGACAGTTTTTAAAATTAATTTTCTTTTTGAGATGGAGTCTAGCTCTGTCGCCAGGCTGGAGTGCAGTGGCGCCATCTTGACTCACTGCAACCCGCGCCTTCCCCGTTCAAGTGATTCTCCTGCCTCAGCCTCCACAGCTGGGATTACAGGCAAATGCCACCAAGCCTAGCTAATTTTTGTATTTTTAGTAGACATGGGATTTCACCATGCTGGCCAGTATGGTCTGGATATCCTGACCTCGTGATCCGCCCACCTCGGCCTCCCAAAGTGCTGGGATTACAGGGGATTACAGGCGTGAGTCACCGCGCCCGGCCAAAATTAATTTTCTTTTTCTTTCTTTCTTTTTTGTTTTTTGAGATGGAGTTTCACTCTTGTTGCTCAGGCTGGAATGCAACGGTGCACAATCTTGGCTCACGGCAAGCTCCGCCTCCCAGGTTAAAACGATTCTCCTGCCTCAGCCTCCCAGGTAGCTGGGAATACAGGCATGCACTACCACACCCAGCTAATTTTGTATTTTCAGTAGAGATGGGGTTTCTCCATGTTGGTCAGGCTGGTCTCAAACTTCTGACCTCAGGTGATCCGCCTGCCTCAGCCTCCCAAAGTGTTGGGATTACAGGCACCCGGATCCTCCCCTCCCCTCCCCTCCCCTCCCCTTTTTTGAGGCAGAATCTAGCTCTATCACCCAGGCTGGAGTGCAACTGCATGATCTCGGCTCACTGTAATCTTCGCCTCCCGGGTTCAAGCGATTCTTGTGCCTCAGCCCCTCAAGCAGCTGGGACTACAGGCACTCACCACCACACCCAGCTGATTTTTTTGGTATTTTTAGTAAGTACGGGGTTTCACCATGCTGGCTAGGCTGGTCTGGAACTCCCGATCTCAAGAGATCCACCCACCTCGGCCTCCCAAAGCGCTGGGATTACAGGCGTGAGCCACCGCACCCGGCCAAAATTAATTTTCTTAATCAAAGTAATATGTGTCCATAGTTTAGAGAATCAAATAATTTTAAGAAGCTTATCATAAAAAACAATGTCCACTCAACTCTTCCTCTTAGCATCTTCCGTTTTTTTTTTTTTTTTTTTTTTTTTTTTGAGACTGAGTCTTGCTCTGTCGCCCAGGCTGGAGTGCAGTGGTGTGAAATTGGACCACCGCGCCTAGCCATCTTCCGTATTTTTTGAGACAGGGTCTCACTCTGTCACCCGGGCTGGAGTGCAGTGGCATGGTCATGGTTCACTGTAGCCTTGACCTCCTGGGCTCAAGTGATCTGCCAAAAGTACTGGGATTATAGGCATTAGCTACCATGCCTGGCCAACATAGCAAGACCCTGCCTCTATTTTTAAAAAAAATAAATATTTCAAATGAAATTTTTAAAATATATATTTTTTGAGACAGAGTCTGGCTCTGTCACCAGGCTGGAGTGCAGTGGCATGGTCTCAGCTCACTGAAATCTCTGCCTCCCGGGTTCAAGCGATTCTCCTGCCTCAGCTTCCCAAGTAACTGGGATTAAAGGCACAAGCCACCACACCCAGTTAATTTTTGTATTTTTAGTAGAGACGGGGTTTCACCATGTTGGCCAGGATAGTCTTGATCTCCTGACCTTGTGATCCACCCGCCTTGGCCTTCCAAAGTGCCTGGATTACAGGTGTGAACCACCACACCTGGCCAAAAAAAATAATTTTTAAAAAATTAGCTAGGCATGGTGGTGCATGTGCCTGTAGTCCAAGCTACTTAGGAAGCTGAGGTGGGAGGATCACTTAAGCCCTAGAATTTGAGCCTGTAGCCAGCTATGATTATATCACTGCATTCCAGCCTAGGCGACCAAGTGAGACCCTAAAAAAAAAAGAAGTCAAAAGTTCCCTGGGAGAGGAATAGTCCCTTATAAGCACCTACCAAGTCAGAGTGCCCACCCTGCCACTTTTCTCTTACCTCCACTGCCCACTTCTGTCCTGGAGGAGCCAGGGGCCGACTCGTGAGTAGAGGAGGGTTAGTGGAAGGCTTGGGTGGAAGAAATAGGAACAGTCTTCCAGGCAGCCCTCTTTTTCTGTCTTCGTGTGGCCAGTCCAAGCAGGCTGAAGTGGAAGAAGGGAATTTAATTAAATTTAAATGAATTTTGAAGTTTTTTTGTTTGGTTGGTTTGTTTTTGAGATGGAGTCTCGCACCGTTGCCTGGGCTGGAGAGCAGTGGCGCAATCTGCGCTCACTGCAACCTCCGCCTCCCAGGTTCAAGCAATTCTCCTGCCTCACCCTCCTGAGTAGCTGGCATTACAGGCACCTGCCACCACACCTGGGTAATTTTTTGTATTTTTGTTTGTTTGTTTGTTTTTGTTTTTGTTTTTTTTGTTTAGTGGAGACAGGGTTTCACTATGTTGGCCAGGATGGTCTCAAATACCTGACCTCGTGATCTACCCGTCTCGGCCTCCCAAAATGCTGGATTATAGGTGTGAGCCATCACTCCCGGCCCCAAATGGGCTTTTAAATTACTGAACCAAGACTGTTTGGGGGTTGTAAGCGACCAAGATAATTTTATTTTATTTATTTTGAGATGGAGTCTCTCTCTGTCACCCAGGCTGGAGTCCAGTGGCTTGATCTCAGCTCACTGTAACCGCTGCCTCCTGGGTTCAAATGACTCTCCCATCTCAGCCTCCCAAGTAGCTGGGATTACAGGTGTGCACCATCACACCCAGCTAATTTTTTGTTTGTTTGTTTGTTTGTTAGGCTGGAGTGCAGCCATCTCAGCTTACTGCAACCTCCGCTTCCCGGGTTTAAGCAATTCTCCTGCCTCAGCCTTCCAAGTAGCTGGGACTACAGGCATGTGCCACCAAGCCTAGCTAATTTTTGTATTTTTAGTAGAGACGGGGTTTCACTCTGTTGTCCAGGATGGTCTTGACCTTGTGATCTGCCCGCCTTGGTGTCCCAAAGTGCTAGGATTACAGGTGTGAGCCACTGTGTGCGGCCTATTTTTGTTTTGTTTTGTTTTGTTTTTTGTATTTTTAGTGGAGATAGGGTTTCACCAAGTTGGTCAGGCTGGTCTTGAGTTCCTGATCTCAAGTGATCCGCCTGCCTTGGCCTCTCAAAGTGCTGGTATTACAGGCGTAAGCCACTACGCCTGGCCCAAGAAAATTGTATTACCTGAGAGTCACTAAGAAAGCAATGGCTTTGGGAGGCCAAGGCAGGAGGATTGCTTGAGGCTAGGAGTTCAAAACCAACCTGGGCAACATAGTGAGATCCTGTCTCTTTTTTTTTTTTTTTTTGAGATGGAGTCTTGCTCTGTTGCCCAGACTGGAGTGCAGTGGCACGATCTCGGCTCTCTGCAAGCTCTGCCTCCCGGGTTCACACCATTCTCCTGCCTCAGCCTCCCGAGTAGCTGGGACTACAGGCACCCACCACCACGCCTGGCTAATTTTTTTTGTCTTTTTTAAATAGAGACAGGGTTTCACCATGAGGTTAGCTAGGATGGTCTCCATCTCCTGACCTCGTGATCTGCCTTTCTCAGTCTCCCAAAGCGCTGGGATTACAGGCGTGAGCCACTGCGCCCAGCCGATCCTGTCTCTTTATTTTAGAGAAAGTGTCTCACTCTGTCACCCATGCTGGAGTGCAGTGGCGTGATCTCGTCTCACTGCAACCTCTGCCTCCCAGGTTCAAGTGATTCTCCCACCTCAGCCTCCCAAGAAGCTGGAATTACGAGCACATACCGCCCCACCCAGCTAATTTGTGTATTTTTAGAAGAGACGGGTTTCACCATGTTGGTCAGGCTGGTCTCAAACTCCTTGGCTCAGGTGATCTGCCCACCTCGGCCTCCCAAAGTGCTGGGATTACAGGTGTGAGCCACCGTGGCAGGCCCCTGTCTCTATCTAAAAAAAAAAAAAAAAAAAAAGCCATGGGACTTTCCCTAGGTTTCATTCAAGGTATGGGGAAGAACTGGCTTCCCAGAGACAAACTGAACATGCAAAGAATAAACTTGTTTTCTGTCTACACCCTATGCATGAGTCCCACCTGATCAATAAATTGGCTGGACAACATAGTGAAACCGCATCTCTACAGTAAAAAAAAAAAAAAAAAAAAAAAAGAGGAAGGTCAGGCATGGCACCTCCCACCTGTAATCTCACACTTTGCACGAGGCCAAGTTGGGTGGATCACATGAGGTCGGGAGTTCAAGACCAGCCTGACCAACATGGTGAAACCCCGTCACTACTAAAAGTACAAAATTTAGCCGGGCAAGGTGGCAGATGCCTATAATCCCAGTTACTTGAAGGTTGAGGCAGGAGAATCACTTGAACCCAGGAGGCAGAAGTTGCAGTGAGCTGAGATCATACCATTATACTACAGCCTGGGCAACAAGAGCAAAACTCTGTCTCAAAAAATATATATAATAATAATTGGCCAGGTGGCTCATGCCTGTAATCCCAGCACTTTGGGAGGCCGAGGTGGGCAGATCACGAGGTCAGGAGATCGAGACCATCCTAGTCAACATGGTGAAACCCCATATCTACTAAAAATACAAAAAAATTAGCCGGGCGTGGTGGCAGGTCCCTGTAGTCCTAGCTACTCAGGAGGCTGAGGTACGAGAATCCCTTGAACCCAGGAGGCAGAGGTTGCAGAGAGCCGAGATAGTGCCATTGCATTCCAGCCTGGGCGGCAGGGCGAGACTCTGTCTCAAAAAATAATAATAAATAAATAAATAAATAAATAGGCTATGCTTAGTTTTCTGTATACTTATCTCTGATTGGCATGGTTTCCTCTCCAGACCAGTTGGGCAGCTGTGGCATTGTGTCTAGCTTTAACCTCTTTCCTGGGCTGGATCTCCTATTTCCTCAATTCCATGAGTTCCTTTTGCATAGTTTTCTGTCTCATGCTCCACTCACTTCCTGTCGAAGGGGTGGACACTACATATCTGGAAATGTCTTTCTGTTCTCACACTTCATGGATAATTTAGCTGGGTATACAATGCTAGGTTAGAAATCATTGTCCTTCAGGAATGGTGTTCTTTCTCATTCCAGGGGGCAAATGTGTTTCTTAGCTACTTTACACATGGATGGGAAACCAACTTTTTTCTTCCTCCTCTTCTCTCTCTCCTTTTTTTCTTCCTTCTTCTCCTTGTTTCTGGTAGTGGCGGGGGAAAATTCTACATCACTAGGTTTTCAAACTCTAGAGCTGTCAAAAAGCACACAGCTGTTTTCCTAACACAGACTTTATTTACATAGCAGAAAAAGGACTTGGCACTTACACTTTGCATATTGTTTGAATTACTGTTAACAGGGAGAGCAGGCTTATGTAATCATGTCTGGCTTTTCTTGGTAGAAAAACTTGTGCTTGTATCTTCATAAATGGTAAAAATGACTTTTCTATCATCCCCAATACTGCAACTCTTCCTTTTAATTTTTTCTTTTTAGAAATTATATATTGAGATGAATTCACATAATATAAAATTAGCCATTTCACAGTGAACAATTCAGTGACATTTAGTACATTCACAATGTTATGCAACCATAATCTCTATGTAGTTCCAAAACATTTTAATCACTCCAAAAGGAAACCTGCATTCATTAAGCAGTTAGTCCCCATCTCCCAATTCCCTAATCCCCCACATTTCTGGCAACTACCAATCTGCTTCCTGTTTACCTAAATAGGATTTACCTATTCTAAATAATCAATATGAAGGGAATAAAATAATATGTAACTTTTGGTGTCTGGCTTCTTCTACTTAGCATAATGTTTTTGAGGTTCATCCACAATGTTGCATGTATCTCATTTCATTCATTTTTATAACTGAATAATATGCCATTATATGGATATACCCCAAATTGTTTATCCATTCATGTATTACCATGATTGGCTAATTTTTGTAATTTTGTATTTTTTTGTAGAGATGGGGGTCTCATTATGTTGCCCAGGCTCATTTCTCTCTTTTTTTTTTTAGACAGAGTCTTGCTCTGTCACCCAGGCTAGAGTGCCATGGCGCAATCTCGGCTCATTGCAAACTCCATCTCCTGGATTCAAGCAATTCTCCTGCCTCAGCCTCCTGAGTAGCTGGGATTACAGGTGTGTGCCACCACACCCAGCTAATTTTTGTATTTTTAGTAGAGATGGGGTTTCACCATGTTGGTCAGGCTAGTCTCAAACTCCTGACCTTGTGATCCACCCGTCTTGGCCTCCCAAAGTGCCGGGATTACAGGCATGAGCCACTGCACCCGGCCTCAATTTTTTTTTTTGAGACGGAGTCTCGCTCTGTTGCCCAGGCTGGAGTGCAGTGGTCGGATCTCAGCTCACTGCAAGCTCCGCCTCCCGGGTTTACACCATTCTCCTGCCTCAGCCTCCTGAGTAGCTGGGACCACAGGCGCCCGCCACCTCGCCCGGCTAGTTTTTTGTATTTTTTAGTAGAGATGGGGTTTCACCGTGTTAGCCAGGATGGTCTCGATCTCCTGACCTCATGATCCACCCATCTCGGCCTCCCAAAGTGCTGGGATTACAGGCTTGAGCCACCACGCCCGGCCCCGGCCTCAATTTTTAAATTGTAATAGACTCCTTTACTTTTTGAAAATCATGTGTCCATATAAAAAATAAAAATAGCCTGGCATGGTGGCTCACACCTGTAATCCCAGCACTATGGGAGGTCAAGGTGGGCAGATCACCTGAGGTCAGGAGTTCAACACCAGCCTGGTCAACATGGTGAAACTCCATCTCTAGTAAAAATACAAAAACTAGCCCGGCATGGTGGCATGCGCCTGTAATCCCAGCTACTCATTCCGCTCTGACCCTGCTGTCCTCTTCCTACTTCCTTCATGTATTTTGGCATCTGACTCACATAATTCCCTTCCATCCATCATTCTTGTGACCTCAACATTCACACAGACAGCCAATCCAAGACCTGGCCATTCAGTTGTAGGCCGCAATCCTTCCACATTCAATGACTCACGAAAACCCTTCTTCTAGCTCATTAGATCTCCAGTCAATTTTCTTATCTAGGCCAGATACAGTGGCTGATACCTGGAATCCCACCCACTTAGGAGGCTGAGGTGGGAGGATAGCTTAAGCCCAGGAGTATGAGTTCGAGACCAGCCTGGGTGACACGGCAAGACACTGTCTCAAAAAAAAAAAAAAAAAAGAGGGCCAGGTACAGCCGCTTATGCCTGTAATCCCAGCACTTTGGGAGGCCGAGGTGGGCCGATCACGAGGTCAGGAGATCGAGACCATCTTGGCTAACACGGTGACACCCCATCTCCACTAAAAATACAAAAAATTAGCCGGCCGTGGTGGCGGGCGCCTGTAGTCCCAGCTACTCAGGAGGCTGAGGCAGGAGAATGGCGTCAACCCGGGAGGCGGAGCTTGCAGTGAGCTGAGATCGCGCCACTGCACTCCAGCCTGGGCGACAGAGCGAGACTCCGTCTCAAAAAAAATAAAAAATAAATAAATAATAATAATAAATAAATAAAAATAAATTGAGATGGGGTCTCGCTATGTTGACCAGACTGGTCTTGAACTCCTAGCCTCAAGCAGTCCTCCCATCTCAGCCTCCCAAACTACTAGGATTAAAGACATGAGCCACCGCATCCAGTCAATTCATAATACCTGTTCTAAGACTGTAAATGTCAGATATGGTATTTAAAAGTTGGTGCAGCTACAGGAGGAACTGACAACAAGACTTGGAAGAAGGACGTTTATTATATTCACAGGTCCCAGAGAGGGGATCTCTGCATGCCCTGAAGGACAACAGGGGAAGCACCAGATTTTGGTCAGGTGGCAGAAAATAGGAGTAAGGGGGAAAGCCTGAGCCAGACTCTTATTGGGGTTAACTTGGGAATGTCAAAACATCATAAAATACCTTTTTTTTTTTTTTTGGAGACAGGGTCTTACTCCATTACCCAGACTAGAGTGCAGTGGTATGATCTTGGCTCACTGCAGCCTCCAAATTCTGGGCTCAAGTGATCCTCCTGCCTCAGCCTCCCAAGTAGCTAGGACTACAGGAATGCATCACCACCCCTGGCTAATTTTATATATATTTTTTGTAGCGGTGAGGTCTCTCTATGTTGTCCAGGCTAGTGTCAAACTCCTGGCCTCAAATGATCCTCCCTGCTCGGCCTCCCAAAATGTGAGATTAGAGAAATGAGCTGCTGTGTCTGGTGCAGAAAAGAAAAAAAAAACATGACTAATGCAACACCTTCCAGGGAATGGCATTACTCTTTCACATATTCATGTGTTGTCCTGATATTTTCCATTAAATATTAGAAGGATGGCTCATGCTTAGGGACCAGGCAGACAGACATTGCATGAAGCAAGCACATTACATCACAGCTACAGCAGTTGAATGCCTAGATCAAAGAACAGGGATGGTATTACTTAGATTAAATATCCTTCATACTTAAACGAATAGTACAATCCAAGGCAAACAGAGTAGACCTGTGAAGCAAAAGCTTTTGGATGGTGTAGGCATGAACTGGGCTTCTGAAAGGAGCAGCTGGCTTGACAAGTTTTTGTTTTATAAGCCTTAGAAGAACACAAAAGGAAGTAACTACTGGTAGGTGAGCAAAGGAACATCCCTTGGTTTTCATCAGCACTTAGGAGAAAAGAGGGAGAACCATGACTCAGTTACTGTTATGATAAAGTGTTGCCATAATGAGGAGCTCAGGTTTTGGTTTCAGATGAACTTGGGTTCAAATCCTGCATTGACCACTCATTGTTTACTTTGGACAATTCCAAATGCTAATACATAATATTTGTGGAGCATTAAGTATGCATCTGGCACTGTTTTTGCTTTGTTTTGTTCTGTTTTGTTTTGTTTGTTTGTTTTGTAACAGGCATCTCGCTCTGTCACCCAGGCTGGAGTACAGTGGCTTGATCATGGCTTATTTGCAGCCTTAACCTCCTGGGCTCAAGCCATCCTCTCACCTCAGCCTCCTGAGTAGCTGGAACTACAGGCACGAGCCACCACACCTGACTAATTTTTGTATTTTTGGTAGACACAGGGTTTTGCCATGTAGGCCAGACTGGTCTCAAACTTCGGGTCTTACTCCATCTTCCTGCATCAGCCTCCAGAATGGCTGGGACTACAGACATAAGCCACTGCAACTGGCTTAACACGAACCTTCTACATGATACGGCCATCAAAATAAAAATTAATATGATACTTTACTATCATCTAGTCTTTTTTTTTTTTTTTCTTTTTTTTCTTTTTGAGACGGAGTCTCGCTCTGTTGCCCAGGCTGGAGTGCGGTGGCCGGATCTCAGCTCACTGCAAGCTCCGCCTCCCGGGTTTACGCCATTCTCCTGCCTCAGCCTCCTGAGTAGCTGGGACTACAGGCGCCCGCCACGTCGCCCGGCTAGTTTTTTGTATTTTTTTAGTAGAGAGGGGGTTTCACCGTGTTAGCCAGGATGGTCTCGATCTCCTGACCTTGTGATCCGTCCGTTTCGGCCTCCCAAAGTGCTGGGATTACAGGCTTGAGCCACCGCGCCCGGCCTACTATCATCTAGTCTTTAGACTTCTTTCTTCTTATTATTATTTTACTATTATTATTATTTTTGAGATAGAGTCTCACTCTGTTGCCTAGGCTGGAGTGCAGTGGCGTGATCTTGGCTCACTTTAACCTCTGCCTCCTGGGTTCAAGCGATTCTTGTGTCTTAGTCTCCTGAGTAGCTGGGATTGCAGGCGCATGCCACCACACCTGACTCATTTTTGTATTTTTAGTAAAGACAGGGTTTTGCCATGTTGGCCAGGCTGGTCTTGAACTCCTGACCTCAGGTGATCCACCCACTTCGGCCTCCCAAAGTGGTAGGATTACAGGCATAAGCCACCATGCTTAGCCCTTTTTTTTGTTTTAGATAGAAGTTCACTCTATAGTCCAGGCTGAAGTGCAGTGGCACAATGCAGGCTCACTGAAGACTCAACTTCACAGGCTCAAGTCATTCTCCTCTCTCAGCTTCCAAAGTAGCTGGGACTACAGGCATGTGCCACCATGCCTAGCTCTTTTGGGGGGCTGGTCTCAAACTCCTGGGCTCAGGTGATCATCCTGCCTCGGCCTCCCAAAATGCTAGAATTATAGGTATGAGCCACCCTGCCCAGCCAGAACATTTTCATCACCCCAAATACAAACATCATGCCCATGAAGAGTCACTCTGCTTTCTTCTCTCTCCCAAGCCCTTGGCAACCACTAATCCACTTTCTGCTTCTATATATTTGCCTCCTGTACATTTCACATAAACAGAATCATATAGTATGTCACTGGCTTCTTTCACTTAGCACAATGTTTTCCAGGTTCATTTTGTAGCATGTGGCAGCAGTACTTAATTCCTTTTTATTGCTAAATAATATTTCATCGTATGGCTATATATCACATTTTCGTTATCCACTTATCAATTGATGGACATTAGGGTTGTTTCCACTTTTTGCCATGAATATTCATGTACAAGATTTTGTGTGGAGATATATATATATATATTTTTTTTGGAGACTGGGTTTTACTCTGTCACCCAGGCACCCAGGCGCCCGGGCCTGGCCTGATTTTCATATGAAGTAGAAAGTATGGGTCGAGGCCAGGTCTGGTGGCTCACACCTGTAATCTAGGCACTTTGGGAGGCCGCAGCGGGAGGATCACCTGAGGTCAAAAGTTCAAAACCAGCCTGGCCAATAAGGTGAAACCCCTTTTCTACTAAAAAACACACACACACACACACACACAAATCAGCTGGACATGAAGCCGCATGCATGTAGTCCCAGCTACTCAGGAGGCTGAGGCAGGAGAATCATTTGAACCTAGGGGACAGAGATTGCAGTGAGCCAAGATCGAGCCACTTCACTCTAGCCTGGTGAACAGAGTGAGACTCTGTCTCAAAAATAAAATAAAATAGGCCAGGCATGGTGATTCACGCCTGTAATCCCAGCACTTTGTGGGGGCTGAGGCAGGCAGATCACGAGGTCAGGAGTTCAAGACCAGCCTGGCCAAGATGGTGAAATCCTGTCTTTACAAAAAATTCAAAAATTAGCCGAGCACAATGGTGGGCACCTGTAATTTCAGCTACTCAGGAGGCTGAGGCAGAGAATATCTTGAACCCAGGAGTCAGAGGTTGCAGTGAGCTGAGATCGAGCCACTGCACTCCAGCCTGGGCGACAGAGTGAGACTCTGTCTTAAAAAATAAAACACAAAATAAATAAAGTAGGTGTCCTATTTCAATTTTTTTTTTTTTTTTTTTTTGGCACATAGATTTCCAGTTTTCCCAACACCATTTGTTGAAAAGACTGCTCTTTCCCTGTTGAATGGCCTTGGAACCCTTGTTGAAAATCAGTTGACCATATATATATATAAAGGTTAATGTCTATACTCTCTTTTCTGTTTCATTAGTCTATATGTCCGTTTTATGCCAGTACCACACTATTTTGATCATGATATCTTTGTGGTATGTTGTGAAATCAGGAAATATGAGACCTCCAATTTTGTTCCTTCTTTTTCAAGATTATTTTGTTTGTTTGGGGTTCCCTTGAATTTTAGCATAAATTTTAGGATGGATTTTTTTATTTCTAGAAAAAAGAAGTCATTGGAATTTTGAGAGAAATTGCATTGAATTTGTAGATCTCTTTTGGTAGTATAGATATATATATATATATTTCCCAAATACCCAGACTTCAAGGAGAGGGTAATATAGACATCTTAACAATATTAATTGCTCCAACCCATGAACATGAGATGTTTTTCTGTTTATTTATGTCTTTTAAAATTTCTTTCGAAGGCGGGTGGGTGTGGTGGCTCACGCCATAATCCCAGCACTTTGGGAGGCTGAGCTGGGGCAGATCACTTGAGGTCAGGAGTTCGAGACCAGCCTGGCCAACATGGTGAAACTCATCTCTACTAAAAATACAAAAATTAGCAGGATGTGCTCGCTTGATCCAGGAGGTGGAGGTTACAGTGAGCTGAGATCGTGCCACTGCACTCCAGCCTGGGCAAAAGAGAGACTCTGTCTTAAAAAAAAAAAAAAAAAAAGAAAAAATTATTTCATGAACATTTTGTAATTTTTATTGTATAACTCTCTTTCTTCCTTGGTTACATTTAGTCCTAAGTATTTTATTCTTTTTCATGCTATTATAAATGGAATTCCCTTTTCAGGTTGTTCATTGTTAGTGTACGAAAATGTAGCTGATATATGTATGTTCATTTGGTATCCTGCAACTTTACTAAATTCATTTATTAGTTCTAACAGGTAGGGTTTTTTTGGTGGAATCTTAGGGTTTTCTATATATCTAATCATATGATCTGTGAACAGAGAAACAGAGATAATTTTACTTTCTCTGTTTTTTTTTTTTTTTTTTTTTTTTTTTTTTTGAGACAGGTTCTCACTCTGTTGCTCAGGCTAGAGTGCAGTAGCACAATTATGGCTCAATGTAGCCTCAACCTACTGGGTTCAAGTATCCTCCTGCCTCAGCCTCCTGAGTAGCTGGGAGTACAGGTGCTCACCACCACACCCAACTAATTTTTAATTTTTTGTGGAGATGGGGTCTCACTATGTTACCCAGGCTGGTCTCAAACTCCTGAGCTCAAGTGATCCTCCTGCCTAGGCCTCCAAAATTACCGGGATTGCAGGAATGAGCCACCGTGCCTGGGCTAGTTTTACTTCTTTCTTTCCAATCTTAATGCCTTTTCTTTCTTATTTCTCTTTCTCTTTCCTTTCTTTTTTCTTTTCTTTTTTTTTTTTTGGACAGAGTCTCTCTCTGTCACCACCCAGGCTAGAGTGCAAGAGTGCAGTGGTGCGATCTCGGCTCCCTGCAACCCCCGCCTCCCAGGTTCAAGCAATTCTCCTACCTCAGCCTCCCAAGTAGTTGGGACTACAGGCATGTGCCACCACACCTGGCTACTTTTTTGTATTTTTAGTAGAGACGGGGTTTCACCGTGTTAGCCAGGATGGTCTCGATTTCCTGACCTTATGATCCACCTGTTTCGGCCTCCCAAAGTGCTGAGATTACAGGCATGAGCCATTGCGCCCGGCTCTCTTTTCTTTTCTTTTTTTTGAGACAGAGTTTCTCTTTGTCACCCAGGCTGGAGTGCAGTGGCACGATCTCGGCTCACTGCAACCTCCACCTCCTGGGTTCAAGCAAGTCTTGTGCCTCAGCCTCCCGAGTAGCTGGGATTACAGATGTGCACCACCACGCACGGCTATTTTTCGTAAAGACTGGGTTTCACCATATTGGCCAGGCTGGTCTTGAACTCCTGGCCTCATCTGATCCAATCACCTTGGCCTCCCAAAGTGCTGAGATTACAGGAGTGAGCCACTGTGCCTAATTTGCTCTGGCTAGGACTTCCAGTACTGTATTGAAGAGCAGTAGCAAAAGTAAATATCTTTGTTTTGTTCCTGATCTTAGATTTCCTCTAAGGATTTCTTAGAAGGATCTTAGATTTAGAGGAAATCTAAGATCAGGAACAAGACAAGGTTTTGGTTTTGTTTTATTTGTTTTGCATATCCCATCATACTTTGAGCACTTCCTTGCTTTCTGGCCCAACAAGATGTTCCAGAATAATCATGCACTTTTCCTGTCCCAACCCTGGAATTAGTCATTTCTCCAAGTGACTCTGGTTCCTGTTAGTGTAGGATGGTATTTTAAAAGCCAAGATCTAGATGCCAGACAGGTTCATTGCTACTGGGAGTCACTATTTCCAGATCCTCTAAGTAAACATGCCTTCAGTGGTATGCTAGGGAAGCTAGGCAGTGATGTGCTGATAAATGTAATTTATCAGGGAAATGGGCAAGGGGAATTTGTAATGTTTGGTAATGTTTGCTGATTTCTATGGTATAAATACTTGCATCACGGCTAACTCAGACTACCAACATGGCGTCAGTGAACATGACATTGGGGAGACACTCCCATGATGACTCTCTTAAGCAGTATGATCTGATTCCAGCACATCACTGAATGTATTACACACACACACACACACACGCACACAGACACATATTCACACATACGCATTTGCATCTATACTTATTTCCCTATATACTGAAAGCCATAAGTGAGCAGCAATACATCTGATCCCTACCTAACACCACAAAGTTCTTTCCAGTTTTCTCCCTTTTCATATCTTTTCTTAAAAAGTTTTCTGGCCGGGCGCGGTGGCTCAAGCCTGTAATCCCAGCACTTTGGGAGGCCGACATGGGCGGATAATGAGGTCAGGAGATCAAGACCATCCTGGCTAACACAGTGAAACCCCGTCTCTACTAAAAAATACAAAAAAAAAACCTAGCCAGGCAAGGTGGCGGGCGCCTGTAGTCCCAGCTACTCGGGAGGCTGAGGCAGGAGAATGGCGTGGACCCGGGAGGCGGAGCCTGCAGTGAGCCGAGATCCGGCCACTGTACTCCAGCCTGGGCGGCAGAGCAAGACTCCGTCTCAAAAAAAAAAAAAAAAAAAAAAAAAGTTTTTTTATTATCTTTATTTTAAATTTGATTTACTTATTTATTTATTATTTTTTGAGACGGAGTCTCACTCTGTCACCAGGCTACAGTGCAATGGTGTGATCTCAGCTCACTCCAACTTCCGCCTCCCAGGTTCAAGTGATTCTCCTGCCACTGCCCCAGCCTCCCGAGTAGCTGGGATTACAGGTGCGTACCATCACGCCCGGCTAATTTTTTATATTTTTAGTAGAGACAGGGTTTCACTGTGTTAGCCAGGATAGTCTCGATCTCCTGACCCTGTGATCTACCCACCTTAGCCTCCCAAAGTGCTGGGATTATAGGCATGAGCCACCGCGCCCACCTCCTTTTAAATTTTTTAAAGAGACAGGCCGTTAGTTCAGTGGCTCAGTCATACCTGTTGCCCAGGCTGGAGTGCAGTGGCGTAATCATAGCTAACTGTAGCCTCAACTTGCTGGTCTCAAGTGATCCTCCTACCTCAGCCTCCTAAGTAGCTAGGACTACAGGCACATATAACCACACCCGGCTAGCGTGTGTGTGTGTGGCCTGTGTGTGTGTGTGTGTGTAGATGGGATCTCACTGCGTTGCCCAGGCTGGTCTCAAACTCCTGGTCTCAAGTGATCTTCCTGCTTTGGCCTCCCAAGGTGCTGGGATTATAGGTATGAGCCACTGTGGTAGGCCTATGGTAAACTTTTCTTAATGAAAACCTCCTCCTTGTAGAAAAATTTGAAAATAAAGATAAATTTAAAAGAGAAAACAAAATTTCCTTTTATTTAAAAACTTTTAGTACACAAATAATGAATGTTGATTAGAACAAAATTTTTAAATGTGGAATAGTTGGCTGGGCACAGTGACTCACACCTGTAATCCCAGCACTTTAGGAGGCCTAGCTGGGCAGATCACTTGAGGTCAGGAGTTGGAGACCAGCCTGGCCAACATGGTGAAACCCCGTCTCTACTACAAATACAAAAATTAGCCAGCTTGTAATACCAGCTACTCAGGAGGCTGAGGCATAAGAATTGATTGAATTCAGGAGGCAGAGGTTGCAATAAGTCAAGATCACACCACTGCCCTCCAGCCTGGTGACAGAGTGAGACTCCATCTCAAAAAAAAAAAAAAAAAAAAAGAAAAAAAAGATATTACCTTGCCAGGTGTGGTGACTCATACCTGTAATCCCAGCACTTTGGGAGGCGGAGGTAGGTCGATCACCTGAGGTCAGGAGTTTAATACCAGCCTTGCCAACATGGTGAAACCCTGTTTCTACTAAAAATACAAAAAATTAGCTGGGCATGGTGGTGCACACCTGCAATCCCAGTTACTCGGGAGGCTGAGGCAGGTGAATAGCTTGAACCCAGGAGGTGGAGGTTGCAGTCAGCCGAGATTGTGCCACTGCATTCCAGCCTGGGCAACAGAGCTAGACTCCATCACAAAATAAAACCAAACAAAAAGAAGGGCTGGGTGTGATGGCTCACGCCTGTAATCCCAGCACTTTCGGAGGCCAAGATGGATGGATTACCTGAGGGCAGGAACTGGACACTATCCTGGTCAACATGTCGAAACCCCATCTCTGCTAAAAATACAAAAATTAGCTGGGCGTGGTGGCGGGTGCCTGTAATCCCAGATACTAGGGAGGCTGAGGCAGGAGAATTGCTTGAACCCAGGGCGTGGAGGTTGCAGTGAGCCAAGATCGAGCCACTGCACTCCAGTCTGGGTGACAGAGAAAAACTCTTTCTCAAAAAAAAAAAAAAAAAAAAAGAAAAGAAAAAGAAAATAAACCAAAGACAACAACAACAACAAAACAAAATATTACCTCTAATGTCACAACCAGAGATAAGTTCTATTAACATTTTATGGTATATCCAAGCAGACTTTTATATGAATATTTCATTGCTGGAAAAATGGCATTATGCTGCACATATTGTTCTGTTACTTTATGTTTTCATCGAACAGTATGTTGCAAATATATTTACAAGTCAATAAATACACTTTTACAATACCACTGTCAGCTGCTGAGTGTATTTTATTGTATCTAGTCTTTCTTTTCTTTTTTTTTAAAGTGAAGTCAAGTTTACTAAGAAAGTAAATGAACAGACTGTGTGTGGTGGCTTACTCCTGTACCCCAGGAGTGCAGTGGCACAATCTTGGCTCACCGCAACCTCTGCCTCCTGTGTTCAAGCAATTCTCTTGCCTCAGCCTCCCAAGTAGCTGGGATTACAGGGGCATACCACCACGCCCGGCTATTTTTTGTATTTTTAGTAGAGACAGGGTTTCACCATGTTGGTCAGGCTCATGTCAAACTCCTAATCTCGTGATCCACCCACCTCGACCTCCCAAAGTGCTGGGATTACAGACATGAGCCACCGCGCCTGGCCTGCTAATTTTTTTTATTTTTATTTTTTGTGGAGATGGGATCTCACTATGTTGTCTAGGCTGGTCTCAAACTCTTGGGCTCAAGTGATCCTCCTGCCTTGGCTTCCTGCAGTGCTGGGATGACATGTGTGAGCCACTCCACAAGGTCAACAATGCCTTTTAAGGGTGAAGAATTGTTAATCAGGTGAATTTGCCCTGTTTATTTCTATAAAACAAATTATGTGAAGCTTAGTGGCTTCAAATAAACATTTTAATACTATTATCATGATTTTGAGACAGGGTCTCACTCTGTCACCCAGGCTGGAATGCAGTGGTACTACCATAGCTCACTGTAGCCTTGACCTCCTGGGCTCAAGTGATCCTCACACTTCAACTCCCAAGTAGCTAGGACCATAGGCGGGTACCACCACACCTGGCTAATTTATCTGTTTATTTTGTGTAGAGATGGGGTCTCACCATCTTGCTTAGACTGGTCTAGCACTCCTTGGCTCAAGCTATCTACCCACCTAGGCTTTCCAAAGTGTTGGGATTACAGGCGTGAGTCACCACACGGTAAAACAAACATTTTAAAATAAAACAAACACTTATCATCTGTTTTTGTGGGTGAGGAATTCAGAAATAGTGGAGCCGTGTGCAGGATTCTATTCAGTGTCTCTCATGAGGTTGTGGCTAAGATGGCGGCAGGGGCAGGGGCTGCAGTCATCTGAAGGTGTGACTGGGGCTGAGGGATTCCCTTTCAAGGTGGCTTCCTCATGAGGCTGTTAACAGAGGCCTCAGTTTCCTGCTGGCTGTCAGCAGGGGGCCCCAACTCCTCATTACATAGGCCTCTCGTACGTTGTTTGAGTGTCCTTAAGACAAGGCAGCTAACTTCTCCCAGAGCATGTGAGTCAAGAAAGAGAGCAAGGTAAAAGCCAGCTTTTTATGATCTACCCACAGAATTCAAACTCTGCCATATTCTTTAGAAGCAAGTCACTAAGTACAGCAAACACTCAAGAAGATAATTAAGCTCTACCTGTTTTATTTTTTTTTATATTTTATTTTGAGACAGTGTCTTGTTCAATTGCCCAGGTTGAAGTACAGGGACATTATTATGGGTCACTGCAGCCTTGACCTCCTGGGATCAAGTGATCTTCACACATCCGCCTGCTGAGTAGCTGGGACCAGAGGTGCAAGCCACCAAGCTCAGCTAATTTTTTTTTTTTTTTGAGATGGAGTCTCGCTCTGTCACCCAGGCTGGAGTGCAATGGCGCGATCTCAGCTCACTGCAACCTCCGCTTCCCAGGTTCAATAGATTCTCTTGTCTCAGCCTCCCAAGCAGCTGGGATTACAGATGTGCACCACCACACCTGGCTAATTTTGGTATTTTTAGTAGAGATGGGGTTTCACCATGTTGGCTAGCCTGGTCTCGAACTCCTGACCTCAGGTGATCCACTCGCCTCAGCCTCCCAAAGTGCTGGGATTACAGGCCTGAGCCACCGCACCCGGCCTCAGCTAATTTTTTTTTTTTTTTTGAGACGGAGTCTCACTCTGTCTCCCAGGCTGGAGTGCAGTGGCGCAATCTCAGCTCGCTGCAAGCTCCGCTTCCCGGGTTCACGCCATTCTCCTGCCTCAGCTTCCCGAGTAGCTGGGACTACAGGCGCCCACCACAGCGCCCGGCTAATTTTTTGAAGTTATTAGTAGAGACAGGGTTTCACTATGTTAGCCAGGATGGATCAGCTAATTTTTTTGTATTTCTTGTAGAGACGGATTTTGCCATGTTTCCTAGGCTTGTCTCGAACTGCTGGGCTCAAGCGATTCTCCCTCCTTGGTCTCCGAAAGTGCTCAGATTGCAAGCATGAGTCAACGTGCCCGGGCTTAAGTTCCACCCCTTGAAGGGAGAACATCAAATAATCTGCAGACATATTATAATATATCTTGCATAATATGTCTTATATGTCTTGCATAATAGGGCCAGGTGCGGTGGCTCACACCTGTAATCCCAGCACTTTGAGAGGCTGAGACCGGAGGATCACCTGAGGTCAGGAGTTCGAGACCAGCCTGGCCAACATGGCAAAACCACATTTCCACTAAAAATACAAAAATTAGCCGGGCGTAGTGGTGGGCGCCTGTAGTCCCAGCTACTTGGGAGACTGAAGCAAGAGAATCGCTTGAACCCAGGAGGCGGAGGTTGCAGTCAGCCAGGGTTGCACCACTGCACTCCAGCCTGGGCAACAGAGGAAGACTCTGTCTTAAAAAATTAAAATGAAATAAAACTAAGTAGTTTAGAGAAAGGATCCTATGTGGAAGGAGCTCAGATCTCCAAAGAGATGGTGCTGATATCTCAGCCCAGAGGTTCCCATGGCGCTGGGACCCAAACCTTGGAGAAGGAGCCGCTGCTCAGCTGTTGCTGGTGCTCTGCCTGGGTACAGAAAAGCTGGTTCTGTGAGTGTTAAAAAGAAAAACAAACAAAATCCCCCCGCGCTGCCAACTGGAATGAATCGCTGCTTCCAGGGAGAAGTGCTGCTGAAGTGACACAGGAATGCGAAATAGAACAAGACCAAGTTTCCACTTCCTACTCCAGCGCTCCGTTCTCTCTCACACGCGCCCCCCGCTGGCAGATCCTAACAAGGGACTTGACGGCAAAGTACAAACATGGTTCCCGGAGTCCCCGCTCCCCCCCCCCCCCCCCCCCCCCCCCGCGCCCCGGCACAAGAGCCAGATATAGAAGGGTTAGTTTGAAGCTGACAGTACCTTAATAACGGGCACAGCTTATTAATTTGAAAACTATTAGATGAAACTACACAAAGAACCAAGAACAAAAACTTGTGTTCCCCAATACCATTTTGCATCCTTTGTATCCAGAGTTTTTCTTTAGCTGTTGTATATCCTTCCTAACAGTGTCCTTATTTTATAAATAAGCAAACTGGAACAGAGAAGCTAGGAAGTTACCCAAGGCCACATAGTAAGGAGCAGAAGCAGATTTGAATCAAGGCTGTGTGACTCCAAAGCCCATCCTTTTTTTTTTTTCCTTTTAAAATGTACATATATATATTTTTAGGCCAGCAGCAGTGGCTCATGCCTGTAATCCCAGCTACTCAGGAGGCTGAGGCAGGATAGTCGATTGAACCCCGGAGGTGGAGGCTGCAGTGAGCTGAGATCGTGCCACTGCACTCTCACCTTGGCGACAGAATAAGACCCTGTCTCAAAAAAAAAATTAAATAAATACAATAAAATAATATATATATTTTTTTGAGATGGAGTTTCGCTCTTGTGCCCAGACTGGAGTGCAATGGTGTGATCTCAGCTCACCACAACTTCTGCCTCCTGGGTTCAAGTGATTCTCCTGCCTCAGCCTCCTGAGTAGCTGGGATTACAGGCACACACCACCATGCCCAGCTAATTTTTTGTATTTTTAGTACAAACAGAGTTTCACCATGTTGGTCAGGCTGGTCTTAAACTCCTGACCTCAGGTGATCCACCTGCCTCGGCCTCCCAAAGTGCTGGGATTACAGGCGCAAGTCACCGTGCCCAGCTGGCAATATATTTTTTTAATTCACATTTTCCATCACTCTTTCAAAGCCCAATCTTTTAACCACTATGCTATAGTTCCTGTGTACACAAATCATAGCTCCTATTCTATGGACATATCTTTCTGCAACTCCTTTTTCACTCATAATCATGTTTTTGAGATCTATCCATGTTGATAGCTATATTTTTAGTTCTATCATGTAAACTGCTACTCACATTCTAATATTAACCACATTTTATTTATCTACTCTCCTATTAGTGGACATTAGATTTATTTATTTAGAAACAGGGTCTCACTCTGTTGTCCAGGCTGGAGTGCAATGGTGCGATCATAGCTCACCGCAGTCTTGAACTTCTGGGCTCAAGCCTCAGAGGATTCTCCTGTCTCAGCCTTCTGAGTAGCTGGGACTACAGGCATGAGCCACCATGTCTGGCTGATTTTTTTTTTTAAGTGATGGGGTCTGACTATGTTGCCTGGACTGGTCTCAAACTTCTGGCCTCACGTGATCCTCCCACCTCAGGATGAAAATGTTTTAAAATTATACTGTGATGATGACTGCACAACTCTGAATACACTAAAACCATGAAACTGTCCACTTAAAATCAGTGAACTGTATGATACGTAAATTATATCCCAATAAAGCTTTTTAAAAAATTCATTTGAGATGGAGTCTCACTCTGTTACCCAGGCTAGAGTACAGTGGCATGATCTCAGCTCATGGCAACCTCTGCCTCTCAGATTCTAGCGATTCTCCTGCCTCAGCCTCCTGAGTAGCTAGGCACCTGCCACCACCAATTTTTGTATTTTTAGAAGAGATGGGGTTTTATCATGTTGGCCAGGCTGGTCTCGAACTCCTGACCTCAAGTGATCTGCCCACCTTGGGCTCCCAAAGTGCTGGGGTTACAGGCGTGAGCCACTGTGCCCAGCCTAAAGCTTTTTTTTTTTTTTTTTAAGTAAACCTTTTATTAGGATACAGTGAGGCTGATGCATTGGAACGGAGTAGGAGTAGCAAGCTGATAAGGACGAAATTGTTTCTCCCTAAAATTCACACATTGAAGTCCTAACTCCCAGCACCTCCAACTCTAACCATATGTGGAGATAGAGCTTTTAAAAAGGTAAGTAAATTAAAATGAGGTCATTAATGGGGTACTAAGCCAATATAGGGTACTAAGCTCACACCTGTAATCCCAGGACTTCAAGAGGCTGGGATGGGATGGGAGATGGGAGGACCTCTTGAGCCCCAGAGTTCGAGAGTAGCTTGGGCAACATAGCAAGACTCCAATCTCTACAAAAAACTTAAAAAAAATTAGCTAGGCATGGTGTCGTGCACCTATAATCCCAGCTGCTCAGGAGGCTGAGGTGGGAGGATTGCTTAAATCTAGGAGATTGAGGCTGCAGTGAGCTGTGATTGTGCCACTGCATTCCAGCCTGGGTGACAGAGCAAGACCCTGTCACACACACACAAAAAATAAATAAAATAAAATAAAAAAGAAAAGGACTTAGGTCTTATGCACACAGAGAATACCAAGTGAAGACGTAGAGGGAAGATGGCCATCTCCAAGTGGAGGGGGAGCCCTGAGAAAACCAACCCTGCTGATACCTCGATCTCAGACTTCTAGACTACCGAACTGTGAGAAAATACATGTCTATTGTTTAAGCTACCCGAACAAACTAAAATGTTTCTAGGGCCCGCAGGAAGCATAAATGTGTGAAGAGTGTGGTGTTCCCAGGGTGCAGAGAGATCTAGGATGAGAGGATGAGCTGAGAGTGTGGATTCTACTTAAAGCAGCAGGTTCTCAACCGTGATAATCAGGAGACAATTTAGGTTATCACAATGGGTGAGAGGGGTGCCTCTGGCATTTAGTGGGTGCAGGCCAGGGATGCTGCCTACCATCCTACCATGCACAGGGCAGCCCCCACAGCCAAGACGGAGAAATTCCTGATTTAAAGGAATTAAAATTGTTTTGATGTCCCTGATTCTACATTGGTCTTTGATGTTGTGATCCTTAAACTAGGTTTTAAATAAAGGAGTGGTTGGATCTCATTTGCATTTTATTATTACTTTTTTTTGTATTTTGTATTTTAGTAATTTTTTTTGTACTTAGTAGAGATGGGGTTTCACCATGTTGCCCAAGCTCGTCTCAAACTCCTGAGCTCAGACAATCCTCCTACCTTGGCCTCCTTAAGTGCTAGGATTACAGGCATGAGCCACCGCACTTTTTGCATTTTAAAGAATTTGTTCTGGCTGCTTTGAGGAGAAGAAAGTGGAGGGAATAAGTCTAGAAGACCTGTGTGGTAGTTACTGGCCCATTGAGAAAGGAAGGACGGCAGTGAGGGTGGTGGGGAGGTCTCCATGTATTCAATACAACACATATTCATTCAATAAAGGGTCTCGCTCTGTCACCCAGGTTGGAGGGCAGTGGCGCGATCATAGTTCACTGCAGCCTTGACCTGGGCTCAGGGGATCCACCTGCTTCAGCCTCCTGAGGAGCTGGGACTACAGGCGTGTGCCACCATGCCCAACCATGCTCTGTCGCCAGGCTGGAGTGCAGTGGCACGATCTTGGCTCACTGCAACCTCTGCCTCCCAGGTTCAAGCAATTCTCCTGCCTCAGCCTCCCATGAGCTGGGATTACAGGCACGTGCCACCATGCCCAGCTAGTTTTTGTATTTTTAGAGACGGGGTTTCACCATATTGGCCAGGATGGTCCCGATCTCTTGACCCCGTGATCCGCCTGCCTTGGCCTCCCAAAGTGTTGGGATTACAGGCATGAGCCATCGCGCCCAGCCAACATTTTTTTTAATTAAAAAAAAAAAAAAAAAGATATATATATATGAGATGGGTCTTGCCATGTTGCCCAGGGTTGTCTGGAACTCCTGAGCACAAGCCATGCACCCACCTGGCCTCCTAAAGTGCTGTGACTAAAGATGTGAGCCACCTTGTCTGGTCTTGATTTTTATTTTCTTCTGAGATTTTTCTTCCCCTATAATAAACATTAATTTTCATTAAAAAGTTTCGGGCTGGACGCAGTGGCTCATACCTGTAATCCCAGCAGTTTGGGAGGCTGAGGCAGGAGGATTGCTTGAGCCCAGGAGTTCGACACCAGCCTGGGCAACACGGTGAAACTCCGCCGGGCATGGTGGTGGCGCCCGTACTTCCAGCTACTCAGAAGGCTGAGGCGGGAGGATCGCTTAAGCCCGGGAAGTCGAGGTTGCAGTGAGCCGTGATCTCCACTGCACTCCAGCCTGGGGGACAGAGCCAAACTCTGCCTCAAAAAAAAAGAAAAAAAAATTACTTAGAATTTTACCACCGAGAAACAATCACAGCTAACTGCTTATTGTATTTTCTTCTACATTTTTAAAATATAAATATCCACATCTAGAGTTTATAAATGCAGCTTAGACTCTTTCACCCCTTGCACCTTCCTCAAACATTCCCACCATTGAGGCCGGAGACCGTGGAATTTGCTTACATAAAAAAGCCCCTCCCCTTGATGTCGTCATACGAAACTACGCCCCAGATTGCCGCATGCGCACTCTTAAGAGGTCGAAACGGGGCGACGGGCAGGGGCTCTCGAACGGAAGTGACGCATGGTACATGCGCAATGACGACGAGGAGGTTGCGAAAAGTCAATTGCTGGTCCGCACGCTGTGCTCGCTTCCGGAAGTGGCTTCTGCGACAACATGCTTGCGGACCTTGGCTTAATCGGGACCATAGGCGAGGATGACGAGGTGCCGGTGGAGCCCGAGTCTGACTCCGGTGACGAGGAAGAAGAGGTATGAGGACGGTTCTGGTCTTTGGGTTTCCTTGACTGCTTCTCTTCCCCGCGATTCCTCAGGTCCCTGTCCCCGAATCCTCATCATCGCCTGCCAGCCCGGGAAGTTTCCCTAAAAGGATCTTGCCGGGATCTCAAGATCTTCCTCAGTTTTCCGGCGACTAGGTTTTCTCTACGTCCGCCTGCTTCTTTGGCCGTGTCGTTCCCTGTCTCCTTGCTGAACTCAGTATCTATTCACTGAATTGATATTTAACCACGCCCTGTGTAAGAGACATGCAGGTCTCTTACACCTTGTAAGAGGTGAAGTCAGCCCTGGTTCCTGCTCAAGGAGCCGTGGTTAGCTGTCCATTCATATGTTCATCGAGCCAGTGTTTATTGCATACTTATGTGTGCTAGACCTAGTGTTAAGCGTTGGGGACGTAGCAGTGAACAAGGTGAGTGCCACTCTCCTGAAGCGTATGGTGGTGTGGGGGCTTGCAGATATTAAGCAGTATGGCAATTAAAGAGGGATCGGTGTTCTGAAAAGGATGCTTACCCTTCAAACATTCAGCCCAGATGTTGTCCCCTCAGCAGTCTCATCTGTCCGCTTGATACATTTATTCAGATGTCCCATGGCCTCTACAAATTCAACTCCTCCAAAGTTGAACTTGTGTTCGCTCTCATCCTGTTCCCTTCTCAAGCCAGCAACCTTAGAGTTATTCTTGACAGTTTTTTCTTCCTCAGCGCCGCCAGTGCTCTGCAAGCTAGCTCATGAATCTCTCTTAAGCTTCTCCCGCCTCTCTCCATTCACACTGTACCCACCCTAGCTCCGGCCACTACTGTCTCATGCCCGCACACCAGCACACCAGCACACCACCAGTCCAAACACACTTCGTCTTCCTCTCTTTATCTTGAGCACTTCCAGTGTATTCTTCGCTTAGCAGCAGAAGGATCTCTTTGTGATACAGTCACGTTAGAGACCTCCCTTGCTTAAAACTCTCCAGCCTGCTGGTAGAGAGCCCCAGGCCTGTCCACTCTGCGAAGACTCCTCAGGCAGCCTGTGGGTCCCGCACACTGCCCCCATTTCCCTGATGCCCCCTGTGGGCGCGGGCAGCCGCCCAGGCCTACTGGCTGTGGCCCCCTCTCGGCCAGGCCTGGGCTCAGCCCGCGGCGTGGGAGGTCATGGGCCAGTACCCCAGGAGCCGGGCCCCTGCACAGGCACACAGTGCCTGGTCACACCCATGATGCCGGGCTGACCTCCAACCCTACGGACCGCGCCGGGCACCAACTCAGTGTTTGGTGTTTGTCTGTTTGTTTTTCAAGAAGTGATTCAAATTGCTTAAAAAAAACAAAACCAAAAAACAACTCTCCAGGCTGCTTTCATGTGGCTTTTAAGGTCCTTCACGGTCTTGTCCTTTCCACCTTGACTTTCATCTCTCACAGCTCTCCTCTTCACTTCATGACAAACACTCCAGTTTCATTCACCTCTTTTTTTTTTTTTTTTTTTTTTGGGACAGTCTTGCTCGGTTGCCTAGGGTGGAGTGCAGTGGCGCTATCTCCGCTCACTGCAGCCTCCACCTCCCAGGTTCAGGCAATCCTCCTGCCTCAGCCTCCCTAGTAGCTGGGACTACAGGCATGTGCCATCACTCCTGGCTAATTTTTTGTATTTTTAGTAGAGACAGGGTTTCACCATGTTGGCCAAGCTGGTCTCAAACTCCTGACCTCAGCTGATCCTCCTGCGTTGGCCTCCCAAAGTGCTGGGATAACAGTTGTGAGCCACCCTGCCTGGCCCAATACATGGTTATTAACTGTAGTCACCATGCTGTGTATTGGATCCCCAGAACTTGTACGTTGCAGAACTGAAGAGTGTGTACCCTGTGACCAACATCGCTCCATTTCCACCACACCCGAGCCCTTGGCAACCGCCATTCTACTCTCTGTTTCTATGAATTTGACTTTTTTTGTTTCCATATGCATTTTGTAATGAGAAATGCAGTGTTTTGTATATGTTCATTGGGATGAAGTTTTTTAATTGTGCTGTTCAAATTTTTTGTAGACTTACTCATTTTTGGTCTGCTTGATCTATCAGTTGCTGAGAGAGGTGTGACCCTCATTTCTTTCTTCCTTTCTATTTTTTTTTTTTTCTTGAGACCGTATCTTGTTCTGTCACCCAGGCTGGAGTGCAGTGGTGCAATCTTGGCTCACCACAACCTCTGCCTCCTGGGCTTAAGCAATTCTCCTGCCTCAGCCTCCTGAGTAACTGGGATTATAGGCATGCGCTACCACGCCCAGCTAATTTTTCTGTATTATTATTATTTTTTTTGAGATGGAGTCTTACTCTGTTGCTCAGGTAGGAGTGCAATGGTATAGTCTTGGCTCACTGCACCTTCTGCCTCCAGTGTTCAAGCAATTCTCCTGCCTCAGCCTCCTGAGTAGCTGGGACTACCGGTGCGTGCCACCACACCTGGCTAATTTTTGTATTTTTAGTAGAGACGGGGTTTCACCATATTGGCCAGGCTGGTCTTGAGCTCCTGACCTCGCGATCCACCTACCTCGGCCTCCCAAAGTGTTGGGATTACAGGCGTGAGCCACCATACCTGTCTTTTTTGTATTTTTAGTAGAGATTGCATTTCATCATGTTGGTCAGGCTGGTCTTGAACTCCTGACCTCAAATGATCCACATGCCTTGGCTTCTTAATGTGCTGGGATTACAGGTGTGAGCCACTGTGCCTGTCCCCTTCTTCCTTTCTATTGTTCTTTATCTCAGCCCCAAAGTCACTCTGTCTCTTACTCTTCCCAGGGGCCTATTGTGCTGGGCAGACGACAAAAAGCCTTGGGGAAGAACCGCAGTGCTGATTTCAATCCTGACTTTGTTTTCACTGAGAAGGAGGGGACTTATGATGGCAGCTGGGCCCTGGCTGATGTCATGAGCCAACTCAAGAAGAAGGTGAGTCTGACAGTGATGGACAGTTCCAGACCTTGGACTATTAAGATTGGACTGTGGGTTTCAGGGCCTAGTCCTGACCTGACTGACCATCTGTTTACATTCAGCAGATACTAGAACTCCTTTGAAAATAACTGGTTAAAAAAAGAAAAGAAGGCCGGGCGCGGTGGCTCAAGCCTGTAATCCCAGCACTTTGGGAGGCCGAGACGGGTGGATCACGAGGTCAGGAGATCGAGACCATCCTGGCTAATACGGCAAAACCCCGTCTCTACTAAAAATACAAAAAACTAGCTGGGTGAGTTGGCGGGCGCCTGTAATCCCAGCTACTCGGGAGGCTGAGGCAGGAGAATGGCATGAACCCAGGAGGCGGAGCTTGCAGTGAGCTGAGATCTGGCCACTGCACTCCAGCCTGGGCGACAGAGCGAGACTCCGTCTCAAAAAAAAAAAAAAAAAAAAAAAAAAGAAAAGAAAAGAAAAGAAAGTATCTGGTATACTTTTGATGAGATCACAAATGACTCACTGTCTTTTTTTTTTTTTTTTTTTTGAGTCTGCTTGCTGGGGAAGACTCGTCTTGATTAATACCAAATGAAGTATGAGCACTTGCCAGGTGTCTCCTGTGGTCACTGTGCAGTGTCCCTGCCCACACAGCACAGCCAAAGCTACCACAGATGTCATTGTCATCTGCTTGTTTGCCAAGATCCCATGCCTTTCTGTGAATCTGGTTAAACTAGAAGATGCATCCAAGTTATTTACCATTTCATGTGCATCAGAGAGAAAGATTGCCTGTCCAGAACAGTGTAATCCAGGCTTTGCTGGTCCTTATTCTGATTGAAATAAACCAGCATTGCCTTTTCTTTTTTTTGAGACAGAGTCTCTCTCCGTTTCCCAGGCTGGAGTGTAATGGCGCTATCTCGGCTCACTGCAACCTCTGCCTCCTGGCTTTAAGTGATTCTTGTGCCTTAGCCTCCCGAGTCGCTGGGATTACAGGTGCCCACCACCATGCCCAGCTAATTTTTTGTGTTTTTTTTTTGTTTTTGAGATGGAGTCTCACTCTGTCACCCAGGCTAGAGTGCAATGGTGCGATCTTGGCTCACTGCAACCTCTGCCTCCTGGATTCAAGGGATTCTCCTGCCTCAGCCTCCTGAGTAGCTGGGATTACAGGCATGTGCCACCATGTCCAGCTAATTTTGTATTTTTAGTAGAGATGGGGTTTCTCCATGTTGGTCAGGCTGGTCTCGAACTCCCGACCTCAGGTGATCTGCCTGCTTTAGCTTCCCAAAGTGCTGGGATTACAGGCATGAACGACTGTGCTCAGCCTTACCAGCATTGCCTTTTCAAGATCATCTGGAGAGGATTTTAAAATTTTTGTATATATAATATGTATATATATTTTCAGAGAATGTCAACATTTTTTCTTTTTCAAATTAATTATGAAGAATTTGTTCTCTTATTCGATGTTTCAATGAAAATTTCTTTTCACCTCTTTATTTTTATCTGCAGAGGGCAGCCACTACATTAGATGAGAAGATTGAGAAAGTTCGAAAGAAAAGGAAAACAGAGGTGAGAGGAAAAGTGGCTATTTCTCGTTGTTATGCCCCACACTTTACTCTCACCGCGACCCCAGCATCTCTCTGGAAGCCCTTACAGACCGGGGCATGGCTGGGGCAGGCACGCTCTTCTGTGCGTTTGCTGTGCATCAGTACTGAGAATCCCCACAGCCGGAGAGCTTCCTGTTGCTCTACTTAAGTCCTGGATCTGTAGAAGTTTGTCATCACCCTCGCTTTAATTTTTTTTTCCCAGGTTAAAGAAGCCAAGTCTGGGAAGTTGGAGAAGGAGAAAGAAACAAAGGAGGGCTCTGAACCAAAAGAGCAGGAAGACCTTCAAGGGAATGATGAGGAAGGCTCAGAAGATGAAGCCTCAGAGACCGACTACTCATCAGCTGATGAGAACATCCTTACCAAAGCAGGTAGACGTTACGGCGGAGGTGTCAGCAACGGGGACAGGAGATCAGAAGGCATCCTCCTTTATTTTGTAGGGTTTCCTTCACTCTTCTGCACAGTTTAAGATATTCTGCCTACTACATTGAACTCCATTGAACTCCTTTCTGTTTTTTTTTTTTTTTTTTAAGAGATGTTGGCTGGGCACGGTGGCTCATGCCTGTAACCCCAGCACTTTGGGAGGCCGAGATGGGTGTATCGCTTGAAGCCAGGAGTTTGAGACTAGCCTGGGCAACATGGTAAAACCCCGTCTCTACTAAAAATACAAAAATTAGCTTGATGTGGTGGCATGGACCTGTAATCCCAGCCACTCAGGTGGCTGAGGCATGAGAATCACTTGAACCTGGGAGGTGGAGATTTCAGTGAGCCGAGATTGTCCCATTGTCCTTAAGTCTGGGCCACAGAATGAGACCCTGTCTCAAAAAACAAAACAAAGCAAAACAAAAGAGATGTGGTCTCACTCCATCCACAGGCTGGAGTGCAGTGGTGCCATCATACCTCACTGGAAGGCTTGAATTCACTGGCTCAAGTGATCCTCCTGCCTTAGCTGCCCAAGTAGCTGGGCCTACAGGTGCACGCCCCTGCACCTGGCTAATTTTTTTTCATAGGGATGGGCTCTTGCTTTGTTGTTCAGGCTAGTCTCAAACTTCTAGGCTCAAGCAGTCCTCCCGCCTTGACCTCCAAAAGTGCTGGGATTACAGGAGTGATGAGCCACTGTGCCCGCTGAATCCTTTCTTTTAGGTTCTCTTTTCTCTTGGGATTTTGTTTGGGTTGTTGTGCTTTGTGGGTAGTTTACTCTTTTTCCATTTAGCCCCGTGCGGCTGCCGGATGCCTCTGTGATACAAACTCATTTGGGGTGACATACTCAGATGGGTCCAGCCACATAGTGGGTGCTCAATATGTTTTTTTTTTTTTTCTTTGAGATGGAATCTCACTCTGTCACCCAGGCTGGAGTGCAGTGGTATAATTTTGGCTCACTGCAACCTCTGCCTCCCGGGTGCAAGCAATTCTCCTGTCTTAGC
The DNA here is from genome assembly GCF_047675955.1 of Chlorocebus sabaeus. Lineage (NCBI taxonomy): Eukaryota > Metazoa > Chordata > Mammalia > Primates > Cercopithecidae > Chlorocebus > Chlorocebus sabaeus. The sequence continues at coordinate 14,961,815 of NC_132905.1, read as the reverse complement.
CTCCCAAGTAGCTGGGACTACAGGCACACACCACCACACCTGGCTAATTTTTGTGTTTTTACTAGAGATGGGGTTTCACCATATTGGTCAGGCTGGTCCTGAACTCCTGACCTCAGGTGATCCATCTGCCTCGGCCTCCCAAAGTGCTGGGATTTTAGGCGTGAGCCACCGCTTCTGCCCTCACTAAGTATTTCTTGCAGAAATGTGTGCTAAAGCATCATAATACAGTGTAGTGGTCGAGAGCCTGGTCTCTGTACCAGAGTCACTGGGTTAGCTTTCTCTCTGACTTTATTTTATTTTTTTATTTTTTTATTTTTTTTTTTGAGGCGGAGTTTTGCTCTCTCGCCCAGGCTGGAGTGCAGTGGCCGGATCTCAGCTCACTGCAAGCTCCGCCTCCCGGGTTCACGCCATTCTCCTGCCTCGAGACTCCCGAGTAGCTGGGACTACAGGCGCCCGCCACCTCGCCCGGCTAGATTTTTGTATTTTTTAGTAGAGACGGGGTTTCACCGGGTTAGCCAGGATGGTCTTGATCTCCTGACCTTGTGATCCGCCCGTCTTGGCCTCCCAAAGTGCTGGGATTACAGGCTTGAGCCACCGCGCCCGGCCTCTCTCTGACTTTAGGCAAATTACTTCATCATGCTGCCACAAAGTGTCCTCATCTGTGAAATGAGGTTGATGATGGTCACCCCCCAGAGGCTGATGTGTGGTATTGGCACTTAGGACAGTGTCCAGCACAATGCAAGTGCTTTGTAAGTCTGAGTCGTGGTCATCAGCTAAGTTTTTCTCCATAGATACACTCAAAGTAAAGGATCGGAAGAAGAAGAAGAAAGGACAGGTGAGCTTGGGGCTGCAAGACAGGGTGCAGCTCGCTGGCAATCCGAAAGGAGTTTAAGGTCATTTGGGTTTCTGGGCCCTTTTGTTGAATTCTCATCTCTCTTTTGGTTTTCTGGCGTAGGAAGCAGGAGGATTTTTTGAAGATGCATCTCAGTACGATGAAAACCTCTCGTTCCAGGACATGAACCTTTCCCGCCCTCTTCTGAAGGTAGCAGCTTCTTGTAAAAAATTTTCTTTGCAGAAGCAGGGTCTTGCTATGTTGCCCAGACTGGTCTCAAATTCCTGGCATCAAGCAATCCTCTTGCCTCAGCCTCCCAGAGTGCTGGGGTTTGAGCCACTGCGCCTGGCCAGTAGTGGCTTATTTTGGCAACCATGGGATTATTGCAGCCACCCCTAACTGGACTTTCTGCTTATCTCTTTGCCTTCCTCAACTCTCTTGTCTACACAGTTGCCAGAGAACTCTCTTAAGCAATGAGTTCCATCATGTCCCTCTTCTTCTGTAAGCCCTTCACTACTTTATAGTCTCACTCAGCTTAAAAGCCCAAGTCCTTATATTGACCTACAAGGCTCTGCCCCTTCTGGCCCTCTCTGATGACACCTCTGCACTCATTCTCCTCTGGCCACACTGGCCTCCTTGCTGGCCCTCAAACAGGTCAGGCCTCCTCTTCCTCAGGACCCTTGTACTTGCTGTTCCCTCTGCCTGGAAGCCTCTTCCAGAAACCTTTTTTTTTTTTTTTGAGACGAAGTCTGGCTCTGTCGCCCAGGCTGGGGTGCAGTAGCCAGATCTCAGCTCACTGCAAGCTCTGCCTCCCGGGTTCACGCCATTCTCCTGCCTCAGCCTCCCGAGTAGCTGGAACTACAGGAGCCCGCCACCTCGCCTGGCTAGTTTTTTGTATTTTTTAGTAGAGACGGGGTTTCACCGTGTTAGCCAGGATGGTCTCGATCTACTGACCTCGTGATCTGCCCATCTCGGCCTCCCAAAGTGCTGGGATTACAGGCTTGAGCCACCACGCCTGGCCCTCTTCCAGAAATCTTTTGGGGTGCTCTCTAGCTTCCTTCAGGGTTCAACTCAGTATCCCTTGCTCAGTGACACCTTCCCTGGCAGCCCTACTGTGAACAGCACTCCCCCGCTGCCCCTCTGACCGCTGCATTGTTTTCCGCAGCATATCTCCATATGACATGTGTTTGGTTTTGGTCTGTTTCTACCAGACTGTAAGTTTCCTCAGGGCAGGGTTTTTATTTCTTTTATTTACTGCTGTGTCCCCAGTGTCTAGAACACCACCTCACACGTAGTAGGCGCTCAGTTCAGTGAATGTTTATGGAATGAATGATTGGTGGGGATTGGTGTGGTCCCCACTTGTCTGGAAACCTGCCCTGTTTGCGTCGTGCTGAGACTTCCCCTGCTCAACCCTGTCTGACTCAGTCTTTTTTCCTCAGGCCATTACAGCCATGGGCTTCAAGCAGCCCACCCCGATCCAGAAGGCGTGCATACCTGTGGGTCTGTTGGGGAAGGACATCTGTGCCTGTGCAGCCACTGGGACAGGTGAAAAGGATAGGGACCCGGGGTAGGCGGAAGGGTGTTACAGCCAGGGCTGGGCTCTAGGTTGACTTACCAAAAGGCTGATTTGCTAAATAAATACTCTTGGTTTTTTGAACTATTTTGTTTTTATTTTTTATTTCGTAGAGATAGGGGTCTCACTTTATTGTCCAGGCTGGTCTCGAATTCCTAGGTTCAGGTTCAAGTGATCGATCTTCCCATCTTGGCTTCCCAAAGTGCTGGGATTACAGGCATGAGCCACTGTGCCTGGCCATAAAATTTTTTTAACACACAAAAGATATACTGGTGCAATTGAGAGAGTAAAGGACTTTTAAATTTTTAAGCATTTTATTTTGAAGTATTCGTAAATCAATGGCAAGTTGCAAAAATAGTGTGTAGGGTCTCTCGAATCCTTCATCAGTGGTGACGTGCCACATAACTGTAGGACAAAATCAAAACCAGGAAATTGACACTGATATAACAGTGTTTCCTAGACTGCAGAGCTTATTCAGTTTACTGAAGGATTCATGTTTTGTTTTGAAATGGAGTCTCACTCTGTCACCCAGGCTGGAGTGCAGTAGCACAATCTCGGCTCACTACAACCTCCGCCTCCTGTGTTGAAGTGATTCTCCTGCCTCAGCCTCCTCAGTAGCTGGGTTTACAGGTGCCTGCCACCACACCTGGCTGATTTTTGTATTTTTAGTAGAGACAGAGTTTCACTGTGTTGGCCAGGCTGGTCTCGAATTCCTGACCTCAAGTGATATACCCGCCTCAGCCTCTCAGAGTGCTGGGATTACAGGTATGAGCCACCGTGCCTGGCCTACTGAAGGATTAATTTTGTAAGATAAACAGTGCATGAGAGGATGTCCCGTCTAGTAACGGGCCACAAATTTCAAAGGGTCTGGTGAAGGTCATTTTCATTTAATGCTCTTGCGGTATCCTTGATCTCTGTGACCATGGCTTCCTGGCCCTGTCATGTCAGAGGACTAAAGTTTTTTTTTGAGACAGAGTCTTGCTCTGTTGCCCAGGCTGGAGTGCAGTGGTGCAATCTTGGCTCACTGCAACTCCACCTCCCGGGTTCAAGTGATTCTTCTACCTCAGCCTCCTGAGATGCTGGGATTACAGGTACACACCACCATGCCCAGCTAATTTTTGTATTTTTAGTAGAGATGGGGTTTTACCATCTTGGCCAGGCTGTCTTGAACTCCTGACCTCGTGATCCACCTGCCTCAGCCTCCCAAAGTGCTGGGATTATAGGCATGAGCCACTGTGCCCGGCCATATTATTATTATTATTTTTTTGAGGCAGAGTTTTGCTGTTGTCACCCAGGCTAGAGTGCAGTGGCGCATTCTCAGCTCACTGCAACTCTGCCTTCTGGTTTCAAGCGAATCTCCTTCCTCAGCCTCCTGAGTAGCTGGGATTACAGGCGCCTACCACCACGCCTGGCTAATTTTTATGTATTTAGTAGAGATGGCATTTCACCGTATTGGCCAGGCTGTTCTCGAACTCCTGACCTCAGGTGATTTGCCTGCCTTGGCCTCACAAAGTGCTGGGATTACAGGCTCCTGCCACCATGCCCAGCTAAGTTTTTTGTATTTTTAGTAGCATTGGGGCTTCACTATGTTGGTCAGGCTGGTCTTGAACTCCTGACCTCAGGTGATCCGCCTGCCTCGGTGTCCCAAAGTGCTGGGATTACATATGTGAGCCTGACCATATGATTTGAAAGCAGAAAAAATATTCTATGAAAAATTAGTTCCTTTATTTTCCCCGACCAGACGTGGTTTTTCTGTGCTCTGGTGAAAACCTAACCCTGGAGGGAACTGAATGTCTTCTTATTGCTTCCTTGCTGCCCTTTCCTCCAGGTAAAACTGCTGCCTTTGCCCTGCCTGTCTTGGAGCGTCTGATTTACAAACCCCGCCAGGCTCCAGTCACCCGCGTGCTGGTGCTGGTGCCCACCCGAGAGCTGGGCATCCAGGTGCACTCTGTCACCAGACAGCTGGCCCAGTTCTGCAACATCACCACTTGCCTGGCTGTGGGTGAGTTTCTGGCCAAGGGTTGCCAGCCCCTCAGAGACTGTGGTGGGGTGGAGGATGGATGTGCCCTGCCATCTGTTGGTGTTGGTGCCAGGTGCCAGGATAGGCCTTTGTGTTGATTGAATTCACTTAAAACCTGGAAGACATGTTTTTTTGTTTTTTTGGGATGGAGTCTTGGTCTCTCACCCAGGCTGGAGTGCAGCGGCGCGATCTGGGCTCACTGCAAGCTCCTCCTCCCAGTTCACACCATTCTCCTGCCTCAGCCTCCCAAGTAGCTGGGACTACAGGTGCCCGCCACCACGCCCAGCTAATGTTTTATATTTTTAGTAGAGATGGGGTTTCACTGTGTTAGCCAGGATGGTCTCGATCTCCTGACCTTGTGATCCGCCTGCCTTTGTCTCCCAAAGTGCTGGGATTACAGGCCTGAGCCACTGTGCCCAGCCGACGTGTTTTCATAGTGCTTTAGGCAGGTGGGATTTGACTGAAACTTAACCAACCTTGACAGATGAAACCTGACAACTATGAACATTTTTTTCTTGGTACTGAACAAATTTGGAATATAATTTTTGCTTTGTGAGAATAATAAATATTATTTTGAACAGTGTTTTTCCAATGATGTTATATGATAGTGTTATCTAGCCTGCATTTTGTCCTCCTTGTGCAATTGAAGTCAGAAGTGATCTTTGTCTCCCTGTAACAGAGACTTCATCACTTTCCGCAGCTGCTTCTCTTAGTCCTTGGATGTTTCAGCATTCTCTTTTTTTTTTTTTTTTTTTGAGAGGAAGTCTCACTCTGTTGCCCAGGCGGGAATGTAATGGCATGATCTTGGCTCACTGCAACCTCTGCCCCCTGGGTTCAAGCGATTCTCCCACCACTTTCAAGTAGCTGGGATTATAGGCGTGCACCACCATGCCCAACTAATTTACATATTTTTAATAGAGATGGGGTTTCGCCATGTTGGGTGGGCTGGTCTCGAATTCCTGACCCCAGGTGATCCACCTGCCTTGGCCTCCCAAAGTGCTGGGATTACAGGCGTGAGCCACCGCGCCTAGCCCATGCATTCTCTTCTGAAGTGCTTTTGTGTCATCTTCATTGTTGATTTTTGCACTTAGCACAATTTTAATGACATGATCTGTCTTTCCCAGTGTGTTGGGAAATCCATGTGCTTGGGCCTGTTAGTCTTACTTTCTCAGTGGTTTCCTCTGCATCTGGCCTGAGGCCTGGTGAGCGGCTGGTGCTCAGTCAACACCCATGAGCAGCTGACCTGGCCGCCTGGTGGGGCTCTTCCTCTTTGCAGGCGGCTTGGACGTGAAGTCTCAGGAAGCAGCTCTTCGGGCAGCACCTGACATCCTCATCGCCACCCCAGGCCGGCTCATCGATCACCTCCACAACTGCCCTTCCTTCCACCTGAGCAGCATCGAGGTGCTCATCCTGGACGAGGCTGACAGGTGCTCCTCCCAGCGTGGGGCCCAGGGCACTGTGGGGTTCCAAGGCCCACAACCAGGATGTGGACCTGCCACACTGCGTTGTTCTTTGCGGCTCTGGGCCATGGCCTTTGGTGTGCGATACGAGATCAGCCACTGGTGCTGGGGCCTCTGTCCAGCCTTAGCCTGTGTTTTCCTGTTTTTTCTCTTTCTCTCTCTATTATGGTGGTTAAGTGATAAGGCCGGTCAAATGTTGGCCCTGCCACTTCCTAAAGGAGATCTGGAAACATTTAGATTCTCAAAACAAAATTTTTTCTGATTTGTAAATGGGAGATAAGGACATATGCACATCACAGTGTCGAGGAGCTGAGGAGGGAGGAAGAGGAAGGCCAGTGTGGCTCCCACAGGGCCTCTGTGACTGCAGCGGGGACTCCCTCTCCCCCTACCCTGCCCCCCAGCTCTCTGTTCCTCTCTTACATGTGCCGTCTGCTCACCTCTTTGCTCTGGGACTGAACAGAAGGAACTCTTCCTGAACTCTGGACTGAGGCTGGAGGTGGGGCAGGGGAAAGAGCTCTCAAACAGCCCCAGGGCATGCTAAGGTTACAGGCCCTTAAACCGCTTCTGATCCTGACACTCCTCCCTGAATCTTCAGCAGCTTGGGGAATGGCAGCTCCATCCTTCCAGCTGTTCTGAATTCTCTGCGTGTTCTCCTGTTTTCACACCCCACAGCCCGCCTGTCGGCACAGACTGTCCACATGCCTCCACTTTGTGTCTTCTGTGTTTGCCGTTTCCTCAGCCTGGAGCCATTTCCTGCCCCTTCAGGTTTCTGTTCCAGTTGTCACCTTGTTAGTGGGGCCTTTGCTGGCCACCCTGTGATGGTCCTGCCCTAACTTGCTCCTCCCGTCCTGCCTGCATTGTCACTGGGGGTTCATGGAGTGCCACGTCTCCCCTGTCTCCCTAGGATACAGTATTCATGAAGGGGCTACATGCATAGGGGCGTGTCTAGTATATAGCACGCACTCAGTAAATACTTGTTGAATAACCGATTGGCTGACTCCCCCAGAACAAAAGACCCATTCCTAAGGCCTAAAGGATGAAAAGGAGATCATTTTAAGTCAAGGGGACTTGATCTGGTTTAAAGGGGGAGGGAAACTATTCAAGTATGTATCTCAAAAGACCAAAAAAGGCGGAGGAAGTATTTGAGATTTGGAAGATCAGAAGACAGCTCTGTGTGACACCTGGACCTAGACTGCAGCCTGCACTAGGAGAGAAATGCTATAAGGGGTTGGGCTTGCTGAAAATATGGAATCCAAGGAATCTCACAGATTACTATTATATATAAAGAGAAAAAGAATCCTTTACAGTGGAGCGATCTGGCAGACACTATAGCCAATGACCAACCTCACATCCCCGGTTCTGGAACAAACCGGCCGTCAGTGTCTCATGATGGAGCATGAATACAGGGCACAGCTGCGCCCAGCAGTGCTGTCCCCCTGAGAATTTCTCTGAATCCAGTTACTGGGAAATAATTAGATGAATCCAAAGTGCGAGAAGGATGAGGGGCCTTTTCGTTCTTTTTTTTTTTTTTGAGTCAGGGTCTTGCTTTGTCACCCAGGCTGGAGTGCCATGGTGCGAACACTAGCTCATTGCAGCCTCTACTTCCTAGACTCAGGTGATCCTCCCGCCTCAGTCCCCCCACGTAGCTGGGACTACAGGCACACGCCACCATGCCTGGCTTATTTTATATTAAATAAATAGAGACAGGGTCTCACTGTGTTGTCGAGGCTGGTCTTGAACTCCTGGGCTTAAGTGACCCTCCCGCCTCAGCCTCCCAAAGTTCTGGGATTATAGGCATGAGCCACCTTGCCCGGCCCCAGCGCATTTTTGTATTTTTGTGGAGACGGGGTTTTGCCATGCTGCCCAGGCTGAGGGGCTTTTCTAGATGCAAGAAGACTAGAGACGTGGCAGCCAGTTGCAAGGCAGGAACTTTGGTTCTTGTACTAAAACAAAAGGTAACTATAAAATAACACTTGGCCTGGCACGGTGGCTCATGCCTGTAACTTCAGCACTTTGGGAGGCTGAGGCAGGCGGATCACCTGAGGTCGGGAGTTCGAGACCAACCTGACCAACATGGAGAAACCCCATCTCTACTAAAAATACAAAATTAGCTGGGCGTGGTGGTGCATGCCTGTAATCCCTGCTATTCGGGGGGCTGAGGCAGGAGAATTGCTTGAACCTGGGAGGTGGAGGTTGCAGTGAGCCAAGATTGCGCCATTGCACTCCAGCCTGGGCAACAAGAGTGAAACTCCGTCTCAAAAAAAAAAAGACACTTGGAGGCAGCTGAAGGAATGTGAATGTGGCGTGTACTTTAGATATTCACCCACTTGGAAGTCTTGGGCGTGTTGATGAAGTTGTGTTTCTGTAACAGAAGGCCCTGGTCCTTAGGAGTTGTGTGCTGAAATATTTGGGGTCAGGTGTCATGACATCTGCGACTGACTTGCCACAAAAAGACAAAGCAAATGTGGCAAAATGATAATTCTTGGTGAAAAGATAAAATAATAAAATGGATGAGTCCTAAATGTAACCAATGACAACAAACAGCAGCCAGTATGCGATCCTGTGCCCCTCACTGTGACCGAAGGGCACTCTCCCCAATTCTGACATGTCTTTCTTTGCTCCCAGGATGCTGGATGAGTACTTTGAGGAGCAGATGAAGGAGATCATCCGAATGTGTTCCCACCACCGCCAGACCATGCTCTTCTCAGCCACCATGACAGACGAGGTGGGCCGAGGGACTTCTCTGTGGTGGGTGGCAGGTGTGCGCGGAGGGGGCTGTGCAGAGGACCCTGACTGGGGTTGAGGGGGTTTGCCTGGGGTGAGCATTGCTGCCTCCTTCCCCACTACCCGGTTGTGAGCTGAACAAACCCGGCTTTGTGCTTGGCAGGTGAAAGATCTGGCTTCTGTCTCCTTGAAGAATCCTGTCCGGATATTTGTGAACAGCAACACGGATGTGGCTCCCTTCCTGCGGCAGGAGTTCATCCGGATCCGGCCTAATCGGGAAGGAGACCGGGAAGCCATCGTGGCAGGTGGCAGCTGAGGGCGAGCCTGGGCAGGGTGGGCTGGTCAGCTTCCTTGAGCTCACGGTGTCCATGCCGAAGTGTTTGGTTTTTCCCCGGCGCCTCTGCCATCCAGTCTTCCCCAGCACAGAGGCTGCACTGCACTAACGATGATCCGCTGCCTCACTTCTCCACAGGTCCTTCCTCCCTTTGCCTTATCGCCTCACCAATCCTCTCTGTGTCCTGTTCAACTCCCAACCACTTGGCATCAGCTGCGGTTGTACCCATTAGTCCAGACCACTGTTCTCTGTCGCCTGGATTGTTGTGCAGCCTCTTGCTCGAGCTCCCTGCTTCCACTTGGCCCTTTGTGACTGCATTGCAGAGCATTTATGATGATTGCTTGCAGAAGACATTTGTACTTGTTACATCCTCATTTGAACACCCTGCGGTGGCTTCCATTGGTTTTAGACTAAAATCCAAACATCTTAGTGAGTCTTTTAGGACTCTTCGGGCCTGGCCCTTACCTGCCCGGGGTCCCCAGCCATGTAGGCTTACTCATGGCTCCAGCCACATTCGCCTGCTTGCATTTTTCTTTTTTTTCCTTTGAGGCAGAGTCTTGCTGTGTCGCCCAGGCTGGAGTACAATGGCACGATCTTGGCTCAATGCAGTCTTTGCCTCCTGGGTTCAAACGAGTCTCGTGCCTCAGCCTCCCGAGTAGCTGGGATTACAGGCACTTGCCACCACTTCTGGCTAATTTTTGTATTTTTAGTAGAGACAGGGTTTTACCATGTTTGCCAGGCTGGTCTTGCACTCCTGGCCTCAAGTGATCTGTCCTCTTTGGTCTCCTAAAGTGTTGGGATTACAGGCGTGAGCCACTACATCCGGCCGCCTGCTTGCACTTCTCACTATAAGCTCGTTCCTTCCTCTGGGCCTTCATGTTTGCCATTTCCTCTGTCTAGAATCTTCCCCTGGATCTTTCCATGGATCATCTGCCTTGTCATTCAACCTAATGTCACCTCTTCAGAGAGGCCAGCCCTTAGCTGCTTCCCCTCCTCCCTGCACTCTCTCTTACAACATTTTTCACCCCCCAGGAATTGGTTTCTCTGTATCCACCCTGGAATTTGAGTTCCACAGGACAGGGACAATGCCTGTCTATCCAGTGCCAGGCACAGTGACCATACTTTGTGGATGAGGAGGGGGTACATGTTGAGTAAGAGCCTAGAAACAGCTGCCAGCTCAGTCCTCTCTTCCTGCCAGCCTTGTTGACGAGGACCTTCACTGACCATGTGATGCTGTTCACGCAGACCAAGAAGCAGGCCCACCGCATGCACATCCTCCTGGGGCTCATGGGACTGCAGGTGGGCGAGCTCCATGGCAACTTGTCACAGACGCAGCGGCTGGAGGCCCTCCGGTAACATTTGGGGTGGGGACTCAGGCTCCCACCATCCTTCTGGAGCAGAGTAGATAGAGGGAAGAAGAGGACCCTGAGCATTCTATTAGAGCATTAGCAGGGGACACATAGGATGATCTTGGCCTTGAACATTTTAACCCAACCACTGTGAGGTCATGTCTTAGATGCATGTAGAACTCCGACTTCATGGTCAGAGATGACCCTCATGCCCTTGGGTGCTTGTCCCTAGCATGGGAGCTGTTGTGTGGGGCGACAGAGGAAGCCGACTTGGAAAGGCAGCACATGGTCTCTTCTCTGAAGCTTTCTGAGAGTGGTGAACATTCCTGGGTCTAACTGAACAAGATTTAGAGTCAAAGTCAGCAGCCATTACTTGAGCATCTACTTTGCCAGGCACTGTGCTGTGTGCTTTCCACGTGATTTCTTGTTTAATCCTCAGAGAATGGCATCAAGGTGGTTGGCATGGAGGAACCCGTTAGAACTCTCCACCTAACCCTGTTCATCAGAGGGTGCTGAAAGGTGTTTGTTAAAGATAGGCTGATTTAAACTGAGACAATTGCCCATGCTGTTAGCAGACGCAGAACTACGCTTGCTCTGTGTGATGGGTTGTTGAAGGGTGGGTGTAAACATCCCATGTGCTCACATTTAGAATCTATCCCCATTTTAATGCCCTGTTCTGTCCTCTGCTGGCTCAGGCTCTTGTGGAGCATTATTAGGGGAGGGTGTCTGGATGAACAGCTGTTTGTGACTGTTTCTAGGCGTTTTAAGGATGAACAGATTGACATCCTCGTGGCCACTGATGTGGCAGCCCGTGGACTTGATATTGAGGGGGTCAAAACGGTGAGCAGACCCTGTCTTCCTTGGACTTTTGGTGGAAGTCTTTTTGCCTGTTCGCACCCCCCTTCCCTTACCAGGCCTGACTGATGTTCATTTTTGACCTAGGTAATCAACTTCACAATGCCTAATACTATCAAACATTATGTCCACCGGGTGGGGCGAACAGCGCGTGCTGGCAGGGCTGGGCGCTCAGTCTCTCTGGTGGGAGAAGATGAGCGGAAGATGCTGAAGGAGATTGTAAAAGCTGCCAAGGCCCCTGTGAAGGCCAGGATACTTCCCCAAGGTGAGCAGGCAGCCCTGTGGCAGTGCAGAATGGCTTGGGTGGGTGGGGCAAGGGCAGAGTGTAAGGGCTTTGCAGTTCAGAGCCAGATTTGAATTCCAGCCCTGCTGCTTCCTTGCCGAGTGACCATGTACAGGTTTTGCCTCACCTCTCTGAGCTTGCCTCCTGTGTGTAGAAGGGAATTATGACAGAATTGTAAACACAGTGCCCCATTTAGGTGGAAAATTAGGAAGAGAAGGTCGCTTGGGGCAAAATTCTCACTAACCTCCTCTTTCCCTTACTATTGGTGGGGGGAAGAGAGAGATCAGTACTCATTCTTTTTGGGTCCTTTCATTGCTTTTGTTCCTCTGATCTGTGGGGGTCCTATAAAGCACAACCTCTTTCAAGTCTTTTTTAGGTTTGTTTTGTTCTTGAATTCCTAGGCTGAAGCAATCCACCCACCTTCTGCCCCCAAAGTGTTGGGATTACAGTAATGAGCCACCATGCCCAGCCTTAAAAATTTTTAAGTTATAAAAATAATACATATTTAGTCTGAGCATGGTAGCTCTTGCCTTTGTAACCCAAAGTAACCCAGCACTTTGGGAGGCCAAGGCAGGAAGATTGCTAGAGGCCAGGAGTTCAAGACCAACCTAAGCAATGTAGTGAGATGCCTGTCTCTAAAAAAAAAAAAAAAAAAAAAAAAAAAAAAAAAAAAAAAATTAGCTGGGCGTGGTGGTGTGTGCCTGTAGTCCCAGCTTTTCAGGAGGCTGAGGCAGGAGGATCGCTTAAATCCAGGAGGTTGAGGCTGCAGTGAGCTATGATTGCGCCACTGCACTACAGCCTGGGCAAAAGTGCAAGACTGTCTCTAAAAAATGAAATAAAAAGTACATATTGATTGATGGAAATTAGTAAATAAAAAAACAAAAATGTAATTCTGTGTCAAAGAGCTCACCACTGGTAGCATTTAGGTGTATGTCCTTTCAAACCATTTTTCCTTTCTTAAATGTCCCTTTTATTTTTTTCATTTTCATAGTCTTTATTTAATCAGTGACTAGTTATTGAGTCCTGCCGTGGGCCTAGTGCTATTTATTATGTTCTAGGTGCTGGGGATACAGCAGGGAATGAAGCAGGGCTGTCGTTCTGGTGGGAGAAAGAGACAATAAATAAGCTAACAGTAGATGTGATTGAGAACAACAGGAAGAGTGCCTCATTAAGCTGTTAAGGAAAGACCTGCACAGCTGGCATTGGAGCTGAGTCCTGGATGATCGGAATGAGGCAGCCAGGAGAGGTCTGAGGGCAAAGTGCTGAGCTGAGAGAACAAGGGCAAAGGCCGTGAGGTAGGAACGAGCTTAGTGTGTGAGAACAAGAGAAAGGTCAGGAGGCTCAGGCGTGGTGAGCAGGGACACACAGAAGATCGGAGCAGTAGGCAAGGGCCACTCTGAGTTTGGGGGATATGAAGCAGAGAAGGCATACATTACAAACACCATTTCCTATGTCAGTAAATGCACAGCTAAATTATTTTCATCAGCTACATAGTACTAGTAGTCACCCGTATTTTATTTATTTATTTTTGAGATGGAGTCTTGCTCTATCACCAGGCTGGAGTGCAGTGGTGCGATCTCGGCTCATTGCAACCTCCGCATCTCGGGTTCAAGTGATTCTCCTGCCTCAGCCTCCCAAGTAGCTGGGACTATAGGCGTGTGCCATGATGCCCAGCTAATTTTTATATTTTTAGTAGAGACGGGGTTTCACCATGTTGTCCAGCATGGTCTCGATCTCTTGACCTCGTGATCCACCTGCCTTGGCCTCCCAGAGTGCTGGGATTACAGGCTTGAGCCACCGCCTTATTTTTTTTTATTTTAAGATAAGGTCTTGCTTTGTTGCCCAGGTACAGTGGTGCGATCATAGCTTACTGTTGCCTCGAACTCCTGGGTTCAAGCAGTTCTTCTCCTCAGCCTTCTGAGTAGGTGGGACTACAGGTGCGTGCCACCATGATGGCTAATTTTTTTTTTTTTTTAATGGAGTCTCTCTCTGTCGCCCAGGATGGAGTGTAGTGGTGTCGTCTTGGCTCACTGCAACCTCCGCCTCGTGGGTTCAAGCAATTCTCCTGCCTCAGTCTTCTGAGTAGTAGCTGGGATTACAGGTGTGTGCCCCCACACCCAGCTGATTTTTGTATTTTTAATAGAGACCGGGTTTCACAGTGTTGGCCAAGCTGGTCTCGAACTCCTGACCTCAGATGATCCACCTGCCTTGGACTCCCAAAGCGTGCGATTACAGGCGGGAGCCACTGAGCCACTGTGCCTGGCATTTTTTTTTTTTTTTTTTTTTTTTTTTTTTGGTAGAGACACAGTCTGGCCATGTTGCCCGGGCTGGCCTCAACTTCCTGGGCTCAAGCAGTCCTCCCACCTCAGTCTCCCAGAGTGCCGGGTTACAGTTGTGAGCGACCATGCCTGGCCTACCCTTATTTTTAAATCCTTTTTATTTTCTCCCGTTGAGATGTCATCCTCAAATTCCGGGACAAGATTGAGAAAATGGAGAAAGATGTGTATGCAGTTCTGCAGCTAGAGGCGGAGGAGAAAGAGATGCAGCAGTCGGAAGCCCAGGTGAGGCTGCGAGGTGGGATCTTGTTTACGAGGCTGCTCAGTGAGCAAGCTGCTGCATCCCTGCCAGTGCTGCCCTTCTGAAATGTTTCTCCCATCAGAGCCACAGGCATTTGCAGGCTGTGGCTTCCTGTGTTAGTAGATACAGGTTTCACAGCAGGCATCCTTTTGTTATCTCTACAGATCAATACAGCAAAGCGGCTCCTAGAGAAGGGGAAGGAGGCAGTGGTCCAAGAGCCCGAGAGGAACTGGTTCCAGACCAAAGAAGAGAGGAAGAAGGAGAAAAGTAAGTCAGGGAGGTTCTGCAGAAATGTCAATACAGAATTACCCCACAGGACTCAGCAGTTCCATTCCTAGTTCTATACTGGAAAGCAGCGGTCCCCAACCTTTTTGGCACCAAGGACCAGTATTGTGGAAGACAGTGTTTCCACATTTGGCGTGTTGGGGGGTGCATTAGATTCTCATAAGGAGCACACACCCTAGATCCCTCGCATGCGCACTTCACAGTAGCGTTCATGCTCCTATGAGAATCTAATGCTGCTGCTGATCTGACAGGAGGCCGAGCGCAGGTGGCAATGCTTGGTTGCCCAACGCTCACCTCCTGCTGTGCAGCCTGGTTCCTAATAGGCCATGGACTGGAACCGGTACGTCAGCCTGGGGATTGGAGACCACTGTCATAAAGGACTGTAAAGAGGGACTCAAACAGATACTTAGATGCCAGTGTTCTTTGAAGTACTGTTCATAATAGCAAAAAGGTGGAAACAAACTATGTCCATCAACAAGTGAATAGATAAACAAAATTTGGGGTGTGTGTATATATACACACAATGGAATATTATTCAGCCATGAAGTTCTGATACATTCCATAAGGATGAACCTTGAAAATATTAAGCTGAATGAAATGATCCAGACACAAAGGGACAGATACTGTCTGATTCCACTTACCTGAGGTACCTAGCTGGGCAAATTCACAGAGATAGAAGTAGATTATGGATTACTTGGGGCTAGGGGAAGGAGAGTAATAGGAAATTATTAGTGGTTGTAGAGCTTCTGTTTTCGATGATGGCAGTGAGTAGCCTCCTGGTAGGAGTTTTGGAAACAGTTAGTGGTGATGGTTATACAATGTTGTTAATTTAAGTAATGCCACTGAATTGTATACTTAAGATTGGGTAAAATGGCAACCTTTGTTTTATATATGTATATATAACCACAATAAAAATAATTTTTTAAAGGTCAGGATATATTTAATATAGATTTCCTCTCCATCTTCCTTTAAAAAACACCCAAAACACTTATAAGTTCATATTGTTCTATGCCCTGCCATTTCACTTAATTTTGAAGCTTAGAGATATGTTTTATATAGGCCCACACATGGCTGCCCTTTTTGTTTTTTGTTTTGAGACGGAGTCCTGCTCTGTCACCCAGGCTGGAGTGCAGTGGCACAATCTCGGCTCACTGCAAGCTCTGCCTCCTGGGTTCACCCCATTCTCCTGCCTCAGCCTCCCAAGTAGGTGGGACTACAGGTGCCCGCCACCACACCCGGCTAATTTTTTGTATTTTTAGTAGAGACAGGATTTCACCATGTTAGCCAGGATGGTCTCGATCTCCTGACTTTGTGATCCACCTGCCTCCGCCTCCCAAAGTGCTGGGATTACAGGCGTGAGCCACTGCACCTGGCCCCCTATTAGTTTTTTTGAGGCCTCCCAAAGTGCTGGGATTACAGGCGTGAGCTGCCACGCCCGGCCCCCTGTTGGTTTTTTTTTTAATGGCTTCACGTTCCTCCATCATATGAGTAGATTGTTGAGGGACACTGAGGTTGTTTATAATCATTTGCCATCCAGCCTGGGCAACATGGCAAAACCCCATCTCTACTAAAAATAAAAAAATTAGCCAGACATAGTGACACATGCCCGTAGTCTAACTACTTGAGAGGCTGAGGTAGGAGGATCATCTGAGCCTAGGCAGGCCAAGGTTGCAGTGAGCTAAGATTCTGCCACTGCACTGCAGCCTGGGCAGCTGAATGAGACCCCGTCTCAAAAGAAACCACCATCACCAACAACAAAAAACCCAAAACACAATCATTTGTTATTATAAACAACTGATGTAGTGAGTAACCTTGTACATATGCCCTTTTACAATTAAGCAAGTATATATTTGCCTTGCAGGATTCATTCCTAAAAGTGGAATAGTGGGTCAGAGGATATTTGTATTTCTAGTTATGTTAGAGGTTGCAAAATTACCCTCCTAGAGGGTATACCAGCAGTTTTAGAAATACTGTCTATATTTGATGGGACAAAAAAGGGTGTTTATAAGTTAAATTTCTGATAAAAATAGAGTCATAACTGTGTTGG
The DNA here is from genome assembly GCF_047675955.1 of Chlorocebus sabaeus. NCBI lineage: Eukaryota > Metazoa > Chordata > Mammalia > Primates > Cercopithecidae > Chlorocebus > Chlorocebus sabaeus. The sequence continues at coordinate 14,945,476 of NC_132905.1, read as the reverse complement.
TGGTAAAGTAGTGTAAGTGACCTAAATCTTCATCTTTCATAGCAGGAGGTTTGTAATGAGTATCTTAAATGGATTGAGAAATAGTCAGAAAAGCATGTTATTTAGTGAGATGGAGGTAGTCAGTGGAAGAAGTGCTTGCGGCTTTTTTTTTTTTTTCTTCTTTGGAGGCAGGGTCTTGCTCTGTCGCCCAGGCTGGAGTGCAGTGGCGCGATCTCAGCTCACTGCAGCCTCCTCCCAGGTTCAAGCAATTCTGTCACCCCAGCCTCCTGAGTAGCTGGGATTACAGGGGTACCACCATGCCCGGCTAATTTTTGTATATTTAGTAGAGTCAGGGTTTCACCATGTTAGCCAGGCTGGTCTCAAACTCCTGACCTCAGGTGATCCACCCACCTCAGCCTCCCAAAGTGCTGGGACTACAGGCACAAGCCACTGCACCCGGCCAAGAAGTGCTTGCCACTTTTCATTTTAATTGGCTAACTTACCAATTTAAAACATGTGTACTTCTTATCATAAGCTTAAAAAAAGATAAAATCATCCCTGAAATCTTATGCTTTCTTCTCATCCCAGTTGCCAAAGCTCTGCAGGAATTTGACTTGGCCTTAAGAGGAAAGAAGAAAAGGAAGAAGTTTATGAAGGATGCCAAAAAAAAGGGGGAGATGACAGTGAGTGGCCTCCCTTTTGGAGTTTGGACCCACTCGGTGGGGTGGGTCAGAGTGGCCTGGTGTGTTCCACACTCATACCTCCCCACTCCCCCTAGGCAGAGGAAAGGTCCCAGTTTGAAATCCTCAAGGCGCAGATGTTTGCTGAACGGCTAGCGAAGAGGAATCGCAGAGCCAAGCGGGCCCGAGCAATGCCTGAGGAGGAGCCAGTGAGAGGTCCTGGTAGGTGAATGGGGAGCCCAAAGGAGCTTGTAGGAAGGTTTTCCCTGAAACCTGTGCTTTGGGTCAGGGAGAAAATCTGAGGGATGACGACGATAGCCCACATTATTTGAGTAATTAGTATGTACCAATGTGTACAGCTATCCCTCCATTGGTGTAAGGGGTGCAGTGATCTTGTGGTTGGTAAGAACTAGGATTTGAACGCCAGCTTTTCTGACTCCAGAACCTAAGGCCTTACCAGCTGCTACTTGGAGGATCTGGTGAGGACAGAATGAAGATAGTCTTTGGATGCCAGAGCATCCACTGAACTTGGAATCATTACCTTGAACTTAAGGGGATTTAGGAGCTTGGGCCAAAGACAACCATATGTAACCCATTCTCTCTGTGCACAGCCAAGAAGCAAAAGCAGGGGAAGAAATCTGTATTTGATGAAGAACTCACCAACACAAGCAAGAAGGCCCTGAAACAGTATCGAGCTGGGTAGGATTTTAAGTCATCATGGAGCCCTTGGTATTCTAATGGAAGCTATGAGTCTTCTCCCTCCTTCCCCGTTCCCAGTTCTCACATACCTATAGCTTTATACTATGTAAATTCAAGGGTACCTGTCTGTTCTTCACCCCCCACCCCTCTCAGGGCCACCTGAGGATCCCGAGATGAGACCAGGAGACGGGTGTTCAGTTAGCACTGTTCCTGCCTTGGAGGAGAAATAGTACATTGTTGGGTTCAGAAATGGAGCTTTCCTTCAGGGGAGTGATAACTCTTTCATCTCAAGTTCCATCCTACAGAACCCCAAACAGAGAGTCCTGGCTTGCTCTTAGGCATATGTTGTCCCACGCCACTTTCCCCAGCCCAAGGTTGGGATAGGGGCAGACTAAGCTTCCCAAGTAGTTGTATATACTTAAGAAGGGCCTCTTTCAACCTTGTTTTAAAGTTGGGCCCTGACTTCCAGAAACACACGTTATCAGGTGGAAACACATAAAGGCTTAGAACTTAGGGCCTGAAAATGATGCATCCCAGAGATGCTGCTGCTTCGTGTAGGAGCTGGGTAGGGTGGGGGTGAGACAACACCCATTTGTTCAACAGCTTGCTCATTTCAGCATCTCATCTTCTCTTTCACAGCCCTTCTTTTGAAGAAAGGAAACAGTTGGGCTTGCCCCACCAGAGACGAGGAGGAAACTTTAAATCTAAATCCAGGTGATACTGGCTGTTTTGGAGGGGCATAGGTTATGGCTGTTTGGGATTAGAGATAAAAACCTTTCATGGAAAAGGAGCTTCTCCATCCTCATTCTGGTCTTCACTCTCTGATTTTCTTACAGATACAAGAGGAGGAAGTAGCTGTTGTGGCCTGAAGAAATTCATGGGGGCAGCCCTTAAATCCCTTCCCTGTGGGAAGTCATCCTGGCTGGTCTGTCTTTTCTCCATTTGTTCAAAAAACAAAAAAAAAGTTTGGTGTGGTGGTATGGTATGTAGCTATTTTCCTAAGCATGTCTATCAATCTCCTTTCTTGCTGATTAGCTTTCACATAATGACTATATTAAATGGAAGTATTTTTGGAAGAGAAACCAATCCAAGTATATATCTTATTACTATCTCGTCCTCAATGGCAAAGTGTGCCCACAGTCTACTAGCTTGGTATCACCATATACCATTGGAATGCATCATCTTTATGCTTATAGAGGAACTGGGTATGGAGTGAGGAAATTCTTGGTAGAAGTTCTCTTCTAGCCTGGGGAACATAGCGAGACCCTGTCTCTTAAAAAAAAAAAAAAAAGTTCTCTTCTGTTGATATTCTAGAACTAAGAGCTAAATGATAGCTGAAGATAGCTAAATGATAACTCTTAGTTCTAAAACATCAACAGAAGAGAACTTTAGCATGAATGCCAACCATGCACCAGATATTCTGTGTGCTGAATATAATCCAACTCACTGCACTCCTGTGAGGCAGGCAGTGATATCCTCATTTTCCAATAAACAGAGGCTTGGAAAGACTATAAATTTCCAGAGTTGCACAGCTAGGAATTCAGGTTTTTAACCAACATCTACTTGAACCCACACCCTACCTCTTGCTGCTGTACTGTGGAAATGCTGCTGGAGAAATGGAAGCCCAAAAAGGACAGGAGTCTTGACACCATGAATTAGTTACTTGCTGCAAAAACCAGAGTCTCTTGCCCCCAGGCTAGAGTGCAGTGACACAATCTTGGCTCATTGCAACCTCTACCTCCTGGGTTCAACTGAGTCTCCTGCCTCAGCCTCCGAATACCTGTGATTACAGGCGTCCGCTACCATGCCTGGCTAATTTTTGTATTTTTAGGAGAGACAGGGTTTCACCATGTTGGCCAGGCTGGTCTTGAACTCCTGACCTCAGGTGATTCACCTACCTCGGCCTCCCAAAGTGCTGGGATTACAGGCATGAGCCACCGTACGTGGCCAAAAACCAGTTTTGATCCTGTAAGAATGTCGGTTCTCATCCTTTTCTGACTCAGAATGAGATGTAAGCTGTAGGGCCCCACCTGGGAAAACTGTATAGTTTGTTATAATTTCAGGGAGTACTTAACCACCCTACCCCCAGCTTAAAAATTATAAGTTATCCAGTAGCACATACCCTAGATACTAAAGAGTGTGTTCAAGGCTATTCATTCAGGCTGCACCTAAGTCACCAACAGAGGGTCCAATTCAGAAAATGATGGCACAACTGTGTGATAGTTCAGACTACTGTCAGACTACTGTTTTGTTTCAGACAGTTCAGACTACTGTCTTGCTGGATTTTACAGAAAGTAGGTTATTAAGCTAAAAATCCAAGTGCAGAACTGTGTACTTTTCCTTTTCCTTTTTTTGAACCTTTTTTCTCACTCTTGCCCAAGCTGGAATACAGTGGCTTCACTGCTCACTGCAACCTCGACCTCCCCAGGCTCAGGTGATCCTTCCACCTCAGCCTTTGGAGTAGCTAGGACCACAGGTGTGAGCAAGCACAACTGGCTTATTTTTGTATTTTTTTTGTGGAGATGGTTTCGCCATGTTGCCCAGGCTGGTCTTGAACTCCTGGGCTCAGGCGATCTGCACACTGTGGCCTCCCAAAGTGCTGGGATTACAGATGTGAGCCACCATGCCTGGCCTAAGGGATATGTATTACATGTGCATAAGCTCTCTCTGGGAGGACTCAGGAAGTGCAGGGTTTGCCTCTGGGGAAGGAAACTTCAAGTATACCCTTTGTACAGGTTGAAAAATGTTCTTTTTACCATGGGTAAAAATGATTCATTCACCAGGTAAATAAAAATCCTGTATCACAAAAACAAAATCACAGCCTCATTGTGGACAGTGCCTGCCTTGTCCCTGTCTTCACTGTCTTTGGCTGAGTTGCTTCTGAAAATTGAGGATACACATGGACCACTGATTTTCTCAATCATCGTTTTTAATTGGCTTTATAAGCTAAAGTGCATAGTAAAGACAAAAAAAGGAAATGCATACATAGGAAAGGGACACTTAGAAAGGACCTGAGATACCTAAATGTCTGTTCTAAGGAACACTGGAAGGAGGGAATGCAGATGCAGGCAGCAGGCCTGGGTCTGGCTTCTGGCCTGGGTTTGGAGCCTGCAGAAGCTGCTGGCATGCTAGCCCTACCCAGGCAAAAGCTCCAAGAGGGAGTGTTGGGATGAAGGATCACACTTGGGATAGGTGCTGCTGGTACCAAATGTGACTTTAGCTCCACTCAGGGCCCAGGGTTAACCAGCAGTGCCACCAAACCTGTCAGACAGCAGGTAAAGAAATTTCCACCATCCCAAAGTGCAGGTTACAGGAAAGGGGTCACTCCTTAATGACGACCTGGGCCTGCTGCATAAGGCCCATCTTATGCAGCATGTGGGCTGTCCCATCTTCCCCACTCTCGGTGACTATGTAACTGGGTCAGGGTGAGTTGGTGCAGTCTTTGTCTTATTACATGCCTCCATCTCCTGGAGGCAGGGTGCCCAAGGAGGGCAGGAGGGGTTCTTGTGCTCCTTTTAAGAGATAAGCAGTTCATAAACAACTCTGGGCCTCTGTTTATTATGAGAGTTAGTTTGCAAATTAGGGCCTGGCAATTAGAATCAGTCTGCATCAATGAGCTCATACTCTGTTCCTGGGGAACATAGAATAAACATTTGACCAAGTAAAGACCCAGAGATACCACTAGGTGGCCCTAGGTGGAAGCCCCAAACATATTCCAGGAGTCTGTCCACTAATTTGCAGGAGAGAAGAGGTGAGATTTGTTAACTTTGCTCTCAGTTCTGGAGATAAAGTGCTTACTCTAGCGCAGGGATAAATCTAGAAACAAATGTGGGTGAGCCCTAAAAGTGGATCCTTAAATAGGTGCTAAGACTAAAAAGGATGATTTTTTTTTTGTTTTGTTTTTGAGACAGAGTCTTGCTCTTGTCGCCCAGACTGGAGTGCAATGGCATGATCTCAGCTCACTGCAACCTCTGCCTCTGGGGGTTAAGCGATTCTCCTACCTCAACCTCCCAAGTAGCTGGGATTACAGGCGCCCACCACAACGCCCAGCTAATTTTTGCATTTTTAGTAGACGGAGTTTCACCATGTTGGTCAGGCTGGTCTCGAACTCCTGACCTCGTGATCCGCCTGCCTCAGCCTCCCAAAGTGCTGGGATTACAGGCGTAAGCCACCGCGCCTGGCCTAAAATAAAAAACAAACTTCGGTTCCTTCATAAGGGAGCTGGCCCCAGTCATTCGGTGGCAAGGGCAAAAGGCAGTGGTGTACCATCTTCCTACATCATTCTCTGGATCTCCTCAAAGTTCATCAGGTTGTTGGCCGTGTCAGACCAGGCAGCATGCTGGGCTCCATCCATTTCAGAAGCAAGCTGGTTGCTTCTTTCCAGAGTATGATTTGTGCCACCAATCACTTCCTTACAGTCAGGACACGTGCCCCTTTCCATGGCTCCCCCACAATCGCCAATCACATAGATATGGCCATTGCGGCACTTGAACCAGTGACCACGAGGATAACCTATGGCGCTGACAATCTGCACTCGCTCTTCCTCTGAGATGCCCAGGCCAGAGCAGGGAAGGGTGGCTTTCAGAGCTTCCATCTTTTCCTGTACAAGTTGTTCATCCTCTTGGGTGAACTTACATGTTTTCTCAAGGATATTCTGGACACTATAGACCTCTACTGCTATGCTATCTTTCACCTTCTTCTCTGCTATCTTGTAGCGGGTCAGAAGGTTCACCAGGTACGTGAGCCTCTGGATTTCGCTTCGGAGGTCACTTAGTTCCTGGCTAGTGAAGCTCAAGCGCTTCTTGGCCAGCCACTCATGGACCTGGTCTAGTCGAGTCCTCACTCTTTTCTGTTCTAAGACATGCATCTTTTTCAGGGAATCCCACAGGCTGGCCAGGTGGTCATAGAAGCTGATGTAATTCTCAACCAGACCCAGGTCCTTCACTGACAGATTTTTCTGGGCCAGCTTCTCCTTTATCATCAGGAAGTCTTCAGGAAGCAGCTGGTGGAGGAGGCTCTTCCTCTCCAGCAGGGCCTTAAGCCGTTCCTGGCTGGTTGCTATTTCCCCTGCTGAACCCTGGATCTTTTCCTTGATGATTTCAATCTCTTCTAGCCGCTGTTTTATGCTAGTTCCATACCTCAGGTTTTTGCGGATGGGCACCTGGCAGATAGGGCAGACTTTCAACCTGATGGCGACTTCATCATCCTTCTGTTCATTCATGTAGCGGTCTAGGGCTTGCACCTCAAAGATGTGGCTGCAGTCTTCCAGCTGCACAAAGCGGGCATCAGGCTCATCCTCAAAGCCAAAGAATATTTGAGTGACCTCATCCATGTGGCAGATCCGGCATTTCTTGGGGCATGGCTCCCCACAGAGACCAATGCAGGGGTGGCCACAAACTAGCAGCTTAGTACAAGGCACATAGCATGGGGGTCGGTTGCAGGGCTCAGAGCAGAGTTTGGTGCACTGGTAGTGCTGGCAGCGCCAGACACAGGGTTCCACGCAGGGGCTACACAGCTCCCCACATTTCTTCTTGCACTGGCTGTGGACACAGCGGTTCTGACAGGTCCGTTGGCAGGGTGGGCACTCACCAGTGCATGGTTCCTGGCACTTGTGTGAGCAGATAAGCAGGCGCTTGCAGGGCTGCTGACAGCGTTCATGGAAACGCCCTTCGAAGCAGCTGTGGCAGGAGCCTGGGCAAGGATGCCCACAGTCCAAGATAGTGCCACACTTTGTGGTACACTTGACTGGCAGACCACCATACATGAGGTCTTCCACATGACCACATTTTACCTGCTGACTGTGCCCACACTTGAGTTTTACGGTGACCATTTCTGAACACAACTGCACACAGTCCTCACCACATGGGTGGCTGCATCTGTGCCCACATCTCAGAGACTTGGAGCAAGGCTCCTGGCAGCAGAAATCTGACTCAGGCACGGAACAAGGGACCATTTGTTCATGGCCGCACCGAGGAATGGTTTTGGGCACCTTCACCTGACAAGGCTGACACTCCTGGAAGCAAACAAGGGGACACCGGTGCCCATCCTGACAGATGACCTTCTGGCATGGCTTCATGCACTGGAACTCCTTGTGTGAAGAGTCATAAGGGTGGCAGGCACGGGTGCAGACATGTCCACAGCCCAGGCGGAACTCACAGGGCAGGCTGCAGCCTCCTTCGGGTACTTTTTGGAAGTCAGAAGCTTTGGATACTAAGGTATGGGTATCAGGGTGGTTCTGGCAGCAAAGCCGGAGCATGGGGCCTATTTGATTGTTCTCTCGAAGTGTATGAATGATCTTGCTCCATAGGGGCACCTTGGCCAGCATCTGCATGTTTCCGATGCAGTACATTCCCTTCTTGGCTCGGGACAAGGCCACACAGATGCGGTTGGATATCTGCAGAAAACCCACCTTGCCTTCTTGGTTGCTCCGCACTAGGGAGAGGAGGATGATGTCATTCTCTTCCCCTTGGTATTTGTCCACAACATGGACCCTGACGCCAGCAAATGTCTTGGCAGGCATCAGTTTGCGCAGGCAGAAGAGCTGCCCGGTATAGGTAGTGAGGATGGTGATCTGGGAAGGTAGGTATTCCTGGCACAGGAAGTACTTGCACAGCTCTACCACAAAGTGAGCCTCGTGCTGGTTCTGATGGCTTTTGCCCTCTTGGATTTCCTGTTCAGGAAAGCTGTGTTCCACAAAGAAAAGGTTGGAAGACACCCCCTGACAGGGAAAAGAAGTGACATGTTAAAAGGTTCACTCATGGCACTTGTTTTTTTCTTCCTCTCTTCACATGCACTGGCCACTGACTGCTCCAGAGAGAGACCTTGGAAGGCTTTTTGTACCCTCAACATCACTATCTTTAGTTAGTCACTGTGTGCTTCGGGGCCACAGCAAGTTATGAAAATAAAAGATTATGTCTCTTTCAGTTTTCAAAGTACTTGTTTGATGTTAATATTTAAAACAGCTGGCTGGGTACAGTGGCTAACGCCTATAATCCCAGCACTTTGAGAGGCCAAGGTGGGTGGATCACCTGAGGTCAGGAGTTTGAGACCAGCCTGGCCCACATGGCGAAACCCCGTCCCTACTAAAAATACAAAAATTAGCTGGGCGTGGCAGGGGGTGCCTATAATCCCAGCTATTCAGGAGGCTGAGACGGGAGAATAGTTTGAACCCAGGATGCAGAGATTGCAGTGAGCTGAGATCATGCCACTGCACTCCAGCCTGGGTGACAGAGTGAGACTCCGTCTCAAAAAAAAAAAAAAAAAACAGCCATCCACAACCCAACCATTATAGCTGAGAGAACAAGCAGTGCTGTGATGCTGACAGAGCAGCTAACTTACTGAGCACTCCACTGTGCTGACTGCTTTATATACATTACCTCCTTCCATACAGTAATGGGATATGGCAGGAGCCATTATTCTTATTGTCCAGAAGAACCTGATACTCAGAATTTATTTATTTTTAAAATAGAAACAGTCTTGCTATATTCCCCAGCCTGGTTTTGAACTCTTGGCCTCAGCTGACAATTTTTTTTTTTTTTTTTTGATACAGAGTTTCACTCTTGTTGCATAGGCTGGAGTACAATGGCATGGTCTTGGCTCACCGCAACCTCCACCTCCCAGGTTCAAGCAATCCTCTTGCCTCAGCCTCCCAAATAGTTGGGATTACAGGCACCCACCACCATGCCCAGTTAATTTTTGTATTTTTAGTAGAGACGGGGTTTCACCATGTTGGCCAGGCTAGTCTCAAACTCCTGACCTCAGGTGATCTGCCCATCTTGGCCTCCCAAAGTACTGGGATTATAGGCATGAGCCACCACACCCAGCCAGGCACACGCCACCACATCCAGCTAATTTTTATAGTTTTAGTAGAGACGGGGTTTCACCATGTTGGCCAGGATGGTCTCGATCTCTTGACCTCGTGATTCACCTGCCTTGGCCTCACAAAGTTCTGGGATTACGGGCATTAGCCACCGCGCCTGGCCAGAATTCTTATATAACTTGCTTAAGGTTACATGGCTACTAACAGGCAGAATTGGGATTAAAAACCCCTGGTATTTCAATTTCCTCCCAGTAACCAGCTTTTAAAAAGCTAGCTCTACTCCCTTCTGAAAGGCTTTCTTTTTGAGAGGGAGTCTCTCTCCGCTGCCCAGCCTGGAGTGCAGTGGTGTGGCACGATCTCAGCTCACTGCAACCTCCACCTTGCGGGTTCAAGCAATTCTCCTGCCTCAGCCTTCTGAGTAGCTAGGATTACAAGTGCTTGCCACCGTGCCCGGCTAATTTTTGTATTTTAGTAGAGACAGGGTTTCACCATGTTAGTTAGGCTGGTCTTGAACTCCTGACCTCAAGTGATCTGCCCACCTCGGCCTCCCAAAGTGCTGGGATTACAGGTGTGAGCCACTGCACCCAGCTGCTGAAAAGCTTTTTCATCTTGAGAAAATTACAGCTTTTTTAGGTTGCTGACACCATCCAAGAAAGATCGGATAAGAGAGACTCACCTTAATCTTCTCATAGTTAAGAACAGATGGATGATTCTCCAGATCCTGGTAAATGTGGGGGGTCAAAAGGCGGGCAATTTCAGGGCACATACGGTGCTGAAAAAACACATGCATGTCATTAGAAACATGGGCAGAGCACACACGGACAATTTCTTTAAAAATGAGGTTGCTGTTAGAAAATTTAGGGAGGGCCAGTTGTGATGGCTCGTATCTGTAATCCCATCACTTTGGGAGGCCAAGGCAGGAGGATCACTTGAGCTCAGGAGTTCGAGACCAGCCTGGCAACATAGTCAGCACTCGTCTCTATTTTTCTTTCTTTTTTTTTTTTTTGAGACGTGTCGCCAAGGCTGGGGTGCAGTGGCACAATCTCAGCTCACTGCAACCTCTGCCTCCCAGGTTCTAGTGATTCTCCTGCCTCAGCCTTCCAAAAGCAGCTGGGACTACAGGCATGAGGCACAACACCTGGCTAATTTTTTGTATTTTTAGCAGAGACAGTGTTTCGCCACGTTGGCCAGGCTGGTCACGAACTCCTGACCTCAGGTGATTCGCCCGCCTTGGCCTCCCAAAGTGCTGGGATTACAGGCGTAAGCCACCACACCTGGCCTCTATTTTTTTTTTTTTTTTTTTTGAGATGGAATCTCACTCTATCACCAGGCTGCAGTGCAGTGGCATGATCTCGGCTCACTGCAACCTCTGCCTCCCGGGTTTAAGCGATTCTCCTGCCTCAGCCTCCCGAGTAGCTGGGATTACAGGCGCCCACCACCACACCAGGCTAATTTTTGTATTTTTAGTAGAGACAGGGTTTCACCATGTTGGCCAGGCCGATCTCGAATGCCTGACCTCATGATCGACCTGCCTCGGCCTCCCAAAGTGCTAGGATTACAGGTGTGAGCCACCACACCTGGCCTCTAGTTTTCTTAAAAAAAAAAAAGAAAGGAAAGAAAATCTAGAGATATAGAGATTATCATTTGAAAAAAATAATGAGAAGGCATAACATAAACAGATCCTTTGTCCAACAAAAACTCAACACAGGGTGATCTTGTGGTGTTTTAAAACAGAAAATGTGAGGCTGACAGAGTCATTTCAGTATTACATTATTTTTATTTATATGAGACCTCTTTTCGGGCAACTGGCAGCTTCCCAAGAGCTTTCTCCTGGGCATTTGGTAATAACAGAGGCCCAGCTTCTCACCTGGTAGTTCAGACGGACAAAGGGAATGTTTACTTTCACTAGCCGTTCAAAAAGGGACACCTCAAGGTTGAAGTTCTTGGCCAGATCATACACGTTGGCACTGGGGCGCAGCTGAGAAGAGAAACATGGCTGAAGATTCTCTACTGATAAAATCATTTAACCATCCATACTTCCATCCATCCAACCAACCATCAAATGTTTTTCTTTTTTTTTTTTTTTTTTTTTTTTTGAGACGGAGTCTGGCTCTGTCGCCCAGGCTGGAGTGCAGTGGCCGGATCTCAGCTCACTGCAAGCTCCGCCTCCCAGGTTCACGCCATTCTCCGGCCTCAGCCTCCCGAGTAGCTGGGACTACAGGCGCCCGCCACCTCGCCCGGCTAGTTTTTTGTATTTCTTAGTAGAGACGGGGTTTCACCGTGTTAGCCAGGATGGTCTCGATCTCCTGACCTCGTGATCCGCCCGTCTCGGCCTCCCAAAGTGCTGGGATTACAGGCTTGAGCCACCGCGCCCGGCCCCATCAAATGTTTTTCAAGTGCTATGTGCCAGGTACTCTTCTACATATTCACAGTTTAAGGATTAATAATGACAAGGGTTAAGGATTAGTAGAACTAAAGGTGGTATGACAAAGTGCCCCATGGTAGGTTTTTTCTAGCCAGGCCTCTAAACAGTGACATCTGAGGAGACACTAGCATGGCAGAGGTTGCCAGTTCTTCATTCATTTGAAAAGCAAGATCCATAATGGGGAGCGGAAAGGACACAGAGGAACACCATAAGCAAATGGGATGAAGTCAGAGAAATAAGCTGAAACCTGATCACACAAGCCTTTGTGGGCCACTTTAAGAAGCTTGATTTTTATTCAAGTGCAATGGGAAACCACTGGAGGGTTTTTAGCTGGAAAGTGATATTATCTATCTACCTTCTTTTTTTTTTTTTTTTTAAATTCACTTTGGCTCCTTTATGTAGAGTGCATTAGAGGGTAGCAAAAATGGAAGCAGGGAGACTGAGGAGCATGCTATTATAATACAGTCCACTCGAGAGACCATGGTGGACTAGGTAAATAGCAGAAGGAATGGATGAAATAAATGATGTTGCCACTAAAATATACCCCAAATCTAACAGCACCTGCTCTTAGACTGAATGTGGGAGGTGAAGGCAAGAGGAATCACAAAAAGCTAATAATAAGCTTGAGGACTGTTGAAGCAGAGGCCAGGGTCTTCCTTTATGATCTCACCCCCAAAGAGAGCCAGCCCATCTTCTAGGGGGGCTCCTGTTTTACCTGCTGGTGGTCCCCAATCAGAATGAGGTGCTGGCAAGCTTTGCTCAATGTGGCAATGGTATGGGCCTCAAGGACTTCTGCAGCTTCTTCCACTATGACAATCCTCGGCTCCACCTTCTGTAGGATCTGGCGGTATTTGGCAGCACCTCAAGTGAGGAAAGAAGAGAAAGGCTCCTCTGGGCTGAGGCACAGGACCCACAGGGCCACTGAGCCTCTGGGAATCCGCTTTTGTATCTTCCCTGAACCTGGATCAGTGACAAGTAGTCCTTATAGCATTCTGGGTGGTCTCCAGAACATTAAAGCTGTGTTGGTCACTATTAGAGTTTCAAACCCAGTAGGAGAAAGTGAGTGAATTTCTTATCTTTTCTTGTTTTTTGAGACAAAGTCTCATTCTGTCACCCAGGCTGGAGTGTACAGTGGTGCGATCTTGGCTCACTGCAACCTCCGCCTCCCAGGTTCAAGTGATTCTTGTGCCCCAGCTTCCCGAGTAGCTAGGATTACAGGTGCCCACCACTACGCCTGGCCAGTTTTTGTATTTTTAGTAGAGATGAGATTTCACCATGATGACTAGGCTGATTGCAAACTCACGACCTCAGGTGATCCACCTGCCTTGGCCTCCCAAAGTGCTGGGATTACAGGCGTGAGCCACTGCGCCTGGCGAAAGTGAGTGAATTTCACCAAAAGTTCTCAAAATATGGGTGCTTTCAGTAGCTTTTCATGTTATTTTCCTCTAACCTACCAAAGAAGTTCCTCTTTACCTGTCCTTAGATAATCTGGCACCAGAAGTGAACTCAGATGCAACAGGTAAATTTCTCCAAGTTTCTCACCTGTGGTTGTCATTCCTACAACCTGGGCATCTTTAAGAATGTGCAGGTCTTCCTGGAGTCTCAGCTCAGCCATTCTTTCTGCTGATGTGCGGTACTGGCGTTCATAGCTGAGGATCTTCCGGCGGGTGTCAGCCTGGTACAACTGTAGCCAGAGCCTGGAGAATGGGAAGAACCAAGGAAAGAAAGCCACATGCTCTTTGAGAAGGTGGAAGAACCCCCTTCAGTGTGCCCAGTATATGAAGTGAACCTTGGACCTTTGGAGCATAGTGACAAACAGATATATTCAGGGAACCAAGAATCCAAAATGCCCAACAGAAAGATGTCCAGAGTGGTCAGGAGCTAAGGAAAGGGGTGAGATAAAGAACAAAGGTTAACTATGGGAAGAGAATAAGAGACTTTAAAAACTTTGGGAAGAATTTCTCATAAATTCTCCCAGCTGCAGCATCCCTGCCTAATTTCTCTCCCCTCCTCTAATTCACCATAGAGTGTTTATTTTATTAGTAAAAGTGATGATGTCACTAATCGCTGTAAAACTTTCCAATGGCTTTCTACTACTTTTTTTTTTTTCCCCCTGTAGAGATGAGGTCTCACTATGTTGCCCAGGCTGGTTTTGAACCCTGGGCCTCAAGTGATTCTCTAGCCTCAGCCTCCCAAAGTGCTGGGATTACAGGTGTGAGTCACTGTGCCTGTTACCGCTCTGTTCTTTTCTGAGTTTTTATACCCATTTGTAACTTTTTATTTATGGAATTATGTGATTAATTTGTTACCCTGGATAGACTCCATAGGCTCCATGAAGGTAATAATTAATTTGTTACCCTGGATAGACTCCATAGGCTCCATGAAGGTAGAGCAAAGTGTCTATTCTATCCCATGGCTATATCCCTATCACTCAGCTCAGTGGTTCGTTGAAGGTCTTGGAGGTGGAGAATGTTCCAGGAACAGAAAAGGAAAATGTTCCAGGAACAGAACTTCCTGGGGAAATTACATGGGTTGGCTGGATGTGGAACACAGTACCTATAAAGCTGCCAGCGAGAACTGAGGTCCAGCTGCCAAACATCCTCGATCTCATTGGCCTCGGCTGCAGTCATGGTGTTCAGTTTGCGAAGCTCATCCTTCACTCTTTTTTTCATTTTCTTTTTCTGGTTGCGCTGGGTCTGCAGACATCAATACCAGGCAGGGTACTGTCTGAGCAGAGGCAGGCTTGGTTTTAAGCCCAAGGCAGGGGCCACAGCACAAGAAAAAGGGCTGGCATCCCTGATTAATGTCAAGTGTCTTACATTCTCCCAACAGCTCTTCCACTGTAGAGTGGCTAAACAAGGACTCTGGAGCCAGTTTGCCTGACTTGAAAGCCCTACTCTACCTCTTACTAGGTTGTGGAACCTAAGGTAAATAACCTACCCTCTGTGTCCCTCAGTATCACCTTCTATAAAATGGGAATAATAATAGTATCTCTTTATAGGATTGTTGGCTTGTCAGGAATAAATACATGGAAAGCATTTATACTACTGCTAGCACTAGTTATCATTAAACATCTTTGACCATAGCCTGTTTCTTGTTCCTAAAATGTATGCCATGAAAGTCATGGGGGTGGTATTTTCTTGTTGAATGCTACACAACCAGTGCCCAGCAACTGGTGCTTCACACAGGACTTGGCACAGTGCCTGCTAAAATGGTCCTACTGCCATCGTATCAACACAGTACCTTTAACAAGTGGGTAGAAAGCAGTTTATGAGAAAGTGCTCCCTTCTGGCTGTCACTGAGTCTGAGGCTATGAGCCTTTAGAAGGACTCGCAAGTCAAACAGATGTCACTAAATAAAGATCTCCCTGCTGCTTCAAAATGAAACAAATCAACCTTTCCTGATGCCTCCTGGGAGAGATGCTGAAACCATGCTTCTAAGAATTGAGATCATGACTCTGCTCACCACATATAGTGATACTGAACTGAACTAGGAGATCAGGTGCAAACCCAGCACTCAGGTGAAAACAGCATCCAAAGTTGCCCTTCAAAGTTCTCAAATCATTGGCAAGGTTTACAAATTCTTATTTTGAGTATCTAATCCTCGATCATCGTAGTTATGCATGGCAAATAGTGAGGGCTACTAGGCTCCACCAAAAGGAGCAGAGGGAAAGCTACATGAAGACACCTGGGCATTCATACAATTCTGGCTTTAAGTGTCAAATTCCAGGGTGAATGAAGGAGGAATATTCCATCCAGCCTGGAGGTCTCATTTCATTGCTTACTTTAATCCTCTAAAATCTTAGTACATGTTTACAAACTCATTTGAAATGAGAAGACAACACTCCTGAAGGCATTAAGTGCTGAGGCCGTGTTTGACCTGACTCATATGTGCTACATTCTTCCACAAGTTCTACAAAAGCACTTGACTACCTGCTTCCTGTCTTTCTAAGCTGGCATTTCTTGCCAGAGGCCCTCTGAAGAACTGTAGTATTTATATCCATGGGAATTAGTACACCCATCTTATACTGGGGTAGGCTGTAATACAGATACTTAGTTAATTGCAATGATGAAGTGAATATACTGTATCAGAAGTGGGGGAAAACAAATGGTCAGAACACTCTCAGGCCTGTTTCAACCCAAGGAAGTGAGTTTACCTGCCACTCTCCCGTGGCTTGCTCCTGTCCAGCTGCTGTCCCAGGGCCACAATGGTCTAGCCTCATGGCCAGAAGCATTTTAGCCAACTCCTGGTCTGCCCCACTCTCTTCCTTCTTCCGTCGCTGGGGCCTCACCACCTCTTCCTCCTCAATCACTCGGTCTGCTTGAATCAGGTCAGCTTCCTCTGCGATCTCAATCAGCGAACTCTCCTCCTCCCCTTCTTCCTCCTCATCCCCTTCTGCCTGGGCTAAGAGAAACAGATAGAGATGAAAACTCTTTTTTTTTTTTTTTGAGACGAAGTCTCGCTCTGTTGCCCAGGATGGAGTGTGGTGGTGTGATCTTGGCTCACTGCAACCTCTGTCTCCTGGGTTCAAGTGATTCTCCGGCCTCAGCCTCCCGAGTAGCTGGGATTACAGGCACCCAGCACCACGCCTGGCTAATTTTGGTATTTTTAGTAGAGATGGGGTTTCACCATGTTGGCCAGGCTGGTCTCGAACTCCTGACCTTGTGATCTGCCTGCCTCGGCTTCCCAAAGTGCTGGGATTATAGGCGTGAGCCACTGCGCCTGGCCAGAGATAGAAACTCTTGAAGCTAAGGGACAGAAGAGGGCACCTACACGACCTCAGATGCATGAAGACATTATCAAGGGTTTATGTGATTTTTTTTTTTTTGAGATGGAGTTTCACTCTTGTGGCCCAGGATGGAGTGCAATGGCACAATCTTGGCTCACCACAACCTCCACCTCCCGGCTTCAAGTGATTCTCCTGCCTCAGCCTCCCGAGTAGTTGGGATTACAGGCATGCACGACCATGCCCAGCTAATTTTGAATTTTTAGTAGAGACAGGGTTTCTCCATGTTGGTCAGGCTGGTCTCAAACTCCCGACCTTAGGTGATCTGCCTGCCTCGGCCTCCCAAAGTGCTGGGATTACAGGCGTGAGCCACTGCACTGGGTCCTGTATGATTATTTTTGAGACAAGAAACTAGAAGGAATGAGAGGACAGTTAGGAAAGGCTTAGGTCTCCTTATATACTTTTTGTTACATGTTTTACATTTTAAAAAATCATATGAATGTATGCCTTTTAAAGAAAGGTTTTGGCTGTGTGTGGGGCTTATGCCTGCATCCCAGCACTCTGGGAGGCTGAGGCGGGTGGATCACCTGACGTCAGGAGTTCGAGACCAGCCTGGCCAACACGGTGAAACCCTGTCTCAGCCGGGTGCAGTGGCTCATGCCTGTAATCCCAGCACTTTGGGAGGCCAAGGCGGGCGGATCACGAGGTCAGGAGATCAAGACCATCCTGGCTAACACAGTGAAACCCTGTCTCTACTAAAAATACAAAAAAAAATTAGCCGGGCATGGTGATGGGCACCTGTAGTCCCAGCTACTCGGGAGGCTGAGGCAGGAGAATGGCGTGAATCCGGAGGTGGCGGAGCTTGCAGTGAGTGGAGATCGCGCCACTGTACTCCAGCCTGGGCGACAGAGCGAGACTTGGTCTCAAAAAAAAAAAAAAAAAAAAAAAAAAAACTCTGTCTCTACTAAAAATACAAAAATTAGCCAGTTAGCCAGGTGTGGTGGTGCATGCCTGTAGTTCCAGCTACTTGGGAGGCTGAGGCAGGAGAATCGCTTGAATCCAGGAGGTGGAAGAAGTTGCAGTGAGCCGAGATCATGCCACTGCACTCCAGCCTGGGCAACAGAGCAAGACTCCATCTCAAAAATAAATGAATAAGGCTGGGCGCGGTGGCTCATGCCTGTAATCCCAGCACTTTGGGAGGCTGAGGCGGGCAGATCACCTGAGGTGAGAGCTCAAGACCAGCCTGGCCAACAGGGGGAAACCCCGTCTTTACTAAAAATACAAAATAAGCTGGGCATGGTGACTGTGCCTATAATCCCAGCTACTTGGGAGGCTGAGGCAGCAGAATTGCTCAAACCTGGGAGGCAGAGGTTGCAGTGAGCCAAGATCACGCCTTTACACTCCAGTCTGGGGGACAGAGTGAGACTGTGAGACTTAGTCTCAAAAAAAATAAAATAAAATAAAAATAAAAAAATAAAATAAATAAATACAAAATAAATAAATAAAAGGTTTTACTTATACCAAATACATATACAATGGAGGGCATTCAATGTAAATACGTAATATAAAGGATAATAAAAATATATAAAATGAATACCCACGTACCCTCCACCCAATTTAAGTGGAAAACTGCCAAGTTTTTTGAAGACCTTTGTGAGCCTTCCTAACCCGAATTTTGTATTACTCATTTCCTTTCTAAAAGATAATGTTACCACATTTATACTGTATCAGAGTAACACACTGTCTAGTATATATGTTTCCATAACTTGTCTTTTTTTTTTTTTTTTTTTAGACCATGTCTGTCACTCAGGCTGTAGTATAGCATCGCAGTCCTGGCTCACTGCAGCCTCAACCTCCTGAGCTCAAGCCATCCCCTCGCCTCAGCCACCTATGTAGCTGGGACTACAGGCACGCACCACCACAACCAGCTATTTTTTGGTTTTGTTTTTTTTTTGATAAAGACAGGGTCTCATTATGTTGCCCAGGCTGGTCTCCAACTTCTGGGCTCAAACGATCCTCCTGCCTTGTACTCGCAAAGTGCTGGGATTACAGGCATGGGCCACCATGCCCGGCTAACTTGCCTTTTTCATTCAGCATGTTTTTGAGATTCATATGTGTTACTGTATATGCTGTGATTCATTCCTTTTCACTGTTGTACAGTATTTCATTATCTGAGTTGACTTAATTAATCCATCCATTGAAAAAATGTTGATGAACATTTGAGTTCTGATTTTCTGGTATGATAAAGTGGTTATATAAATTTAAATATCCCCAGCAGCAGTGCACAGAGTTTCCATTGCTTCAAATTCTCATCAACATGGGGTTATATCAAACTTTAATTGTTGCCAGACTGGTGCGTATGTAATAGTATCTCATTGTGGTTTTAATTCCTCTAGTTTTTAATGAGTACTTTTCATATATCTATTGAACAGTAAGATTTCCTATTTTGTGATGTGCCTGTTAGAAGTCTTTTATCTCATTAACCGGGTGTTGTGGCACATGCCTGTAATCCCAGCTACTTGGGAGGCTGAGGCAGGAGAGGAGAATCACTTGAACCCAGGAGGCAGAGGTTGCGGTGAGCCGAGATCACGCCATTGCACTCCAGTCTGAGCAACAAGAGTGAAACTCCATCTCAAAAAAAAAAAATAAAAGTATTTTCTCTTTTCCTTATTTTAAGCTATTTGTCTTTCTCTGACTGACTTATAGCTCTTTATTTATTCTGGGAATTATTTTTAAGTCTCCCTGTTCTGGTATTTACTATATTCTACCTTAAGATTTGATTCTAGCAAGACATGCACTTCTTACCTGTATTCTCAGGTCCTGCTGGAGAAACACTTTGGGTGAAAGAACCGACACCAAGACCTAGCCACTCCAGCATCATGGAATGCTTCCAGTGCTGGAAGCAAATCCATTCACTATCCTAAGGAAAGAAGAATGATCATTTGTGAGGATTCTATGACAACCAATGTGAAGGCAGGGTCTCCTCAAAGAATCAAAAGCAGATTGGGGCATGGTAGCTCATGCCTCTAATCCCAGCAATTTGGAAGGCCAAGGTAGGAGGACTGCCTGAGCCCAGAAATTCAAGACCAGCCTGGGCAATATGGTCTTTAAAAAAAAAAAAAAAAAAAAGGCTGGGCGTGGTGGCTTGCGCCTGTAATCCCAACACTTTCGGAGGCCGAGGCAAGGCAGATCACCTGAGGTCAGGAGTTCGAGACCAGCCTGGCCAACATGGTGAAACCCCGTTTCTATTAAAAATACAAAAATTAGGCTGGGCGCGGTGGCTCACGCCTGTAATCCCAGTACTTTGGGAGGCCGAGGCAGGCGGATCACAAGGTCAGGAGATGGAGACCACAGTGAAACTCCGTCTCTACTAAAAATACAAAAGAAACATTAGCTGGGCAAGGTGGCGGGCGCCTGTAGTCCCAGCTACTCAGGAGGATGAGGCAGGAGAATGGCGTGAACCCGGGAGGCGGAGCTTGCAGTGAGCCGAGATCCCGCCATTGCACTCCAGCCTGAGGGACAGAGTGAGACTCCGTCTCAAAAAAAAAAAAAAAAAAAAAATACAAAAATTAGCCAGGCATAGTGGTGCATGCCTGTAGTCCCAGCTACTCAGGAGGTTGAGGCAGGAGAACTGCTTGAACCCGGGAGGCGGAGGTTGTAGTGAGTGGAGATTGTGCGACTACACTCCGGCCTGGGTGACAAAGCAAGACTCTCTTAAAAAAGCTGGGTGTGATGGCATGTGCATATAATCCCAGTTACTCAGGAGGCTGAGGTGGGAGGACTGCTTGAGCCCAGGAGGCCGAGGCCGCAGTGAGCTATGATTATGCCACTGCCCTCCAGCCTGGGCTCAAGACCCTATCTCAAAAGAAAAAAGAATCAAAAGTAATTCCCTTAAAGTTTATAGGCTGTACTATTCACAACAGCAAAGACATCTAATCAACCTAAATGCCCATCAATAAAGGACTGGATAAAGAAAATGTGGTACATATACACCATGGAATACTATGCAGCCATAAAAAAAGAATGAGATCATGTCCTTTGCAAGGACATGAATGGAGTTTGAGGGCATTATCTTTAGCAAACTAACACAAGAACAGAAAACCAAATACTGCATGTTCTCACTTATAAGTGGGAGTTAAATGATGAGAACACATGGTCGCATAGAGGGGATCAACACACTGGGGCCTATCGAAGGGTGGAGGGTGGGAGGAGGGAAGGGAGCAGGAAAAATAACTGATGAGTACTAGGCTTAATAACTAGGTGACGTACAACAAACTGCCATGACACAAGTTTACCTACGTAACAAACCTGCACATGTACCACTGAATATAAGTTAAAAAAAATTAAAAAAGAAACATTATATCGTTAAAAAACAAAACAAAACAAAACAAAAAAAACAGTTCATAGGCTGCAAACTGGCATCTCCTTGGACAACTGGAACATTTAACATGACTTGCATAGAATTTTAAAAATCAAAGGGCTGGGCATGGTGGCTCATGCCTATAATCCCAGCACTTTGGAAGGCCGAAGTGGGTCACCTGAGGTCAGGAGTTCAAGACAAGCCTGGCCAACGTGGTGAAACCCAGTCTCTACAAAAATTAGCCAGGCATGATGGCAGGTGCCTGTAATCCTAGCTACTCAAGAGGCCGATGCAAGAGAACCGCTTGAAACCAGGAGGCGGAGGTTGTAGTGAGCCAAGATTGCGCCATTGCACTCCAGCCTGGGGTGAGAGAGTGAGATTCTGTCTCGGGGGGGAAGAAAAAAAAAAGAATTTAAAAAAATTTCCAGCCTATTTTGACAAAATCAGGAGCTATGGCAACAAATGGCTGGAGCTGGGTTGCTACCACATCTGTTCCAGTTTGCCACAGTCCTCTCTGCTTCTTAATATTTCAAATCTAGATTGCTTCACTTATTTGTAAGACCTGAATGACCTCTGTAAGCTTTTGGATTTGTAATCCTATAAATCAGCAACCTAATGATAATAAAGCTACCATTTCACTGGGTTCCTGGCCCGCCACTTTACACAGACTGTCTCAGTTATTTCTTACACTATCTTTTGAAGGCAGGCATTATTATCACCCATGTTTGATCACTGAGGATCACATGAGCCCAAGTCACATAGTCAGTCTGCATGACTATATCTATCAACTCCCAAGTTCTCTCTATCTGTGCTAGTTTGCCTCTGGTTATGATTTTGTTCATTTAACAAACACATAGTACAGTTACTAAATTAATAAGTTTACAAATACTACCTTGCTCATCTAAATAATCCTGTAAGAATGAATATCTGTAAGAAATTGCCTTTTTGCAAATCAATATTATAGATATTGGCAATTTCATATGGTTCAACTTAATGCTTATTATTATCCTCATTTTATAAAAGAGGAAACAGCCACAGGAAATTAAGTAACTTGTCCAGAGCCAAGCCCAGATTAAAACCCAGCAGGCTGGTTCCAGAGTTTTGCTCCTGACCAGCATATTCAGCTGCCTCTCATCACAAAAGGTAACTTTGCACATTGTGGCAGCATCAGATTATCAAACAGCTAAAGTTTTGGACTGATGATTCTCCTGGAGACTACCTCAAAGTACTGAGGCCAGAAACATATTTGTGTCCCCCAGGATGACCCCTACCTGCACTGGTCCATTCATGAGACTTTCCCAGTGCTGAGGTGAGATGTACTTCTGCAGGTACTGTTCCCGTAGGACACCGCGCATGGTGCACTCCAGGGTCTTGGCTCCTTCATGAAGCTCTTGCTCTGACTCCTTCATCTGTGTCATGATCTGCCAAGAAGAGAGGGAAAGAAATGATGAGGAAATATCATCATCCCCCAAACTCAGTCCTCGCCTTGAGGGAAAACAAAGCTAAGACAGGACAGTAAGGAGGGAGAATAAATAGACTAGTCAACAAACCAATTTCCCAAGGCACATTATTGTGGTCTTGAAACCAAAGAACTAGTATCGGCCAGGCGTGGTGGCTCATGCCTGTAATCCCAGCACTTTGGGAGGCTGAGGCAGGTGGATCACTTGCGGTCTGGAGTTCAAGACCAGCCTGGCCAACATGGCAAAACACCGTCTCTACTAAAAATGCAAAAATTAGCCGGGCGTGGTGGTGAGCACCTGTAATCCCAGTTACTTGGGAGGCTGAGGCACAAGAATTGCTTGAACCCGGGAGGTAGAGGTTGCAGTGAGCTGAGATGGTGCCACTGCACTTCAGCCTAGGTGACAGAGTGAGACTCCGTCTCAAAAAAAATAAAATAAAATAAATCAAAATCTCTGAAAGATTCCTACCAATCAGTAAAAAAAGAAAACAAGGAATGCAGGTTGAATATCCCTTATCCAAAATTCTTGGGACTAGAAGTGTTTCAGATTTTGGAATATTTGCATTTATACTTACTGGTTGAGCATCCCAAATCTGAAAATCCAAAATGTGAAATAATGTTGGGCAGGGCGCAGTGGCTCACACCTGTAATCCCAGCACTTTGGGAGGCTGATGCGGGCAGATCACCTGACGTCAGGAGTTCGAGACCAACCTGGCCAACATAGTGAAATCCTGTCTCTACTAACAATACAAAAATTAGACAGGTGTGATGGCAGGTGCCTGTAATCCCAGCTACTCAGGAGGCTGAGGCAACAGAATGACTTGAACCCAGGGGGTGAAGGTTGCAGTGAGCTGAGACTGTGCCACTGCACTCCAGCCTGGGCAACTGGGCAAGACCCTGCCTCAAAAAAAAAAAAAAAAGAGAAAAGAAAAAAAATAATGTTGGCATTCAGAAAGTTTTGGATTTTGGATTTTCTGATTTGAGATTTTCAACCTACACAACAGAAAAACAAACAGGCCAAGAATACTGTGGCAGAGACTTCAAGCCTCACAATATTTGTTCTCTCTCTTTTCCTTAGTAATAAGAATCCAGATTTTGATTGGGCACATTGCTGCCCAGCTAAAAGATGACATTTCCCTGGTCAGTTGGCTCTACATAAAGGTGCTGTGGGTGGTATGGGGGAAGGAGCCTTAAGGGAGGGTGGGGATGGGCAGTGTGTCCTTGTCTTTTCTCCATCTTGGATTGTGAAGGCAAAGGTCATACCAAAGGATTAGCAGAATACAATGCTGAAAGGAACCTGGGTCCTCCAGAGCTTTGAGGAGCCTCTACGGCTGCCTACGCAGAAAGCCACTGCTATCTTGTTTAGGTCCCTCTTGTTACCTCAGATATTTCAGAGCTGGGACTTACACTCATGTAGGCCCTTCGGAGGTGCATGGGGAGGTTGCGGCGGAATTCCCGCTTGTTCCTCAGCTCCCTTAGGGTGAACTGCTTCAGGATTTCACTGTTGCTCCTTCCACCCACCCGCACAATGCTGGTCTTCTGACACTTGTAGATGCCTGTGGAGCAAAGTGGAGCACGGCAGAGTTGAAAGGAGCTATGCTAGGTTCTCTCAGGTGAGAGCTGTGTGTATTTGGGATCTAGTCTGGTTCCTTAGAGAACACACTTGTGCTTAAAGGAAATTTACCCCATTAATGAGTGAGAAGGTCCCCGAGAAGATGTGACCTGCAGAGCAGTAAAGTATAGCGCTTAAAGAGTACAAGTTCTGCAATCAGACAACTAGGGATCTAACTCTTAGCTCTACTGCTTATTGCTGTGTAACCTGGGGCAAGTTACTTGAGTCTCAGTTTCTCTGTCTGTGATTTAGAGATGGCAACATCTCCCACATAGGGCTACAGTCTGGATAAATGAAAGAAAATCTTTAAAGCTCCTAGCTAGGGTCCAGCACAAAGCAAGCATCCAGGAGATGTTACATATTTTTCACTCTGCAGATTTACTGATTGTTCATATGTTCTAGGCATGTGCCAAGTTCTGAAGATATAGCAGTAGAAATACAGGCCCAGTTTCTGATTTGTTATCATTTCTTTGTCTCTGGCAAGAAGTTACTCATTAAATAATCAATACGACAGCAATAAATGTAGTGAGTACTGGTAGCAGGGGACATCACCTAGTCTGGGTGGCGTAGGGATCTATTCTTAAGAATCTAATATTTAAACTCAGACTCTAAGAATAAAGATTTATCTAGGTGAAAGAGCAGTATAGAAGAATGAAAAATACAGGAAAAGCATATTTATTCATCCATTAATGTTACTTAGCAGTTTTTGAGTGCCTAATATGTGCCAGGATATGTGAATACAGCAAGAAAAGGACCAATCCTCATCTAGGGTAGAGATACATAAAATAGATTATAAAAAAATAAAAAATGCAAAAGAGACTTCACTTCAGGGCTACAGAAAAAGTCCACCTGAGAAGAGAGATTTAAAGTGGGACTAGAAGAATGAGTAGGGCCAGCCAGGTTGAATAAGCTCAAGATGGAGAGGGAAAAACTATTCCAGGCAAGAGGATGGCATGGGCCAATGGAGGACGTAGAGGCTTTCAAGGAACTGAAGATAACCAGTGTTGCTGGGGTTAGGGAGAACAAGGTTAAGAAGTAGGAGCTGTGGTTCACAGTCCAGCTGGGACAGATCACAAACGGCCATGTAAGTGATGATAAGGACTGTCAACTTTGTTCGAAGAGCAATAGAAAGCTACTGGGTTGCTGATGGTTCAATCATCAACATCTTGATAGAGAGCAAATTTGCCTATAAATATTACCTTCCAGAAACTGGTCCAAAGCATGATTAGTATAACACACAACCAAGATGGGGAACTTCTGGAGGCTAATTTGCCAAACAGACTCGTTGGTTAGGAGGGCCTGAACAATTTTTAGACCCACATAGGTTTTGCCTAGAAAATAAGGAAAAAGGAATTTAATAATTTAGACATTTTCTAAATAAAGTAATTAATTACTTAGAGCAAAATCTTGTTTTTTTAATTTAATACATTAAGATAGTTTAAAATCTAAGAAGCATACATGGTATATTGTGAAAAGTCCCTCTTGTACTCTGTCACCCAGTTTTCTGGGTGGAAGCAATCAATGTTACCAGTTTCTTTTGTAACTTTACAGTGGTAGTATATCCATGTATATACAAACAAATACAAATGTATATTCTTTTTCTAGCCTTCCCCTTTTCTCCTTAAAATAGTAATAGTAACAGACTATTTTCACCATTCTACATCGTTTTTTTTCACTTAACGTATCTTTTTTTTTTGAGACGGAGTCTCGCTCTGTCGCCTAGGCTGGAGCGCAGTGGCCAGATCTCAGCTTACTACAAGCTCCGCCTCCCGGGTTCACGCCATTCTCCTGCCTCAGCCTCCCAAGTAGCTGGGACTACAGGCGCCCGCCACCTCGCCCAGCTAGTTTTTTGTATTTTTTAGTAGAGACGGGGTTTCACCGTGTTAGCCAGGATGGTCTCGATCTCCTGACCTCGTGATCCGCCTGTCTCGGCCTCCCAAAGTGCTGGGATTACAGGATTGAGCCACTGTGACCAGCCACTTAACGTATCTTGAAAAAGGTCGTTCTCTATCAATACACAGGAGAATCTCGTCCTGTCCCCCGTTTTCTTTTTACAGCTGTAAGGTAGTTTTAGTCAGTTTTCTATTGATGACATATATGTTGTTTCCAATCTTGCAGCAAATTCTTTAGAAATACTTTTTATATACATGGTAGATTTGCTTTTGTGATGGGAGGGGAAAACTTGTAGAAATCAACATTGGAATGAGTTACAGGCTCATTAGTAAATAGCAATTCATTAATTAATTAGACTAAAAACTGCTGCATTCTATTTTTTTTTTTTTTTTTGAGATGGAGTTTCACTCTTGTTGCCCAGGTTGGAGTGCAATGGTGTGATCTTGGCTCACCACAACCTCTGCCTCCTGGGCTCAAGCGATTCTCCTGCCTCAGCCTTTCAAGTAGCTGGGACTACAGGCGCGTGCCACCATGCCCAGCTAATTTTTGTATTTTTAGTAGAGACAGGGTTTCACAATGTTGGCCAGGATGGTCTTGATCTCTTGACCCTGTGATCTGCCCGCTTTGGCCTCCCAAAGTGCTGGGATCACAGGCGTGAGCCACCATGCCTGGCCTGCTAAATTCTCACATTGTGTCAGGCTGGTAAGGTAGACACTGTCCTCAAAAATCTCCTGCCTCATTCTCCTGCCTCAGCCTCCTGAGTAGCTGGGACTACAGGCGCCCACCACCTGGCCCGGCTAATTTTTTATATTTTTAGTAGAGATGGGGTTTCACTTTGTTAGCCAGGATGGTCTCGATCTCCTGACCTTGTGATCCACCTGCCTCGGCATCCCAAAGTGCTGAGATTACAGGCGTGAGCCACTGCATCCAGCCAACTGTATAATGGTTTTAGTAATGGTTTCTATTTCACAAGGTTGTGAAGATGCAATTAGTTAACATATGTAAAGCAAGCAAAATGTTGCTTCACATATAGTGCTATTATATATTTGATACTATTTACGTTAAAACAATATAAAATAGAACCAATTATATAAAGCAGAGATCACACATCTCACTACATTTGACCTCTAGCAGTCCTGTATCTATTACTATGCATGACGATGGGTTCCTATTGGAAAATCCCTATAACCAGCTACTTTATAAACAACTTTTATGCCCATTTCGGGAGGAATGTTATTAACTAGACATTCTATTGCAACAAAACCAAAAATGGACAAGTGGTACCTAATTAAACTAAAGAGCTTCTGCACAGCAAAAGAAACTATCAACAGAATAAACAGACAACCTACAGAATGAGAGAAAATATTTGCAAACTCTGCATCCATCTAAGGTCTAATATCTGGAATTAAATAACCCCATTAAAAAATGAGCAAACGACATGAACAGACACTTCTCAAAAGAAGACATACACATGGCCAACAAGCATAAGAAAAAATGTTCAACATCAACATCATTAATTATTAGAGAAATGCAAATCAAAACCACAATGAGATACCATCTCACACTAGTCGGAATGGCTACTATAAAAAGTCAAAAAATAACAGATGCTGGCAAGGTTGCAGAGAAAAGGGAAAGTTTATACACTGCTGGTGGGAATGTACATTAGTGCAGCCACTGTGGAAAGCAGTTTGGAGATTTCTCAAGCAACTTAAAACAGAAATGCCATTTGATATAGCAGTCCCAATATTGGGTATATAACGGGAAGGAATATAAATCATTCTCCCATAAAGACACATGCATATACATGTTCATCATAGCACTATTCACAATAGCAAAGATATAGACTCAACCTAGATGCCCAACAATGGTGGACTGATTAAAGAAAATGTGGCATATATACACCACGAATACTATGCAGCTATGAAAAAGAACAAAATCATGTCCTTTGCAGCAAAGTGGATGGAGTTGGAGGCCATTATCCTAAGCAAATTAAGGAACACAAAACTAAATACCACATGTTCTCACTCATAAGTGGGAGCTAAACATTGAGTACACATGGACACAAAGAAGGGAACAGGCACCAGGGCCTACTTCAGGGTAGGGTGGGAGGAGGGTGAGGATCTAAAAACTACCTATCAAGAGCTGAGTGCAGTGGCTCACACCTGTAATCCCAGCACTTTGGGAGACCAAGGTGGGTGGATTACCTGAGGTCGGGAGTTCAAGATCAGCCTGGCTAACATGGTGAAACCCCATCTCTACTAAAAATACAAAATTAGCTGGGCGTGGTGGCGCATACCTGTAATCCCAGCTACTCAGGAGGCTGAGGCAGGAGAACTGCTTGAACCCAGGAGGCAGAGGTTGCAGTGAGCTGGAATCGTGCCACTGCATGCCAGCCTGGGTGACAGAGTGAGACTCTGTCTCCAAAAACAACAACAACAAAAAACTACCTATCAGGTACTATACTCATTACCTGGATGACAAAATAATCTGTACACCAAACCTCTGCAACACACAATTTACACATGTAACAAACCTGCACAAGTACCCCTAAACCTAAAATAAAAGTTGGAAAATAAAATAAATAAGTAAATAAGAAGACATTCTAGAAATCTAGAGTCAAGGCTCTGTCCCTTGCTTATCTTACAAAGCAGACCTTATGTACTCTGAAACATTTTGTCTTACCTGTTCCAGGAGGTCCTTGAATAATAGCCAGCTCCCTTGTGAGAGCAAACTGCAAGGCTTCCATCTGGGAGTCATCCAGCTTCAGGGCTTCTTTTGAGGGCCACTGGCTAGGATCTAAGACATTAATTCTGGGATGTCTCAAGCCCTCGACATTTCTTAGAAATTCCCCAGTGGCTGAGGGATTCTCTATTAAGGGGGTAAAGTCGTATCTGCCCCCCATTAGCAAGTACCTTGGCTCCTTCACATGAGAGTCACACTCCACGATATTCCTCTGAAAAGGGACATCTTCTTCCTGGACCTCCTGGAGTCCTTCCAGGACATGCCTGTAAGCCTCAAAGTATGCAGTTGTCTCCACCATGAGGAAAGAGTCAGAGGGCTGGACTTCTGCTAGCAGCTGTTGGCTCTGCTCATTGAAGCAGAGCTGGACAATTCCTCGACAGAGATCTTCCTGCTCCCTGTTAGATACGGTGGCAAAAAGAAATGTCTCAAAGTTGTCCTTGGACATGCATACCAAAGACCCATAGAGCAATCGTTTGGAATTCTGCCAGCGAACAAACTTCAGTGGTTTTGTGTCAAACTGCACCTTGTAGACTATGCCTGATGATGAACACATGGGGGTGATAATCCTGGTGTCAAAGTAGATTCGGATGTCATCAAACTTTCTCTTTCTCAGGCCCTGGTCTTCAAAGCTTTGGAGAAGTTCCAAAATGCCTTCCCGTAAAGGTCTGACGAAATCTTCTCGCAGGAGCCGGAAATGGGTATCCAGATAGATAGCAGTGCTGTCATATTTTCCAGAAATGATATTGGGGCGAAGGAAGGGCCTCTCATCCAAGTGCACTTCATTGTAGGTAGGGTAAATGGGCATGGTTCGGTAGCTCTCAACATGGTCTTCTGCCTCAGGCTGCACTAGAGTGTAGGTATCCACTCTCAAAGTGCCCTCTCGCCTCTTTTCCTGCAGATGTTCAATGATAGTCTGTACCTTTTCCAGGTTCTTCTCTGTCTCCTCTTCTATGTCAACACCAGAGGCTCTCAGAGCATTAAGAGAGGTTGGTAGGAGGGAAACCAGCATGGAAGTTTCCTGCACAGAGCTGGCAGGGAAGACACTTACAAGGTCCTGGAGGAGGGAGATGATGTTGCTTATGTGCTCTGGATACTGGTTTCGGATGTCAGGGATGGGTTCAGTGATCATCCCTACCACATAAGCAGGCAGGCAGACTTTGAGAAATTTGGAGTTTTTCAATATGCCCAGTACGTGGAGAACACTCTGACGATCCATTTTGGAGCTGCAAGCCTTCCGAAGAACCTGGCATATGAGCTCAAGGAAGTTAGATTTCATGGAAGAATGAGAAAGGAGCTCTTTCAGCCCTAAACTTGTGGCAAGTGTGATGACCACCTCAGAAGGATCTTTCTGCAGAAGACTTTCTAAGAACTTGTAGCCCAGTTTCTTCGCCTGCTGTGGCTGTTCTGTAGGCTTCTGGTGGGGAGTCCTCCACTGCTGGAAGTTGTCACTGGACCATGGTGGTCTGCGGTTCCTACACTCCTGGTTGCCATTTCTCCACCTGGTGTCATTCTCCTGATCATGTCTTTGGTCTCTAGCTTCGTCACTGGCATGCCCCTCCTGGTTTCTTCTTCCTTGATGTGGGTTCCTGCCCATGGCCCTAAATCTCTCTTCCCTCTGCCAGTAAGCAGCAGGATGGTTGTTGGCCCTAGGATGCCTTCCAGGATGGCTGACTCCTCCTCGGAGAGCACTGGCTGGTGGGTTACTGGCCTGATTTCTAGCTCTTGGTGGTAACTCTCCATCCATAGGGCCTAAACACAATGAAATACTGAGTAACCACAAGAACCAAGTTCTGTTGGAAACCCAACAGAACAACAACGAACATGTTTTCATTTTCCAAAATAACTAAAGAGCTCAGGTTTTATATGATGAGAAAAATGGTTTCTACCAAGTCATATGATAAATGAAAGATAATTATTGTTGCTGTAGAGGTTAGGAAAATATTATTTTTCCAAAAGATGCAAAAGGGAAAAAGAATAAACATTTGTTATTTGGTATGTGTTAGAAAATAAATACATAGGCCGGGCGCGGTGGCTCACGCCTGTAATTCCACCACTTTGGGAGGCTGACGCGGGCGGATCACGAGGTCAGGGTATCGAGACCATCCTGGCTAACATGGTGAAACCCCGTTTCTACTAAAAATACAAAAAAATTAGCTGGGCGTGGTGGCAGGCGCCTGTAGTCCCAGCTACTCGGGAGGCTGAGGCAGGAGAACAGCGTGAACCTGGGAGGCGGAGCTTGCTGTGAGCTGAGATTGCGCCACTGCACTCCAGCCTGGGTGACAGAGCAAGACTCCGCCTCAAAAAAAAAAAAAAGAAAATAAATACATACAGTATGTCTCATTGCTTCTAATCTCATCCCAGTACAAAATAACACTCAGAACATGAGTTTAAAGGCCAAACTGACTTGGTTCAAACGTTGGCCTGGCCACTTCCTTACTATATAACCTTCGCCAAGTTGTATAATTTCTCTAAGTCTCAGTTTCTGCGTTTTTTTTTTTTTTTTTTTTTTTAGACGGAGTCTCGCTCTGTCTCCCAGCCTGCAGTGCAGTGGCGTGATCTCGGCTCACTGCAACCTCTGCCTCCCAGGTTCAAGTGATTCTCCTGCCTCGGCTCCCAATTAGCTAGGATTACAGACGTCCGCCACCGCGCCCGGCTAATTTTTATATTTTTAGTAGAGATGGGGTTTCACTATCTTGGCCAGGCTGGTCTTGAACTCCTGACATTGTGATCCACCCACCTCAACCTCCCAAAGTGCTGGAAGTGCTGGGATTACTGGCATAAGCCACCGTGCCTGGCCGGGTTTTTATAAAGATTAAATGTTTATAAAGTGCTTAGTATAGTACTGGATACATTAAAAACTCTCAATAAATGTTATTACTAGTAGCAGTAATTGGGAATATCCTATTGATTCTAAGGGGGCCACTGGTTCTACCACTAAACAATTATCACAGCCAACAGAGACATCAAGTGAAATATTACAAAGGGAAGTACTACCTGAATGCTGTCCAGCATCAGCAAATGCACTTTGAATGGGAAAGAAAAAGGTGGGGTTTCCTTTACTAAGATGTTTTTGAGCTAACGGACTGTGAAAGAAACTGAAAAATGAAACTCAAGTTTTCTTCCTCTCTGTAGCATGACCTTCACCCTCATAGTACTTACCAATGACCAACCCTTATACAGGAAGCCCAGCATACCCAAGTCCAGTTTTTTTCACTTTCCTTTTTGCTAAAACTGATTCAGGGGCTGACCTAACTTAGCAGAATGACATGGAGATTTTAAAAACAAATAAAATATGACTGTATACAATGATTTGGTTAAAAAGTTATAAAAGCTCTAAATGCATGTTATATTTGAGATGATTATACCATTTCCTGACATCAGATACTAAATCCATTTATGTACACTTTCCCTTGTTTTGCATTTTGTAGAGAATTTTTTTTTTTTTTTTGACAGGGAGTCTGGCTCTGTCACCCAGGCTGGAGTCCAGTGGCACGATCTCGGCTCACTACAACCTCCGCCTCCCAGGTTCACGCCATTCTCCTACCTCAGCCTCCCAAGTAGCTGGGACTACAGGCACCCGCCACCACACCCGGCTAATTTTTTGTATTTTTAGTAGAGATTGGGTTTCACTGTGTTAGCCTGGATGGTCTCAATCTCCTGACCTCATGATCCGCCTGCCTTGGCCTCCCAAAGTGCTGGGATTACAGGTGTGAGCCACCGTGCCCGGCTGAGATTTTAATGTGACAACATAAAGGAATATTCAGTAAAATATAAATGATCTACAACTGAACCCTAAATTTGTACAATTGTTACTCACATATTTACTTTTCAAACTACCCCGAAAATCAGAAGAAAGTACTACTTTTAATATTTTTATCTGATTAGAAGACTCTATGTCATGGAAGAATGGAAAATCGTATCATTTATTCTTTCAGCATTCATGGCTGGGTGTGGTGGCTCATGCCTGTAATCCCAGCACTTTGGGAGGCTAAGGCAGGCAGATAGCTTGAGCTCAGGAGTTTCAGACCAGCCTGGGCAACATGGAGAAACTCTGTCTCTACTAAAAACACAAAAATGAGCCACACGTGATGATGCATGCCTGTGGTCCCAGCTATTTGGGAGGCTGAGGTGGAATGACTGCTTGAGCCCAGGAGGTCGGGGCTGCAGTAAGCCAAGATTGTGCCATGGCAATCCAGCCCAGGCAACAGAGCAAGACCCTGTCTCAAAACAAAAAAACAAACCATTCACGTAGCTCATAAGAGCCCATAGTTCTTCCTCACTTGTTGCACAACTAAAACTCTTTGGAAAACACATTGCAAACTTCCGGAAAAACAGGAATCCATTTGGTTGTTCAGTTTTAGAAAGTGTTGAGCAAGCAGAATAATTCCTTTAGTAGAGTGATGCTCTTGGAACTAATTTAGCTTTGGTGACTAGGATTCATGATCTGCACTATCCAATACAAAGGCATTAGCCACATGTGGCTGCTATGTTTGTGAAATGTAACTACTTTGAATTAAGATGTGTAAAACACACAGGAGATTTTGAAGGCTAGTACCAAAGACTGTTAAGCATTACATTAAAAATTTTTATGTTGATAGTATCTTAAAATGAGTATTTGAAGGAAATAAATATATGTGAATTATTAAAGTATGATAATAAACTATAGTCAATTATTACAATCAAATGATAATATTTTGGTTATACTGGGTTAAATAAGACATTATTAAATTACTAAATTTTATTAAATTGTCATCAAATTTAAAAAATAAATTTCAAGGCCAGGCGCGGTGGCTCACGCCTGTAATGCTAGTACTTTGGGAGGCCGAGGTGGGTGGATCACCTGAGGTTAGGAGTTTGAGACCATCCTGGTCCAACATGGTGAAACCCTGTCTCTACTAACAATACAAAAATTAGCCGGGCATGGTGGCAGGTGCCTGTAATCCCAGCTACTCAGGAGGCTGAGGCAGGAAAATCGCTTAAACCTGGGAGGTGGAGGTTGTAGTGAGCTGAAATCGTGCCACGGCACTCGAGCCTGGGCAACAGAGCAAGACTCCATCTCAAAATAAATAAATAAATAAATAAATAGATAAATAAATTTATTTCATTTTTCTTCTTACGTTTTAAAATGTTTCTAGAAAATAAAAAATTATGCTCTTGGCTTACATTGTTTCTGTTGGATGCTGCTCTACACCAAACATTACTTCCCTTTCTGAAACTCTATCACTGTTTTTGTTACAGTGAACTGCATCCATTCATCAGTTCTCTTAGGAAAAGCGGAGGGTTGGCTATTTTTCAGAGTAATTCACGCTGTAATTAAGAAATAAGTCATTCTTTTTTTTTTGAGACAAGGTCTCTGTCACCCAAGCTGGAGTGCAGGGGCCAGATCACAGTCCAGAGCAACCTCTGCCCTCTGCACCCACCCCTTCCTGAGGTTCAAGGGATCCTCCCACTTCAGCCTCCCCAGTAGCCTAAGTAGCTGGGACTACAGGCACGCAGCACCATGTGGCTAATTTTTATATGTTTTGTAGAGAAAGGCTATTACCATGTTGCTCAGGCTGGTCTCAATCGCCTGGGCTCAAACAATCCTCCTGCCTCAGGCTCCCAAAGTGCTAGGATTATAGACTTTAGCCACTGCATCCAGCTATAGTCATTCTTTACTTGAGAGATGCAGATAATCTTAGGTAGGCCTGCTCATTCATAGAGAGCCTGATTTCCTTTTCTTATTACTAGAATTTCCTTCTCATTAGGTAGGAAACCTTGCTTACCTCTGTGGTTGGTATGGGAATTCCTGGGCCTGGCATCCAGATGCGGCCTTCTCTCCTCCATGTCTGAGTCACCTGAATTCCTCCACGTTACTTTCTGTTATCTGGAAAACTGTACATGTTGAGTTATCAGTGTCCTCGAAACACAGCATCTAGCAGCAAAAACCCCAACATCATCAAGCCAGTCCTTCTGCCTTTGTTAACATTTTAATGATTTGTTAACTAAGGGTTAAATACAGATTTTAATCTAGAGCACAAGTGCTCAACTCTGCAAATGCCCAGTTATGATATAAAATATTAAATTCACAATTTAGCTGATTTCAAGAGATAGAATTCCCCTTTCTTTTACCCTTGCACTTTCTTGGGGTAGAGGGAATGTCATCAATTCCCATTCAAAACTGCTGTTTCGTTTATGCCTTTAGCCAAGTTACTTAATCAGTTGCTAGGTTTCATTTTCCTTTCCTAAGAAGCAGATAATATTGTTGCCAGGGCAAAAAGGAGTACATTTTTGTTAATCCAAAATCATGTAGTCACCACCCTATCTGGCATTTACAAATCTGCCACTTACATAGTACCCAAATAGCTTGCAGTACCCTATAGTTTATAAATAATTAGTGAGCAGTTATCCCCTTAGCCTACTCTTTGGAATGGAGCCAAATGATTAAGCTCTCTGCTCTACTGAATCAAGAGAAAGAAATTACACGTTTCAATAACCAGGAGGCTTGGCAACTACGAGGTGCTGTTTCCTCAGGACCAACTGGAAATCTGATATTCTTTCTTCCTCCTCATTCTTCTACCTTGATGATTTTTGACACTGCTCCTATAAGAGGAAGAGGAAGCCCCTTTAAGGGAACTTCTCAACCCAACTCATACACATTGTGTGGGCTGGGTCTAAGGAAAGAGTGGGTGACTCAGAGTCCTCAGCAAAGGGATTTTTGAGACGGTCTTCACCGAGTTTTAAAATATTCATACTTGGAAACTGTGACTACATTTGGCATTATATGAGGGGCAGCTTTGATCCTCATCTGAAAAAGGAGTCTCTTTTCTTCCCCATGGGAATATCTCTGGTAAGTCCCCTCCCTCATCTTATCAAACCCAGCCCTCCTGGCGCAGGCTCAGTATTTAGAGTTTGTTTGTTTATTTTCAATTCTCTGAGGGGAAAATTCCTTCTTCCCCTTGTTGAAAAATGCTAAAATAGAAACTCCAGAAAATTTAAAGAAACGGAAGAAAAAAAGAAATGTTAAAAAGAAAAGGCAAGGAAAGGAAGGGAGGAGTAGATATGAACAGGAAATGCTGGGATCGAAAACAGACTGAAGTGTTTTTTTGGGGGGTGAATCAAGGCCTAAAGGGCACGGAGAAGAAAATCAGTGATGATCAAGCTGGCCTGGGCTCAGAATGAGAGGGGCTGGTCATCACCAGGGTGGGACGCAGGAGGCTGAGGCCGGAGGCAGAGCTGGGTTTGGGGAAAATCTCCAGGCTCCTGGGGAACCCCACTGTCCCTAATGGAAATGTTATGGGGTCAGGGAGCGCCAAGGCTGTGAGGTGGCGGGGTTATGGGGGCCTCCCGGAGAGGGTGGCAGGGAGCAGCTGGGGGTGCTTGCTGAGGACGGAGGTGGAGGGCAGGGAGCAGGCTGAAGGGGGTGCCGAGGTGCTTTGTAGAAGAGGGGGATTGATAAGGTGACAGGTGGTGAGGCCGGAGGAATGAGGGGGTGCTAGTGGCAGAAGGGAGGGCACAGACAGGGTTGGGGGTAGAGGAGATCGAAGTGTTGAGGGCAGAAGCGGTGATGGTGTCGGGGGTGCTGGGGAGAGCGACGGGCCAGCTGAGAGGGGATGGGGACACTAAAGAGAGTACAGGGGAGCCGAAGGAGCGACGGGGCGCTGAGATGGGCCAGGGGCTGAGTGGGTGACGGGGCGCTGAGTGGGTGATGGAGGTCTGGGTCTGAGGGGGCGACGGGGCGCTGAGAGGCGCTCTGAGTGGGTGCTGAAGCCCCCGGGGGCTAAGGAGGTGACAAGGCTGAGTGGGTGACGGGGGTCTGGGGGTTGAGGGGGCGACGGGGCGCTGAGGGGCCAGGGGCTCTGAGCGGGTGACAGGGGCGCTGAGGGCTTGAGAGGGTGACAGGTCTTCTGGGCAGAAGCAGTGGCGGGGCGGCGCGGGCGCCGGGGGTCGCGGCGGGGCAAGGAAGAGGCAGGGGCAGGGGCAGTTGCGGGGCCACTCACCCGGCTCCGGCGCGTCCTTTCACTGCCGCCGGCGAGTGCTGGGGCTTCGGCCCAGGCAGGTCGGTGGCCCCGCCCGGCGCCGCGCACTTTCGGTTTCCGTTCCCCGCAGACCCAGGGCGGAGCCGGGCGGGCGGCCCAGAGGAGGAAAAGGAGGAGGCGGGGGCCCCGGGTGGAGAGCGCGAGGGCCTGGCCCAGGCACAGCCTGCGCCTCCGCCCTAGAGGAGGGCGTCACCTCAGCTCCCCCGGGCGGCGGAGCCGGCGGGCTCAGGCGGGCGCGGCGGAGGGGAGCGGACCGCAGGGGGCGGGATGACTGCGCCCAGAGCCTTTGCGGGCCTCAGTCGGCCCCAGAGGAAGGGGGACCCGTCGAGCGCTTTGGTGCGTGTGAAGCGCGACATCGCGGGGAAGCAGACGAGCCCGGGTGGCCCAGCGTGTACAGGGAAGGGGGCGGGACTAGATGCGGCCTTGACAACTACTAGAGCGCCTCGGGCTGTGCGGCTCGAGACTACATTTCCCAGGGGGGGCCCGCGCGGAGCGGGCGGAAAAGAGAACGCCTCGGATCCAGTGCGCAGGTGCGAGAGCCATCCTTGGTTATATAAGGGAGGTTTAGGCGCCCATTCGTTCTTTTGCGTCGGGGGCGCTCGGGGTGTCGGGGTTGTATGGCTTACAGCCAGGCTTCATACGCTGTTGTCCTGCCCGTGAGTTCCCGTTTTGTGGGTGGTGAGTGGAAACTCCATGTTCTTCGTTGGAGACCCCTGGTCCTCCCTTCCCTTCTTTGTGCCGTCGTCTCCGCGGCCAGCCCTAATCTGCCTCTCGTGGCTTCTCCGGCTCTGATCCCAAACAGGCCTTAAGGGCGTGGGAGAAATGAGTTTATAGAGCTGGAAAAGCCAGTGCCTTCTGCACGGGCCTGAGAAGCCCTTGGCTGGTGTAAATGATGACTTTTCACTTTTTTCCCCATCAGATCGACAATGCTGACGTCTTATATTTTGCCAGTTAGTTCTGATACATCGGCCTCTAAAGGCTTGGTCTTGAGTTCATTTCTGACCGTGGGAAGATGGCGGTTGACGCCCTTTATTTGTTGGTTCACAGGTTAGAGCAGCCAGCGGGTATAGAATGGATTTTGGAGGAGGGAGTCACCACTGGGCCTCCAAGGAAGCCACGTGCAGACATCTACAACCTTCGATCTCCTGACGAGTAAGACTTTGTCTCCTATGGGCCTACTGTAGAAAACACGTGCTTTGAGAAGCTTTAGCTTCCTGGGAAAAGGTGGGATTTAATAAAGCAGTGTTTATCGAGTACCCGTTAGGTATTTAAAGTGTTCTGACGGCCGGGCTCTGTGGCTCACACCTGTAATCCCAGCACTTGGGGAGGCTGAGGCAGGTGGGTCACCTGAGGTCAAGATTTCGAGACCAGCCTGGCCAACGTGTTGAAACCCCGTCTCTATTAAAAATACAGAAATTAGCTGGGCGTGGTGGTGGGCCCTTGTAATCCCAGCAACTCGGAAAGCTGAGGCAGGAGAGTTGCCTGAACCCGGGCGGCGGAGGTTGTAGTGAGCCGAGATTGCGCCACTGCACTACAGCGGGGGCAACAGAGTGAGACTCCGTCTCAAAAAAAAAAAAAATGTTATGAATGTTTTATTCTGACAACTTAACTATTGGACCTAGGTTTCTGGTGAAGAAACAGGTTTAAGAGAAATGCCTAAAGTGGAAGAACCTTGTTAATGAAAAGGCGTTCAACATTTTAATGCCACTTAAACATCTTTTTGGATTCCATTCTTCCTGTGTGTTGGGCACTTAAATTTCCAAGTGGAGGGGTGATTTATTGACATATTTTGGAAAGCCAAATGTGTTTTTCTGTTGAACTAGCCCCTCAAACCAGTGCCCGACTACATAACTAATATTTTTGCTGGAGTCCAGGAGTGAGGCATTTATAAAGTCTGGGCTTCATGGGAACACATGTGAAGCTTATTGTTCCAGATTGTTCTTTTGTCAGGTAACTTGTGTTAAAATGCAACCTCTTGGCACTCGTTCACTTCCCAACTCAGTAAATGCCGACTACTTCCTCAAGTCTTCCAGCCACGCTGGCTTCTATCATGGGCCTATATACTCAAATAGAGTGGAAGCACCGAAGACGGGTGTTTTGTCTACTAAATTATTGTCAGTTACAGGATACAACACAGTGGTGCTTAAACCCTGCATGCA
Source organism: Chlorocebus sabaeus (assembly GCF_047675955.1). Taxonomy (NCBI): domain Eukaryota; kingdom Metazoa; phylum Chordata; class Mammalia; order Primates; family Cercopithecidae; genus Chlorocebus; species Chlorocebus sabaeus. Next base: position 14,906,905 of record NC_132905.1, on the reverse strand, counting down.
GATTTGCAGATACCAAACATACCAACTAAATCTTACTCCTCACTCAGGAACTTCCTGCTGGCATATATGATGACTTAGCTTTTTTCCCCGACAGATCGACCATGTTGATCTAACTTTTCTAAGCCAGTTTCTGTCTGATATGCCAGCTTGAGTAGCTCCTTTGTCCCATCTCCCCTGGGCATCTAACTGATGGGAGCTCATTTTTCTGTTTTTTTAATTTCAGGTTTATTGTTGGCCAAAACCAGGCTTTGATTGAACCAGGATGAATGCGGGTGTTGGGAATAGAATATATATATACATATAAAACCGGTAAGTGGTGCCAACATGTCTTCCTTGGCTGAGTAGACATAGGCTCTATGGAGGGGGTTGTAGCTGCTTTTCAGTGTGGGTTTGTCACCCTACTTCCTGTATGACTCAAATGTGGCCTTTGCAGCTGATGATACAGCTTCTTTCCCCATCAGATCGACCCTGTTGATCTCTACACTATTGGCCAGTTTTGTCTGATGCATTGGCCCCAGTAATAACTCATATCTTTGTTTTCTGCTTATCTTTATCAGAGATTATTGCTTGTTCATGGGAATTGGGCTTCTCTTTTTTCCAGCATTCAGATGGCTTATTTTGATCTATTAACTTCCTATAGGTTGGGAGCCACGTGCACCAGTGTGTTGATCTTGGCTTGATTCAGTCAGGTGAGGTTTCTGCTTTCTAGCTGTCAAACCCCACAGCAAAATTTGTCCAACTGGGCCTAACTTCAGGACCCATTTCCAAGTTGGGTGTAAAACTGGAAGAATAAGTCATTAGGACTGACATTGGCCTGTTGGTATTAATAGATCTTTGTTGAAAATAAGAGCTTGGAGTTGCAAAGAAAACGAGCACTGGAACACAAGATTTCTCAGCAAGGCAAATTTACTTCTGCTGGAGGGTGTTGCTAGCATTCCTGGCAAGAGCACACCCAACAAAACAAAAGAGAGGCATTTTTTATCCCTAATGCAAGTAGTCCCTGTTTCTGTGTTCTATCCCCATTGGCCAGAGTCTACAGCACAATCTAAACTAGTCCTGATTGGCTATTTTAAACAGGAGGGGTGTAGGTTACAGCTGTGGGAAGGGCAGGAAACTTGTTTACAGAGCGGGTTGCTAGGAGTGAAGGGGACTTTTCCAAATAAGGAACAGGATACAGGTTGGGATTGGCCGGAGAAGTTGTTTATAGAACGGGTAACTAGGAGCAGGCAGGTATGAGGAAGTTGACCTTAAGAATAAGGAAGAAACCCATTGTATCTAACAATTTCCCCCTTTTGATTTTTATAATTCTTTCTCTTGAGACTTTTTTTTAGCATGTCTTTGTTCCTCTTGGTCCTCAAATTAGAAACTTACCTGAATAAGGCGAGGAAGGATTGAGGAAGATTTTGGTGATAGCTGTTCAAATAAGCTTTTGTATTAATTCTGAGATACAGGGTATGATACAGCCTCCTGCAAGAATGAACTGATGGCAAGAGAGGTGATGATTGAGGACGTAAATCCTTTCCATTTGCCAAACGATTTTTCCATTAAATTCGTGAAGAGGTCGTTTATTCCAGAATTTTTAGCTAGCTTATTGGATAAAGTAGTAAGTCCTTGTGCCTTTGTTATGGTTCCATCAGGAGCAGTATTATTAGGGATAAAAGTACAACGCTGGGTTCCAATCATGACACAAACTTCACCTTTCTCTGCTAGTGTCATGTCTAATGCTGTTGTGTTTTCCCGGGCCATTTGACTGGTGGGCCCTAATTGTTCAGCTATTCCCTTAATAGCATCCCTAGTATAATTAATGAAATGTTGCTGGCTTACTTTTTTTTTTTTTCTTCTTTTTTTGAGTTGGAGTCTCACTGTCGCCCAGGCTGGAGTGCAATGGTGCAGTCTCTGCAACCTCTACCTCCCGGGTTCAAGCTACTCTCCGTCCTCAGCCTCCTGAGTAGCTGGGCTACAGGCGTGTGCCGTCACGCCTGGCTAATTTTTTGTATTTTTAGTAGACATGGGTTGTCACTATGTTGGTCGGGCTGGTCTCAAACTCCTGACCTCGTGATCCACCCGCCTCAGCCTCCTAAAGTGCTGGGATTACAGGCGTGTGCCACTGCTCCCGGCCCAATCTATTTTTATTTAGAGTTAGCCACCAGAACAACATGGATTCAAACCTTGCAGCTATTTGATTTAGGGCCTTAAGTTTATCTGGCACTCCTCGTGGGACTCCAGTGGCATCTATATAAACATGAGAGTCACGAGGGACATACATTGTTCTACGATGTTTTGTTTTTATGTTTTATGTTTTCTGGTTGAAATGCCAGGGTGAAAGGGAGTAGCCAATTGGATTAGAGCACAAGTGCCACTCCAGGTTACTTGGCATAGTATTCAGTAATGGTCCACCACAATACCACCGTACATCTGCTAGGGGATGAATAAGGGACGACTGATTGGTAAGCTCCTGGAAGGGCTTAAGCTCACTGCATCTCCTTAGGTCTCCAAGGAATGCCAAGTTCTCCCCCTGTGAGAGAGACAGGTAAAATTGGCATTGGAAAGAGGGATGCTGGATGACCCTCGGGGGCTGACCTGCAGGGTGTCGGACTTCAGGGGACTTCAGGGAACAGCAGCGAGTTTGGTATAGCTTATTGCCCCAGGCTGTGGGGTCTTGGAAGAGAGCTACCATGCAACTCATGCCTCAGCGGCTGGAGGACCATCTGAGTGGAAAGGGGACAATCTGGGGCTCTGGTTTACCATGTGCATAAGCATAACAATCGCTTTGTTTAGAGAGTGGACAGAATATTTAATCCATTTCACCCAGGCATTTGCATCTTGGTACCCTGTTACAGTTGGTAGAGTTTGCTTTAGATCTTTAACCTCTACAATGGTCACTTTGGTTTTGTCATTGGGTGTTTGTTTAGAAGAAGGGGATGGAGGAGCAATGAAGCGCATTTCGAAAGATCTCATGGGGTCTATCCCTAATGTTGCAGCTCCCATGCAAGGGTCGTGTGAGGATTTAGAATTTATCTTGGAACGGCAGATATACTTTTCTGAGGAGGCCAGCTGCCTCTGGTTTTGGAGATCCCCACAGGGTATGACAAGACAGGCACGTGATGGTTTGAGGTGAGCTTGATCTAGTTACATTAATGGTAAGGTGGCTGACGGTAGAGAGAGGAAAAAAGAAAAGGCAGTATAAGAGGGTTAAAGTTTTCTCAGCTTTAGGTTGGTAGAAATTGGTCCTGGAACAATAGCGCATGACTCTGAAGATGGCGATCCTCTTTTGACTCAGGTATGACGGGTCCACCCCTTTTCGGCGGTTCAGGCTGCTGTTTCAGTTGTTAGGAGTACTAGGTATGGTCCTTTCCAAACTGGCTCAAGTTTTTCCTCCTTCCAGCTTTTGATGTGGATGTGATCTCCAGGCTGGTATTGATGTGCCAGGAACTGTAAAGGTGGCATCTGTGCTAAAAGACCTTTAGTTCTGAGGGAAGAGAAAGTGGAAGATAAAACCAAGTATATAATTTGATCCTTTGTTTCAAAGGTAGGAATGTCAGTAGTAGAGTGTAAATAAGGCAGTCCTCTCATAGAGAGGCCAGTATCTTTCCGAGGGGCAGTCCTGATTTAATTAGGTGAATCTGTAAACCCTTGGGGTAGGACTCTGCATTGGTACTGCTGCTTCCATCCAGAATGAGGATTTTTCTCACTCAAAAGTATGTCTCTTGTCTTCAGCCAAGGGGCATGCCCAGAAGGCATCTTTTAAATCTATTACTCTGAACCATTCTGCTGAGGATGGTGTAAGGATTGGGGACAACAGGGTGGGTAGTCTGGACTGTTTGGTTGATAGCCCAGAGATCTTGTACTAGTCGATATGACCTGTCTGATTTCTTTACAGGTAATATTGGGGTGTTATAGGGGGACATTAGGGTTCAGGGAGTCATCCTGAATGAGACATTCAACTCCAGGCTTTAAGCCCATTCTGCCCTCTAGGGGAATGGGATATTGCCTTTTTCTTACTATTTCCCCTGGGGTCTTTAGCTTTATATGCGTTGGAGTGACTTGAAGTCTTTTCTGATTTTTTTTTTTTTTGAGTTGGAGTCTCGCTCTGTCACCCAAGCTGGAGTGCAATGGTGTGATCTTAAGCTCACTGCAACCTCTGCCTCCTAGGTTCAAGCAATTCTCCTGCCTCAGCTTCCTGAGTAGCTGGGATTACAGGCGCCTGCCACTGCGCCCAGCTAATTTTTGTATTTTTAGTAGAGATGGAGTTTCACCATATTGGCCAGGCTGGTCTCAAACTCCTGACCTCATGATCTGCCCATCTTGGACTCCCAGGTGCTGGTATTTCAAGCGTGAGCCAGCACGCCCAGCCTCCCTAATTTCTTTTTCCTGCCCGTACATCAAGATAAATGTATTTTTCTTCTGTGGTGGTAAGTAGATTTAATGAGATGAGGAATCTCTCTGGGCCAACATGTGAGCCTATACCTAGTTTTAGCATTAAGTCTCTTCCTAATAAGTTAGTTCCAGCCTCAGGGACTAACAGGAATTTAACATGGGCTGATCGAGTTTTGTATTTGACCTCTGTCTTTTTAAGATTTTTGCTTTAAATCTTTTATCCCTGAGATAGAAAGTTCTTCTGAAGAATAGGTGATAGATGGGAGGGAACAGGAGTGAGGTGCAGCTGAATCTGTTAAAAAGGTTGTAAGTTCACATTTGGGTCCCACCTCTAAATTTATCAAGGGCTCTTGGTGGGATGCAGGTAAAAGAGACAGAGCCCCTGACCTCCCTGTTCTTCCTCAAAGGCCGTAAGTGGAATGATATTTTTTCTCTTTTTCCCATTTGGGGCATTTTAAAGTGACCTACTCTTCCACATTTGAAACATTGTTTTCCCCTCTTCCCTGTCCTGCACTGTGACTTCCAGGTTTTATTCCCTTACTCCTTGTATAGAGTTTGGTTGCTGGTGGCCTAGAGGGTTTATAAGTTTTACTTCCTTGTGTCTCCTATTGCAGAGCTCCCTGTTGTAAGGTAAACAGCATGATTTTTGCCTTTTTCTGCTGTTCTTTGTCCCTATTTACATGCTTCTCTAAGAAGTTTGTCTCTGGGACGATCTTTCCAATTCTCTATCTTTTGTAGTTTTTTTAGGGATGTCTGGCCAAATCTTAGCAAAATGCCTTAGCATCCCTTGCCCCAGTGGGTCTTCCATTTCTAAACCTGCATATTGTCTCATCTGTTCTTTAAGCCTATTTAGGAATTCCATGGGTCCTTCACCCATCCCTTGTATGTTGAATGCTCAGGAAATATTCTCAGTTCAGGATACTGACTCCCAAACTCCCCTAACTATCATATCTCTAAGGTCTCTCATTTTCTCGGTGAGCTGCGTTGTTACTCCACTGGGATTTTGGGCTGGGAATTTTTGCCCTGCAGCAGGAACATTTTGACCGGTAGGGTGTTCATGTTCCCAGACTCCCATAGCAACACTATGGATCATAGTTCTTCTAAGAAGGAAATGCCTAAAATGGACATAAGCTTGGCCCAAGCATACAATTGGGGTCCTAAAAATTGATCAATTTGATTTGCTACCTCATAAGGGTCATCTTAACAAGGGCTTGAGTGTTTTTTTAGATTTGGGACTTCTGAGCTGGTTAAGGGGGCATTTATGACGCCGATGCCTCCTCTCCCAAGGGGCACTTCCCTCAAGGGGAAGAGTGTTGGGGCCGATTGGCTATGTTAAACAGGAGGGGTGTGGGTTACAGCAGTGGGAAGAGCAGTTTACAGAGCTGGTTGCTAGGAGTAAGGGGGACTTTTCCAAATAAGGAACAGATGCGGGTTACAGGTTGGAATTGGTGGGAGAAATGTTTACAGAATGGGTAATCAGGAGTGGGAACTATGAGGAAGTTGACCAAAGAACAAGGAAGTTAAACTTTGAAGAGAAACCCATCATACCTAACAGTCTTGTAAGAAAGGATGACAAAGTGATTGAACATTGGGTGGAGCTAATTTTCCTTGGCCAATGCACTTAGATAAGGAGCTCCAAGTTGTATTTAAGTTGGGAGTCAATTTACTTAATTCTTGTGAGGTTCAGGTGTAAGATTCCTCACACTACTGCCCATGAGCCACCTTAGCTCCTTGTTACATGGGCCTGTTAACATGGCAGCTTTGTCAGTGAGCGAACCCGGGAGAGACAGACATAGCAGAGACAGATGTTTGAAGTCTACACCTTCCACCCCCTTTAAAGAGAAAGTAACACCACTCCTTTTCTGTGTCCCTTGGGGACACTGCCTCCATGTCTGGTCACATGGCTGGAATTTATAGCAGATAAGCATACTGTGGTCTGAGACATGATTGTATGCTTTCCTTCTGCTGACCTTTACAATCACTCAATAAATTGCACTAACACAGGGAAGTTCTTTCACCAAATACCTGTGTTGCAAAGCTTGCCATCATAGATGAGTGGCTCGTGATAATTCTCCAACTTTTACATAAAAAAACCAAAACCTCAAAAAGAAATTGTAGTTCATGTCAGTTAGTGATGATTCATCACTAACTGACTATATTTTGTTTATGGAAACAAAATACTAACTGTATTTTGTTTATGGATGTATGAATGTGCATAGTTCACTAAAGTCCAACATTCACGTAATAAGACTTCTTGTATATAAAATGACCCTCTAAGATGTTAAATAGATCCTAAGCCTGGTATAACTTTATTAAAGTATCCTTACTTGCCCCTAAAATGTCTTTAGTACACATTACTTTTGGGTTGTCTCTTGAATGAACACAAAGGTATCCAATTTCTTCTTTTAAGAAAATGGGGTCTCTCCAGCACCCAGGCTGGAGTGCAATGGTGCAGTCATGGCGTACTGCGTCCTTGATCCTCCTGCCTCAGCCTCCCAAGTAGCTGGGACTAAAGGCACGCACTGCCGTGCCTGGCTAATGTTTTACTTTTTTGTAGAGTTGCAGCCTTGCTACGTTTACCCAGGCTGGAGTGTAGTAGCTATTCACAGGCATGATTGCTTGAAACTCAAGGCCTCAAGGGAAACTTCCGCCTCAATATCCTCCGTAGCTGCAACTACAGCCACACACCCCACTGCTCAGCTTCTCATCCTTTAAAAGATTTTTACTGGTAGTGTCCTCATTCTGGGTTTCTGTCTTCTGTGTTTACTGTGACATGAAGTCTTTTTTTTTTTTTTTTTTTTTTTTTTTTGAGACAGAGTCTCGCTGTGTCGCCCAGGCTGGAGTTCAGTGGCCGGATCTCAGCTCACTGCAAGCTCCGCCTCCCGGTTTCACACCATTCTCCTGCCTCAGCCTCCCAAGTAGCTGGGACTACAGGCGCCCGCCACCTCGCCCGGCTAGTTTTTTGTATTTTTTAGTAGACAGGGTTTCACCATGTTAGCCAGGATGGTCTCGATCTCCTGACCTCGTGATCCGCCCATCTCGGCCTCCCAAAGTGCTGGGATTACAGGCTTGAGCCACCGCGCCCGGCCTGACATGAAGTCATTTTTAGATGAAGGTTAAACATTTTGCCAACACAGGTACAATATGGGATTCAATAAAAGTACAGAATTAGTTGTCTTATTAGAGACTGGGAAGTTTCCCTGCTCCTTTTATCAGTACTTTGCTGTACCGATAAAGGGGATGGGCTTGGAGTGACCAGGTCTTAGTCACATACGTATTTTCATACCCTCAACAAGAAGCACTATAGACCAGAATGGAGCATTGATTGTAATCCACCTTCTTTTCTTAGAAACTGGTGAAGGAATATGAGAGGAGTCCTCTGGAAAGAAAAGAACAGACCCTGTGCTTTCATGAAAGTGAAGATCTGGCTGAACCAGTTCCACAAGGTTATTGTATACATAGCCTGGGTTTAAAAGGCTGTGCCCACTTTGAAAAATGTCATTGTTAGACTTTGCTGAAATTTCTAACTGCCTACCTGGATAAAGAAAATAAAATCTTTTAAATCAAAATGCTGTTTGTTTGGCCATTGGAGATAACCATTGAACAGGAATAACAAGTAGTAGTTGGGTATTTGCAGTTTCATTTGGTGTTAGTTTTTTGAGGGGAAAATCACCCTAGTGGGCAGTTGGTTTCTGTGGGCAAAGCATGGCTTTCCACAGGTGTTAAGTGCCTCATGATTGGCTTCTGCATTGGAAACCTAAGAATAAGCAAGCACACTTGGGCCAGAATTCGAACTCCAGGGGCAGAGACGCAGAGGGTCAATACAAAGGTATCTCACTTGTATGCTTACACCTGTGCAAGACTGTATATGTTAAATCGTGGGTATTGGGCCTTAATGGTTGCATGAGATGAGTAAGGATGATTTGGGCTATGGTATTTGTGTTTATAAACTTCATAGAAAATTGCAAATATAGGCTGTATCATTTATCAATGATGATTTTAAGTATCTTAAAATATCACCTCAAAGATGGGACCTCTAAAAAGTTTTTTTTTTTTTTTTTTTGAGGCGGAGTCTCGCTCTGTCTCCCAGGCTGGAGTGCAGTGGAGTGATCTCGACTCACTGCAAGCTCTGCCTCCCAGGTTCACACCATTCTCCTTCCTCAGCCTCCTGAGTAGCTGGGACTACAGTCGCCTGCCGCCACACCTGGCTAATTTTTTTGTATTTTTAGTAGAGATGGGGTTTCACTGTGTTAGCTAGGATGGTCTCCATCTCCTGACCTTGTGATCTGCCCACCTCGGCCTCCCAAAGTGCTGTGATTACAGGCATGAGCCACTGCGCCTGGCCTGGGACCGCTGGATTTCTAAAATGGCTCCTGGTATTGACTCAGAATCCCCTCCCCTTGACTAGGCTGGACCTAGTGTAACTTCTGAGTCTTACTAGCTCTTTTTCTTATTCTCCTTAGCTTGCTCACTTTTTTTTTTTTTTTTTGAGATCTCAGCTCACTGCAATCTCTGCCCCCTGGGTTTAAGCAAATTCTCCTGCCTCACCCTCCCAAGTAGCTTGGATTACCATGCCTGGCTAATTTTTACATAGTTAGTAGAGGGGGTTCACCATTTTGGCCAGGCTGGTCTTGAACTCCTGGACCCCAAGTGATCTGCAGGCCTCTGCCTCCCAAAGTGTTGGGATTACAGGCATGAGCCACCACGCCTGGCCTAGCTTGCTCACTTTTAAATAAGCTGCCATGTTGGGAGAGGCCAATGTAGCAGTCAACTGAGGGTGAACCATTAGTGTGGGAGGAGTAATCCAACAACCATGTAAGTTTGTAAGTACACATGGTGGTTGGATTACTTTCTATAGCGGAGGCTTGATGACTGCCACCCCAGCAGACTTCTCAAAGATGCTTGTGAGAAACCTTGAAACAGGACCCACCCAGATTGTGCGTGGATTTCTGACCTATGGGAAATGTACTTCAAGCCACTAGGTTTTGAGATAACTTGCTACAAAGCAGTAAATTCACAGCTCTGTAATGCCCACTCTAAAGGTCCTGACATGGGCATCTCCATTACCTTAGTCATTATCTAAGTCATCTCCATTACCTAAGTCTACTTCAGTTTCTCTGCACAGCATTTGAAGTGTTTATGTCTGGCCCCAATCTGCATTTTCATACTTAACATGCATTTGACTTAACATGTCCAAAACTAGATGCCTGATGCTTCACTCCCCTAACCCCATTCCCTACAAGTCTGCTTCCTATAATCTTCCCTTCCCAGGTATTGGCAACACCATCAGTCCAGCTGGTCAGGAGCTGTGGAATCAACCTCATGTACCATGTGAATCCCTCAGCAAATCCTATTGGTTCTACCTTCAAAATACGTCTTAAACCCACCCCCTCTTAGCATCTTCTTTGCTACCACCTTGGTACAGACCATCAAACAAGCTTGGAATACCGGTCTCTACTTCAACCTTTGCTCCCTACAGTCAATTCAGATGGAACTAGAGCGATCTGTGAAAACCTGAATTAGGTATGAAGCTCTTTGCTCAGAAACCTCCAGTGTCTCCCCACCTCACACAGTAAAAGCCAAAGTCCATCAGGGCCTACATGACCTTCCCCTTCCCTTAACCTCCCAACTTCATCTCTTCCCTTTCAATCTTAGCCACGTGGGCCCCCTGACTTCTCCATTCCTTTAGGATTATTCCAACCTCAGTATCTTAGCACTTGTTTTTCCCTCTGCCTGGAATGACCAGCTCTAGACCTGCAGAGCTTTGCATGGCTATCTGCCTTGTGTCTTTCAGGCATTTGCTCAAATATCCCCTCTGGGGAACCAATCATCTTCCCTATCACTTTCTATTCCCTTACCTGGTTTTTAATTTTTTTAAATAGAGACTCTATGTTGCTCAGGCTGGTTTCAAACTCCTGGGCTCAAGGGATCCTCCCTATTTGGCCTCCCAAAGTGCTAGAATTACAGGCATGAGCCACCATGCCTGGCCATGTTTTTACCTACTGCCTAACACATACTGCCTATGCATATGCTATATACACACATGTGTATATACATCTGTATATGTGTATGTATAGTGTGTTATACAGCTGGTAAGTGGCAGAGCATGCATTTGATTCTGCCAGTCTGGCTCTTGTATTTCTGGGGTTTTTGTAGACGGAGTCTTGCTCTGTCTCCCAGGCTGGAGTGCAATCTTGGCTCCCTGCAACCTTCGCCTCTTGTGTTCACACAATTCTCCTGTTTCAGCCTCCTGAGTAGCTGGGATTACAGACGCCTGCACAGTGTGTCTTAATTTTTGTATTTTTAGTAGAGGTGGGTTTTCACCATGTTGGCCAGGCTGGTCTCGAACTCTTGTCCTCAAGTGATCCACCTGCCTAGGCCTCCCAAAGTGCTGGGATTACAGGAGTGACCCACTGTGCCTGGCCTGGCACTTGTATTTGTAACCTTTGGCTTAATTGCAGCATGTTACTTAAATGCAGTCTAATGGATACAGGAAGGAGATAATTTCTGGCTCTTAAAAGCTCAAATGCTTTTGCTGGATTTCCGTGTTGATGAGATACCACTGAGGTCAGAAATGGCCCCAAATACCTGCCAGCTAAGGGCCAGCTTCCTGGAGAACTCCCAGCCACACCTATAGTCTCAGCTTTGCTGTTGCTTTTTTGAGCTCCAAGGTAGTTGTAGGCCTCTAATGATCAAACCATTTGCAACCCGTCTCTAGCTTTAGCTCCCACAAGTCCCACCAAACATTTGATGCTTCAGTCTAGTTTTAGCTCTTTGTCTTCTTGACTGAGGAGTCCTTCTATAAGCTTCAGTTTCCTTGTCTGTGAAATGAGGTTTATTGGGGGCTTGCCACGTGCTGATATTGTGCTATTACCTTATTTAATCTATACCCCAACTCTGTTATTGCCCTATTTTATAGATAGGAAAACAGGCTCAGGGAGGTTTGGTGAGTTCATACACCTTGAAGGTGGTTCTTGGAAGCTGGGATGTGAACCAGTACTATCCTAGGCCCCTAATTTGCCAGGGCCTTTGCTTAAGACCCTCACCAACTGCATGGGTAAAAGCACAAGCATGGCCAGGCGCAGTGGCTCACGCCTGTAATCCCAGCACTTTGGGAGGCCAAGGCAGGCAGATCACGAGGTCAAGAGATCGAGACCATCCTGGCCAACATGGTGAAAACCCGTCTCTGCTAAAAATACAAAAATTAGCTGGGCATGGTAGCATGCACCTGTAGTCCCAGCTACTTGGGAGGTTGAGGCAGGGGAATCACTTGAACCCTGAAGGTGGAGGTTACAGTGAGCTGAGATTGTACCACTGCACTGCAGCCTGACAACAGAGTGAGACTCCATCTCAAAACAAAAACAAACAAAAAAACCCACACAAGCATTTCTGGGAAGCTGTGGGAAAAAATAAGAGATTCACAATGTCTTCCAGAATTTTAGCTGAGAGGTGGTGGTATTATATCCCCCATACCTCACTATACGTTTTCTGGGAACAGAGCCGTTTTACAAACGGTTTGGAGCTTGGGCTTATTCCCAGCTCCTGGCAGACAGCAGTAACTTCCCCAGATCTCCTGTCTATAAAGTGGGCATAACATGTCTTTCCTCCTGGAGTTACTGTGAGGATCAAATGAAAATGTGTCCTCTAAATGCTTGGCCACAGGGTTAGGTCAGTAATAGTCATCTTCATCAGAGTGAAAAGGAATAAACTAGTGATTGTGCAACAACTTGGATGAACTCCGGAGACGTGACGCTGAGTGAGGGAAGCCAGCCTCAAATCTCAAATGGTCACATGCTGTGTGATTCCATTTGACATTCTGGAAAAGACAAAGGTATAATGATTGGGAAGAGATGATGGTGTTGCCAGAAGTTAGGATGGGTGGCGGATATGGATGTGAAGGGATCGCACAAGGAAGTCTTTGGGGTATCATGAGTGCGGTAATGGTTACATGAATGTGTACATGTGTTAAGATTCATAGTACTGGGCCAGGCATGGTGGCTTACGTCTGTAATCCCAGCACTTGGGGAGGCCAACCCCTAAGGTGGGTGGATCACCTGAGGTTAGGAATTTGAGACCACCCCAGCCAACATCATGAAACCCCATCTCTACTAAAAATACAAAAATTAGCTGGGCGTGGTGGTGCATGCCTGTAATCCCAGCCACTTGGGAGGCTGAGGCAGGAGAATCGCTTGAACCTGGAAGGTGGAGGCTGCAGTAAGCTGAGATCGCACGATTTCACTCTAGCCTGGGCAATAGAGTGAGACTCCGTCTGAAAACAAAACAAAACAAAAACCCAGATTTATAGAACTGTACAGCAAAATAAAAAATAGTTTTATTGTATGGCAATTTTTTTATTATTTGTTTTTGAGACAGGGTCTTGCTCTGTCACCCAGGCTAGAGTGCAGTGGTACAACCACAGCTCACTGCAGCCTTGACTTCCCAGGCTCAAGCAATCCTCCTACCTCAGCGTCCTGAGTAGCTGGGACTACAGGTGTGTGCTACCACACTCAGCTAATTTTTAAATTTTTTGTAGAGATAGGGGTCTCACTATATTGCTGGAGTTGATCTCGAACTCCTGGCCACAAGCGATCCTCCTGCCTCACCCTCCCAAAGTGCTTTTAAAAATGTTAACAAACATAGTCTCTGGGGTTAGACTTGGGTTCAAATCCTGGATTTGCTATGTATTAGCCATTGGCTCAATCTTCTTTTTCTTTTCTTAGATTTTGCCTGCCTGAGTTCCTCTAGTAGTGGCCATGATTGCCAGAGAAGATAGAGCAGGTCCCTCCCAGGACTTGCAACTCCAGCCTGTGTCTGCAGGGGGTACTGTAGGGACTGATTTCTCCAGCCCATGGCAACAGGCCTTCATCTTGTGCCTGGAAAGAGGGAAGTCCAAGTCAGTCTGGCAGAGATGGTGCAGATGGGCAAGTTTTTCAGACACTGCAGCCAGCACTTCTGGGACCGCAGCAGTGGAGCCTGCAGAGGGCCAGTTCCCCAGGCGTGGGCTATTGCCACTGTCACTTACAGACTCCTCATGTGATAAAAAACCCCTAAACAGATTTATCCACAGTCTCTCCATCCTAACAAGTCAGTGATCAGTTTTCACTTTTCCACGTTCCCTTCTGTCTCCATTATGTTCCCATAGTGGGGCAGCTTCTACCTGCATGGTTGGAGCTTCCCATTTTTAAAGAGGCCAGAAATCCTTTAAAGTTCTTTAAAATGTTTGTAGCCTGTTCCAATTTTATAAACTGTGAAGACTGAGCAACACACATGCATGGGCCTCATATGGCCTGGAGGCCACCAGTTGGAGACCTCTGTAGCTTGTGTCCCTTTCAGCACTGTTCTTGTCATTCCTGAGCTGGGATGCCAGCTGAAACATAGGATGCTCAGTTAAATTTGAATTTCTTTCTTTCTTTTTTTTTTCTTGAAATGGAGTCTCACTCTGTTGCCAGGCTGGAGTGCAGTGGCATGATCTCAGCTCTCTGCAACCTCTGCCTCCCTAGTTCAAGCAATTCTGCCTCAGCCTCCCGAGTAGCTGGGATTACAGGCGCGCACCACCACGTCCAGCTAATTTTTGTATTTTTAGTGGAGACGGGGTTTCACCATGTTGGCCAGAATGGTCTTGATCTCCTAACCTCATGATCCACCCGCCTCGGCCTCCCAAAGTGCTGGGATTACAGGTGTGAACCACCACGCCTGGTCGATGGCATTCATTCTTTAAGATGCAGCCTCCGTGGACCTCATACCTTCTCAGTAATTTCCATATTCTTTGCTGACTTGGGTTTTCCCTCCAAAATTGTCTGGGAGAAATTGAGGTTTGTGGAGTTTCCCAATGGCTAGTTTCCAAACTGGCTTCAAAGCCTGGGCTTGTGGAATTGGCAGGGTCTGCAGCCAGCCTAACCCATCCTTCGGTCACAGCCTCCCATGGTCCTGATATTAATTCATCACAGGTCTGTTTAGAAGGTGGCAGAAACAGACCGTCTTGGACTTATTTATATCTGTGACTTTTTTTTAAAAGACAGAAAAGGAGAAATCTGGATCCTTTCCCTTGTCAGCCTCCTTTAACTAAATGATCTTTTGCTAAAATAGACTGGCCCTACTGTGTGGGTAGGAAGGGTTGAGATGGGAGTGGGCCGAGTGGGCGAGAACTTTTTTTTTTTGCCCTGATATTAAAATGGCAGCATGTGCAGTCTTCTGCCTCTGCCCAGGTTGGCCTGATGTTTTCATAGGGAGAGAGGCCGCTTGTTGAGTGTGGTGGTGTTTATCATAGTGTATGTTAGGCTGCCTGAAACATCCCTCGCTGTCGTACCTTTCAGCCAACTCTAACGTACCTCTCTCAGCCTGATTTCTCCCCACTTGAGTTATAATAACAACAACTACCTTTTAAAAAATTTCCTACTGGGCTTCATGCTAGGTACTTTTCATGTTTTATTTTTATTTATTTAGTTTTTGAGGCAGAGTCTCACTCTGTCCCCCCTGCTGGAGTCCAGTGGTGTGATCGCAGCTCACTGCAGCCTCAAACTCCGGGGCTCAAGCGAGCCTCCTGCCTCAGCCTCCTGAATAGCTGGGACTACAGGCGTGTGCTACCACACCCGGCTAATTTTTCTATTTTTTTGTACAGACAGTGTCTCCCTTTGTTGCCCAGGCTGATCTCTCCTGGGCTCAAGCAATCCTCTTGCCTCAACCTCCCAAAGTATTGGGATTACTGGTGTGAGCCACCATGGTATGTTTTAAATAATTTATTCTTCACCTCAGGTGAGTGAGGTAATATCCCAGTTTTACAGATAAGGAAACAGATTGGGCAGGGGAAGTGACTTGCCTCAGATGCACAATAAATGGCTCTGCCAGTGTCTTCCTTGGCGCCTCCAGATCCCCTTGTCACCCTTGTCCCCTCTGCTCTCTGCTCCATGCTTCTGGAGCATGAACTGCATTAACAGCTCCTTGTCTGGTGGCCTCAAGGTTCCCCAGGAGGCAGGGAGGGTGAGGCTGAGATGTGTGTTCCCCTAAGGCACATGCCTCAGCCTGGCCGCCTCTGTCTAAGGCCACAGGCCCTCAAGTGCTTCCCCACCTGACTTTCCAGGCTCGGGTAACTGCTTCCTGCCCGCCCCGTCAGGTGTAGGGGGTGCTTCATGGGTCAACACTAGCTTATGTGGTTTCCTTATATCCTGGGCACACCTTTGTTATTCTCAGATTACACTCTGCTTGAACTATTCTCTATCCAGCGGGTTGTGACTCTCCAGAGGTGGAGTTGGGATTTGAACCCCAGGACTTCAAAATAAGCTCTGTGCAAATGGCCTCCCAGAGCTGCCTGCTGGTTTCTTCTGCCAGGCCTGGCTTCTCCATTCTGGTTTGGACCACATGGTCTGCTGTCATTTCCACAACAATTGCAGGAAGTTGCCAAATGCGTTCTCTGTGACTGCCAGGCTGATGACCCTGTTTAAAAGCAAAACAACAACAAAAAAAGCAATTTCTTCAATTAAAATTACAAAACAGAAAAAAAAAGATGTCACACTTGGGGGAAGCTGGGTGAAGTGTACTTGATATTCTATATACTATTTTTGCAGTTCTCTGTGAATCAATGTTATTTCCAAATGAAATGTTAAAAAAACTTCATTACTAAATCAGAAAAAATAAACAACAAACAACAACAAAAACCAGAGGAGAATATGTGGTGCACTATTGAGGGAAATATAAAAGGATAAAAACAAGAAAATACTGACACAACTCAGACTCCATTGTTGAACCCTATTTTATTTTATATACTTCTAGGTCTTTTTTTTTTTTTTTTTTTGAAAAGAGCCTCAGCTCACTGCAACCTCTACCTCCCGGGTTCAAGCGATTCTCCTGCTTCAGCCTCCCGAGTAGCTGGGATTACAGGTGCCCGCCACCACGCCTGGCTAATTTTTGTATTTTTAGTAGAGACAGGGTTTCACCATGTTGTTCAGGCTGGTCTCGAACTCCTGATTCAGGTGATACGCCCGCCTCGGCCTCCCAAAGTGCTGGGATTACAGGTGTGAGCCACTGCGTCAGGCCACTTCTAGGTCTTTTTCTACATGTTTATATATACACTATATGTATTTTTTACCAAAGTGGGATCATACCATAATGCTGTTTTTTGTTTGTTTGTTTGTTTTTGTTTTTAAGACAGTCTTACTCTGTTGCCCAGGCTGGAATGCAGTGGTGTGATCTTGGCTCACTGCAACCTCTGCCTCCCAGGTTCAAGTGATTCTCCTGCCTCAGCCTCCCGAGTAGCTGGGACTACAGTTGCCCGCCACCACGCCCAGCTAATTTTTTGTATTTTTAGTAGGGATGGGGTTTCGCTATGTTGGCCACACTAGTCTCGAACTCCCAACCTCAAGTGATCCACCTGCCTTGGCCTCCCATAGTGCTGGGATTACAGGTGTAAGCCACTGTGCCCGGTCTATAATGCTGTTTTGTAACCTCTGTCAGTTAACCATCCATTTTTTCACATCAATAACTTTCCCATTTGTCCACAAAAGTCCTGTACAGCTGGCAGAGGGTATATGTGACTGGAGGCCATTAGGTCCTTCAGGTTCTTCCAACCTAGCACCACGCTTTCTTCCCCTTTACCATAGAAGCTTGTCCTGGAGAACGTCTCACCTTCTGGATTCATCTGAGTGTTGCCTTCTGGGGGTGTCATTTAATTTTTCCTCTGTATCCTGCATCCTCTGTAAATTGGAGAGTCATTCTAAAGTTTTGATAAGATCAAGTTAAATATTTTGGCAAGAAAGCATCATAGATGATGATGCTGTGCACATCAGGTGACATCACATTTTATATTTAATGGACAAATAAAAGTTGTATATATTTATGGTGTACAACACGATGTTTTGAAATATGTGTATGTTGTGGAATGGCTAACTCAGGCCAATTAAAATATGTATTACTTCACTTTTTTTTTTTTTTTTAAAGAGGCAGAGTTTTGCTCTTGTTGCCCAGGCTGGAGTACAGTGGCGCAATCTCAGCTCACTGCTACCTCCGTCTCCCAGGTTTAAGCGAGTCTCCTGCTTCAGCCTCCCAAGTAGCTGGGATTACAGACATCTGCCACCATGCCCGGCTAATTTTTTGTGTTTAGTAGAGACGGGTTTCACCATTTTGCTCAGACTGGTCTCAAACTCCTGACTTCAGGTGATCTGCCCACTTCAGCCTCTCAAAGTGCTGTGATAACAGGCATGATACTTCACATTTTTTTGTGATGAGAACACAAAATCTCTTGAGCAATTTTTAAGTACACAGCGTATTCTTATTGACTATAGTCACCATGATGTACAATAGAGCTCTTGAAGTTATTCCTCCTGTTTAACTGGAATTTTGTACCCTTTGATCAATATCTCCTGAACACAATTTTCTCTGCTTCTCTCCTATGACTTTGACTTTTATGTGTAGATGCCACATAGAGGTGATATCTTCCAGCCTGGGCAACAGAGTGAGATTCTGGTTTTGTTTCTTTCTTTCTTTTTTTTCTTTTTTTGGAGACAGTCTCACTCTGTGGCCCAGGATGATCTCGGCTCACTGCAATTCTGCCTCCTGGGCTCAGATGATCCTCCCACTTCAGCCTCCTGAGTAGCTGGGACTACAGGCATGCACCACTACGCCTGGTTAATTTTTGTATTTTTTTGTAGAGATGGGTTTCGCCAAGTTGCCAAGGCTGATCTTGAACTCCTGGGTTCAAACGATCTCCGCCTGCCTCGGCCTCCCAAAGTGCTGGGATTTCAGGCACGAGCCACCATGCTTGGCTGAGACTGTTTCTAAGACAGTCTCACTCTGTTCCCCAGGCTGGAGTGCAGTGGCGCGATCTCAGCTCACTGCAGCCTCCACTTCCCAGGTTCAAGTGATTCTCCTGCCTCAGCCTCCCGAGCATCTGGGACTACAAGTGCCCACCACCACACCCAGCTAATTTTTGTATTTTTAGTAGAGACGGGGTTTCGCCATGTTAGCCAGGCTGGTCTTCAACTCTCGACCTCAAGTGATCCACCTGCCTCGGCCTCCCAAAGTGTTAGGATTGCAGGCGTGAGCCACTGTGTCCGACCTCACACAGAATTTTAAAAACACATTTTAAAAGTGTATTCAAGGGTTGACATGCAATAAAATTAGCAATTTGTACTGCTTTATCAAGGACATTCCTAAGTGAAACTGGCTGTCTTTTCTTGTTACTGTGGGCTTGTAGAGGTGAAGAATACAGTGATTACTAATAGAATTAGGTGCCACCACTTTGATTCATGCTAAGGAGCTAGCAGCTTTGCCCTCTTTTGTTTTTATACCATTTAATGCAAATGTCACACAGGGGAATGTTAAAAGATAAAGTCTTACTATCATTATGAAAATTCTTTTGACCTTGGACCCCCCTAAAAGGGTCTTAAACACCATACTTTAAGAATTACCAATCTGTTCTATAGACTTCATTCAAATGTTGCCAATTTTCCTACTAATATCCTTGTTATGGTCTAAGATCTAACCCAAGAGCGCATTAAAAAATATATATATATCAACTTTTACTTTAGATTCAGGGGGTACACGTGCAGGATTGTTACAAGGATATATTTCGTGGTGCTGAGGTTTGGGTATGATTGAGCCTGTCATCCAGTTAGCGAGCAAGGTACCTAGTAGGGAGTTTTTCACCCCTTGCCCCGTCCCTCTCTTCCCCCTCTTGTAGTCCCTGGTGTCTAATGTTTCATCTGTATGTGTCCACGTGTACCTAATGTTTAGCTCCCATATATATGTGAGAACATATGGTATTTGCTTTTCTGTTTCTGTGCTAATTCGCTTATGATAGTGGCCTCCAGCTGCATCCATGTTGCTGCAAAGGGTATGATTTCCTTTTTTTTTTTTGAGACGCAGTCTTCCTCTGTCACCACGCTGGAGTGCAGTGGGGTGATCTCGGCTTACTGCAACCTCCGCTTCCCGGGGTCAAGCAATTCTCCTGCCTCAGCCTCCCAAGTAGCTGGAATTACAGGGGTGTGTCACCATACCCGGCTAATTGTGTTTTTAGTAGAGATGAACGTTTACCATGTTGGCCAGGCTGGTCTCGAACTTCTGGCCTCAAGTGATCCACCAACCTCAGCCTCCCAAAGTGCTGGGATTATAGGTGTGAGCCACTGTGCCTGGCCTATAAATCTCTTTAATGTCTGGGAAGCTGAAACACAAGAATTGCTTGAACCCGGGAGGCAGAGGTTGCAGTGAGCTGAGATCACACCACCACACTACAGCCTGGGCAACAGAGTGAGACTCTGTCTCAAAAAGAGAGAGAGCGAGCCTAAGGAGAGAGGACATCTAAATAGAACATGTTTCGACATTAGCTCTTCATGCACACATATGTTCATCACAGCACTGTTCACAATAGCAAAGACATGGAATCAACCTAGGTGCCCATCAGCACTGGAATAAAGAAAATGTGGTACATATACACAACAGAATACTACACAGCCATGAAAAAAGAATGAAATCCCCGGGCACAGTGGTTCATTCCTGTAATCCCAGCACTTTGGGAGGCCGAGGTGGGTGAATCACCTGAGGTCGGGAGTTCCCAGCTACTTGGGAGGCTAAGGCAGGAGAATTGCTTGAACCTGAGAGGCAGAAGTTGCAGTGAGCTGAGATTGCACCACTGCACTCCAGCCTGGGCAACAAAGCAAGACCCTATCTCAAAAAAAAAAAAAAAAGGATGGGAAAGAAAATTACTAGAGGGTTACTTTGATTACAATATTCAGGGAAGGCCTCTCTGAGGATGTGACATGTGAGCCAAGATCTGAAGGATGAATAGGAGCTGGGCACAAGAAAACCTGAAAGGGAAGAGCATTCTGGGAGCAGGGACAGAAAGTGCAAAGGCTCAGAGATGAGAATGAACTTGGCAACACTACACAGAATTGTGTCCAACGTTCTTCTTCAGCCGCTGAAAAACTTGTTCATGATAAATTTGGGCCCCAGACACATACGACAGACATCAGTTAAACACTTATCAGAGCTGGACTCAAAGTAGAATAAAAATGTCAAACACCAGACATTTCCATAAACACTTAGCGTGTTTCGTTTGCTTAGGAGGAATTTTCCTCATCTCTAAATCATGGGGCTCCAGTTTCTCAAACCCTCTGCCAGGAAGGGAAATGGAGCTGGAAAGTGAACCATCAGGGAAAGTTAAGCACCCGGCTCCACCCTGAGCTTTATCATTTATCAGTGGAGACAGCTAGACATTTGGCAGAAAACGGTGAAACTAAGATTTGCCTGTGTGTCTAATGGTTCCATATGCGTTTTGGGTTGGGTGGCATCCAGAAGCAGCTGGAAAAATTCCAGTTGTATCAGGCATTCACCTCTTCTCTCTGACTGTGGCTAGCCACTCAGGAAGTCACATGGGTACCTTACTGCTCCCTGATTTAGCTCTGTCTTTAAAAAAAAAAAATTCTTTTTTTTTTTTTTTGAGATGGAGTCTTGCTCTTGTTGCCCAGGCTGGAGTGCAATGGCGCCATCTTGACTCACTGCAACCTCTGCCTCTCGGGTTCAAGCAATTCTCCTGCCTTAGCCTCCCAAGTAGCTGGGATTACAGGCGCCCACCAGCATGCTCAGCTAATTTTTTGGTAAAGATGGGGTTTCACCACGTTACAGGCGTGAGCCACTGTGCCCAGCCAAAAAAATCTTTCTTAAGATATAAACACACACAAAAGGCAAAAGGAAGGCAACTTGAGGAAGTGGCTAGATCACTATATTGGACTTTACAGAATCTGGGTTCAAGGCCCATTTCACACACTAACTGACTCAGCCCTCTCATTTGTAAAAATTTACACCAGGCCGGGCACGGTGGCTCATGCCTGTAATCCCACCACTTTGGGAGGCCGAGGAGGGTGGATCACAAGGTCAGGAGATCGAGACCATCCTGGCTAACACGTTGAAACCCCGTCTCTACCAAAAATACAAAAAAAAATTAGCCGGGCGCGGTGGTGGGCGCCTGTAGTCCCAGCTACTTGGGAAGCTGAGGCAGGAGAATGGCGTAAACCCGGGAGGCGGAGCTTGCAGTGAGCCGAGATCACGCCACTGCACTCCAGCCTGGGCGACAAAGCGAGACTCCGTCTCAAAAAAAAAAAAAAAAAAAAAAAAAAGGTTACACCAGTTTCTTACGAAGTGGCAGGTACTTTTTAGCTGTGTGACCTTAGGCAAGTGAGTTCACACCTCTGAGCCTTGTCTTAACCTCTGAAAATGGGCATTAATAATATTTATTTGTGGTAGACACTGATGGTTTCTACCCAACAGCTGTTTTCCCCTCTTGGGTCTTTGCTTCCTTCTCCCATGACAGGACCAGATGAGGCCAGACCCTCACCTTCCCAACTTCCTCTGCAGCTGATGAATGCAACCTAGTTCTGGCCAATGAGATGCATGGAAAAATTGGCTAGGGAGCTTCTGTATGTAGTGCCTGTGATTTTTTGTTTTCACGTGGTTAATAATATGATTTCATGCTATTAGTAGATGGGGCCAGGCGTGGTGGCTCATTCCTATAACCCTAGCACTTTGAGAGGCCAAGGCAGGTGAATCACCTGAGGTCAGGAGTTCAAGACCACCCTGGGCAACATTGTGAAACCCTGTTTCTACTAAAAATACAAAAATTAGCGAAGCATGGTGGCACACGCTTGTAATCCCAGCTGCTCAGGAGCTGAGGCAGGAGAATCGCTTGTGTCTGGGAGGTGGAGGTTGCAGTGACCTGAGATCAGGCCACTGCACTCCAGCCTGGGTGACAGAGTGAGACTCTGTCTCAAAAAAAAAAAAAAAAAAAAAGTACGTGGGGCTAAATAGAAAGGCCCAGAAAATCCAAAGCATGTGTGCTGCTGTATAAATTGGAGCAGTGCTTTTGGATGGTTCTCAGCTAAAATGCAGATTCTGGTTCAGTGGGTCTGTGGTGGAGCTTGAGAGATGTGCCTAAGGAGGACCATTTAGGGTTGGCTGATCCACCATTTCAACAAGTTCTTCAAGGGCCCGAGATCTCTCCCACTTTTCTGCCTACCATCCTGGATGGTTGGTGTGTTGTCCCCAGGCTTGTTGCCTGAAGGTTACAAGGTCAAGGACACAATACCAGCGACCACACCCAGACATGACTGAACTTTCAAAGGAAGAGGAGCACGTACCCTTCCAGGCATGTCTATATCAGTGGGGAAATCTTTCCCAGGAGCCCCTTTGTCCAACCCCCATCACTCATCCCAGCCAATGGCTGCCGTGTGGCACAAGCCAGGAGTACCATTTTAATAGAGTCTCTGGGAATGTTGCCCCAGAAGTCGCAGCAGCCTTCTCCTTACATCTCATTAGCCAGATGTGTGTCATGTGCCTCAAGCTTAAGCCAGTCATAGCTAGGGGAGTAGAATGACTGTGATTGGCTCAGGCCAGAAGTCTCAAACTGAAGTGCTGGGACCAGCTGTACCTGCATCACATCGCCTGGGAAGCTTGTTAGAAATACATATTTTGGGCTGGGCGCAGTGGCTCATGCCTGTAATCCCAGCACTTTGGGAGGCCGAGGCGGGCAGATCACAAGGTCTGCTCGAGACCAGCCAGGCCAACACAGTGAAACCCCGTCTCTACTAAAGATAGAAAAGTTAGCCAGGCATGGTGATGCATGCCTGTAGTCTCGGCTACTCGGGAGGCTGAGACAGGAGAATCGCTTGAACCTGGGAGGCGGAGGTTGTGGCAAGCCGAGATCATGTCACTGCACTCCAGCCTGGGCAACAGAGCAAGACTCTGTCTCAAAAAAGAAAAAAAGAAAAAGAAAAAGAAAAAGAAAAAAAGAAATACATATTTTGGGGCTGCACCCCAGACCTACTGAATTAGAAAGTCTAGGGGTGGGGCCCAGCAATGGATTCTAACAAGGGCTCCAGATAATTGTGATACACACTAGAATTGGCCCTGGCTGCGCATTGGAATTATCCAGGGAGCTCTTAAAGCTACTGCTACATAGACATCGGAATGGTGGTTACCTCTGTAGGCTGCACTGGAGTATAGACCCTGAAGTAGTGTGACCAACTTGTGGTTTGCTTGGGAGTTTCCTGGTTTTAGTACTGAAAGTCCTCTGTCCTGGAAAATCCCCTCAATTCTGGGCAAATTGGGATGGTTTGTCACCTTACCTTGATGGAGCAAGAGGGAACTTTCTGGGGTGTTGGAAATGTTCTATCCCATCATCTGGGTGGTGGTTACATGTGTGTACGCATGTGTAAAAAATATCAAGCTGAGCTGGGCACTGCGGCTCGAGCCTGTAATCCCAGCACTTTGGGAGGACAAGGCAGGAGGATTGTTTGAGCTCAGGAGTTTGAGATCAGCCTGCCTGGCAACATGGCAAGACTCCCTCTGTACTAAAAATAAATTTTAAAAAACTTTAGCATTAACCAGGCATGGTGATGTATGCCTGTAGTCCCAGCTACTAGGGAGGCTGAGGCAGGAGGATCGTTTGAGCCCAGGAGGTTGACGCTGCAGTGAGCTATGATCGTGTCACTGTGCTTCAGCTTGGACAACAGAGTGAGACTGTCTAAAAAAAAAAAATCAAGCTATCCATTTAAGGTTTGTGCACCTTACACATGCTACTAAACGTACATCACAACTTAAAAAAATACTGATGTCCAGGTTGTATTCCAGACTGATTAAATCAAAATATGTAGCAGAAGATCCTGGGCACTGATATCATGGAAAACTCTCCAAGTGTTTCTCACGTTCAGCCAGGTTTGTGAATGAGTATGATCAAATCTCCAGCGAGTTAAAGTGAAGGTTCTGATTCAGAAGGTCTGGATGGGCCTGAAATTGGGCATTTCCACTACACTTCCGGGGATGCTGATGCTGGACCATGCTCTAGGGAGCGAGGGCCAGGCCTGGTCAACGTCTACCTTCTCAGGCAGGCAGAGGGGCGCTCCCCTGAAACATCTTGGTGGTCTTAGTGAGGAAGGAAGAAAGTGAGGCTCATGGGGGACTAGCTGTGGGGTAGGCAACTCCCGTGGCATTCAAAGAATTAAAGGTTAGGGTGAGGTTAGAAGCTTACACCTGGGCAGCCACACAAATGCAAAAGTTCAGACATCTGTTCCCAACTCCCTGATGTGCCAGGAGGGCCATGTTTGCCTAGGTCTTGGCTCTCCTTCCTAGCCAGAGTCAGGCCTGAATACCCCAGTGTGCGCTTAGTTTGCTTCTCCTAAGGTTACCCAGGAACCTGCCTTTCTGGAGAAGCCAGTGCCATGTCCAAAGGCGCCCTCCTCCTCTGCCCTGCAGACACCGCAGAGACTGATAACAGGGCTGCCAGCTGGTTTAATTACCCAGATGGGAAGCTGGCAGGCAGGAGCCTAACCCTGAGAGAGATTAATGACTCCATTATCTTCCTAGGCTATCATCCCGTGCGGGCCCCAGTCCGGAATGTAGATATAAGGTATAAATAAAGTCCTTCTTCTGAGGGAGCACAGTTTTCATTGTCTTCAGATGGGAACTTGCCCCCAGAAACCCGTGACTCAAATCCAGGAAGTATCTTTGTTTGGCAGAATGACCTGGTTGGTTTCCGGATATGTGACGGTCTCCTAAAGGCTGGGCTGAGGCTTGCGGGCAAAACCAGTATTGCTTTTTTCCTTAAACTCATAAGTAATACATGCCTGTTGTAAACAACTTAAAGTGACAGCTCTTGTCCCCTTTCCCACTCTTCGAAGGTAATTATTATACTTAACTCTTTGGCGTATAGTCTTCCAAATATATTTCTTTTTCTGTTTGTTTTCTTCTCCAGACAAAGTTTACCCCCAAACTTTATTGGGGTGTAATTAAAGTACAGTACATGGCATATATTTATTTATTTTTTGAGACGGAGTCACTCTGTCACCCAGACTGGAGTACAGTGGCACAATCTTGGCTCACTGCAACCTTCGCCTCCTGGGTTCAGGTGATTCTCCTGACTCAGCCTCCTGAGTAGCTGGGATTACAGGCACCTGCCACCACTCCTGGCTAATTTTTGTATTTTTAGTAGAGACTGGGTTTCACCATGTTGGCCAGGCTGGTCTTGAACTACTGACCTGAAGTGATCAGCCCTCCTCGCTCTCCCAAAGTGTTGGGATTACAGGACTTGAGACACTGTACCTGGATGGTGGCACATATTTAAAGTATATGACTTGATTGGTCTTTAAAATTTTATTATTTTATTATTTGTAGAGATAATAAATCTTCCGTAATAAATAAAACAATCTTCCTTCCTCACTTTGTTGCCTAGGGCTGGTCTGGAACTCCTGGGCTCAAGAAGTCCTCCTGCTTTGGCTTCCCAAGGTGTTAGTATTAAACACATGAACCTCCAAGCCCAGCCCCAATTTAATTACTCTTGACATAGACCCATTAAACCATCTCCCCAACTAGGGTAGAGCACATATCCATCACCCCAAAAGTTTCCATGTGTCCCTTTGTGATTCCTTCCCCCCTGCATCCCCTCCACTACTGAACAACTTCTGTCACTATAAATTAGTTTGCATTTTCTAGATTTTAGGTAAATGGAATCATGCAGCATGCATATATATGCTTTTGCCTGGCTTCTTTCACTCAACATGATTATTTTGAGATTCATCTCTGTTGTAGGAATCAATAATTTGTTGTTGCTTTTTATTGCTGAGTATATCCCATGGTATGGATGTATCACAATTTGTCTATCCATTCATCTGTGGATGGACTTTTTAAGTTGCTTCTAATTTATGGTGATTACAAATAAGGCTGCTGTGAACATTTGTGTACAAATCTTTGTGTGGACAAATATTTTAGTTTCTCTTGGGCAGACACCTAGGAGTGGAATGACTGAGTCACATCACATGGTAGGTACATTTCACTTTTCAAGAAACTACTGAACAGTTTTCCAAAGTGATTTATCTCATTTTGTGTTCCCACCAGCCCCGGGTGAGAGTTTTATGCGCTCCACATCCTCACCAACCCTGTGATGATCACTCTTTCAAATGTTTGCCATTCTAATGAATATGAAGTGGTATCTCGTTATGATTTTAATATGCATTTCCCTAATGCCTAATGCTATTGAGTATCTTTTTATGTGCTTATTGGCCATTTGCGTGTATTATTTTGTGAAGTGTCTGTTGAAAATTTTGTTGCTTTTTCTTTTATTGGGCTGTTTTCTTATTGTTGAGTAGTAAGGGTTCTTTACATATGTTAAACGTCTAAAATGCTACATTTTAATATAGTGGTGTCCTCAAAGTGGGATTGATGAATTTTATCTAATTTTATCATGGTTGGGGAGGAGTTGGGCTCTGGAAGCCCATCCATGGGGAAGGTGAAGTTCAAACTCTAAGATTAAAAACTCTAGATAAAATTTTAAGTCCTGCTGTGGATGGCTGTTGTTTCTTTCTGCCCAGTATTTACACCTTTTCTGATAACAACTCACCCCAATGTTTTCCAGGGAGAATCATTCTTCCACCACTTTTAGTACCTGCAATTTGGGTGAAGCTGACCCTAAACCCTGGCTTCTGGGGAGGGGCATGACCTAGGCCTGGCCAATCAGCATTTTCATCTTCCTGGCTCCAGAATGTGCAGGTAACCCAGATGGATCCAGTGGGATTCAACTTTAGCACTTTTGCTGGAGTGACCCTTCGTATTGGTCTCAGCTTTCTCCTCAGCCACCTCCTTCCTCAGCCACCTCCTCAGAGAAGCCCTCCCTGACTTTCGGAAGGGATGAGGCACCTCTGATGTGCTCACATAGCTCGCTGATCTTTCATGCACAGCACTTATCACAGCTATTAACTAAATATTTGTGTGATTATCTGTGTAATATATTTCTGTCCTTCAGACTGCAAGTTCCATGAAACCGGGGGCCACATCTGTTTTGTTCACTCTTGAGTCCCCAACATTGGTATAGCCTATCTGTATATTTTGAAGGTGAAGATGACAGGATTTGCTGAGGAATTGGATGCATGCTGATGTGATAAAAATAGAAAGTTGAGACTTAATACATACTTATTGAGTGAATGTAGGAAGCTACATTTGTACATGAGAAAACTGAGGTCCAGAGAGGTGAAATGACTCTCCCCAAATCACACAGCAAGTCAGGAGCAGAGCTGGAATGTGAATTCAGGGCTGTCCAACTTCAGAGCTTGTGCTCTTCCTCACCATGCTAAATGCTTCCTTGCAAACTGAACATAACTTTTCCATAACAAACACAGCTTAGGCATGGCAGATACCTCTGAAATAAACTGTGTTAGTTATCTATTGCTTCATAACAAATTACTTCCCAATCTTAGTGGCTTGAAACAACATTTATTAATTCATGATTTCTGTAGGTTGGGATCCAGGTGTGGCTTAGCTAGGTCCTCTGCTTTGGGGCCTCTCATAGGCAACAGTCCAGCCGTTGGGTGGGGCTGCATTCTCATCTTAAGGCTTGACTGGGGAAGGATCTGCTTAGGGAAGGATTTGCTTCCAAGCTCTCCGTCTTTTTCATTGGAGGGATTCCGTTCTAAGGGTTCTTGGTTGAGGTCTATTCCTTGCCACATGGGCCTCTCCCTTGGGCAGCTCACAGCATGCCACCTGGTTTTATCAAAGGAGTGAGTGAGTGGGGAAAAAGTGAGCAGAAAGGAAGTCCTCATGGTATCTTGTAGCCTCATCATGGAAGTGACATTCCATCATGTTTGCCTTATTCTATTCATTGGAAGTGAGTCACTAGGTCCAGCCCACACTTCAGGGAAAGAAATTATATAAGTGAAAACACGGGTGTGAACGCCCAGGTCAGTGGGAATCATCTGAGAAGTCTGCCTACCATTTAAACTAAGTCTCTTTCTCATGCAGCTTAACTTCTGGTCAGGGGAAGTGCACAAAAAGCAAACAAATAAATAAAAACATAACACATTAGATGATGCTAAAATGCAGAAAATCATGTGGAGGAGGTTACACAGGGCTGGGGGCAGGAGGAGACTAAGCATTCTTACTTTATATCAGGTGGTCTGCAGAGACCTCAGAGAGAGGGAGACATCTGAATAGAGAGCTGAAGGAAATGAAACAACAAGCCAAGAGGATACGGGAAAGAGCATTCCAGCAGCAAGAACAGCAAGAGCAAAGGCCCTGGGGCACAAACCTGCCTGAAGTGTTCTAAGAACAGCCAAGGTCAGTGTGGCTCCAGTGATGACAGCAAGAGAGAGAGTACCAAGTCACGGAGTTAGAGAGATGACAGGGCAGCTGAGCATCATGGCTCACACCTGTAATCCCACCACTTTGGGAGGCCGAGGTCAGGAGTTCAAGACCAGCCTGGCCAACATGGTGAAACCTGATCTCTACTGAAAATACAAAAATTAGCCAGGTGTGGTGGCAGGTGCCTGTAGTCTCAGCTACTCGGGAGGCTGAGGCATGAGAATTGCTTGAACCCAAAAGGCAGAGATTACACTGAGTTGAGATCACACCACTACACTCCAGCCTGAGTGACACAGAGAGACTCTGTCTCAAAAAAAGGAAAAAAGTGATAACAGGGCGTCAGGTCATGTAGGCCCTTGCAGTCCCACTGAGTGAGATGAGAAAACATCTGAGCAGAGAAGGGACATGATCTGACTTAAGTTTAATAAAATCCCTGGCTGCTGGTTGGAGGACAGACCTTGGGAGACAAAGGTGGAAGAAAACAAATTATGAGGTTTTTTTTTTTTTTTTTTTTACTTGGTTCAAGTGAGCCAAGATGGCTATTTGAAGAATTTGCTAAGGGTGACAACACAGAGGAATCCAGGCCAACTCCAAGATATTCGACCTGAGCAACTGGAAAGACAGAGCTGCTAGTAGCTGATTTGGGGAAACTTTGTAAGGAGAACATTGACTGAGAGCAAAGGATGAAAGGCCCCTTTATTTCATTTTATTTTATTTTATTTTATTTTACTTTGTGTGTGTGTGTGTGTGTGTTTTGTTTTGTTTTGTTTTGAGACAGGGTCTTGCTCTGTCACCCAGGCTGGAGTGTGGTGGCGCTATCATGGTTCACTGCAGCCTTGACCTCCCAGGCTCAAGAGATTCACCTACCTTAGCCTCCAGAGTAGTTGGGACTATAGATGCATACCACCATGCCTGGTTAATTTTTTAATTTGTTTGTAGGGGCAGGATCTCCCTATGTTGCCCAGGCAGGTCCCAAACTTTTGGCTTGAAGTGATCCTCCCATTTTGGCCTCCCAAAGTGCTGGGATTGCAGGCGTGAGCCACCACGCCTGGCTGAAAGGTGGCTTTGGAACTGCCAAACATCAAGGTCCCTGTGAGATATCCAAGCAGAGATGCCAGGTTGGCAGTTGGAGACTAGAATCTAAACTTCAGGGGAGAAGCCCAGGCTGGGGATGTAAACTCAGAAGTTGTCAGCTTATTAATGTTGAGAGCCATGAGTCTGGATGAAATGGGAGAGAGAGAAGAGGCCCAAGCCTGAGCTTTGGGCACTTGATTAATTCAAAGCCACAAGATGAGGAAGAACCACCTGAAGAGGTTAAGAAGTTGTGGACAGTGAGGTAGGAAGAGAACTAAGAGAAGAAAGTACTGAATGACAAGCAGCATCATGGTAGCTGGCTGTGGGAAATGGCCCACCAAGAACTGCACACTGCAGTTCACACTCTTGCTCGGCCCCAGCCACATTCCTCTGGGCTGGCACCATGGA
The DNA here is from genome assembly GCF_047675955.1 of Chlorocebus sabaeus. Taxonomy (NCBI): domain Eukaryota; kingdom Metazoa; phylum Chordata; class Mammalia; order Primates; family Cercopithecidae; genus Chlorocebus; species Chlorocebus sabaeus. The sequence goes on along the minus strand of NC_132905.1, from coordinate 14,876,941 downwards.
ACCAATAAAAAGCAGCAGAAGTGACAGCCTGGCTTCTGAGGCCAGGTCACAGGAAACCTCACAGTTTCTACCTTAGCGTTTTTGAATGCTGCTCTGGGGTAAGCCAGTTGCCATCAAAGAAGTCTGACTACTCTGAGCCACCATGATGTGAGGAAGCCCAAGCTAACCGTGTGGGAAGCCAAGTATGGAGGGAAAAGATGGCCAACCAGGGCTGTGGTTGTTCCAGCCCTCTCAGCGGAGGCACCAGCCACGAGAGGGAAGAATTTGTTTTAGACATCCAGTCCAATCAAACCTTGCGATGACTTTGGCTACAGCTGCACCAGCATAAGAAACCCCAAGGGAGAAACCCACAGGACCAGGAGAGATAGTGACGCACTGTTGTTTTAAGGCTCTACATTCTGGGGTGGCTCATTCCACAGCAGTAGATAATGGAGACAGGAGTTCATTGCAAAGGGAGACTGACCAGTCCCCTGCCCCCAACAGAGCACAGCCCTCTTCACCCAGACCCATGGAGAGGTGGCTGAGCAGACCTCAGCTGGGCAGCCCTCCACACTCTGAAGGCTCCCCCTTTCCTGCCTTAGTGGGGAGAAGAATAATTTTCTCTTTGTGCCCAGAAAGATGGCAACTGCCTAGTGCCCTGCTGTGCCCAGGGCCCTTACAAAAGGACTGCAGGAGAGATTTTTCTGAGAACTGGGTCACTGGTTACTTAGATGCTTCAAATCTGGCAGAACAGAGAAACATCAGATAAAGGAGACTGGGAACTTAATAGGAAGCCACTGGTCCTTGTCATGGGGACACACCGTGGTTGGGAGTGGCTGCCTACCCTCTCTGGACCCTTATGTCGTAGGGACCTCCTCTCTTCTAGAGAGCTCTCTCTTTCTTTGTAAATGTTTGCAGATCTTTCTTTGTAAACATTTTGGAAGATGCACATTAATCAGGCCGGGCACGATGGCTCAAGCCTTTAATCCCAGCACTTTGGGAGGCCAAGGCGGGCAGATCACTTGAGGTCAGGAGTTCTAGACCAGCCTGGCCAACATGGTGAAACCCCATCTCTACTAAAAATACAAAAATTAGCCGGGCATGGTAGTGGGCACCTGTAATCCCAGGTACTCAGGAGGGTGAGGCAGGAGACTCACTTGAACCCGGGAGGCAGAGGTTGCAGTGAGCTGAGATTGCGCCACTGCACTCCAGCCTGGGTGACGGAGACTCCATCCCCCCAACCCCCACCAAAAAAGTACCTATTAATCGTTGTGTGTGTGTGTGTGTGTGTGTGTTTAAAAGTGTTCCTGGCTAGGCGCGATGGCTCACATCTGTAATCCCAGCACTCTGGGAGTCTGAGGTGGGCAGATCACACGAGGCCAAGAGTTCGAGACCAGCCTGGCAAACATGGTGAAACCGCGTCTCTACAAAAAATAAAAAAATTAGCTGGATGTGGTGGCACATGCCTGTAGTCCCAGCTACTTGAGAGCCTGAAGTGGGAGGATCACCTGAGCCTGGGAGGTCCAGACTGCAGTGAGCTGTGATTGTGCCACTACACTCCAGCCTGAGTGACAGAGTGAGACCCTGTCTCAAACAAAACAAAATGAAACAAAACAAAACAAAACACTCCTTGTTCAGTTCTCCAGAGGCAATTGCTTAACATTTCTTTCACATTTATTGGAATAGGTAATACAAGGCATATGCTAAAAATTTCAAAAGATACAAAAAAGGTAAAGAGATTAAGTCCCCCTCTTTCCATCTCCCCACCCAGCCCCTCTCCCTAAAGCCAACCACTTTTACCAGTATATTACATCTCCTTCCAGAGATATGCTATGCATATATCAGCATATAATATAAACAGCATTAAAAAAATAAAACAGAAAGAGCTGGGAATGGTGGCTCATGCCTGTAATCCCAGCACTTTGGGAGGCTGAGGTGGGTGGATCACCTGAGGTCAGGAGTTCAAGACCAGCCTGACCTACATGGTGAAGCCCTTGTGTCTACTAAAAATACAAAATTAGCCAGGCGTGGTGGCTTATGCCTGTAATCCCACTTACTTGGGAGGCTGAGGCAGGAGAATTGCTTGAACTTAGGAGGCGGAGGTTGCAGTGAGTTGAGGTTATGCCATTGCACTCCAGCCTGGGCAACAAGAGGGAAACACTGTCTCAAAAACAACCACAAAAACAACAATAACAACCACCACCACCACCACCAACCCAGAAAGGGCAACTTGCTACAAATATTGTTCTGCACCTTGCTTTTCCGCTTAACAATATATTTTGGAGGTCTTCCCTATCAGTTGGTAAATAACTGCTTTATTATTTTAGGGGACTGCACAATATTCCACTGTAGGGATGGACCATAATTCGTGTAACCAGCCCCTACTGAGGGACATTGAGGTTGATGCCAACCTTTTGATATTACAGTGAAACAGCAAATAATCTTGTACTTATGTTTTCTTGCACATGTATGCCTCTCTCAGTAAAGATTATTGAATCAAAAGATGTGTGCTTTGTCGTTTTAAAAATTTTTATTTACTCATTTATTTTTGAGACAGGGTCTCGCTGTGTCACCCAGGCTGGATTGCGGTGGCACGATTATGACTCACTGTAGCTTGACTTCCTAGGCTGAAGTGATCCTCCCATCTCAGCCTCCTGAGTAGCTGGAACCACAGGGTGTGCCACTTTGCCTGGGTAATATTTAAATTTTATTTTTAGTAGAGACAGGGTCTTCCTATGTTGCCCAGGCTGGTCTCAAACGTCTGGGCTCAAGCAATCCTCCCGCCTCAGCCTCCCAAAGTACTGGGATTATAGGCTGTGCTTTTGTGATTTTAATAGATATTGACAAAATGAGACTACACTGATGTTCTCGTTTGCAGACTTCATACTTAAGTGCCCCTTTCTCTACACCTTCCCCAATTCTATCTGAATAAAAATCAACATTTTAAAATCTCTGCTGTAGAATTGATAAGAAATATATTTATGTACTTTTACATTTGAAATATATTGTTAGAACGTTGAGCATCTTCATACGCTTAATTGTCAAGGCAACCACTTCTAGCCTTTGTAGCGATTTTTTCTAGTTGTTTATTTCCATAGAGCTAAGTAACGCTTGAATGTAGCCATTCATTGATTTATCAGCTTTAGACGTTATTTATTGATTTTTGCTCCAATATGTGAGGATTTAGCTCACTTACAGTGTCATCTTTGCACCTCCCCTATCTTTCTACCCTTCCTTCCTTCTCTCTTTTTTATTTTTCTTTTTATTTTTTGAGACAGAGTCTCGTTTGTTGCCCGGGCCAGAGTACAGTGGCACAATCTTGGTTCACTGCAACCTCCACCTTCCAGGTTCAAGCAATTCTCCTACCACAGCCTCCCAAGTAGTTGGGATTACAGGCGCTCGCTGCCACGCCCAGCTAATTTTTGTATTTTTAGTAGAGATGGGGTTTCACCACATTGGCCAGGCTGGTCTTGAACTCCTGACCTCAGGTGATACACCTGCCTCGGCCTCCAAAAGTGCTGGGATTACAGGCGTGAGCCACGTTGCCTGGTCTCTTCTCTATATTTATGAAAAATTTTGTAAGTAGCTGGGACTACAGGCACCTGCCACCACGCCCGGCTAATTTTTTATATTTTTTGTGGAGTTTCGTGGGGTTTCACCATGTTAGTCAGGATCGTCTCGATCTCCTGACCTTGTGATCTGCCCGTCTTGGCCTCCCAAAGTGCTGGGATTACAGGTGTGAACCACTGCGCCCGGCCCCATTTCCTTTTCTTATTAAAATAGACTTTATTTTTAGACAAGTTTTAGGTTCACAGCAAAATTGAACAGAAAGTACAGAGTTCTGATATATTCCCTGCTCCCCCTACCCCTCGGTTTTTCCCACTACCAAGGTTGTACACCAGTGGTACATTTGTTACAATCGATGAACCTGCACTGAAACATCCTTACCTCCCCAAGCCCATAGTTTGCCTTAGGGTTCACTCTTGGTGCTGCACATTCTATGGGTTTGGACAAATGTACAATAACATGTATCCACCATTATAGCATCACGCAGAATAGTTTCACTGCTCTAAAAATCCTCTGTGCTCCACCTATTCATCCCTTCCTCCAGCCTAACCCCAGGAAACTGCTGATAATTTTGCTGTCTTCATGGTTTTGCTTTTTCCAGAATGTCATATAGTTGGAATCATAGAGTATGTAGTCTTTTTCAGATTGTCTTCTTTCAGTTTAATGCACTTGAGTTTCTTCCATGTCTTTTTGTGGCTTGATAGCTTATTTTTTTTTTTAGTGCTGAATAATATTCTATTGCCTGGATTTCCCACAGTATATTTATCCATTCACCTCCTGAAGGACACCTTGGTTGCTCCCAAGTTTGGGGAATCATTAATAAAGCTGCTAGGAACATCTGTGTGCGGGTCTTTGTATGGAAATACATTTTCAGCTCATTTGGGTAAATACCAAGGAGCATGAATAGTGGATTATACGGTAAGAGTACATTTCATTTTGTAAGAAACTGCCTAACTGTCTCCCATAATGGCTATACCATTTTGTTTTCCTACCAGCAATGAATAAGAGTTCCCGTTGCTCCATGTCCTCACTAGCGTTTAGGATTTTAATCCTTTGAATAGACACGTAGTGGTATCTCATTAGTATTTTCATTTGCAATCTCCTAATGACCTGTGATGTTGAGCATCGTTTCATATCTTTATTTGCCATCTGTATATCTTCTTTGGTTGAGGTATCTGCTTAGTTCTTTTGCCTATTTTTTTTTTTGCTCTTGTTGCCCAGGCTGGAGTGCAATGGTGCAATCTTGGCTCACTGCTACCTCCCCCTCTTGGGTTCAAGCGATTCTCCTGCCTCAGGCTCCTGAATAGGTGGGATTACAGGCACCCGCCACCACACCTGGCTAAAATTTTGTATTTTTAGTAGAGTTGGGGTTTCACCATGTTGGTCAGGCTGGTCTCGAACTCCTGACCTCAGGTGATCCACACGCCTCGGCCTCCCAAACTGCTAGGATTACAGATGTGAGCCATGTTGCCTGGCCTCTTTTGCCTATTTTTTAAATGAGGTCTTTTGTCTTCTTGTTATTGAGTTCTAAAAGTTCTTTATATATTTTGGACAGCAGTTCTTTATCAGACGTGTCTTTTACAAATAATTTTTCCCAGTCTGTGGGTTTGGTAGGTTTTTCTTCTCATTCTCTTGAGTGATGTGGCATTAAAAAAAATAAAATAAAATAAAAAAAAACAAACAAAAACAGCACTTTTTAAACTTTAAGTTTAAAAAGTAAGTCCATTTAAAGAGCAACACCCAGGAAATAATAGCCAAGGTGGTAGAATACGGTGAAAAATGAAAGGGCACCCAAGAGACCCAGGCTTGGGCAATACGGATAACACATACCGCCTGGTTCCCTGGCAATTATTATGGTGGTTACTACTATTTTAATAATATTAGCAGTTACTGTTGGTATTTTTGCTATTACAATTAATGGCATGGGGGCTGTATCGCCACTGTCTTCCTGGAACCTGGAGGCAATGAGGAGCTTTGCAAAGTTTTTGAGGTTATTATGACCATATCTTGTAATTTCACCACCACAAAAAGCTGCGCAAAGTTTGGACGGTACGAATGGGGGTGGATATCAGTTCGGTGACAGGTAGGAGGTGGGTCCGAGGAGGGGTCGGGTCTGGGAGCCTCCGCTTCCAACTCAAGGCAGACTGCACAGGATCCGTCCCCGTTGGGGTCCCGGTACCCAGCTTCAGCCCGACCATGGGCCTGCGTGGCGTGGCGCGGATCCTGTCCCTGTCGCTTGTCCTGGCCGAGGTGGCCACGGGGGCCTGGAAGCGGGGGCCGTTGGGCGTGCTCTTGCCCTGGCAGGGCTGCGCCGTGCTGGGTCGCTGCTGTCCCGGCCATGACCCGATGTGCGTTGCCCGCGGGGCCCCCCGCTGCTTCTGCCACCAAGCGTGCCGCGCGGCGCGGGACTGCTGCGCAGACTACACGCGGGTCTGCCCGGGGAAGGGCAACGCACTAGCGGAACGCTCAGAGGGGAGGGGAGCTGGGGAGGGGGACGCGCGGAGGAAGGGAGCCTAGCATCTAGGGGGCTCTGGGCTTGGAGGGGGCACACAGGCCGAGGGCGGGGCGCTTGGGGACTGGAAGGGTGCGCCGCGGGGCAGGCGGGACGTGCAGGGGGTCGCGCGGGCAATGAGGGACGCAGACGCTCAGGACCTAAAGGGGAAGCACGGGCTGTGGAGCTGCGAGTCGGGAAAGACGCGCAGGCTATGAACCTGGGTGCGCTCATCTCGGGGGACCTGAAGGAGAAGGACTCGTGGAGAGTTGAGCGGTGTTTTGGAGGAGGGGCGCAAGGACTGCGCACAGGGCTTGAAGGGCGACCGGAAGGTGGGGGATTCGGCCCAGGTGCAGGATGCAGCGTGTGGAAAGGAAATGAGCACAAGAGGCGCAGGCAGGAAGGAGAGCGCCTGGTGCGAGGGAGGAAGGGGTCGGAGGTCATGAAGCTCGGAGGGCTTCGAGGCGGCGGAGGCGCTTGGGTTGAGGTAAGGTGCCAGATTTCGCAAATCAAAATATAGCATACCCAGTTAAACTCGAATTTCAGATAAATCTTTCTAGAGAAAAATATGTCCTAAATATTGCATGGGATATACTTACACTAAAAAATTATTGGTTGTTTTTCTGAAATTGAAATCTATCTCGGAGTCCTGTATTTTATCTGAGAGCCCTAGCTGGGGGATGGGCTTGGGGCCAGAGAGCTGCGAGGGAGGAGGGGTTGCAAGCTTCTTTCGGGCGGAGGGGTCACAAGGCGAATGGAGAAGTTGACTAGGCGAATGGAGAAACCAAGAAAAGGGCTCACGCTTGGAGAACAAGGATGGAAGGACGCTCAAAGCGAAGGCGGAATGGGCTGATTCCAAAACTAGTGTGCCCAAGCTGGTTAGAACTCGGGCAGGCGGGTCCAGAAGCCGAGGGGCCTGATAGATACGCAGGTGAAGTCCCTCTGCGGTCCGCGTGCTGGGCGTGGCCACCGGACTAGTCCAAGCATTCTTGGTAAAGGCCTCTCCAGGGTGGTACCTACAGCGCTCTATTAGGGGCTATTTTAGTCGAATCATTAGTGGGAAGGACGCTGCCTCCCCCTCGCCCGCCCCACCCCCTTCTTCTAGAGATGGAGTCTTGCTCTGGTTCTCATGGGCCCAGTTTGGATTAAATGGGATCATTGCTGACCCAATCAATCACTGAGCCTAGGGAGAAGGAATATATCAATTGGCCATGTCGGGATCACCTGCCTCATACCAGGAACGAGAGGGTGAGATCAGCCCTGTCCAAACCATGTGAATTGAGAGCAGGCAGTGTTGGTTTCTCCCGAGAAAACTGAGGTGGTGTTCCCAGAAGATGGGGGAAAGGAGGCTGGGAGGGTACTACTCAGCTGTGGGAGACCACGTGCTTTGGGAAACTTTGGGTACAGTGTGCCGAGACATTGAATAGGAGGAGGGCGCGGTAAATGACTGTGGATGAGTTGCAGGAAAATGTAGATGTTTAGCCGCTGAGCTTCTGGGGGTCTCCATCTACGATCCACTATCAAAAAAGATCTTTCTTGAACCTCCTCAGTAGGAGATGGGAACCGCTGAGGGATTTCAGGGCACAGGCCAGAACTGTATTCTAGAAAATCCTTTTGGTAGACAATAAGGAGGGCAGATGGTAAGGAGGCTGGGCAGTGAGGTTCAGAGGAGAAAGCAGCGTTTGGATAATGTAGAAGGAGGTTCCTTGGCCAGGCACCATGGCTCATGCCAGCATTTTGAGAGGCCGAGGCAGGTGGATCACAAGATCAGGAGTTTGAGACCAGCCTGGCCAACATAGTGAAACCCTGTCTCTACTAAAAATACAACAATTAGCTGGGTGTGGTGGCACGTGCCTATAGTCCCAGCTGCTCAGGAGGCTAAGGCAGGAAGATCATTTGAACCAGGGAGGTGGAATTTGCAGGGAGCCGAGATGGCGCCACTGCACTCCAACCTGGGCGACAGAGCGACACTCCACCTTAAAAAAACAAACAAACAAACAAACAAAAAAAACCATGTTCCTTCATAAGCCTGAGCCTGTAAAGATGGGGTTCAGCAATTCTAAGGGGTCTGTGGGAAATGTGGCCTGGCCATGGCAGGCTCAGCTTGCATGATGTTATCTGGGTATCCAGGACTCAGTTAACAGCCTTACCACCGCCCTCCACCTTTCTGTAAGGCTGGGAAGCTAGAGTTTCTCCTTTAGTCAGGAAAAGCGGGCCAGGCTTTGCTTTGAGGAACATCGCTATCTGGTGGTGTTTTTTTGCAATGTCAGCCTGTGGTTGTATTTCCTTTGTTGTTGCTAAGGCAAGATTTGTTCACTCAGTGTTCAGTGGCACATCACTTCCTGAGTTGCTGTGTGCCAGGCCCTGTGCTTGGTGATGGGACAGAGCAGGGAACATGACAAATGAGGACCCCATTGCTGTGGAGCTGACACTGTAGTGGAGGAGGCAGGCACGGCGCGGATGACCACAGATGTACTGAGTTTGTGATCCTGGGCCTATGCGAGGGGTGATGATGGTTCTCTCTTGTGTGCGTGCTGCCAGCGAGATGGGTAGAACACGTGCAGGGTGGTGTCTGCCTAATTTTCTGCAAAATCTCTCACCTGCCTGGCAGGCAGGGCAGGAGATTGTGGTGGACTTTGGGGATCCCCTTTGGTCCAGCTGTCCAGCTAGTACCTGAATCTGGTCTGCAGTCTTCCTGCCAGGGTTTTTAGTCACTTTGTGAACACTTCCAGTGACACAAAACTCATTCTTTTAGTCGCTTCTTCTACTGTAGATAATCTTTTCTCTCCTGGGAAACTGCAGGAGCCATCATGCTTCTACCCTCACCCCCACCCAGAGAGATGGGCAGTCATCCTTTTGAAACCTTTGGCGTCACCACATCACACCTCTGCTCAGAACTTGGCAATGGCTTTTCATCATGCCTACAATAAAATCTGAACTCCTTACAACAGTCCTCAAGGCCCTGTATGCTATCTCTGTCCCCTCCCTCTCTGATGGCACTTCCTACCACTTTCCCTCTGGCTTGTTTTCCTGCAGCTACACTGGCCTCCTCACTGTCCCTCCAATATCCTACCTTTGCCCTGCTTCAGCGACTTTACACTGCCTGTTTTGTGCCTGGAATACTTTCCCTGAGATTCCTACACAGCTCCCTTCACCTCCTTGGGGTCTCTGTTCAGATGTCCTCTGTCTTGGAGGATTTCCTTGACTCCTGCCTAAAATAGTTTCTTGTTACCCCACCCTTGGCACTCTTTCTTTTTTTCCCTGCCTCTCCCCCAACGCTTGCCACTCTTAACCTGCTGTTTTTTCTCAGAGCACCCATCACTAGTTGAAATTACATGGTTATGTGTTATTGTTTATTGTTTGTTTTCCCCACTGAATGTCAGCTTCTCCAGGGCAGGGCCGTACCTGCTTTGCTCATCTGCATTCCCAGCACCCAGCCCAGTGATCTGCACACAGTAGGTCCTAAATTGTTGTTGAACGAATGCATAAAGACCGTTGAATTGGGCATTTACGATATGGCCAGTGCTTTGCATTCACCATTGCAGCAAACCCGAGACTGTGGTTCAAATCCAGGTTTGTCTGACTCTACATCCTTGACTCGACTTAGGGATTCTGCCTCTTAGGCCCCCGTGGCCTCATCCCTGAGCTGGGTTTGACAATAGTGCAAACACATTAGGAGTTGGGGTCCTGGCAAGTGACAGATGGTACCCCCAGAAGGGTATAATAGAAAACAAGGGCTCTATTCACAGAAGTGGGGGCAGCAGTACAGGACAGGAGGAAATGGTACTATTGGAGCCTGTGAGGGTAGGATCCGCAGCCGAGGGCCCCATTCCCCAAAATGGGGGACAAGAAACACCTTGGGTGCACTCTCCTCCTGCCCTCTGCCCCTCTCATCCCCGCTGGTGTTCCCCACTGGTTCAACCCTACTGGCAGCCAGGGAGAGGCTGGGAGATGCACAGGCTTGCTGAGGGCTGAGTATGAATAGGGAGTACAGAGCTTCAGGAGACTGTTGTGAGAATTAAATGAAGTCACGTATGCGACTTTCTTGGTTTAGCACCCAAAGCACAATGAATGGGGTTATTAGATGGATGAGGAAAGCACTTGGTCATTCTTAGGTTGTCACAGTGGATTTCTCCCCTCCCTCCTCCTTCTTGCCCTCCCTCTTTCTGTTTTCTTTCTTCTCTCATTTACCTTCCTTTCTTTCTTTTTCCTTCCTTCCCTCTGAGCATTTCAACTCTGCTAAGATGGGCAGATTGAAGGATTGTGTGCTCCAAGAAAAAAAGTTTAAACCTCTGAGATTATGCAAAGAATATGTGACTTCTTGACATGCCAGAGGCACTGCTGTTTGTCTTCAGCACAATAACGCCATTCCTTCATCAAGGATGCACACGATTTTTTTCCCTCTTCACATTTTCACGTTGCTGAATTAGGACATGTCTCATAGCTGGAAGTGCTTTTCCTGAAGACAGACCTCATCTTTCTTGTTAAACTCTGTGTCTCCAGCATCCAAGACAGTTCTGGGCTCGCTGCAGATGCTTGCTAAATATTTGGGGAATGAGTGAATTAATTCTGACGGTGGTAGCCGCCTTGCTTGTGCAGCAAATGTGTGTGTGCCGTTGACAAAACCTGCTGGCACATCCGTAGAAAGTCTCTCGCTGGGGAAGTGCCCAGATTCCGTTTCTGCCAGACTGCCTTTCCCTGTCTGATTTGCTCCAGTCCTGAGCTGGGACTGTGGACTTGGAATGAAGAAGCATTGGTCCCAGGGGCGACATCATTAGAAATACTGCCTGTGGTAGACAGGTGAATCACCTCAAGGGTGGGGGAACCCAGCATGTTTCTTTTGTGATGATGAAATATTTCGGACATACACCACCGATGTAGAGAGATAATACAACAAACCCTCGGGAAAAGCTAAGAAACAAACCTTGACAATTGCCACTGGAGTGTCTGTTTCCCTCCTGCAGTCACCTTCTTTCTCACTCTCCCCAGAGATAATCACAATGCTGAATTTGACATTTAAAATTCCCATGCGTGTGTGTGTGTGTGTGTGTGTGTGTGTGTGTTTATGTACATAAATATATATCATACTTTTTTTTTTTCCCCCACAGAATCTTGATCTGTCACCCAGGCTGGAGTGCAGTGGTGCAATCTCGGTTCCCTGCAACCTCCACCTCCCAGGCTCAAGTGATCCTTCTGCCTCACTCTCCCTAGTAGCTGGGACTACAGGCATGCACCACCATGCCTGGCTAGTTTTTATACTTTTCTTTTTTGGTAGAGATGGGATTTCACCATGTTGCCCAGGCTGGTCTCAAACTCCTGGGCTCAAGCAATCCTCCTGCCTTGGCCTCCCAAAGTCCTGGGATTACAGGCATGAGTGATGGCACCTGGCTACAGGACGTTCTTGTGATCCACAGTAGTAGTTATGTTCTGTAAAATTGCCACAAAGACTGAATTAACCAATACCGAATTAACCAGTGGCCCTTAGGGAAAATATGTACACACATATCTCACTTAGATTATGCTTTAGATCCTAAAAACAACTCATTCTGGTCAATTCCATTTTCTTCATTTTACAAAAGAGTGTTAGGAAGTGTTAAGAGACTTGTGCGAGGCTGCCTCCCTAACAGGTGCTGGAGTTGGGATTCAAACCCCATCCAACTGGCCCAGGGCTGGAGCTTCTTGTGCTATATAGACCTGTCTCTACTGTCTCTGTCCTCTGGTAACATCCATATGAGGCTGGAACAAGAAGACAGAGTGGGGCCCTGTTTGACTTCAGCTTGGAACTTGCACATTGAGTAACTCAAATTTTTCACTCATCTTCGCTTGTCCGTGAGTAACTACAAATGTACTGCAACTATTGATTTTAGGGTTAAAAATAATTTTTTTTTTTTTTTTTTTTTTTTTTGACACGGAGTCTTGGTCTGTCGCCCGCGCTGGAGTGCAGTGGCCGGATCTCAGCTCACTGCAAACTCCGCCTCCCGGGTTTACGCCATTCTCCTGCCTCAGCCTCCCGAGTAGCTGGGACTACAGGCGCCTGCCACCTCGCCCGGTTAGTTTTTTGTATTTTTTAGTAGAGACGGGGTTTCACTGTGTTAGCCAGGATGGTCTCGATCTCCTGACCTTGTGATCCACCCGTCTTGGCCTCCCAAAGTGCTGGGATTACAGGCTTGAGCCACCATGCCCGGCCATAAAATAATTTTAACAAATAAGCAAAGTAGCAAATATAGAATCTGTAAATCATAAGGACTGGCTGCATGTGTATGTATTTACTATACCTGTATGAATGCCTAAATACTTTCTAGTACCCTTTTGCAGGTTTTAAAAACTGTATATAGGCCGGGCGCGGTGGCTCACACCTGTAATCCCAGCACTTTGGGAGGCTGAGGTGGGTGGATCACTTGAGGTCAGGAGTTTGAGATCAGTCTGGCCAACATGGAGAAACCCTTTCTCTACTAAAAATACACAAAAATTAGCCGGGCATGGTGGCGGGTGCCTGTAATCCCAGCTACTAAGGAGGCTGAGGCAGGTGAATCGCTTGAACCTGGGAGGTGGAGGTAACAGTGAGCCGAGATCACACCACTGCACTTCAGCCTGGTGATACAGCGAGACATCGTCTCAAACAAACAAACAAACAAACAAAGACTGTATATAAAAAACATCACATTAGACATGTGAATCCTTTTGCAAGTAATTTATTTCCTCTTCAGTTTACTGATAGTGCAGCTGTGGCTCATTTTCACTGATGTAGAGGGATAGTTAGTGTTTATTAAACACCTGCTATGTGCCAGGAGCAAATGCTTTATATTTCACATTTGGTTGAACCCTTAAGGCCACCCTGTTAGATACTATTCTTATTCCCATTTGACAAAAGAAGAAATTGAGGAATCAGTTGCCTTAAGTGCTTAGGAAATGTTTATTGAAGGAATGAATGAAGTGATCATCAATAGGATGATTGGATAAAGGTGGAATTCTAAGTGTAGGTGGACATATGAACAGTTGCCATAGGGAAACTTTCAAGGAAGGCATAGACTGAGGTTTGCAAGAGTTCTAGCACTTGGTGTGGTGTTTTGGGGGTTCAGATTGTAGGGAAGGTGGAGAAGACTTGGATGCTGGCTAGCTAAACCCCACAGAGGTCTCCCTTGAAGACACCACCTTCTCTTCCAGCGGTCTCCTGCACTGTGGCACAGTGGAGTGGCTGGAGTCGCTGTGTGAAGCCCTGCTAGGTCTCCTACCGTGTACACCGGAGGCATGTCCTGCAGGAGCCGAGGAATGCAGGTGTCCCCTGACCCCGCTGGAAGAGTGGGCTGGCTGTGTGGAGTACTGGAGCCACCAGGGAGTGGAGTGCCAGCAGTCCTTGCGTGAGTAGGGGTGGGCCCCAGGGGTAGCTCTCAGTGGGAACAGTCAGGCTGGACTGCAGGGCCCTCCATGAGTTCCTGGGTGGGATCTGAGTTTGGAGTGGGGCTTAGCCTTCCTTTGCCCTGATTGCCCTTCTCGTCTTGTGAATGAGCTCAGAAGCTCTGAACTCCATTGGGCTTCTCAGTCTTCTTTCTGAACCTCTCCCTCTGTGAATCAGTCAGGACTTTGGATGTAGGTGATAGGAGACCCGACTTAACCTGAACTGAGCAAAACCATGTGGCTCCTGTAACTAAAATTCCAGGGGCTGCATTCAGGCATGGCTGGATCCAGGAGCTCAAGCAATGTTGCCAGGAATCTCTCTCCATGTCTCAGCTCTGTTTTCCTCTCAGTTGACCTCGTTCTCAGGCAGGCTTTCCCTGAAATGGTCTTTGACAACTTCAGGCTTCCCTCCAACCAGCCTAGCAGCTGAAGAGAAGGCCTCTTTTCCCATAGTTCCAGCAGATATCCTAGGATGAAGTCTTACGGCTTGACCCAGGTCCTGTGTCCACTGCTGAACCAATCAGTGTGGTCAGGGAGATGGCATACTCTGACTGCCAAGCGTGGGGCACGTGCTGCCTTTGAAGCTGCAAGGGTGACTCAGCCCCATCTGAATTAGAGTAGAGAGAGGTATTCTCAAAGGACAATTGTGGAGAATGGCTGCCAGGCAGGCAAAACAACAGATGCCTGCTACATTGTTCACTCTGGTCAAGGTCACTACAAAAAACAGGTCGTGATTTTTGTGGCTACAAAAAATGGTGATGCCCATTTTATAGCTGAAGACATTGACCAAGAGAATGAAAGTGGTTTTCCTAAGGGGTAGAAGACAAGCAATGGGGCTAAAATGTCCCCTTCTAATCTCTCCCCATGCTATAGCCTGATGGGGAGGGAAGGCTATTCTGAAACACAGATCCCACCATGGCGTCACTCTCCTGCTTTAAATCCTTCAGTAGCTGCCCATTGTCCTCTGATTAAAGCCCAAACTCCTCATTAGGCATATAAGTTCCATGTGGGCTGGCTGTTGCCTTCTGAGACCTGGTTTCCTTGCTCCTTCTGCCTGTGTTTTAAAGGATCAGGTTGGGTGTGGTGGTGAGCACACCTGCAGTCCCAGCTACTTGGGAAGCTGAGGCAGGAGGATCACTTGAGCCCAGAAGTTTGAGGTTGTAGCGAACTGATTGCACTACAAGACCCTATCTCTAGAAATCAGTCCAATCAATCAATCAATCAATCAATCAAAAGGTTGTTCTGACATGTGGACAGCAGACTGAGAGGGGTCAGAGGGAATCAGGGAACCTAGGGAAGAGGTGGCTGCAATGGTTCAGGCAAGAGACTATGGTGGCTGGACCAGGGAGGTGGCAGTGGGGTGATGAAAAGTGGGAATGTTGTCTCCTCTGCTTGAAATCCCTCTCCCTACCCCCTGCCACCCCCATCCAGCCATTCCTGGGTCATCACTTCCTGTAAAGATGTTAGTTTCCCTGAGGAAGATCGGGAAGGTCATCCTGACTTGCTAATATGTGCCAAGTGCCTCACCACATGACCTGACTCTGTAAGGTCAGCGTTACTATTCTCTTCTTACAGACAGGGAAACTGAGGCTCAAGGAGGTGACAAAGCTTGTCCAAGTCACATGGCTATTGACTAGAGAACCAGGACCCTCCTATTCTGACCCCAATATCACCCACCTACAATCTTTTTGTTGTACTGTTTTTTTTTCTTTTTTTGAGACAGGGTTTTGCTCTTGTTGCCCAGGCTGGAGTGCAATGGTGCAATCTCGGCTCACTGCAACCTCCTTCTCCTGGGTCCAAGTGATTCCCCTGCCTCAGCCTCCCGAGTAGCTGGGATTACAGGCACCTGCCACCACACCTGGCTAATTTTTTTGTATTTTTTGTAGAGATGGGGTTTCATCATGTTGGCCAGGCTGATTTCAAATCCCGACCTCAGGTGGTCCACCTTCCTCGGCCTCCCCAAGTGCTGTCAGAATGTAATAAGATGATACATGATGAGCACCTATGACATAAGTACTCAATAAACAGCAGCTGAATTATTTTCTTTGCTCACTGTTCCAGCCATGAAGCTCTGATCTTTGTGACTGAGACCTTGAAAGAATTTCAAAACATCTCACCTCTGTATTTGAGTGCTTGTCTCTTCCCCATAGCATGAAAGTAATAGCTGCATCACAGTAGCTAACAATGTCAAGCAAATTACAAAGGGAAGAAACACTCTCTGAGTACCTGCCTTGTGCCAGACCCTTGACCAATGTTATATTACATTCTGACAATAGCACCAGCTCATAGGTACTGATATTATCCCCATTTTGCTGATAAGGAGAATGAGGCTCAGAGAGGTGCAGTAACTTGATCAAGGTCACTCAGCTATAACAAGGGGAGCTGGGACTAGAACCTCAGCTTAGCTGGGGCTCTCTTTGCTGCTCTAGGTGACGCCAAAAGTATCACTATGGCTGTTGGAAGAGAGAAGGGAGGCTGTGTGTTAGGGATTCCTAAGGAATCACCAACCTCTTGTGAATTGATTATCAGTTCTCCTCTTCTATGTTCTCCTCTGTTTGATCTAGAAAGGAAATTTGGAAGCTGGCCCAGTAAAATAATTTTATTCATTCATTTGTCTATCAATCCATCCCCCTATACCTCCTTTCTTCCATCCTTCCATTGTTCCATTCACTCATTCATCTATTCTCCCATCCATCCATCTATCCATCTACTTGCTCATCTAGCCATTTCCACTCATCTCTCTGCACATCTCTTCTTCCATTCTTCTATCTTCCCATCCATCCATCCATCCATTCTTTTATTCATTCACATATCCATCCACCTGTCAACTCTCCATCCATCCTTTCCATTCATCCTCTCTTCTACCCATCCATCCTTCTACTCATCTCTCTGTCTCTCCTTTTCTTCCAGCCTCCAATCTTCCCATTTATCTACCTATTATATATCCATTCTTTCTTTCTTCTATCATTTCAGCTATCTATCCATTTATTCATTTAGTCATTGACTTTAAACATTTTTTCTTCTTTTTAAATTATTTAATGTTTTGCCTTTCCTATGGTGCTGATAGTTATTGACTCTTTTTTCTTTTCTTTTCTTTTTTTTTTTTTTGAGACAAGGTCTTGCTCCGTTGCCCAGGCTGGAGTGCAGTGATGTGATCATGGCTCCCTGCAGCCTTGATCTCCTGGGCTTGGGTGATCCTCCCCTTTCAGCCTCCCAGGTAGCTGAGACTACAGGTACACGCCATCACATCTGGCTAATTTTTGCA
Source organism: Chlorocebus sabaeus (assembly GCF_047675955.1). NCBI lineage: Eukaryota > Metazoa > Chordata > Mammalia > Primates > Cercopithecidae > Chlorocebus > Chlorocebus sabaeus. The sequence goes on along the minus strand of NC_132905.1, from coordinate 14,860,244 downwards.
GGATGAGGTTTCACTATGTTGCCTAGGTTGGTCTGGAATTTCTGGGCTCTAACAATCCTCCTGACTTGGCCTCCCAAAGTGCTGGGATTACAGGCACGAGACATTGCTCCTGGCTAACTAACTCTTTTATCTACTCTTTTAAAAAATCATTCACTTATTCATTCAGCAAATCATTCATTCAAAAAGAATTTTTGAGATTACTATACACCAGGCCCTGGAGTCTCAGAGATGATTATGATCCTGCTTCCAGCACTATAAAGGGCACTGGGAGGGATCATCTAACCAGTTCAAAGATCATACAGTCTCCTTAGGGCTGTCTTGTAAGTGACTTGAATACCAGAGGTACCAAGCTCGGTGTCCCTATGGCGCCATAGCCTGGGATGCGGTCCATCCTAGCTCTGTTTTCTCCTTGACCCACCGTCCCTGCTTTGATAACCACAGGCAGCCATGGGAAAGAGCAGGAAAAGCGAGATATTCCCAAGAAACAGGCAACAGCAGGATAAGTGAAGACCAGTGAAGCTAAAGTCAAACTAAAATTTGTGAACATGTTTTCTTGAACTAAATTTCTTTTTCTTTTTATTTGGGAGATGGAGCCTGCTCTGTTGCCTAGGCTGGAGCTCAGCGGTGTGATCTCAGCTCACTGCAACCTCCGCCTCCCAGGTTCAAGCCATTCTTGTGCCTCAGCCTGCTGAGTAGCTGGGATTACAGGCACACACCACCTTGCCCAGCTAATTTTTGTATTTTTAGTGGAGATGGGGTTTCACCGTCTTGGCCAGACTGGTCTCGAACTCCTGACCTCAGGTGATCTGCCTGCCTTGGCCTCCCAAAGTGCTGGGATTACAGGCGCAAGCCACCGTGCCTGGTCCTAAATTTCATTTATCATGTCTTTCTCTTACTTTGGCAACATCCATATCTCTCCGTTTCTCACCCTGTTATACCTGCAAGCTCATTAACATGGATTTTAAAGTCCCCAATAATTGGTCTTCATTCAACTTCATTCATTCATTCATTCATTCAACTTTGATTGAGTGCCTACTATGTGACAGGTACTGTGCTAGGCCTTGGGTTATGACAAGGAACAAAAAAGACAGAAATACTTGGTCCTCATTGAGTGGACAGTCTAGTGGGAGGAGAGAGACAAAAAACAAATAACATGTTGGAGCCTACGTGCCATGGAGAAGATAAAGCAGGGAAGGGGGTGGGGGTGCCTTGAGAAGGTAACATTTGGACTAAGATCTGGAGGAGGAGATCTGGGGGAAGAGTGTGCTTGGAAGAAGGAAACAGCAAGTGTAAAAATCCTGGGGCAGGGCATGTCTAGTGTGTTCAAGGATCAGCAAGAAGGTGGGTATAGTTGGGGTGCAGGGAGAGAGTAGGAAATGAGGTTGGAAAGATAACGGGGTAGGAGGTAGATCCTGTGGGGCCTGTAGGCTGTGGTGAGGAGCTGGGCACTTTCTCACATGAAGTGGGAGTCATGGTAGGGTTTTTGGCAGAGGAGCGATATGATATGACTTAAGTCTTCACAGGATCCCTTGGGATCCTAGTTGGAGAATGGATAGAGGTGAGGCAAGTGGGTAACTCGGGAGATCGATGAGGAGGCAATTGCAGTGGTCCAGGCGAGGGAAGAAGGTGGTTTGGACCAGGGTGGTTTTGGCGTACCTTGTGAAGGATGGATTGTGAGGACTAGCGACAGATCAGCGTGTTGCAGGATCGCAGAGCTGAGGTCAAACTTCCAGGACAGTGCCTGGCACATGATAGGTACTCAGTAAATATCAGTTGAAAGAATAAGGTCTGAACTAAGTCAGCGGCAATGGAGATGGACAGGAGAACTAATAGAGTTAGGATTCTTTTGATTGCAAGTGACAGAAACTTAGCTCAGACTGTGGCAAGTGAAAAGGAGAAGTATTGGTTTAGATAACTGGGAAGGAAGTTCTGAAATAACATTACTTCAAGCAGGGCTGGGGCCAACGGTGCATGTAAGGCCATCAGGGCTGGCTCTCGTCCCCTCTCTTTCTGTCACCCGCTCCGTGGGTTGGCTTTATTCTCAAGCAGGCTCTTGCCCTGGAGTGGTCAAGACGGGCAGCTTGCAGAGATCGTGGGGATAAGCAGCCCTACAGCCTCCCAGATCAGTAACTCCAAAGGTGTCTTCTTGGAAGTCTCAGTAGATCATATCTGGAGGAGACTCCGATTGGGCCAGCTTGGATCCCGGGCCCATCCCGGAACCAGTCGTCGTGGCCAGGAAGATGGGGAACTCTGGTCGGTCAGCTCCAATCATGTACCCACCTTAGTGGCAGCTGCAGGAGCCACAGCCAGGCCGGCTGAGTGGTGGCCCCTCCAATACCATAGGGCGAGGGCAAGAAATTTCCAAACAAACTGCCAAAAGGGGAAGAGTAATTATATGGGGAAGATGCAATTTCTAGTTATCACAGACTTCTGGCAGGGGACAGATTTCCGAGGTATACAGTGGCAGATCAGAGAGGAAGGGACTGGGGATGGGTTTTGGGCTGCACCTGGAAGAAAACCGTGGACTCCTCTGGCCACCAGGGGGCAGCAGCTTCACACAGAGTCATTCACGAGTCCTTGACACGCGGCATCTCCTCCAGCAGGGGGTGCTATTTACTGCTTCTTGTAGAAAAAGTTGGGTAGAAGCAACATTTTGGCAAATTCTGGGTCTTATTTCAGATACCCTTGAATGGGGAGCTTCCCTTTTGAATAATTCTCATTGCAAATCTTTTTTTTTTTTTTTTTTGGAGACCGAGTCTCAGTCTGTTGACCAGGCTGGAGTGCAGTGGCGCCATCTCAGCTCACTGCAACCTCTGCCTCCGGGGTTCAAGCCTCAGTCTCAAAAGTTGTTGGGACCACAGGCGTGAGCCACCATGCCTGGCTAATTTTTGTATTTTTAGTAGAGACAGGGTTTCATCAAGTTGGCCACTGCGGTGAGCCACCGCACCTGGCCTTTTTTTCCCCTCTCCTTTTTTTTTTTTTTTGAGGCAAATCTTTTTTCTTTCTTTCTTTCTTTCTTTCTTTCTTTCTTTCTTTCTTTCTTTCTTTCTTTTTCTTTCTTTCTTTCTCTTTCTGTCTGTCTGTCTGTCTCTCTCTCTCTCTTTCTTTCTTTCTTTTCTTTCTGGCAAATCTTTTTAAAAAAATAGTATCTTTTGAAAAAACGCACAGTACGTGGTGGCTCATGCCTGTAATCCCAGCACTTCGGGAGGCTGAGGCGGGTGGATCACCTGAGGTCAGGAATTCGAGACCAGCCTGACTAACATGGAGAAACCCCGTCCCTACTAAAAATACAAAATTAGCCAGCCGTGGTGGCACATTCCTGTAATCCCAGCTACTTAGGAGGCTGAGGCAGGAGAATCACTTGAAGCAGGGAGGTGGAGTTTGCTGCGGTGAACTGAGATCGCGCCATTGCGCTCCAGCCTGGGCAACACCAGCAAAACTCCATCTCAAAAAAAAAAAAAAAAAAAAAAACAAAAACCACAGTGGAGTGCTTAAGAGTATCTATTTAGGCTTAGGCTTAGTTTCAGCAGAGATGGTTCCATTTTAGGTCCCATGGCTTATTAGTTGTGTGAACTCGGGCGAGTTGTCTCTCTGATCTTCAGTTTCCTAATCTGTAAACTAGGGGAAACACCTACCTTGCAGTGGTTCCATATTCCATCAGCCCCAGTGACTTATTTAACATTTTAAAAATTGAACTGGATATAATTCTAGGAGTTGGACCCGACAGTAAACAAAACAAATGAACATTCCTGGCATTGTGGAGCCAGCGTTCTAATGGGGAAAACAGATGAAAAATAAAACATTCAGGCTTTTGGATAAAGTGCTTAGAATAGGGCCTGCCTGGTACATGGGAAACCCTCAATAATGTTAACTTGAAAAGCAGAAGCTGAATCTTGTTGTATGCAACCTGTCGAAGCCAATTGGGTTGCACAAAAGGTTCCTGTATCAGGGAGAAATTGTACCCTCCTGGGCCTAAGATAGGGCTGGGTGCACAGTAGGTGCTTCATAAATGCTCATGGGCACTTGGGGTGGCATCTCCCTGTGTGGCTGCAGGTACTGTGTCCAGTTCCAGTTGGGGTCCATTCCAGGGAGCTGCCGGCAGGCAGTGGACAAGGTATCTGACCCAGGGCCACACGGTCTGTGTGAAGTGTGAATGGTCTGCCCAGGACACCAGGAGCCGGCGCTGCTATGGGGACAGCAGTGGGGCCAAAGGGTGAGCGACAGGACTTGGGCATGGGCAGGTGTGGCTGTAGAGCCCAGGGCGTCTCTGCTGCCTGAGGTAGCACCCCGGGAGAGCGATGCTGCTCCCTGGCCAGGGCGGGGGCCAGCAGGGTCCCAATCCCAGGGTCTAAAGAGACCAGCCAGTTAGGAGCCGCGCTCCTGCTGCTTTCGGTGCTGTAAACTTGGGCAAATCTCATCACCTCTCAGATAACTAAGTGCGTCATCTGAAGACACAGATAATGAGAGGACTTCCCCTTCAGGCAGGCGTGGGGGCTGAGTGAGATTGTGCAAGGTGAGAACCTAGGACAGTTTCTGACATCCAGAAAGTATCCAAGAAAAGGGAACTTGCATGGTCATTGAACCCTCACGAGTCCCTTAAAGGCCACATTTCGTTACTCTCATTTTATAGATGGGCAAACCAACTCAGAGAGGCAGTGTAACTTCGTCAAGGTCACACAGCAGGCTTTTACCCACGTTTGGCTTACATTACCCCTCCAGACTGCCTCCCATGGGGTCAGGGTATCTTGGAAAGCGCTTCACACATACTAATTATAATACTGGCTTACATCGATTGAGCACTTCCTATGAGCTGAGAATTATTCCAAGCTCTTTATATTCCTTCATTCATTCAGTGTTGAGCATGTGCAAAGCACTGTTCTGGGCACTGGGGATTCTGCAGTGAACGAAACAACTGTGGTCCCTTCCCTTATGCAGACAGTAAGGTCCCTTCCCTTCTGCTGGGAGGAGGCAGACATTAGGCAAGTAAATCTATAATTTGTCAGACGGGAGATGAATGTTAGGAGAGAAAGCAGAGTCAGGATGATGTCCTGGGGGTTGCTAATTTTTTTTTCTTTTCTGAGTCTCGCCCTGTTGCCCAGGCTGAAGTGCAGTGATGTAATCTCAGCTCACTGCAGCCTCAACCTCCTGGGCTCAGGTGATCCTCTCACCTCAGCCTCTAGCTGGGACTACAGAATGCGCCACCATGCTTGGTTAATTTTTGTATTTTTTGTAGAGACAGGGTTTCACTATCTTGCCTAGGCTAGTCTTGAACACCTTGGCTCAAGTGATCTGCCCGCCTCAGCCTCCCGAAATGCTGGGATTGTGGGTGTGAGCCACTGTGCCCGGCCATTATTTTTAAAAGCCTGATCAAGGAGGGTAACAAAAGGAGGTGATATTTGGACGGACACCTGAAGGAAATGAAGGGGAGGAGCCATGTGGATCTCTGGAGGAATGGCTTTCCAAGCAGAGGGACGGCGAGTGCAAAAGCCCTGAAGTGGCGCGTGCCTGCTGCACTGCGGAGCAAGAGAGGCCATTGGGGCAGGAGCAGAGTTAGTGAGGGAGAGCGTGGAAGGAGGTGAAGTCACACTAACACACAGTATGCCAACGAACAAGGGATGCAAGAATCTAACATGGAGACTTTTAGGATCTCTGCTTTCCAGATGAGTTGACTGAGATACAAAGAGGTGCCCAAGGTCACACACGTAGCAAATAGCAGAAATGAGATTTGACCCTGAACTGCTCAGACCCCCAAGCCAAGCTCTAAAATCTGGTGTAGACTGTTTCTTAATGAACATGCTTTTCCAGTGCAGGGATTATTACACTGTTGGAACGTGAGCTCTCTCTGGGGTCTGTACAGGGAGTTCTACCATTTCCAAGGGTGTTAATTTCCTTCTTTTAAAAATTAAGCAGCCCTGCTCACTGTAAACTTAGAACAGGGAATGCCGAGGCCAGTTTGGGTGTCAGGGACAGACACATCTATACAGGAGGCATTGGATCACACAGATCTGGGTTCAGATTCCACCTCTGCCCCTGATTGGCTGTGTGACTCTGGGCAAGCCCTGCATGTGACCCTGACAGTCACCACCACATACGACTGTAGGGAGGATCCTGAGCCCTTTGTACAGCACCTGATCCCCACTGGTGGGGGCTGCTGTCATTATGTCTAATCTGTAGAATAGATATAATAAGATCTATTTTGTGAAAATGAGATGTAATGGATGTGATGCACTTGGCACATAGTAGGTGCCCAGTAAATACATGTCCAACAATATTATCACACTATAGGGTGGCCCTTCCTGCCAGCCTCCCTTCCAACCTCCCTCCCACTTAACTGTCCTAGACCTGACATTCCACTGTTAGAGATTCATTCTTTGGGATAGGCGGTCACTTTTTAGAGCCTCAGTTTATCCATCAGTTTTTGGAAACCCTTTCTAGCCTTAAGACTCTGATTAATCCCAAATTTCTCTTTTTGGACATAAATACTCTGGGATGTGAAACATGGCACTTTGGCAAGGCTGAGATGTGGGTCCCAGGGGCCACAGTCTCCACCAGGAATGGGAAGGGACAGAAAGGAGAGCCAGGGCTGTGTCCGAGACAGGCATCTCTCCATACTCCCCACCTGGGGTCAGGCTGGCAGAGCAGGTGATGGAAGGTCTGATGGGGGCATGAGCTCACCAGGAAGGACTGGCAGAGCAGGCAGATCCAAGAGAGGAGAGGCATGAGCCGTCAGCCGAATTCTTTCCACGGGCAGCTGTGAGAGCGGGCGTGCCAAGGGCATGGGCCTGGAGAGGGATTAGCCTGTCAGTTGGGAATTTTTGAGGGTTTATTTAGCTTGAGAAGTATCCCTGAGTTTGGGTCAAGCGTAAGGAACACCTGCCATGAGCCACTCACCTACTGCATGCTGGGCACCAAGCAGGTGCTTCACACGTGTGTTCACAGTTAGGCCTTAGGAGCCCTTTTAGACAAGGGACGTGAACTCCATTTTATATAATGATGATGGCAGTAATAATAGTAACTTTAAATGCTATCATTTGTAAAACACCTATTATCTGCTAGGTATTGGGCTTAGAAGCTTAAAACGGTGCCTGGCACCACGTGGAAGGTGCTCACTCAGTGTTTTTTTTTTTTTTTTGATGGGAGTTTTGCTGTGTCACCCAGGCTGGAGTGCAGTGGCACGATCTCGACACACTGCAACCTCCACCTCCTGGGTTCAAGCCATCCTCCTGCCTGAGCCTCCCAAGTAGCTGGGACTACAGGTGCATGCCACCATGCCGGGCTAACTTTTGTATTTTTTGTAGAGACATGGTTTTCCCATGTTGCCCAGGCTGGTCTGAAATTCCTGGGCTCAAGCAATCCGCCTGCCTTGGCTTCCCAAAGTGTGGGGATTACAGGTGTGAGCCACTGCGCCGGGACCAGTGTTTGTCATTATTGATATTGTTTTGCATTTTTTAAAAGATTCAGATTGTACCTACAGAAAATTGGCTTAAAAATATATGAACAGGTTCACAAATGTTTGAGAAGGTCACACACCTAGGTAAACTCTGCCCTGGCAAGGAACAGAGCCTGACTAGCCCCCTAGCCCTGCACACGCCACCTCCCTCAGTCCCTCCCTCCCCATAAAGGAGGCCTCTGCCCTGACTTCTCTGGTGATCCATTGTGCGACATCCTTTCCGGCTTTAGGAACGCGATGTGGAGCCCTAAACACTGTCGTTCCGTTTCATTTCGTTTTGTTTTGTTTCTTTCCAACTTTACATCAATGAAACCACGCAGGATGTGCTCTTTGGAATTTGACTACCTTTGTTCCACATGAGGTTTCCAAGGTTCATCCACGTGGTTGCACTTGCAGCATTAACTGGTTCATTCTTGTTGCTGAAATAGTTAGCTATTATTATTATTATTATTATTTTGAGACAGAGTCTGGCTCTGTTACCCAGGTTGGAGTGCAATGGCACAAACTCAGCTCACTGCAACCTCCACCTCCCAGGTTCAAGAGATTCTTATGCCTTAGCCTCTCGAGTAGCTGGGATTACAGGCAAGTGCTACCAAGCCCAGCTAATTTTTGTATTTTTAGTAGAGGTGAGGTTTCACTATGTTGGCCAGGATGGTCTTGAACTCATGACCTCAAGCAATCTATCCACTCAGCCTCCCAAAGTGCTGGGATTACAGGCATGAGCCACCACGCCCAGCCAGTTAGCTATTATGATTATCACTTTTATTTTCTTTGCACACAGCATCTCAGATGACCTCCCCACCAACACCTCACGGGGGGCAAAGATTATTGATATCTCTGTCTTCCACTGAGGAGAGAGAGGCTCCTACGAACCAGGTCCCAAATCCCACCTGATTCCAGAGCCTGTGCTCTTAGCCACTCCACGGTGTGGCCTCTCAACAGAGGAGGAAAAGGGGACACAGAGCAATTAAGCAACTTGCCCAGGCTTGCCCAGCAGGAATGTGATCGAGCCACCTCCCCAGACCCTCAGAGCTGACTCTGGAATGCCCTTGTGGCCTCTGAGGGTCGCTGGCTCTGTGGCCATCCCCAGTGTGACTTACGAGGGCCCAGTACCCCTACGCTTTTAGGGCCCACAAAAACATTTTAATTTTAATTGCTTTTAAAACCAGAAGAAAGAAACTGATGATATAATAATCATAATCATAATCATAATCGTAATAATATTAGTGGATCACAAATCCAACCTGGATTTTGCTCATCTTTATACAGTGCAGTCACAAGCTAGAGGAAGGGTCCCTGAAAGCAAATGTCCTTGGAGCCCAGGAAAGCCATCATTTGACTGAGCCAGTCCCATCTCTGGCAGGAACAAGATGTTGCTGTGGCAAGCGGCCGGCCACCCCTGGTGCCGAGGGACCTGGGAGAAGCTAGGGCAGCTCCGGCGTTGTTCGTGCCCTGCGGTCCACAGCCTCGTCTTCATCTAGCATCCGCACCCCATAACCGGCCAGAACCCCTCTTTCCAAAGCCTCTGGGATGGCAGGGAAACTGCAGGGCTTGGGATCCTGCAGGACCAAAGAGTTGGGAAAGTCTGCAATTTTGAGACTGAAGGAACAAGCCTTGTCGTTATGTTGACACTGAAAATAGCTTTATGCTTCCACTCAGTGCCAGCTGAGTCACAGGCCTCCTGCCATCTCCTGCCCATTCAGGGCTTCCCACACTTCATCTCCCAAACACACTCTCCTGGCCTTTGCCCTATTCTCCTTATTGTGTACTTAATTTTTTAATGAACTCTCTACTTTCCTTCCCTCCCCCCCTCCCCTCCCCTCCCCTCCCCCTCCCCTCCCTCCCCCTCCCCTCCCCCCCCTCCCTCTCTCCTTTCCTTCCTTCCCTTCCTTCCTTCCTTCCTTCCTTCCTTCCTTCCTTCCTTCCTTCCTTCCTTCCTTCCTTCCTTCCTTCCTTCCTTCTTCATCTCTCTCTCTCTCTTTCTTTCTTTCTTTTTTTTCTCTTTTTTGGATGGAGTTTCACTCTTGTCACCCAGGTTGGAGTACAGTGGCATGATCTTAGCTCACTGCAACTTCCACCTCCCGGGTTCAAGCGATTCTCCTGCCTCAGCCTCCCGAGTAAGCTGAGATTACAGGCGTGCACCACCATGCCTGGCTAATTTTCATATTTTCAGTAGAGATGGGGTTTCACCATGCTGACCAGGATGGTCTTGAACTCCTGACCTCAGGTAATGTGCCCGCCTCTGCCTCCCAAAGTGCTGGGATTACCGGCATGAGTCACTGTGCCCAGCCCCTCCCCCCCCTCCCCTCCCCTCCCCCTCCCCCTCCTCCTCCTCATCCCTCCTCTCCCTTCCTCCCTCCCCTCCCTCCCTCCCTCCCTCCCTCCCTCCCTCCCTCCCTCCCTTCCTTCCTTCCTTCCTTCCTTCCTTCCTTCCTTCCTTCCTTCCTTCTTTCCTTCCTTCCTTCTTCTCTTTCTTTCTTGACAGAATCTCCCTCTGTCACCCAGGCTGGAGTGCAGTGGCACAATCTCTGCTTGCTGCAACCTTGGCCTCCCAGGTTCAAGTGATTCTCTCGCCTCAGCCTCCCTAGTAGCTGGGACTATAGGTGCACACCACCATGCCCAGCTAATTTTTGTGTTTTTAGTAGAGATGGAGTTTCACCATGTTGGCCAGGCTGGTCTCCAACTCCTGACCTTAAGTGATCCACCCACCTCGGCCTCCCAAAGTGCTGGGATGACAGGCATGAACCACCATGCCCAGCCTTCTTATCTTTACTTAAATAAATTTATTTTAAAAGAAAACTTCTACTTAAATATATGTTTAAAGAGGAAACATTTTATCACAATTATAAAAGAAAATAAATAATAATAGCAAACGTTTATTAAGCACCCATAAGAGTGCCAAGCACTGTCTCAGCCTTTTACACATATTGACTCATTGGATTCTGAGTTAGATGCAATGATTATCCCCATTTTACAGGTGAGAAAACTGAGGCTCAGCGAGGTCTGGCCACTTTGCTGGAAGTTGCACAGTGAGTGAGTGGCAGAGTGGGGATTCGAACCTAGGAGCTGCACTTACTGCTTAGGTTCCCTGCACAGTGTATCAGCCTCACGAGGGCAGGGGTTTTGGTTTCTGTGTCCCTGGACCTAATAGTGCCTGACACACAATAATCCTCAATAAATATTTGTTGATAAAAACAAATGAATAAATGATCAGTTGCTATACTAAGAAGATAATCAGGCCGGGCGCGGTGGCTCACGCCTATAATCCCAGCAGTTTGGGAGGCCAAGGCGGGTGGATCACCTGATGTCAGGAGTTCGAGACCAGCCTGGCTAACATGCTGAAACTCCATCTCTACTAAAAATACAAAAACGAGCCAGGCATGATGGTGGGCACCTGTAATCCCAGCTACTCGGGAGGCTGAGGCAGGAGAATCACTTGAACCCGGGAGGTGGAGGTTGCAGTGAGCCGAGATGGCACCACTGCACTCCAGCCTGGGTGACAGCATGAGATTGTGTCTCAAAAAAGAAAAAAAATCAGAAAAATAAATACAATGGAATCCAAAGAAGTCCACTGCTGCCTGCTTGAGATGCTGAGCATGAAGCCTCCTCTCCTGATTCAAACAAGAAACTAGCAAGTGTGGGGTGATAGGAAGAACACACCCATAGCCAATGGAGACTTGCTCCTTGACAAATTAGAAAAAATATACTGGAATCCTGGCACTTTGAGAGGCCTAGGTGGGAGGATTACTTAAGCCTAGGAGTTTGAGCCCAGCCTGGGCAACATGGCAAAACCCCATCTCTAAAAAGAAAGAAAAAAAAAAATACAAAAATGAGCTGGGTGTGGTGGTGGGTGCCTGTAGTCTCAGCTACTCAGGAGGCTGAGGTGGGAGGATCACCTGAGCCTGGGAGGCAGAGGTTGCAGTGAGCTGAGATTGGGCCACTGCACTCCAGCCTGAGCAACAGAGGGAAACTCTTGTCTCAAAATAAATTAAAACAAAAATTTAAAAAAGGCTTAAAATGGGGCTAATTTTCTTCCTCTAGGAGTCAGTTGTTATAAACATTTTTAACAGCAAACTCACGTACCACGCCATTCATCCATTTAAAGTGTACAGTTCAATTCTTTTCAGTATATAGAAAAAATTGTACAACCATCACCACAGTCCAATTTAGAGCATTTTTATCCTCCTCTAAAAGAAACCCTGTACTCATTAGCAGCCTCTCCTTCCTCCGACCCCTCTAGCCCTCAGCAACCACCAATCTTTTTCTGTCTTTATGGATTTGCCTATTCCGGACATTTCATATAAATGGAATCACACAATATGTGGTCTTTCGTGACTAGCTGCTTTCACTTGGCAGAATGTTTTCAAGGTTCTCCCATCTTGTAGCCTGGATCAGTACTGGAATCAGATATTTAATGCTGCATCCTGGGTTCGGGTAAAACGACCTAAAATATGAGTCCCCCGCTTCAGGAAGCGCCTCTGTGATGAATAAAGAACCTTTTGGGGGAATCTCTTCCTGGTTCTAAGCAGGCGGGTTCAGGCTTCCCTGCGGTGGGGTTGGGGCAGGAGGTTTATCTTTCAGCTGTCCTTGGGACTGGGCAGGAACTGGTTCAAATGTTACTGCTACTCTATCCTCCTTCCTAAATCAGGACTCTGGGTGCTCCTGGGAATCACTGTCTGTTCCTACTCTCTGGGAGTGTGAATGAGTCACTGGGTGAGCATGTCAGCAGCACCTGTGTGTGCTGGTCTGGGGCGAGAATCCTGGGCCAAGGGGCAGTGAAGGGGAGAAAGAAGCAGACGGCCACGAGGCCAGCAAGGGGCTGTCCGACTCGTACCCCGCAGCCAGCGTTCCCTGCCTCTACTCTTACACTTGTTTTGGCTGCAGGAAGCTGTTTTAGGTGGAAATTGTTTGATGTGTATAGGTGCTGTCTTCCCAAACACACCGTGCTCGACAATTGCCCCAGCTCTGCAGAGTATACTTTTTGTAGCTCTTGGTAGCTATCAGTTTTTTCAGCCCCTAAATAGTGGTGGTGCCTGTTTTAATCCCCTCATGGATCGTGTAAAGTAGGTGAGCTTTTCCCCATTCACAGATGGGAAACAGCCTCAGGATAGTCACATGACTTGTCCAAGTTCTCACGATTAGGAAACATTGGAGCTGGGCTTTGAACTGGACTGCAAAGCTTTTGCTCTTGACCAAATAGGAAGACAGAGGCTGTGGGGGGAAGCAGCTTGGTCATGGGTACCCGGAAGGCAGAGCCATCTCTTGCATACCATAAAGTGGGACATTTACCTTGGGTACTCCCTTTGGAGTGGGTTGCTGGAACTTGTGCAGGGACTTAGGGAATCTTCTGGAGAAGAGACCAGTAATGTGTTGGGAGTGGAGACGAGTAACATTCAGTGTTATGTTTTGGAGCCTTGCTCTATACCCGAGGACCTCCAAGTCTTTCTATCAGTCAAGGCCCTTTGGGAAGTGAGTGAAAGAACTCAACTCAACCAACTTGAGCAAGGATAATTTATTGACTTATGTAAACAAAATATCCAAGCTAAGACTGCCTTCAGGTATGGCTGGATCCAGGGGTTTAAAGGTTGAAGTCACTGCCTCACTTTCTTTTGGCACTGCTCTCCTTTCTGTTGACTTCGTGCTTAGGCAGGCACCCTGTGGTGGCACTAATGGCTGCCAGAAGCTCTAGGCTTTCCTCCTCCCCGTTCTGCATCATGAAGGTGAAGACAGCATCTCATTTCCAGTGGTCTCAGTCTCAGCTAAAGTTCTAGGGTTGCTGCTTATTGACCAGGCTCATCTCACATCCCTGGTTCATATTCCTGAATCAATGGGTGGGGGGAGTGTGGGGGAATGCACTGTTTTGATTGGCTGGTGCTGAGTCAGGTGCATATCCTTGGAAGTGGAGGCATGGCTAGTCCTACTTGAACCACGTGAACCAAGAAGTTAAACTTGGGACCTGTGTATCAGAAATAATGGGAATGGATGCTGGGAATGTTGCAGGCCACAGACATCTTCCTCGTGGGTGGTAGAGAAGCCACCATTCATCTCTCTGGCTTTGCTGACAACTTGCCATGGGACCTTGAGCAAGCCACTTCCCTTCTCTGAGCCTCCGTTTCCCCATCTGGACAGTGATTATCTTTAAGGGTCCATACAGCCCTGAACTTCTGAGGCCAACAGATTTTGTCTAGCCAATAGCCTGGCATCCTGGCTTGACAGGTCCAAGCTAAGGCTTAGGAATGCATGGCCTTCAGAAACCCTGGGGTCGAACCTGGGGCTGGGCGCCTGGCCTCTTGTTCTTGCCCATCCTGGCAGGGTACAGCCTGTGATGTGGGAGGGAAGGGTTCTGAGGAGGTTTCTTTGCACATCCCCAGCATTCTCCGTCTATAATTGGCTCCAAATGAAATGATCTCATCCCTGAACACTGAGGAAGAAAGGGTGGGGGTGAAACAGCTCGCTGGCAGCATCTGACACAGTTTATGACTAACCGCTTCCCTCCCGAGGCGGGGAGAGACTGTCCGCTCTCTCGAAGACAATGTACAATTAAAAAAAAAAAAAGTCTTGGTAAATAGATTGAGGAGGCTCCAGCCTCCTGGGTTTTCGGGAGGCCCAAGGCATTTCTCCCCTCTGCCCAAATCAGGTATCTTTTGACCATTGCTCACAAGTCAACGTGACCCATGCTATTACCATTCCCCAAACTTTTCACGTCAAACCCTGGCCGGGAAGGTGGTGAGTGTAGCCAGTCCATCAAGCGATTTGTCCCATATGGATTCTCGATTGAGTTTTGTGGCTGGCTGAAGCTTGTTTAAATGCCCATACATTAATTTTGAAAGATGAGCTCCTAATCAACTTTTAAAAAGCTTGTCACAGCACCATCTGTTTGGCGTTTGTCACTATTGCATTACATAAGAGGAAAGACATTTTTAAAGAATGCGGCTACATTTAGTAATTGGATCGCCGGAGAGAAGCCAAACCGGGGCGGATGGCACCGTGATTCAGAAATGCCACGGGCCCTTCTCCGGGGCGTGGCGGCCTCCCCAAATTCCACGCGGTCTTGGCAGAGACCTGAGTGCAGCCCAACTTGGGAGACAGGCTTGGGGCAACTTCTCTTCCTCTTGCCTTGGTCTCCCTCTTATTTTTTCCATTTGTTCTCCCTCACCCCTTGCCACCCCAGAGTTAGCAGTGACCAAGTGGCTTCACTTCCCTGAGTACCAATTTCCTCATCTGGAAAACGGCATTCACAAGAGCACCATCTTATGGTGCTGGTGTGAGGTTTAAATGCATTGATGCCTACGGTGCCTGGCACGTGGTGAGTGCTTTATAAGTATTGCTATTTTATAAAGCTATGTCTGATGCATAGTAGGTGCCGACACATATTCATTTTCCTTCCTTTTTCTCTTCCATTTATTTATTTATTTATTTAGAGACAGAGTCTCGCTCTGTCGCCTAGGCTGGAGCACAGTGGTGCGATCTCAGCTCACTGCAGCCTTTACCTCCCAGGTTCAAGCAATTCTCCCACTTCACCTCCCTGAGTAGCTGGAACTACAGGCGTGAGCCACCAAGCCTGACTAATGATTTGTATTTTTTGGTAGAGATGGGTTTCACCATGTTGGCCAAGCTGGTCTGGAACTCGTGACCTCAAGTGATCCATCAGCCTTGGCCTCCCAAAGTGCTGGGATCACAGGTGTGAGCCACCGCGCCTGGCCCCTTCCTTCCATTTAGTTCAACAAGATTTTAGGACGTGCCCACGTGTGAGGCAGAGCTGGTGTCATGCACATGCACAGCCATTTGCACAGGGCCCCACACTCACAAGCAGGCTGAGTTTGGTTTAGCATTCTGCTGTTGCTGGCTTGACATTCTTAATTTTTGAACAAGGGGCCCTGCATTTTCATTTTGTCCTGAACCCCACAAATTATGTAGCCGGTTTCATCGGGAGGTCTAGAACGACGTTGTCTTATTTGACCGTCCGATATTTAAAATAACAATGGAGTCAACGTTTTAAAATCAGGAGCGTTCACACAACAGTCTGGCTTATTTTAGAAAATTAGAACATCTTGCCACTGTGAATCTGCATTCCCACACACTGCCACATGGGCTGGAGCTGGAGTCCTCTACACAGGCCACATCCGCCACTGTCCCCACCACTCCTGGAGGCTTTGGACTGAGTCTCTTTGCTCATTTGCAGAGCTTCCAGCATGATGGCTGGGATCACAGGCTTTGAAGCCAGGTATGTATTCAGCCATACTGTTAATCATCACAGTAACCTCTCTCTTAGGGTAGTAAGGATTAAACTAGTTAATACATGCAAAGCATCTGGAATATGTTGTACTGTTATTGCTACTTTTCTGCTTTTTCCTGGTGCAGAAGCTCAGACCCCAAGTCTGAGGGCTGCCCCTCCAGGAGCTGGAAACTGCACCTGTGAAAACTGGCTATGAGAGCTTCTCTTCCTGCTGTCCCACGTGGCAGCCCTTGTCAATGTCCACTTTCTCTCTCCACCTGCAGCACCAGAGTTCACACCTTGGGCCCGCCCTCCTAGCGTTATTTTGAGAGAAGGGCCTTCTGTCCTGTAAATAGGCTGAGTCATCCCTGCCTCCGGGCCTTTGCACACGCTGCACTTGCTTCCTAGAATACTTCTTTTCCCATCGCTTTGCTTGGCCATCTTCTCATTTTGGTCTAGCTCAAATGGTACTTCCTCAGGGAGGCTTTTCCTGATCGCCTAAGAAAAGTAGCCCTGTCCTCTTTCCCCCATCATACACATCGGTCTATATTATTTTCTTCCCAGTATTGGTTTGTTGTGTATCTCCCAGAGGACCAGGTCTGCCTTGGTCACTGCTATATCCCTAGCACTTAGGCTGCTGCCTGGCACATGGTAGGTGTTCGATAATTATTTGTTGAATGAATGAAGGAAGGAAGAAAAGAACTCATCAACTCTTCATGACCACCCTATAAAGCAGGGACGAGAGACCTGAGTCCTGGAGAAGAGAAGGGACTCCTCAAGGCACAGCCCAGAAGGAACAGAAAGGGCGATGGGGACCCAGGTTTTCTGCTTCTACACCCCCTGTCCCCCAATCCCCCAGGTGGGAAGCAGCAGGGACATTTGGATCTTTGACTCATCCAACCGCCCAGAACGGGTCAAGTGTGCAGCAAGGCCCAGGGCACAGTGTCTGAGGGTGGTGAGAGCGATTCACCCAGGCAGCCAGGAGGCAAGACTGTTTACAGGGACTGGCGGCTGTCGCCATGACAACCGGACAGCCTACAGCTTCCTGCGTCACCAGGGACGCAGGTTTGCTCTTGGCTGGGATGCAGTGGGGACAATGGAGGGAGGGCTGGGAAATGAGGGGACCCTAAACAGTCTTGGAGGAGGGAGTTCTCATTTCTGTTTGTTTTTTTTTTTTTGAGATGGAGTCTCGCTCTGTCACCCAAGCTGGAGTGCAGTGGTGCGATCTCAGCTCACTGTAACCTTCGCCTCCCGGGTTCAAGTGATTCTCCTGCCTCAGCCTCCTGAGTAGCTGGGATTACAGGCATGTGCTACTATGCCCAGCTAATTTTTGTAGTTGCAGTAGAGAAGGGGTTTCATTGTGTTGCCCATGCTGGTCTGAAACTCTTGATCTCAAGTGATCTGACTACCTCAGCCTCCCAAAGTGCTGGGATTCCAGATATTAGCCACTGTGCCCGGCCGGGAGTTCTCATTTCTGAGAGTTGCTTGAAGGCTGGGAGGGACTGGTGATGCTACCTAAGTGTGTGTGTGTGTGTGTGTGTGTGTGTGTGTGTGTGTTTGTGTTCAGTGTCTGGGCTGTGTGGAGCCAGGTTGCCTGAGTCTCAGCTTTGCCTCTTCTGTGCTATGGCATTTTGGGCAAGTGAGTTAACCTCTCAGTGCCTTAGTTCCCTCTAATGTAAAATGAGGTGGACATTAGTACCTCATAGGACTGTTATGAGGATTAAATGAGATACTACTCTCATAGCACTTACAATGCACCTTGCATTGTTCCTTAATTCTTGACATCAGTCTACATCTGACTCTAGGTTGCCTTCTTGCTGGGGTAGTGGGAAATTTGGTCTCAATCATCCTCAGAGATCCCCACTTCCCTGGATTTTTTCATTCATTCAACAAATACTTATTGAGCACCTACTGCGTGCCAGGTATTGTTCTAGAGGCTGAGACCACAGCAGTGAACAAAGCAAACAAAAATCCCTGGCAGAGTAGAGCTAATATTCTAGTGGGGATAGATAGACGTTAAATATGACAAAAAGGAAAATAGATATTATATCAGATGATAGTAAGAAGAAAAAGAAAGCAGGGCTGGGGGATTCCAACTGTAGGGGAGCCGTTGCAATTTTAGAAAAATTGGTGTGAGGGGATGTGAGTGTATCAGGGAAGGCCTCACTGAGACAGTAACCTTTGAGTGCAACTTGAAGAAGGTAAAAGAGGGGAGTCACATGGTCATTTGCAAGCACATTCCAGGCAGAGGGAACAAGTGCAAAGGCCCTGAGGCAGGAGCATGAACATGTATGTGACTGTATCGTGTAGTCATATCTCTTGGCACATCTGCGTGTGTGATGTTATGTGGGACACATTGGTGGCATATAGCTGGTTATGCCTGTCCACATGGGTGGCAATGCACATACATGTTTGTTTATGTACAGGGCTGCTGTGTTCAGTCACAGAGGCTGTGCCTGCATAATTCAGGGAGTGGCATTCACACAGATTGCAATGAAGTGGGACCTCCTGGAGTTGTGCAGCACAGTGGCCCTGAGCATATACATAAGTAAATCAATGTAAAATGTCTGTGAAAATGTTCATATGTGTATGTGTCTGGATATTTAAATATAATGATATGCAAATATGTATATATGAATGTCTTTATTTAAAATGCTGATATTTCATTCCTCATGGACTTTTGCATGAGTATTGATTTTTAAAAAATATTGCATTAAGATATTATTTCTCTTGATTACTCAGTTTTTGGGTGCATCTTATATTTGCATCAGAGGCAAGTGCCTCACTCTCTTTATGCTGGTCCTTGCCCTGCCTTGGAGCTGGGCAATGAATGTGCGGAAGGCAGGGATGAGGCAAGGGAAGCCTCTCCTTCTGGCTCCTTCCAGCATCTGGGCTCATCAGCACATGACTAGAATCCAAACCTAATCTGAACACATTTTGTTCCTTTAAAACAGGATTTATTGAGAGCTGACTGTGCGCCAGGGACTCTGCATACATTATTTTATTTTATCCTTACCACCATCTCTGGGGGTAGATATTTGCTCATTCAATTGAACAGACATTTGCTTAGGGCCTACTATGTGCCAAGAGTATACTCTGGCATTTGTGCTGGCCTGGCAGCCACTCCTGATTTTTCTGGTAAGAGCACCCCAGTTTTCCTTAAGGGAACCTACCCTCTTCCCTTTACCGTCCAAGTGGTTTCACCTGGGCTTTCTGTACCCATCCCTCAGACTCCAGGGGTGGGGGTGTGATCCAGGTGACCCAATCAGCATACTCCATCCCTCTTGCTCTAGGGGTTAGTTATAGGACGAGTATCTAACCCAAGTTGGTCCAATCAGAGCGAATCCTGGGATTTTTGTGCCCTGTTGGGAAAAAGGGCTCTCTTTCCATCAGGATTCCTAGCTGTAAGAATTCTGTAACCCTGGAATTCCCTATGAGAGTCCACTACATGGAGAGAGAGGAAAAACTCATTCTTTATGATGTCTTTGGAGCCCCTGGATCCAGCCACACCTGAAGTCAGTTACCCTAAGATTTTTCAATTCTGTGAGTTTATACTTGTTTTTCTTTTTAAAAGTCAGTTTGAGAGAGAAGTTGAAATCCTGTGCTTGGCATCTTTGTACATTTTTTCCTTTAATTCAGAGATGAATCCTGTTGGGAAGGGGCTCTGATTGTAAAAGAACTCATCTTCAGAGAGGGAGGTGACTTATCCAAGTTCACACAGCAGGTTAGTAGTTGGAGCTTGAATTCAAGCCCAGGTCGCTACTCCTGAGCCTTTCTGCCATTCCACATGGTCTGAGCGCTGGACAAGAGGGTTTGTGTGAGTATTAGTGACATAGACCTGAGTCCTGTTATGGCCACTGTTTTGCTCTGTGACCTTGATCAAGTCATTTCTCCAATATGAGCCTCAGTTTCCCATCTGAAAAAATGGTAGTGCTTACCCCATCATGCTGTCATGAGATGATCCATGTAAGTAAAGTACTCAGAGAAGGGCTAGACATGCGGCAATGAACATAAACTATTGTTACCATGGCTCTCTTTTTTTTTAGATTTTTTTTTTTTTTAAATTTCATAGGTTTTTGGGGAATAGGTGGTATTTGGTTATATGAGTAAGTTCTTTAGTGGTGATTTGTAAAATGTTGGGTGGTATACACTTCACCAGAGCAGTATACACTGAACCCAATTTATAGTTTTCCATCCCTCACCCACTTCCCACCTTGTGCCCCCAAGTTCCCAAAGTTCATTGTATCATTCTTATGCCTTTCCATCCTCATAGCTTAGCTCCCACTTATGAGTAAGGACATAGTGTTGGTTTTCCATTCTTACCATGGCTCCCTCTTTGAAGGAAGAAAGGGGACCCAGGGGGCTCCCCTGCCACCCTGCTCCCATCCTCCCCGATGGCCACAAGCTCCCAGCAGCCCTTGATGGCACCTTCATCCATCTTCTGCCAGACACACAGAACTGGCTTACTTACCCGGGAAGCAGGCACTTAAGGAGGCGCTTCCCCAGTTTCTCTTTTAATTTTCGTTACATAAATTTCACATTTCCTGGAATAGAGAGCTTGAACGTCTGGACTCATTTGGAAATCGAGTCAGCAAAGGGCCTCATTTATATTAATGGGGCCTGGAGCCTGACTTGAGACGTGGCAGAGACAAGGATGGATGGCAGCAGTTCGTAGGCCCAGCCCTCCAGGCTGAGCTCAGATGCTGCCTCAAGAAGCAGATGCCTCCAGATTTAGGCTGGGACCGTTCCCATTGTGTGGGGGGCTCCTGGATGCAAGGGCGGTGTTGGCACCCCTCCCCCACTGAAACCTTCCCAATGGCTGCTCACTGCTCTCAGAGGGAACTCCAGTCTGCTTAATCTGCTTGACAAGGGGACTGCGTGATGGACCCCAGCTAATCTCCCCGCTCCTGCCCACCACTCTCCTCCCTCATCCTTTTTCAGTCCGGCTGGCCTCCTGAGAGCATTCCTGGCTCAGGGCCTTTGTACTTGCCGTGCTTTCTGCCTGAAAGGTTGTTCTCCTATCTCTTCCCGTGGCTAGCTCCTTCCATGTCTTGTCTCACAGTCACCACCTCAGGGAGGCCTTCCTTGATTGCCCATCTGGAGAAACACTCTCCAGTTACTCTGTATCACACCCATTTCATTTTCTCCATCACACTGAGCAATAGCTTGTATTTTCTTGTTTAGTTATTTGCCTATTTATTTATTGGCTGTCTTTTCCATGAGAGTATAAACACCATTAGAGCACAGACTACATGTCTCCTTCAGCTTTGGCCCCCTAGGATCTGGCTCAGAGAGACAGATTTCTTAAGCACCTTAATAAATATTTGTGGAATGAATGCCTGCACTCATTCAGCAAACCCTTTCTGAGTGCCTGTCTGGTGCCAGGCTCTATTCTGGGTGCTGGGAACACAGGTAAGAAAAAGATAAGAGGCCGGGCATGGTGGCTCATGCCTGTAATCCCAGCAATTTGGGAGGCCAAGGCAGGTGGATCACTTGAGGTCAGGAGTTTGAGACCAGCCTGGCCAACATGGTGAAACTCTGTCTCTACTAAGGATGTAAAAATTAGCCAGGTGTGGTGGCACGTGCCTGTAATCCTAGGAGGCTGAGGCACAAGAATTGCTTGAACCTGGGAGGTGGAGGTTACAGTGCGCTGAGCTCGTGTCACTGCACTCCAGCCTGGGCGACACAGTGAGACTTTGTCTCAATTTAAAAAAAAAAAAGAGAGAGAGAGAGAAGATTGTTGCCTGCATGGAACTCGTGGTCTGGCACAGAGAGGAAAACACCATAGTAACGAACATTTATTGAGTGTGACAAGGATTTCACAAACAGACATCACATTTAATCCTAACTACAGCCCTAACTATAGCCCTAACTATAACTATTATTTGTACCAGTTCATGAGGCACAGAGAGGTGAAATAGCTTGCTTAGGCCAGGCCATACAGTTAGAAAACAGAGGAGCCAAGATTGTGGCCAGGCCATCTGGCTCCCCACTCTGCTAGTTTAACCAGCTCACTGAAGCCACTGGGAGTTAAAGCCTTGTGCTGTGAAACCTGTGATGGGGGGAGGCTCTGGAGGCTGTGGGAGCCCAGAGAAAGCACCTGACCTATTAGGTTCATGCAAAAGTAATTGCGGTTCTTGCCGTTGAAAGTGATGGCAAGAACTGCAATTGCTTTTCATAACCTAATAGCTTTTGATAGGAGAAAAGATGAGCAAAGCCTCCTGAAAGATACAGTACCTAAGCTGTGTCTAGAGTTTATTTATTTTTAACTTTACATTATAGCTTAAGAACTTTTAATATCTCCATGCTGTCCACAGTTAAAATTTAAAGTGATGCATAGTATTCCAGTGAGAGGCAGCACCATCCATCATTATTGGGGAGTTTCATGCTTACAATTTTGAGGTTCTCTTTAATGCTTTGAGGACCAACTCCCTGGACTTACTGGAGTAATGTAGTGCTCAGGTTTCGGCTCCTCCCTTTAGTTGGCTCTGAGGATTCTACATGCCTGGAACAAGGGGCATCTCCAAAGTCACTGACGTGGCTAGATAATGGATAACTAGAAGTGCCCGCCCCCTCCACCATCCTTGCCTTGATGCCAGGTGAGCTCCAGGCTCCTCTGCCCCAAGAAGGGCTGAGCTTACCTTATCTCCAACTCAGCAGGTCCTTGGAAATTAGATTGTTTTAAGGAAATAAAGAAGTGTGATATTTCAACAAGACACTAGGAACAGCAGTTGCCTCTGCAAAGGGAAACTGGGTGGCCAAAGGATAGGGTAAGAGGGAAATTTTCGGGCCAGGCGCGGTGGCTCACACCTGTAATCCCAGCACTTTGGGAGGCTGAGGTGAGTGGATCCCTTGAACTGAGTCCAGGAGTTTGAGACCAGCCTGGACAACATGGCCAAACCCTGTCTCTACAAAAATCCCTTCAAAATTAGCTGGGTCTGGTGGTGCATGCTTGTAGTCCCAGCTACCTAGGAGGCTGAGGTTGGAGGATCACCTAAGGCTGAGAGTTTGAGGCTGCAGTGAGCTGTAGTGGCACCATGCACTCCAGCCTGGGTGACAGAGACCCTGTTTCAAAGAAAAAAAAAAAAGGGAGATTTTCTTTGCAGATCCTTTTATACCTTTCCCATTGGGCACCACGTGAAATTATTACCGAGTTAAAAAAAAAATTTTTTTAAACGTAGAAGAAGTTAATGTATTATTTCTGCATATCAGTCTGTGGACTAAGCTTTATACGATGCATTCATTCTTTTCATTTACCTCAAGTGTGGGAAGTAGCTATTATTGCCTCTGCCTGACAACAAAAAAAAAAAACTGAGGACTGGAGATGGGCTGTGCCTTACCCAAGCTTGAATGGTGAATTAGTGTCAGAACTGAGACTCCGCTGGGTGCAGTGGCCCACGCCTATAATCTCAGAACGTTGAGAGGCTGAGGCAGGTAGATCGCTTGAGCCCGGGAGTTTGAGACCAGCCTTGGCAACATGGTGAGACCCCGTTTCTACTAAAATAAAAAATACAACAGTTAGCCAGGTGTGGTGGCGTGCACCTGTAGTGCCAGCCACTTGGGAGGCTGAGGCAGGAGAATCGCTTGAACCTGGGAGATGGAGGTTGCAGTAAGCCGAGATTGCACCACTGCACTCCAGCCTGGGCGACACAGCGATACTGTCTCAAACAAACAAACAAAAGAATTGAGACTACTCCAGGCCTTCTGACCTGTCCAGGGGGTCTCCGCTTCTCCAGGTACCTCTTCCTTTACCAGCGGAAGCCATGCGGAGGTGTGGACAGAAGGGCGGTGATACCTCTGTAGTTATCACCTGCAGTAGGGTGGTCGCACGTCACACCGGTGTTACGCAATCTGGGCTCAAATCCTGGGGCTGTCCCTGGCCTGCTGTGTGGCCTTTGGTAAATCACGAAACCTCTTGGGCCTTGGCTCTGTGGTAGCTGGGCTCCAAGATGGCTCCAATGACTCTCACCTTCCGGCACTCACTCCTTTGTGTGACCCTCTTTGGCAGTGAATAGGGCTGACCTGTGGCACCAACAAGGTATTTTGGAAGTGACAGTGTGTGTGACTTTCACAGCTAGATAATAAAGGATATTCTCACAATGGAATATTATTCAGCTTTAAAAAGAAAGGACATTCTGGAGTATGCTACAACACAGATGAACTTGGACGACATTGTGCTCTGTGAAATAAGCTAGACACAAAAGGTTACGTATTATATGATTCCATTTATATGAGATACCCAGAATAATCAAGTTCATAGAGACAGAAAATGGAGAGGTGGTTGCCAGGGGCTGGGGGGGAAGAGTAGAGAGTTACTGTTTAATGGGTATGAAGTTTCAGTTTGGGAAGATAAAAAAGTTCCGGAAATAGATGGTGCTGCTGGTTGCACAAAAAAGTCAACATACTCAATATCATGGGAGTGTACAGTTAAAAATGGTTAAAATGGTAAATTTTATGTTATGTGTATTTTACTGCAATAAAAATATTTTGGGGGAAAAAGACATTATGGCATCTCTCTTTCTCTTGGATCACTCATTCCGGGAGAAGCCAGCACCTACGTTGTAAGGACACTCAATAAACTCTGTGGAGAGATTCATGTGCTGAAGGATTGAGGCCTCCTGCCAGTAGCTCCACATCAATATGCCAACATGTGAGGGAGCCCTCTTAGATGCAGACCCTGCAGCCCAGTAAGCCCCTGGAGAATGTCAGCTCTGGCTGACATTTTTTTTTTTTTTAAGAGATGGAATCTTGCTCTGTTGCCCAAGCTGGAGTGCAATGGCACAATCATAGCTCACTTTGGCCTTGAACTCCTGGGCTCAAGCCATCCTCCCACCTCAGCTTTCCACGTAGCTGGGACTCCAGGCGTGTACCAGCATGCCCGGCTATTTTTATTTTTATTTTTGTAGAGATGGGATCTCACTGTGCTGCCCAGGTTGGTCTCAAACTCCTGGCCTCAAGTGATCCTCCTGCCTCAGCCTCCCAAAGTGCTGGGATTACAGGCATGAGCCACTGTGCCTGGCCCTGGGCGACGTCTGTCTTGACTGCAGCTTCTCAAGAGAGTCTGTACAGGAACCATCCAGCTAAGCCACTCTCAAATACCTGAGCCACAGAAACTGTGTGAAATGTAAGTGATGATTGTTGTTTTAAGCTGCTAAGTGTTGGGATAATTTGTTACACGGCAATAGGTAATGAATATAGTTCTTCATCTGTAAACTAAGGATTGTGGTAATTTCACAGCGTCATTGATGATGATAATTTCATGATGACTCCTCTGATGATGACTTCATAGGTTGTATTTCATAGGGTTGTTGCTAAGAAATTAGCAAATGCTGATTAGTGCTTGGAGCAGTGTCTGGCACCCAGTAGATGCTGAGTAAATGTTAACTGGTTTGATTTTATGTTCTTTGTGATTTCTGGCACTGTGAGATGCTGAGCCTGAACATAGATCCGACCCCCCACTTTTTTTTTTTTTTTTAAGATGGAATCTTGCTCTTGTCACCCAGGCTGGAGTGCAAAGGCATGATCTCGGTTCACTGCAACCTCCGCCTCCCGGGTTCAAGCAATTCTGCTGCCTCAGCCTCCCAAGTAACTGGGATTACAGGCGTCTGCCACCACGCCTGGCTAATTTTTGTATCATTAGTAGAGACAGAGTTTCATCATGTTGGCCAGGCTGGTCTCGAACTCCTGACCTCAGGTGGTTCACCTGCCTTGGCCTCCCAAAGTGCTGGGATTACAGGTGTGAGCCACCATGCCTGGCATAGATCCCCATTAAGGAACATAGCTAGGCCCCAGGCTGCAGTGGGATAATAGAGATGGTTAGGATGAGAGCTACCATTATTGAACACTCACTCAATGCCTATTCATAAGCACTTCATATCCTTCCATTGAAGCCTCAGCAGCAGCCCCTTGAAGTAGGTGCTATTATTTACCCCATTTGACAGACTAGAAAATCCAGGTCCAGAGAGAGAAAATGACTGGTCCTAAATCACACAGCAAATAAGTGGGGTAGCCAGGGTCTGAACTCAGATGTTTCAGACCCCAAAGTTTCTATTCTGAACCACTAGGCTGAGCTGCAGCTTGACTCCCCATCCCACATCCCCACCCCTGACACAAAGCTTATCTTTTCCCTTTACCAGTTTCCTGCTTATTGGTACAGAGTTAATTGCCCACACATCTGAATGGAATCATTAGTTCCTTCACCTCCTATCTGCAGAGTGTCAAACTCCTTTGCATTCAGGAGACTGGAGAGTACATTCCGTTAGAAGTTTCTTCTTGTGATCCACGTTCCCTCTCCCGGGCTATCCCCTTCGATAGCTAGGACTGGGAATAAGAATGCACACATGTACAGAAAAGCACAGAAACATCTGCCCTGCCTTAGTTCCCTACAGTGTCTCATCAGAGGTGGTTTCGTTTGCCCCAGGCCTTTGCAGTCTGGCACCTTCAGACATGCCACCAACTGGCTCTCCTAATAGTTGCTGTGGGGCCATGTGGTCATCAGGAGGGACAGGTCCTCAAACAGGCGATGAGCTCAGGACATGGGCATTGCCACACCTGCTCCTCTCCCCAAGGAGGGGGGAAACTGTGCAGCCACTGACAATGTGGCCTTTTATAAGTTTGAATCTGATGTGCATACTTGTGCGTGGGCAGGAGAGCAGACAGGGACCAAGCCAAGGCTGACAGGGATCAGAGGGAAGGACAGGGGTGTTTGCGGGTGCCTGCCATGTGGCAGTGGCTGAGCTGGGCCCGCGTGCCTGCACACCATTGTGTTTCAGATGTTTTTGACTAAGTTTCAGGATGAAGTGTATTTTGCAGCATGACCTGTAACACACACACACACACACACACACACAATTGACATGAAAGTTTCGTGAATCTGTACTTACCTTTTATGAGCAATGCATGCTGACTTCAATTTTATTCTAGTTTATTCTACTCCAGTCTGTTTTATTCTTTCATTACAAAACTGCTAGTCATGACCCATGAAACATATGTCAAAACCCCCAAATGCAGGAGTTCATAATCTGGGTCTACAAACTTGTGTAGAACAAAACTGTATAATTTTATTTTTACTGACCTCTAGGTGAAATATAGCACTTCCTTTAGATATGAATATAGGCAACAAATCATAGTAATATGTTCCAGTGACATTGTCATACACACAAAAGTCACAGGCAGGGAGTGGTGGCATGTACCTGCAGTCCCAGTTACTCAGGAGGCTGAGGTGGGAGGATCGCTTGAGCCCTGGAGTTCAAGGCTGCAGTGAACTATGATCATGCCATTGTGTGTCAGCTGGAGCGACAGAGTAAGATCTTGTCTCTAGAAGAAAAATCACAGATTGTTTTGTATCTCATTATGATTGTTGCAGATATCTCAAAACAACATTTATGATCTTCACTACCTCAAAATTGTGGTCAGTATTATACTTAGTGCTAGATCTTTTTATTTATTTGAGACAGGGTCTCACTGTGTTATCCAGGCTGGAGTTCAGTGGCTCAGTCATAGCTCGTTGGAGGCTTGAATTCCTGGCCTCAAGTGATCCTCCTGCCTCAGCCTCCCAAAGTGCTAGGATTACAGGTGTGAACACCAGGCCTGGCCCTATCTTGTTATTTAATTTGTTAATAAAGAAGCACTTGTATTACTACATCACACATCTAAAATATTTTGATAATTGCATTTCAGTAGGTTTCCTCTGTAAACCTATGTATTTGGCCAGGTGCAGTGGCTCACTCCCATAATCCCAGCACTTGGGAGGCCAGGGCAGGAAAATCACTTGAGGCCAGGAGTCCGGAGAGCAGCTTGGGCAACATAGTGAGACCCTGTTTCTACAAAAAATAATAAGAGACCCCGTCTCTTAAAAAATAACTGAGCGTGGTGGCAAGCCCCTGTAGTCCCTGCTACCTGGGAGGCTGAGGTGGGAGGATTGCTTGAGCCAGAAAGATTGAAACTGCAGTGAGCCATGATCATGCCACTGCCCTCCTGCTTGGGTGACAGAGTGAGACCCTGTCTCTTTAAAAAAAAGAAAAAAAAAATAGGAGAGAGAGAGGAAAAAAACCCCTCATGTATTGGCATTTAGGTATTATTCTGAGTCTGAGAAGGGAGTCTGTGGGTTTCACTGGACTTGTGAGAGGGTCCATGGCACACAGAGTTTGAGAGCTGCTGCCCCAGTGGGCCCTGATACGCAGTTCATGAAATGCTACCCCATGCCGAAAGCTCCTGGGGGGCAGAGCTCCGGAGTCTTGAACCTCGAGCCCAGCATGGAAATCACATCGGTGGCCAATGTTTCCATAGCACATATGGTGCCAGCCTCTGTACGAGGCCCTTTGCATGGATTATTTCTTTTAATCTTTACACCAACTCTTGTGTGAGGGGTACTATTCTTAGCCCCATGTCTCTGTCTCTTTACCCAACTTCATTTTTCTTCTCAGCACCAGAAGTGTCATATATTTTTATCTGTTTATTGGCAGCCTCCCCCACTGGGATGTGTGTCTCTTGAAGGCAGGGATTTGCTTTGCTGAGTGCTTCATCTCCAAAATATCAAACTATGCAAGACCTAAGGGGGTACCAACAACTCAGGAATCATGCTATGTCACATAACATGTTCACACACACACAAAACCTCAGAAGTCAAAATAAGGAACATTTTACTGCCTTTTCTTGGGGGGGAGGGGGACAGGGTCTTGATCTGTCACCCATGCTGGAGTGCAGTGGTGTGATCATGGCTCACTGCAGCCTTGAACTCCTAGGCTCAAAAGATCCTCCTGCCTCAGCCTCCAAAGTAGCTGAGACTACAGGCACACGCCACCACACCCGGCTAATTTTTTTTTTTTTTTTTTGAGACAAGAATCTTACTCTTTCACCAAGCTAGAGTGCAGTGGTACGATCTCAGCTCACTGCAACCTCTGCCTCCTGGGTTCAAGTGATTCTCCTGCCTCAGCCTCCTGAGTAGCTGGGGCTACAGGCGCACGCCACCACGTCCAGCTAATTTTTGTATTTTTAGTAGAGATGGGATTTCACCACATTGGCCAGGATGGCCGCGATCTCTCAGGATGACTCGTGATCTGCCCGCCTCAGCCTCCCAAAGTGCTGGAATTACAGGCGTGAGACACCGTGCCCAGCCTAATTTTTGTATTTCTTATAGAGACGGGGTTTCACTACGTTGCCCAGGCTGGTCTTGAACTCCTGGGCTCAAGAGATCCTCCTGCCTTGGCCTCCAAAGTATTGGGATTATAGGCATGAGCCACTGCACCCTGTCTGTAATATTTTAAAAAATAAAAATTAATGCCCAAATCCATAAACAAAATGTCAAATTTTCAAGTAAAGATAGCATCCAACCTCCCGCATGTGTACATTACTGCCTGGATCTCCTTACCCTGTTACTAGTCCTGAGGGGCTTAAAACCTAACAGTTGCTAAAGTGAATTAACCTCATTCTGCAGATGGGGACATTGAAGCAAGGATGCTAGAGAACTCCTCGGTGCCAATTGCCAGTAAGTGGAGCAGTCAGGATTTTGAACTCAGACAATTGAGTTCCAGACCCATCTTTCTTAAACCCTGCACAGCCAACCTCATGAATTATCATGCTTGATCTTTTTGGTAGAGGCAGTAATCTGGTAAAATCGGATAGGTTTGAGTTAAAACCCCAGTTTTGGCTGGGTGCAGTGGCTCATGCCTGTAATCCCAGCACTTTAGGAGGCCGAGGTGGCGGATTACTTGAGGTCAGGAGTTTGAGATCAGCCTGGCCAACATGGCGAAATCCTATCTCTACTAAAAATACAAAAATTAGCTGGGTGTGATGGCACACGCCTGTAATCCCAACTACTCAGGAGGCTGAGGCAGGAGAATTTCTTGAATCTAGGAGGAGGAGATTGCAGTGAGCTGAGATCACACCACTGCACTCCAGCTTGGGTGACAGAGCAGGACTCTGTCTCAAAAAGAAAAAAAAAATCAGTTTTGCCCCTTCTTAGCTGGGTGATCTTGGGCCAGTCATCTCAGTGCTCTGTGCACAGATTAAAGAGGGGAGAGGGGACTGGAAGGGGATCAGAATGTGGCTACTTCATTAGGTGGGCCCACAGTGGGTGTGTCTGAGAAAGAGTGAGGAGACCGGGATGTTAGAGCAGGCACCCTTGGGTGAGAGCCGTGGGAGATGAAATAGAGAGGCATGCAGGAGCCAGTGGATGTAGGGATTTGCAGGCCAAGCCAGTGACTTTGGACTTTATTTAACATGTGACGGAAAGCCTTTAACATGTGATAGAAAGCCTTTGGAAGGT
The DNA here is from genome assembly GCF_047675955.1 of Chlorocebus sabaeus. Classification (NCBI taxonomy): domain Eukaryota; kingdom Metazoa; phylum Chordata; class Mammalia; order Primates; family Cercopithecidae; genus Chlorocebus; species Chlorocebus sabaeus. The sequence goes on along the minus strand of NC_132905.1, from coordinate 14,830,313 downwards.
TTTGATGGCAAAGTGACATGATCAGACTGACAGAGCTTGACAGGACCCCTCTGGCCATTATGTTGAGAAGAACCTGAAAGATTAAGGGCAGAAATAGGGAAGCTGGTCTGGACACAGTACAATATGAGGGCAATAAACAATGGTGGCCTGGCCCCAAGCTGCAGCAGTGGAGGAGCAAGAAATGCAGATCCCAGATCTATTTTGAAGGCAGAGCCCAGAGGAACGGCTGACAGGCCATTCATTTCAGCACTGTTTGTTATAGCAAAAGTTGAAAGCAACTGAACATTCAGGAGTAGGAGACTGGCAATTAGCACGTATAATAGAACACAACATAGGCTTATGGAAGAATGAGGAGGCTCTTCGTGTATTAATACAGAATGATTTCCAAGATACATTAAATGAAAAAAGCAAGATGCAGAGCAGTGTATATGGCACTTTTACTATTTGTATGGGGTAAAATAAAACAAAGCAAAACAAAACAACACACACACACTACACGTCAGGTATATGTATGTGTGTGTGTGTTTGCAGAAATGATCTCTGGAAGGATACGTGAGAAACTGGTGGCAGTAATTGCCTCTAGGGACAGGAGGACGGGGGTGCAGGGGTGTAAGGGAAATTTCACTTTTCATTGCACCTTTTGGATTTGAGAGTTTTGTACCTCTTCTCAACTGGATGTGATGTCCCCCAGGGGACATCTAGCAATTTCTGGAGACATTTTTGGTTGTTGCAACTAGGGGGAGGTATTACTGGCATCTGGTGGGTAGAGGTCAGAGATGTTGCTAAACATCCTACAGTGCCCAGGGCAGACCCCACAACAGAGCATGAGTTGGCCCTAAATGTCAGTAGTGCTGAGTTTGACAAGGTTTGATCTATTAAAAAAACATAATAAGGCTGGGTGTGGTGGCTTACGCCTGTAATCCCAGCACTTTGGGAAAGCAAGGCGGGCTGATCACCTGAGGCTGGGAGTTTGAGACCAGCCTGGCCAACATAGTGAAACCCCCTCTCTACCAAAAATACAAAAATTAGCCAGGCGTGGTGGCGGGTGCCTGTAATCCCAGCTACTCAGGAGGTTGAGGCAGGAGAATTGCTTGAACCTGGGAGGCGGAGATTGCAGTGAGCCGAGACTGTGCCACTGCACTCTAGCCCAGGCGACAGAGTGAAACTGAGTCTCAGAAAAAAGGGAAAGAAAGAAAGAAAGAAGGAAAGAAGGAAAGAAGGAAGGAAGGAAGGAAGGAAGGAAGGAGGGAAGGAAGGAAGGAAAGAAAGAAAGAAAGGAAGACATAATAGAAGTTTTGTTTTTTTCAGGTTGGTCTTTATGCTGAGATTGTGTATTTGATGGGTTTGATATATCCTTTGTTTTACTAAGATAATATATAGTACATGATAGTCACTTTTTCCACATCTTTACTTGGCAAAATAAAATGTCAGCAAAGCTTATACACTTCCCTAAGCTGAATAAAAAATTATCTGGGCATGGTGGTAGGTACTTGTAGTCCCAGCTACTTGGAAGGCTGAGGCAAAAGGGTGGCTTGAGTCCAGGATTTCAAGGCTGCAGTGAGCTAAGACTGCACCATTGTGCCCAGCCTAGGTGTCAGAGTGAGACCACATCTCTAGACAAATAAGAATAAAATTTTTTTTTACCGGGTTATGACATCCTAAATTCTGGAAACTACCCTTTTCACTCAATGCGCTTTTGAGAGGTAATGATTTTAAAATATGTCCACAAAATATTTGATCCTTTTTCCCCAAGAGGTAGAATTACCTCTCTCTAAGTGTGAACTGGATTTGGTGACTCACTGCTAACAAATAGAATTTGGTGTGAGTGATGGTTTCTGATTTCTGAGACTAGGCCACAAGACGCATTGCGCCTTTATCCTTACCCCTCTCTCTTGGACCACTGCCCCTGGGGGATGCCAGCTTCCATGCTGTGAGGACATTCAAGACCCCCTATGGAGAAGTCCACATGGTGAGCAACTGAGGCCTTCTGCCAACAGCCAGTAAGGAACTGAGGCCTCCTCAGTCACCTTAGAGACAGGTCTTTCATCCCAGTCAAGCAGAGGACTGCAGCTGGTGTCTTGATTGCAACCTAGTGAGAGATCCCTAGCCAGAACCACTCAGCTAAAGATGCTCCTGAATTCCTGACCCACAAAAACGACGAGATCATAAATGCTTCAGCTTGCTAGAGTTTGGGGGGTAATTTGTTACACAGCAGTAGATAAATACAGAAGGCTGGGCACATGGCTCATGCCTGTAATCCCTGTACTTTGAGAGGCTGAGGCGGGTGTATCACTTGAGGCCAGGAGTTCAAGACCAGCCTGGCCAACATGGCAAAACCCTGTCTCTATTAAAAAAATACAAAAAATTAGCCAGGTGTGGTGGCACGTGCCTATAATCCCAGCTACTCTGGAGGCTGAGGCACAAGAATTGCTTGAACCCGAGAGGTGGAGGCTGCAGTAAGCAGAGATTGTGCCACTGCACTCCAGCCTGGGCAACAGAGTGAGACTATGTTTCAAAAACAACAACAAAACCCCCCAAAATACAAGTACAGAAATCTTTGAGCCCTATCAGTAAGGCATGGATCACAGAAAGGTAGCCTATGGGCTCTGGTCTGCCTACAGATATATTTCATCTGGCCAGTAAAGGACTACAAAAAATGGAATTAGTCACTAATATTTATTTATTTTTGTTTTTTATTTATTTTATTTTTTAGTAGAAACAGAATTTCACCATGTTGGCCAGGCTGGTCTCAAACTCTGCCTTGGCCTCCCAAAGTGCTAGGATTTCAGGTGTGAGCCACATGCCCAGCCATAGTTGCTAACATTTAAAAGTTGGGTATTTCCTGTAAAAATCCAGATTTCTGACTTCTCTTAGAAAGATCTAGCATTGCTGGGCCCACATCCCTATGGGGTAACAACCAGTTGGAGATGAATAGTGTTCACCCCTTTAGACAGGGTGTGTGTTCTCTTTTTTTACCACACTCACCATCACCCCCTTATGTCTCTTAGTTAGGTTGCTTTACTCATTTATGTTACCTGCTCTGCCCCAGTATTCATTTGAGCTTATACCTTCTATTGTGAGATAGTTTTTAATGAGATGCCCAGGCATAGTTGACATGAGAACTAAATGACCAGAGTTGGAACTTTGATTCATGAATGTCATATAGGGTGGGCTACCACTGGCTTGCACAGCAGGGGTGACAAGCCAGATATATTTTCATGTCCTCCCTCTTCCAGAAAAAACTGATGCCGCCTGGAGACAGGATCCCCGATTCAAGTCCCCTTACAGCACTTCCCATCTTGCCTCCCTGTGCCCTCCAAAAAATAAATTCCACCAGGCTTGTTTTTTCCATACCTTTTATTGAACTCTGCAGACTTCATTAAAGGACCATTTGCTTAGAAATTCTTAAACATTTGGACATATTTTACAAGACAAGACAGCAGCTGGAGGTCACACAAAGATCACAATTTCATCTCACCACATGCATAAAAAGACACTGGGGTGTGTGTGTGTGTGTGTGTGTGTGTGTGTGTGTGTTGCGCACATGCGCAATGCTCGTTTTCACCTTTACGGGAAGGACTAGAGACGTTAACTGACGAGAGATGAATAGGACCCACAAATGCACCCCCGAGAAAAGAGTGGCTGAGGACATTGGTCATTTATGGCTAATGTGATTGGCTTGGCCCCTGTCAAGGGTGGGGTGATCAGAATGGCTTTACTGGCAGAAAAGCCCCAACCTCACACCACGACTTCCTGGGAGAGACAGGGTCTTAGCTGATGGGATCTGGGGGCATACTATCATGACGGCTTTGGGGCTCAGAAAAAAGATCTTCGGCTCTAAAAGCTGGAGGGCAGGCTGGCGTTAATATCCAGCTGGACTCCCATGGCTCAGGGAATGCGATCCAGTTTCCAGATGTCGGCTCCTGTGTTTCTGCCCCAGCAAGTCCCAGACCAAGGGAAGTCCCAGCTTCGAACCCTTGGCTTAGTCCATTGGAAAACCACTTGGTGGTCACCCCCATGGGTCATGCGTGAGCTAAAATAGAACATGAGGCTGAGAAATGCGGGGTAGGGGAAGAGGAAGGAGGCTGGAGCTGCCCTGTGGGCCCCCAGGAAGTGTGGCTCTGAGAGGGCTGTGGCCCTTATCAGCTTGGGGCCTACAAGCATCAAATTGAGATGTCATCTTGAGTCAATTAACAGATGACATTGATGGGGCAGTTATGGGTTTCAGTGGGAGAGGGGCTCCTCATTTTTCTTCTCTTCGCTGTTAGGTAGGGATTCGTTAATTCCCCCATTCACTCATACATTCACGCATCCAGTCGTCCACTCAGAGGCCAACCAGTCACACATTCACTCACTCATAAAAACAGGTTGGATGACCATCATGTGCCAAGGGTATAGGTTGGGGATAACCCTGAGTTCCTGGTGTAGAAAATAAGATTCTCAATTTTTGACCTTGGACTGAAATCAAGATAGGCCTAGAGAATCCTCCCTGTTCCCACCCACTCAGGCACACTCAGCTCAACCAAGAGGGAGGCCCAAACCCCAGTGAAGTCCAAGGGATGGAGCCAAGCTGTGGAGATGTCAGAGTTTCTTGGGCATCTTCTTTGCTGTCTGCCTCTTTCCAATCTTCGTTCAGCTCAGGGAAGCAGGAAGTATGGGAAGATCCCTGCATGGCCCTTGAGGGCATCCTAATGGGACGGAATTGGGAGTTTCCTACATTTTCATGAATTATCTTATTGTTGCCTCCTTGTGTTGCTGCAACTTGAGTGATTCTGCAGCGTAGAGCCTCCAGTGAGGAATTGGGAGGAATCTTGAAAACTGGTTTTTATTTTATTTTGGTTTCAGAGGAAGGCGGCTGCTCATTCTACCCATCCAAACATATCATCCTGCCCAACCTCATAGTAAAACAACTAAAGACCAACCGGTCTTGGGTTCACCCTGAGGTTGAAGTCTCACTTCCTCCCAACTCACCATGCATAAACCCTCTCTTGTCAAATGCTTTCCTTGGAGAATGCAGTATACGGGCTGATTTGGGATGGAGGCCACAGCTGCAGGAGAGCAGGCATTCTGCTTGGAGGCAGCCAAGAGCCTGGTTTTTCTGTGAAAGTGGATTAAAAGCTGCCTTTCACTTTTGACCCCTCTGGATTTTTTTCATCGATGGGGACTTTCAAAGGTCTTGAGTGGGATTTCTTATTTGATTTACCAGAAAAACAAGCCCTTTTGGAATGGATTTGTTTTGAAATGGATTTGTTCCCAGGCAATTTGCTATTGCCTGGGAAGTTGTTCACTGTGGGGATGGCTAGTGGGGAACAGATATCATTGCATCTTTTGTACAGAAAGCCCCAGGCTCATGAGGGCACAGGAGCTGGGCGGAGGGGCTGAAGCACCATAAAACAGCCAGCCAGGGATGGGGAACAGAGTGGATTGCTCCTTGGCTGGCCTGGGGAAGTAGCATGAGTCTTATCCCAATGTGGTACCTGCTAGGCCATTGGGGATGGGTTGGATTCGTGACTGATAGTCATTAAAATATTCCAAGACAGGGAGCCAGAAGGAAGCAGACTTGTCTCTTGGGCACACCCTCTGACAGCTCCAAAGCCCAGAAGTTGCATTCCTGCTAATTGTGCTGCATGCCTTTGCCTCAGTGGCTTGAGCTTGTGTCCAGAGTGTTCAAACCACCTACACACACACACACACACACACACACACACACACACACACCAAGAAACAAAGATGAATTTCTGTGGTTGTTCAGCCCAGTTTCCATGCAATGCTAGGGCCCCTCTGCAATGCCCATTTTGTACACCATCTAGCCAGCCTCTCTTTAAACATCTGTGATTTAAGGGAGCTCACTGTCCACCATGGCATTGAGTTCCATGGTCAGACAACCCAGCCTATTACGAGTGCTTCCTTAATTTGAGCTGAAATTGACCCCATCCCTTTCGTACAATAGAAATTTTCAGAGAACTTGCATACAGCCAGCTGGCAGCTAAGTGGTTTTTTTCTTCAGATGCACTGCCCCACTCCACCCCATCCTGGCCAGCCTTTAGGAGATCTTTTCAGGATCTTTGGAGGGAGGAACAGAGAATTAGGTTTATAAGTGAAGATGAGGGTTCCTTCGATTAATGGAGCCCCACCCAAATTCAAGCTGGCATTTGGGGAAGTTCAGGAGAAATTCTAGGTTAAGATAAAATCAGGGAGCGTGGATGGAAATGCAAACTATATAACCTCTTTCTTGATGAAAACAGCAACAGCCATAGGCAACAGTGTTTGTTCATCTGGGCATCAAACCCAGGAAACTACTGGCAGACATTTTTTTTGTTGTTGTTTTTGTTGCTCTTGTGCGAAGGAAAAAAAAAATCTTGTCTGTTTTATTTGACTCTGGTTCAAACCAGACTATCAGAGGTTTTTGGGGTGGGAGAACTCTGATCAGGGTCATAGTCCAGAATAATACAATTCATATTTGAGTTGGCTTCCTCTTGGCAGTTATCCGATGGGATGGCTCACTGCCATCTGAGGGTCCCAGTTTGGCTCAAATTTCTGATTCTAGGCAGAGCCCTGAGCCCTGAAGCTGACAGTGAGGCGGGTGGGATACCAAAACCTAAGTGAATGCCAGTTGGAGATTATTTGGGCTTTCTTCATCTTCCTGCGTGAGTTAACGGATGGAGAATCACTTTCTGCTGAAGATCCTGCCTAGTGAGATGTCCTCCGCCTACCCAGGGCTGAAAACTGCCTCGTGGAATTAATTATCAGGACCGTCCAGAACTCCCCCAGGCGTGGATAGGTGGAAGCTGGAAAACTGCCCCTGTCCTTGCCACACACCTCCTGCTCTATGGAGCCAGGCAGCTGGCAAGGGAAGGGGAGATGAGCTAGCAGATTCAGGGACATCTCTTCTCAGGGTTTGGCTGCAAGGGTGTCTGGCCACTGTTTTTTGGTGAAGCTGTTAAAAATGGATTGAAATGGGCTGGGTGCGGTGGTGACTCACAACTGTAATCCCAGCATTTTGGGAGGCCGAGGCAGGTGGATCACCTGAGGTCAGGAGTTCAAGACCAGCCTGGCCAACACGGAGAAACTCTGTCTCTACCGAAAATACAAAAATTAGCTGGGTGTGGTGGTGCGCTCCTGTAATCCCAGCTACTCAGGAGGCTGAGACATGAGAATCACTTGAACCTGGGTGGAGGAGGTTGCAGTGAGCCGAGATCGTGCCATTGCACTGCAGCCTGGGCAACACAGCAAGACTTTGTCTCAAAATAATAATAATAATAATAAAATAAAAATAAAAAATAAACAGACTGAAACAAGGAACTGATAAACAAGTCAGTGAGATCTGAGGCCCAGCATGTTCTTGTGAGGTTCACGAGAACCTGAAAAAGCTCTGACCTTCAGATCTGATTGACGTTACAGGCTGACAAGGTGCTGGACATGGGAGCAGCCCAGCCAGGAGGGACTCACATGTGTTCTGGATCTCAGAAATGTCAGTGATGAGTTTGCTTGCATGAGATTTTTGGTTCCCCAGAGAGGATGAGAAAACTCAGTCCCTTCAGATCCCTAAAGGGGTGTGGAATATAAGCGAAACCAACCCACATCCCATCCTGATTTTGAGGGCCATCTGTAGCTCCGCTTCCCTGGGTCTCATTCCTGCATTCATGCCCTGGATTCTTAAGAACAACGAATAGGAGAAACACACAGAATTGAATGAGGAAACTCACAGCATTGACAGACTCCAGGCCTAGTGTCAAGAAATGCCTACACAAGGAAATCAGACCCCAAATTATTTCCCCACCCTCAAGAAATCAGAATCAAAAGGAAGAAAACTCAAACAGCCCAAGGGACAATGGTAGGAACTGCAAAAGACCAGAAAACATCAGCTACGATAATGACCAACAATGAAACTCCTAAGATATTGTTCTGTATTACAAAAGAAGAAATCAGACTCAATTGCCCTATTATAAATTTGCTAAAAATACATATATATATATATTTTATCTGAACAGAAAAATAGACTACTCTGAGATGCGTGGACATTCTATGACATAGTCGCGCATCAGATACTTCTAGAGCCAGAAAAATGGCAACAGAAAATGCAGAGGTAACTCTTATTTCTGGGTGTAGCCAGGACTGGTTTGGATTGCCTGGGCTGAGCGACATGAAAGCATTTGGATGCTGTCCTATAAGCAGTGATAAGTGAGGAAACATCAGCTCAGGACTGGAAGTTTTCCATTGTCCTGCCGGGGTCTCAGGGGAGCCCCTTCTCCCTCCTTCCCACTCTGCAGCTACAAAAAAAGTCCTTTCCCAAAGAAGCACGTCCGGAGGCTTTTTGCCTTGCTCTCTTTTGATTCAAAGTTACTTGAATTGAGGCTGAAAAAAGCCTGGGGTATTGTTACTTGAGATTAGTTGGTAGAGAAATAACAGGAGAGAGATTAGCAATAGAGACCTGGCTTTAGTGGCCCTTGTCCGTGGTGAATTTTAAATATTCCCTTGTCCATGGAACTAGACACTCCAGCTGGGACTGGAGCAAGACAGAAATATACAATAGTTACAAATATCAACAATACATTACAGTTTTACAGAAGAGAATACTGTTTTGTTTTTCTCCTTAGAAACATGGATCTTATTAGGAGAAAGGGCAGAGACGAGGCTACAGTTACCAAGACACATGGAGAAGCTGGGAGTCAGTTTGAAAAAGTTTGTGTCACCAGCAGTTTTCAGGGGCAAGCTGGGTGGGTTAAAAGAAATGGCCTCCTCAGGATTTTGTCGTTTTTCCTTCTTACTCTTCTTCCTTCTTGATCCCCAGTCCTTTGGAGAAAGGGACTTCATGGGAACAAATGTTCTCTCCTCCTTTTATCTTTCCCCTTGAAGTGTGCTTAAGATAGAATTCCTAAAGAAGGCACTGAGAAATCTACTGCACCAAAGTCCTGTTGGTTTCTTTTACCCAAAGATAAAAAGGTGAATATACTGTCTCCTCCAAAGCTTCCCCACCTCTCTCACCGCTGGTGGCAGACTCTCCCCCGTGTGATTGGGACACATAGCTACCTGGTCCCTAGCCCTTTCTGATAATGGTGTAAGTAGGAACGCAAGTTCAGCTGGGTTCTTGATGAGTTTCAGTGAATTCGCCAAACTGACCAGCATCCATTCGCCGCGTCCAGCCCCTAGTTTGCTTGTTTGGGTTGACTTGTTTCTTTCTGCTCTCATTGGTTCAGGAATGAATGGGAAATGGACCAGCAAGTTAAAGCAGGATTTGCCTTCAGACCATTGCTTTCCTCTTCTCTATCAAGACCTTTCTATCAAGTGAACTTCTCAGTGAAGACTCTTAGGTAGATTCCCCAGTGCATGTGTATTCACACATGTAGGTACAGGTGGGGTGGATGCATATTAAAATTTGGATATGTTCTTTTTTAGCGGGTGGATGGGCTGGGAAAACTTATAATACTCTATTTCGAATTGAGCACAGAATAAAAGCTATGCTCCCCCAATACATACACACGCAAGTAAAAGAAAAAAAAAAAACCAATCGAACCCAAACGGAATACTTTCTAAGGCATAGTATATGCTGAATTTCAATTATTCTGTTTCTATAAGAACTCTATAGGACTCTGGCTATGAAGCCTGAAAAGGTAGGTTCTTAATGATACTTCTGAATTCGTCCTTCAAAAGTGACTCAATAAAATGCTACTTTAAGGTCGGACAAAATACACAAGGAAGGAAGGGCCAGGTCCTACATGACCACAGAAGGCAGAAAGGGCCTTTGGTTACAAGGAGAGTTGCACCAATTGGTTTTCGTTTTTTTTTAAAAAAAAAAACAAAGAAATCATTTTCAATCTGTACACTTCTCATCTGCTTCAACCAACAAATGAAATGCCTCGACTGGAAGAAGGGGTGGTAAGTTCCTTCTCAATATATATGGCTATGTTGAAACATGTTCACTTTCCTGATATGTAAAATAGACTATATTATCATTATTATTAATTTTTACAGATAGCATCAGCTCTAAAAATATCTGAATTGGAAATCACAACTATTTACTTTTATCAAAAAGCATTTGTTTTTTTCCCTGAATTTTCACATTTGTGCTGATGGTGGACATTAATGGTGATGAAAACAAAGAAGAGACATGTGAGATGGTCGGCGGAGAACTGTCCCACAGTCATTCCTCAAGAGGCCCCCAGCTCAGACTGCATGTTCAGCAAAGTGTTTTGGCAGTGCTGCTTCCTCTGCCTGGCACAGGATGCCCTCACACTCTCCCTGCCCCTAAGTCCCTTTGTAGTTGCTGCGTGAATACTCTGAAGATACCTAGGAAGAGTGACGTTCTCGTTTTCTTTGTTAATACAGCAAAGAACAGGGCTGCTCCCTCTTGGGGGGATCCACAGTCTCTGGAGATGCTGAGAAGTGTTATGAATTGGGTTTGTATACAGCAGAGAAGACGTATTTTTAAGGGTGGTGGAATGATCCCATCTCATCATACGTGTGGCAGGTGGCTCAACCTTATGCCTTATGTATGAAGGGCAGGCAGAACAGCTCCATGATATTTGTGTACTGAGAGGTGAATCATGCCATTGTACTAACAGGCAGACCAGCAACAGATGATATTGAGACTTAAGACTAGGTGAACCAATACTATATCTTTCTTCCATTGGGAAGACATATGCCTGTTACTGTATTGAGGATAAGCAGAACTACACTATTGTACTTGGGACATCATCCATCAATATTACATTAAGAGAACAACATTGTTCCATTGTACTACAGACAGGCAGACCAATAACATGTCATCTTTACTGACAGGTGAGCCAACACTATAGCATTGTATTCATCAGTGGTTCAACTCAATGCCACTGTACTGAGGAACGGCCAACAACACCATGCTGTTGGACTAAAAGCAGGCAGGACAATGCCAGGTCATCAAACTAGGACAGGAAAACCAACACCAAGAAATACACCAGAACCACTCAGGATGCACACGAATACTTATTGCTTTTGTCTGTACTGGCTGCATCGATGGCTGCAGGAAGGAGAGTTGAGCTTTTAGTACAGACAGTGACACTGAAAAACCAATAGCTGGTTGACAAGAAAGAGAACAAAGTAAAACACCCAATGTCCAACTGTCACTGTGTCCTTTTGAGATGTGCATGTCTCCTGTATACTCAACTTCATGAGAGGCCCCACCCAAGGGGCAAGAACCCCTCCTGACCCATGAGGGTTAAGGGAAGGCTTCAGAGGGGCGGGGAAGGAGCCCACAGACTTTGATATGGCAGACAGTAATACCAGCACAATATTACCCACGGTGGCCAGAAACAGGCAGGTAGCAACAATCCAACTACAGTCCCAACAATTGGCCCACGGGAAATAGTGCTTGTTTTAAAGTGCAAGATGTTGACACTGTCCCTGGCAGAACCTATTTTTGAAAAACATAAAGTGCTTTTTATTTTAACTTTTTTTTAACTTGAAAACCACAGAAAACAAAACAGAATTTCTATTATAGTAGGTACTTTCCTTGCTGCAGCAGGAATTATTCAGTCTGAACTGGGCATTTCAATGCGGGGTATTTTTTTCCTTTCATTTTTGCAAGTAAAAAAAATCATATTTTTATACTGTTCTTCAGTAACACACAGTCTCTTTGAATAAACTATTTCTTTTGCATATTTGACACTTGCATATCTTTTGAGTCTACACTAGTGATGTAAAGAAAGCGTGTTCCTCCTCCAACCCTAAAGCAATGCTCTGAGTTCATGCTGTTGGCTGGGTTCCCACCTTCTGAACCCTTCCCAGATTGCCAGGGGGCAATTAGAATTGAGTACAAGTGGTGCAACTCACCCTGATGGTATCTCAAAATAAAATCTCAGGTACTACGGAATACTGAAGTCAATGAAGACATTTGAGTAAGGGTTTTGAGCTGGGATCGTGGCTTATGGCGCAGAGACTTCCCCGTGACCAATCATTCCCTGTAGCTGTCTAACAGTGGAATCCATCCAGGAGGTGATGGACAGGTGTTCCTAGGGGTGGCCGGGCAACATTCAATACCAAATTGGTCAACCCACTCTTTCAACACCAGCCGCTTGTTCCAGCATCCTTCTCCAGGTGAAGCTAGGAGGACTGGAAATGTTGCCCTCCAAGGCTGAGATGGAAAGCCATGAGAGAAGAATGGGGAGTATGTGGCCTCAGTCCTGTCTAAAGTGGTGGTAGTGGTGGCTGTGAGTTACACTCATGTCATCTCCCAAAAAGGGCAATAGAGTTGTTACAAGGAGGTGCTGTGCCCTATGGCTTGGCCAACTTCATGCTGATGGACCTGTCATGGCTCTCAAGGTCTTAGGGAGCCTTCTCTGGAGTCTTTCTTCTCTCTGAGGGCTTTACAGGGCCTTTCTGTTCCAGAGTTCATGCAGAAAAGCTCTGTGGCAGGTAAGCTGGACAGCTCTCCTCTTTGGACCTCACCCAAAAGTCTCTCCTCCAAGGTGGGGCAGTTCAGATGCTCTGGTCTCGTGTGCTTCCATGGGCTCCTCCCCCTGGCAACACACGGACGTCAGGGGAGATATGGTTTTCAAGTTTGCACTTTTCCTGACCACTGGGGCCTTTTCCAGTCAATGCTTCTGTGGAGTAAATACAGTTCTGCCTTAAGAACTTAGGGGAGGTGGGTAAAGGGGAGCTTTCAAAGTGGTTTTTCTCCGATCTTGTCCCTGTGCTGAACTTCGGACTGGTACTCCCAGGGAGGCTTTTGGGGGGGCTAGAGTCCACACTGTAGAGCAGCTGCCCCTCATCATCTGTGTCTGCGTCAATGTACTGGTGGACACCCGCCTCAAAGTTGAACGCTATTGCTGTGTGTTTCTCAGGAGACCGGGGGGGTGTCTTAGCACTTGCTGTGGTGTAGATGGAGGACTCTGGGCTCAGCACAGCCTTGTCCAAAAGTGTGGCACACTCCAGTCCAGCGACAGCAGCTGCAGCACTCCCCCGGTTCCTAAGAGGGTCGTGGTACATCCCTAGAACGGGGAGGAGTGGACTGGGGTCACCCTCCATGAAGTTGACTTTAAGTGCTCGGAGCTTCAAAGGGTTGTTATTTTTCATGGAACTCTTGGGGCTCTCAATGAAGAAACTAGAGTGCTGGCTGGCATCAGGGCTGGGGTTGGCCTCCACAAACCTACCACCACTGGCACCCAGAGCTCCTCGCCAGCCCACTTCTGGGGCTGTGCTGCCCCCAGTCTTGCTGGGGAGTGATGTCAAAGGGCTGTGGGAGAATCTGGTGGCCTCAGGGAAGTCTGTGGCACAGCTAATGAAGCTATCAATACTCGACATACTTCGCATGTCGATGACCCCTTCTGTGCGAGTGGGCAGAGGGGCTACGGGGCTAGGGACACTCTCCATTTCAAGTTCTTCCTTTGGTTTGCTCTGTGCTGCTGACTCCTTGGTATTGAGGATGGGTTGGGATTGGGTCTTGGCCATCTTATTGTACATGTCTTCCAACTGCTGAACGTTCAGGTGCTGAGGACTAGAAGATGATCTGGCTTTTTCAGGGGATCCCTGCTCCTTAGTTTCAAAGGACTTACTTGAGCTGGTTTCAGACAGTGTTCTCTTTGTCCATTTCCATTTGTTAGGAGACAAGTGGTTATCTTGTACTTTGTCTTTCTTACCCATATTCTCCCCATTTTTCTCAACCACAATGTCCATCATCTCAATGCTCCGGGCAAAAGCATCCTTCATGTTCATGGATACGATGCTGCCATTCCTCTTGGCTCTCTCCAGAGCCTCTCGCCGTTTGATTGCTTTCTCCTGTCTCTTCTGCTCCTTATAGAACTCAGAGAAGTTATTGACAATGATGGGGATGGGAAGAGCAATCACCAGGACTCCTGCGATGCAGCAGAGTCCCCCAACAATTTTCCCCAGGAGAGTCTTGGGGTAGATGTCTCCATACCCAACAGTAGTCATGGTGATGGTGGCCCACCAGAAAGAGGCTGGGATGCTTTTGAACTTGGTGTCGTCCTCATCCTTCTCAGCAAAGAAGACAAGGCTGGAGAAGATCATAATGCCCATGGCGAGGAAGAGGATGAGCAAGCCCAATTCATTGTAGCTCCTCCGCAAAGTGAAGCCCAGGGACTGGAGGCCAGTGGAGTGGCGTGCAAGCTTAAGGATGCGGAGAATTCGCATGATGCGGAAGATCTGGACCACGCGGCGGACATTCTGGAATTGCAGCACGCTCTTGTTGGATTCGGTGAGGAAAATGGTGACATAGTATGGCAGAATGGCCAACAAGTCAATGGCATTGAGTGGGCCCTTGAAGAACTTCCACTTCTTGGGCGAGGAGAGGAACCGCAGCAGGTACTCCATGGTGAACCATGCGATGCACACAGCCTCCACGTGGGCCAGCTGGGGGTTGTCTGTGGACTGGCCGAACTCATCGAGGCTCTGTAGCTCAGGCAGCGTGTTGAGGGACAGGGCAATGGTGGAGAGGACGATGAACATGATGGAAATTATGGCAAGGATCTGTGAAGAGAAGAGAGTGGGATTTAGTTATCAACCACCTCATGGGATGATCATCATAACACCCTGGATCTACAGGGCACTCCTCAATGTTCAAGAGCATTTTCACATCTCACTAGTCATTTAATGAGCCAAAAAGAGAATCTGTTGTAATCCATTTATTGTCCAGATGTGGAAACCAAGGCCCAGAGAAATGAAATGTTTTAAAGCTATCAGCAAACCCAGGGTTCAAACATACTTTTTTAGATAGTAACCATTTTATAGGCCCTGAAACACTGCATTCTCTGTTGCAACAACTCGACTCTGTAGCTGTAGCATAAAAGCAACCTTGGATAATACATAAATGAATGGGCATAGCTGTGTTTCAATAAGACTTTATTTACAAAAACAGACAGTAGACCGAATTTGGCCTGTGAACCATGATTTGCTGACTTCTGATCTAGACCAGTGGCTCACACTGGGTGGGGAACTACTTTCATGGAGATGATACTAATGGTAATAGCTATCCTTGATTGAGTGTTCGTTGTGTGCTAGGCACTTTCCATGAAATAGCTCATTTCATTCTTATAATAACCCTGTTCAGTGCTATTAGCTCCATTGAACAGATGCGGACACTTGGGTTTCCACAGCTAGTAAGTGGAAGGGCCAGCATTTTAACCCAGGTCTGGGTGACCCAAGAACATGAGCTCTTTTTTTTTTTTTTTTTTTTTTTTTTTTTTGAGACGGAGTCTCGCTCTGTCGCCCGGGCTGGAGTGCAGTGGCCAGATCTCAGCTCACTGCAAGCTCCGCCTCCCGGGTTTATGCCATTCTCCTGCCTCAGCCTCCCGAGTAGCTGGGACTACAGGCGCCCACCACCTCGCCCGGCTAGTTTTTTTGTATTTTTTAGTAGAGACGGGGTTTCACCGTGTTAGCCAGGATGGTCTCGATCTCTTGACCTCGTGATCCGCCCGTCTCGGCCTCCCAAAGTGCTGGGATTACAGGCTTGAGCCACCGCGCCCGGCCGAACATGAGCTCTTAAGGCTGTGTTAAAAATCGGATGTGGCTGAGTATGGTGCCTCATGTCTGTAATCCTAGCACTTTGGGAGGCCTAGGCAGGAGAATCATTTGAGGCCACGAGTTCGAGTCTAGCCTGGGCAACATAGTGAGACCCTGTCTCTATAAAAGAACAAAAGGAAAAAAAAAATCAGATGAAAGTTAACCTTTTGCTGGAAAAACGCCTAGACTTTCAAGATTTTGCAGGTAATTCCTAGGGAGGCACAGACATTCTGGGCCCATGTTAACTCTTGACTGGAACTATGTGCTTTTGAGGGCTAAAGACTTTAGCTTAGCTACCTTCGAGTACCCTGGATCAAGAAGAGGGCTTGGCGCAGAGAAAGGGCTCAATGGATATATGTTGAAATTAACGGGATCTAGGCCAGTCTACAGACTGTGCAGAAAAGCAAACAGATGTAATCAATTGCTCTGAGGGTCTTTTTTTTTTCTTTCCAAAAATACAAATCCAATCACAAAAGGGCTCAATGGATATATGTTGAAATTAACGGGATCTAGGCCAGTCTACAGACTGTGCAGAAAAGCAAACAGATGTAATCAATTGCTCTGAGGGTCTTTTTTTTTTCTTTCCAAAAATACAAATCCAATCACACTACTCCTTTGCTTAATAAATCTCCAGGGCTCCTCATGAAAAAATCCAGCCCCCTAAACCTGTCTATTGGGTCCCCTATACCTGTCTTACTTTTGTAGATTTTTCCCTTTCTCTTCCTCTGACCCTGCTAAGTGGGAAGCAGGGGCCTGGTCACCATGGTTGTATTATTTGATCCTGGCTGCCACTGATCAGAGCACGAAGTTTGGATAAAAAATCTAGGCGGAGCCAATCTGTATACTGGGGCTTAGCCAACCTACCTTTGAGAAATTTGAGCTCAGGAACCCAGGCAGTGAGTGGGTTACAGGAGGGTGAGTCCCTGAATTAAATGTTAAGTAGAATCTAGGCTTGAATCAGCTTCATGATAAGCCCAATCCTCAAGCAACTGTCTCCCAAATGTAGGGGACAGAGATGCCATAAAAACACCAGAGAAAGCTGAACCTTAGCCTAGGCATGGTGGCTTACATTTGTAATCCCAACACTTTGGGAGGCTAAGGTGAGGGAATTGCTTGAGCCCAGGAGTTTGAGACCAGCCTGGTCAACACAGTGAGACCCTGTCTCTACAAAAAATAAAAAATCTGCTGGATGTGTCGGCACATGTCTATAGTCCCAGCTACTTGGAAGGCTGAGGCAAGAGAATCTCTTGAGCCCAAGGAGGTTAAGGCTGCGGTGAGCCATGACCACACCACTGCACTCCAGCCTGGGTGACAGAGAGCGAAACCCTGTCTCAAAAGAAAACAAAAGGAAAAGGAAAAAAAAGAAAGAAACGAAATTAGCTGGGCATAGTGGCTGCACCTGTATTCCCAGCTACTTGGGAGGTGAGGCAGGAGAATCGCTTGAACCTGGGAGGCAGAGGTTGCAGTGAGTCGAGATCGCACCACTGCACTCTAGCCTGGGCAACAGAGTGAGACTCCATCTCAAAAAACAAACAAACAAACGAAACAGAAGAAAAAGACAAAGAAAGCTGAACCTTCAAGAAAAGCCAGAGAATGAAGGGAAGGTGCAGATGAAGGAGGAGTGGGGACCACAGGAGGGCCATAGCAAGGTGCAGAGGGCAGCAGTTAAGAGCTGAGGCGCTGGTGTCAGCCTGTTTGAGGTTCAAGCCTCAGCTCTCTGCCATTTCCTTACATTGAGCAAGTTATTTAACCTCTCTAAGCCCCAGTTTCCTCATCTAGAAAATGGGCTGATAACAGTATCTACCTCAGAGAACTGCTGTGAAGATGAAATGTGTTAGCACAGGCAAAATGCTAGGACAGCTTCCAGCAGCACGTGGTGAGTGTCTAATAGATGCCAGCTGTCATCACAGGGGAAATCTCAGCCCACATCACCCCATCCACTCAGATCACCCAGCCTTGGGGTGGTCCAGTCTCGGTCTTTGCCTCCTGTCCTTGTTCTGAGACTGTCTGCTGTATCCTGTAAGTCAACCCAATGCTGCATGGGTGAGTGTGAGAGGTTTCTGGCCCTGCAATGAATCCCCAGTAAGGACACATGGTTGTCAAGTCCTTCTCATTTTGACTCCGACCCCTCTCTGTGGCCACTCCTGCCATGGGTTCTCAAAATTCACGCTCCTCTGGTCACACACTATCATCGGTCAATTCTGTATATCCAAGCTTCTTGCTCACTGTCTGGTGAATTCCAATCCATCTTTTCAAATCCAGCCCACGCGACTCCTTCCCTCTGGAGTTCTCTCTGCTTTCCCCAGGCAGGGTTGACTGCTCCATCCTTGGGTTTCCTCACCATTTTACCATACCTTGGGGATACTTACCACTCATATCCCATCACAGATGTGCACGTGTGTGTGCATGCGTGCGTGTGCGTGCGTATGCGTGTGTGTGCATGCGTGTGTGTGTGCGTGCGTGTGCGTGTGTGTGCGTGCATATGTGTGTGTGCGTGCGTGTGCGTGCGTGTGTGCGCGTGCATGTGGGTGAGTGTGCTTATTGCTGCTCAGAATCAGTCAGCACTGGGAGGATGGGGATGGGTTCTGAGGTTTATCTGTGGGCCCCCAGCACCTGACCCAGGGTGGGACACCTAACAGGCGCTCCCCACGTATTTGTTGGCTGTTGCTCAAGTTCATGGAGCTAGAAGTAGAAGGGTCAGGACCAGAATTCAGTTGTTGTTGTTTTAAGAGACAGTGTCTTTCTCTGTTGCGCAAGCTAGAGTGCAATGGTTTAATCATAGCTTACTGCAGCCTCAAACTCCCATGCTCAAGCAATTCTCCCACCTCAGCCTCCTAAGTAGCTAGGACTACAGGAGAGTACAATCAAGCCCAACTAATTTTTAACTTTTTTTTGTCATGATGGGGTCTCACTTTGTTGCCCAGACTGGTCTGGAACTCCTGGGCTCAAGCTATCCTCCTGCCTTGGCCTCCCAAAGCACTGGGATTACAGGTGTGAGCCACTGCACTGGCCTGGGAAATATTTCTTGGTCATCTACTCTGCATGAGGCACTAGGCTAGACACTGGGGATGCCACAGGGGGCAAGAGAGTGCCGGTGCCCTGATGGGCCAGCTCTGAAGATGAAAGGGAATGTTCTGAGGTGTGGTGCCTCCCCAGCCTCAGGGGTTCTATAACTTCTGATTTTTTTTTCTGTAGTTAAGTCTGACACATCCTATGTTTAAAAAAATAGGTTTTGAGTTTCTTGATTTGCACCCATTGAAAAAGAAATATTCTGTAATATTTTATAAAATGAAATGTTTGAGGCCGGGTGCGGTGGCTCATACCTGTAATCCCAGCACTTTGGGAGGCCGAGACAGGTGGATCAGCTGAGGTCAGGAGTTCAAGACCAGCCTGGCCAACGTGGTGAAACCCCGTCTCTACTAAAAATACAAAAAATTAGCCAACCATGGTGGCAGGCGGCTGTAATCCCAGCTACTCGGGAGGCTGAGGCAGGAAAATCGCTTGAACCTGGGAGGTGGGGGTGGCGGTGAGCCGAGATCATGCCATTGCACTTCAGCCTGGGCAACAAGAGCGAAACTCTGGCTCAAAAATAAAATAAATAAAATAAAATGTTTGATATATACAAAAGTAGACCTAATTTATATATAATTTATGAACCATAATCAAACGAACACCTAGAACCCACCACCCAAGTGGAGAGACAGAATAGGCAGCAGTAACACTGACACTTCCTTTGTGTCCTTCCCACTCCAGAGATAACCTCTGTGTGCAGTTTTTCATCCCTTGGTTTCTCTGTATGATTTTCAATAAGAATGTATGGGTCCCTAAATTGTCATTTTGTTGCGCTATTTTTTTTTTTTTTTTTTAAGAGATAGAGTCTCCCTCTGTGGCCCAGGCTGGAGTGCAGTGGTGCAATCAGAGCTCGAATGCCTAGGCTCAAATGATCCTCCTGCCTTAGCCTCCCAGGAAACTTGGACTACAGGCACATGCTACCATGCCTGGCTATACTGTGTAGAGATGGGGGTCTTACTATGTTGCCCAGGCTGGTCTTGAACTCCTGGCCTCAAGCAATCCTCCCACCAGGGCCCACAAAGTGCTAGGATTATAAGTGTGAGCCACCGCTCCTGGACTTCCCTCAGTTTTGACGCTATACTGTATGTATTTTGCTACTTGTATCACTCTTTCCTTAATGGTAAAAACAAAAAATCAAAAAAGCCTGCTTACCTTCTTTGTTTCATTTTAGCTTTATTCTAAGAAATAATATGCAAAATTGCTGATTTTTCATGCCAGGGCTATATGTATTAAATATTCACCAAAATAAATATGTGATTGTTGGGATAACATCTTGGCAGCACACTTTTTAGCGCTCCTGTGTTGAGGTGAGGAGTGTGGGTCCTGGAGTTGAAATTCTAGCTCTTGCCATTCATTGGTGGGATGGCCTTGGGCATCTAAATGTTCACTGCCTCAGTTTCCTTATTTGTAAAATGAGGACATACTAGTGGTTTTTAAGGGGATGATTTTTACTCCTAGGGGACACTTGGCAATTTTGGCAGAAAGTTTTGGTCATTACAACTGGTGGGAGGGGTGCTCCTGACATCTTGGGGGTGGAGGTCTGGGATGTCACTAAATGCCCTACAATGCACAGGACAGCCCCCATGGCAAAGAATGATCCAGCCCGAAATGCCATCAGTACTGAGGTTGAGAAACTCTGGGACATACCAATAGTCAGCCCCTCACAATTGTGGAGTTGGGGACACGGACTGGGTCAGAGAGGTCAGTCAGTGGGCTTTGGGCTGAGCCCTACAGGAAGCTGCTCTTGTCTGGTGACTTCTGGCAGGAGGGCGCCTGCACAGGGAGGAATGGATTCCCGGGGAGTCTGTTCCTTTAAGAGCTGGGAGGTCCTATTTTCCCCCAGAGGCTAGCAGGGGAAGCCTGCTTTGGTTTCTAACCCCCAGACAACTCCAGGGAAGGCCCACATAATTGATGTTCTGCTGACAGATGCATGAATTATGCACCCAGCTATTGTCCAGACCTAAGGCAGGCACCCACTTTGTACTGAGACTGCCCTCCCTCTCCCCATCCCTCAGCCCAAGGAGGCCTAGGAAACGAGCGAAGCAGGGGCAGGGGCCCTACTGGACCCCAAGGTGTGGGGGTAGGGGGGAGTGCCTGCTGCTCAGGGTTGAGTTGGGAGGTTCGAAGCACACCTGGCATCTGTCTGTGTGAATGTGTATCACACAGCATGTGCGCTAATGCAGTGTGGGGGTCTCCCCTGACCCACTCCTCCTGGCCCCACCTGCGAGACCTTTTTCTTTTCCAGACTCAATGAGGCCCTTAGAGTTAGGGCCACACTTCCTGCCTGGGGAATTTCCCAACGTGAGTTAAGCCCTCTGTGCCTCAGTTTCCCCATCTGTAAGACGAGGATCATTGCAAGACTGCAGTGAGAATTCAATGAACTCAAAATGCCCTTAGCTAGTGGCACAGTTACTTTAAACTTTAATAGTATTTATTTCTCCACATTTCTTTACATTTATTTATAAGCTGATTTTGGACTTGAGTTTGAGTCCCAGGGCTATTAATCCCCAGCTGTGTGGCTTTGGACAAGTCACTCCCCCTCTCTGAGCCTCTGTTTCCTTTTCTCTAAAATGAAGATGAAGGTAACTGAGCACTTGACACCTAAAAGCTACCTAATATATAATGTTATTAAACTATTATTCAGGGGCAGGCGTGGTGGCTCACCCCTGTAATCCTAGCACTTTGGGAGGCCGAGGTGGGCAGATCACCTGAGGTCAGGAGTTCAAGACCAGCCTGGCCAACATGGTGAAACCTATCTCTACTAACTATACAAAAATTAGCCAGGTGTGGGGGTGCCTTTAATCCCAGCTACTTGGGAGGCTGAGGCAGGAGAATCACTTGAACCCAGGAGGCGGAGACTGCAGTGAGCTGAGATTGAGCCACTGCACTCCAGCCTGGGTGACAAGAGGGAAACTCCGTCTCAAATAAATTATTATTCAGATAATTTATGGTCAACCCCACCCCTAACCTCTGTGCTGGTTGCTTTTGGAACCAGGAGTAGGTGTATAGACCCCAGTGACTGCCTAAGGCAGCATGCATCCTCTAAACAGCCTATGGACCCAGATGGACTGTGTTGATTTGGTTTCTGGGATAAGCCCCAGGAGTGGGGAACTGGCCACCACCTGGGAGTCCTTCCGGCCCCAGCTCAGGCCTGGACAGGCCTCTGCTTTTCTGGGATCTGAGCCCAGTTGGGCTTGGCAGAACTCCAGGAACCCGGGGAGCAGAGGCAGGAGCCATTACCAGAGACTGGGAGGCTGTCCTCAAATTCCCTGTGAAGAGGTTCTGGATCCTGGAGCCTACCTGTCTGCACCAAATGGGAGAGGGGGCTTTGCTTCTCTGGGGGAAAAGATTGGCAGGTGGGGATCCCCAGGGTGGAATCCAGGAGTGCTGGAGCCAGGCCCTCCTCATCCTAATTGTCGACTCTGGTGGTTGATCACAGAGAGGCCTATGGTCTGTTTATCGTGGCCTCTGCACACTTCTCTGCTGTTCCAGGAATGTGGATGAGGCACAGACTGGGGCACAGAAAAGGGCTCAAGCTCCTCGCTGGGAAGATGAGGAAACTCAAGCAGAGAATGGAAGAGACTTGCCCACAGTCACCCAGCCCGTTGCGGTCAATACTGTTCAGTAACACTAGAAGCTTTGGCAAGCTGGAAGCTGCACCTAGTGTTTAGGGCTTGCAAATTGCTCTTCATAAACATGCAGGTTTATAGCTGCAGTATTCATAATAGCCCCACAGTGGAAACAACCCAAATTTCCATCAACTGATGAGTAGATAAACAAAATGCAGCTATCCATACAATGGAATATTCTCATCCATAAAAAGGAATGAAGTGCTGATATTTGCTACGACACAGATGAACCGTGAAAACATTATGATAAGTGAGAGAAGTCAGACACAAAAAGCCACTTATATGATTCCACTTATATGAAATGCCCAGATAAAGCAAATCTATAGACAGAAAGTAGGTCAGTGGTTGCCAGGGTGGGGGATAGGGATTAACAGTTAATGAGCATAAAGGATCTCATTAGGATGAAAATGTTCTAAAAACTGATTTAGGGCAAAGGCTGCACAACTTGGTAAAATTTAATAAAAATTATCGAATCGTATGATGGAAATGGGTGCGCATTGTATGAGATGTAAAGTAAAGCCTCAGTAAAGTTACATAAAAAGTTGCTTTCTATAAAGAGAAGCCCATTGCTTTTCTTTTCTTTCTTTTTGAGACAGAGTCTTGCTCTGTCACCCAGGCTGGAGTGCAGTGTCACGATCTCGACTCACTGCAACCTCCGCCTCCCGGGTTCAAGCGATTCTTGTGCCTCAGCCTCCTGAGTGACTGGGATTACAGGTCACCACGTCCAGCTAATTTTTGCATTTTTAACAGAGATAGGGTTTCACCATGTTAGCCAGGCTGGTCTTGAACTCCTGACCTCAGGTGATCCACCCACCTTGGCCTCTCAAAGTGTTGGGATTACAGGCTTGAGCCACTGCACCAGGTCTTTTTTTCTTTTTTCTTTTTTTTTTTTGAGACAGGATCTCACTCTGTTGCCCAGGCTGGAGTGCAGGGGTGTGATCTTGGCTCACTGCAGCCTCAACCTCCCTTTTCGTATTTTTTGTAGAGATGGGGTTTTGCCACGTTGCCCATGCTGGCCCATTGCTTTCCATCCCCACAACATATGGATAGTTCAAAGGAGAGAATAAGAAGCTGAGCAAGCCACAGAGCTGCTGTAAGTCCTGCAGTGACTCCCCATTCTCTCAGTTAAGTTCCAGTTCCTGTGCCTTTAGTTGGCATGTGCTTATTGAGCACTTACTAAGTGCTATGCTAGTTGCTGAGGGTGCTGCATGAACAAGAAAGAAAATTTCCTAGCCTCACAGAACTGGTAGGGAGAGGCAGACCAAAAAAACCCAAAAATGTAAACCAGGAAAGAGGCAAGGTGATGTCACATATTGTTAAGTGCTGTGAGTTATTGAGAAAAGCAAACCAGGGGGATCGATGGAGAAGCACTAGGGGTGTCCACAGGAGGCCGAGTGGTCAGGGCAGGCCTGTCTTAGGAGGTGTCTGGTTGCTGAGACTTAAAAATAAGGAGTGTGTGTCATTCAAAGATGCGAACAGTCTAGGCAGAAGGCACAGCACGTATGAAAACCTTGGGTGGGAATAAGCCTGGTATATCAAGCAACCCAAAGAAACTCAGTGTGGCTGGGACTGCATGAGTGAGAGCGGGAGAGCAGAGTGAGCCTGATGAGATCTGAGGAAGAGATTTGGGTTTTATATTAAGATCACCTTTCTTCTCTCCCCTGACTATTTCCCCTATTCCCACTGTATTCCACACTGAATCCCGGAGAAACCACTTACAGTTGCCAAGCTACACCACCATGGGTGCTTGCAGCTCTAGATCTTTGCTGTTCCCTCTGCCTGGAGTACCCTTCCTCCTACTCCAAACCCACTTCTCCTGGCTGCCTATTCAGGCCTCGGCTTTGGGGCCACTTGCCCCAGCGAGCCCTCTCTGGGCCCCCGGTCTGCATTGGGTATATCAGTTCTTTGAGCTCCCACAGCCCCTGCACATCTCTGATCACAGCCCTGGTGCTGCTGAGCTGAAATTGTTTTCTCCTTTCTGTCCCACACTAAAGTGTCAGCTCCATAAGGGCCTGGACTGGGTCGGTCTTGTCCACTGCTGTGTCCCCAGCTCCTGAAACAGTGCTTGGTACAGATGGGAGCGTCCTACATAGCTGACAAATGAATGAACAAATGGATAAAGAAAACCGAGGCTCAGAGAATGAAGCGACTTTTCCAGAGTCTCGCAACTTGTAAGCGGTAGTTCCAGACCTGCAGACTTGAACTCAGGTCTGTGAGTCTCCCCAAGACATTTTCAAGGACATAGGAGGAGGCGACTGCTGGCCCATCAAACCTTCGGTCCTTTTATGGTGCTTCCGCTTCCCCCAGCTTTAAGTGGGGATTACAGCTGGGGAGTTTTAATTAGAAGGGTCACTGGTGCAGATCCGATTAAGGGGATTGGGAGCAGTCTGATGGGGTTGCCCGCATCCCCTACAGGCAGTGGCTCCTGGCAGAGGATTGGTGAGACATTGGAGTCAGGAGCCTGCAGGGGGCGCTCGTGGGCTCAAAGGGACAGGAATCCTGTGCTTGTACAACAAAGGATGAAGGCAGAGGGCTTTGCCATGAGCAGAAAACAGTCTCAAAGATGGAAAGAGGATGCAGGGCCAATGTGGAGGGTGCCCTAGCCCTTATAACCCAGAGGCTTTGCTGCTGGGAAGTTAATTTTTACTTGGTTGACCGAGTTTCAAAATCGGGAGATTTTACGTAAAAATCCAGATTTTCAGATTCTTTTGGAAAATTAGATGCTCTGTCTTCAGTCAACCTGCATTCCCAGTGGCAACCACTGGCTGGAGCTAAGGAATAGCAACCCCTTGGGACAGGGAACCGGCTGCCCAGTGTGCCACAGGCCCTTCACCTGTTTTGTGATCTGTCTCTGAGGCAGCTGGGTTTGCAGTCACTGACCCACCTGAGGCGATAATGAAGACAACACCTGCCATAGGGTGTGAAGAACTTTCTGGACAAGATCTGCATCGGACTCCACAAACCAGGAACATGGGGGTCACACGTGCTATACACTGCCCTATTCTGTTTCCCCATACCCAGGAGTCAGGAGTCAGGAGCCTGCAGGGGGCAGGCTAAGAGCTAAGAAGGATGAGTAGGAAGTAACCAGGCAGAGTGAAGAGAAAAGCATTCCAGGCGGAGGGAACAGTGTGGGAAAGGCCCCATGGCAAGAATATAGTGGTTGCTAAGTCTGATCAATTCAAGTTCACCAACATCTGTGCATCCGTTCCATTCTCTCCACCTGCACAGTCCCCACCCTCCCGCATCAGGACTTCTTTCTGGCCTCCCCAAAACCACTCTCTGGCCCACTATTGCAAAGACCACTAGCTGTCACCAATATCTGTTCTTCCTCTCTTCCATTGTCATAGAGTTTTAGCTGGACCCAGGGCTAACCAGAATAAAGACTACATTTCCCAGCTTCCCTTGCAGTTAGATGTGGCCATATGATTAACATTGGCCAATGGAAGGTGAGCAGAAATAATACAAGCCCTGTCTCCTTTTCCTCCTTCTTGCTGGCTGGGAGGCAGATGTGCTGGGCAGAGCTGGAGCAACTGTCTCGGATCTGAGATGGAAGCGAATCCTAGCGCTAGACTGGCCCTTTACGGAAAAAGTTTGCCAGCTCCTGGTCTATCTCATAACATCCATCTTGTTTAAGTCACTCACTGTATTTTGGGGTCTTTGTTACAGCTGTTTAGTCTGTCCCTGCCTAACTCTCCAGCCTTCTCTTGTTCCATGATCCTCTCTGCCCTCTCCTCTCAGGTACATTAACCAGTAACCTTCCTTTGGTCGTTCATAGTCTCCACTATCTTCTTGCCACGGGGCCTTTCCCACACTGTTCCCTCTGCCTGGAATGCTTTTCCCTTCACTCTGCCTGGTTATTTCCTACTCATCCTTCTTAGCTCAAGATCACCTGTTCGAGGAAGCCATCCTTGACCTTCCTAACCAAGTCAAATCCCAATCACAGACTCTCATAGCACTATTATCCTTCTCTTCATAACACTGTTCAAGTTGCAATTTTGCAGGAATGTCCACCTCTGCAGACTGTAAGCAGTGTGAGGGCAGGGATTATATCTGATTTTTCTCTATCTTGAATCCTTAGAGCACATAGTTGGTTTTCAATACATATCTATGCAACAAAGGATCTCATTTCATCCTGATAACAGTCCTACAGGCTGTGCTGTGCCTCCACCTGTTTCATAATTGGGGAAACTCAGGCTTAGAGGACAAATATCCAGAGGAACACTTAAGAAAATAATAGATGGCCAGGCATGGTGGTGCAGGCCTGTAATCCCAGCACTTTGGGAGGCCGAGGTGGGCAGATCACTTGAGGGCAGGAGTTTGAGACCAGCCTGGCCAACAAGGTGAAACCTTGTCTTTACTAAAAATACAAAAATTAGTCAGGTGTGGTGGCACATGCCTGTAATCCCAACTACTTGGGAGGCTGAGGCAAGAGAATCGCTTGAGCCTGGGAGGCAGAGTAGTGACACTGCACTCCAGCCTGGGCAACAGAACAAAACTCTGTCAAAAAAAAAAAAAGAAGAAGAAGAAGAAGAAGAAACTAGTAGAGAAAGAGTTTAAATTGATGTTTACTAGACTTTGATGCCCTTCTTTATTTTAAAAAATATATATACTTGGGACTTTTCTTATCCTAGTATCCTGGGGTCTGGTTTTTAACTTATGCCTTCACTTGAACCGTCTCCCTGAGGTAACTGCACTCTTCTTAACAAGCCCTGGGTTGGGCAACCTCTTCCTAACAGGCCAGCCAGGTTCCCACAAGCCTCTCCAAAGGCAGGAATTCTGGGAGGTGGTGATGTCACCATCTCGTGCCCACCTGAGGACAATGGTCTCTGGTGGAGGAGGAGGAGGGACTCAAAACTGATCCCTGCAGAGGGAAGAGAGGATGAGGAGGCTTGTCTCTGGAGGGGAGAAATGCGGGACAGTGTTCTCCCTGCCTGGGTGATTGCCAATTCCCTATATTTGCCGAGGACATGAGCAGTTGAGGGAGGAACTGTCAGTGTTAACTGTGATGAATGGCATGGGTCCATCCCTGTTGTTGAGAGCAATGTATTGAATGAAATATGAGGAGTGCAGGAAGTGTTAGGCAAGGACAATGTCCCCAGGTTCTGCCGGCCACAAACCAGTTCCCTTGTCCTCTGAGTCTGGCAGGAGGGGAATTGGGGAGGGTAGTCTCTGAGAGCTTGACCAAGGTGGCTGGGGTTGCTAATGGAAGCTAATTACGTGAGTCTGGAGAGATGCTGGGGTTAGGTGCTACTCTGGCTAATGTCAGAATAATGGCTCTGTGAGTGGTCTTTTTTTGATAATAGCCAGATTTTCTGGTTAATGTCCAATCTACTTTTTGAGAGAGACATTTGGGTGGCTTAACAATAGATCTTTCTCATCTATTATGAAATTATAGCAGTTTAGTCTCACTAGAGATTCATATAGAGGTGAAATGGACACGTGGGTAGTCTGGAGACCTACTTTTAATTCTG
Source organism: Chlorocebus sabaeus (assembly GCF_047675955.1). Taxonomy (NCBI): domain Eukaryota; kingdom Metazoa; phylum Chordata; class Mammalia; order Primates; family Cercopithecidae; genus Chlorocebus; species Chlorocebus sabaeus. The sequence goes on along the minus strand of NC_132905.1, from coordinate 14,802,646 downwards.
GCTGGGCATCCTTAGGCAAGTGTCATCACATCTCTGATCTTTCTCATGCAGGATCCACTGAGAGTCTAATGGGTCTCCAGTACAGTTCCTTTCTAGGTGGCAAGGATCTAGTGGCTCTACCATCTCAATAGGTGGCCTCCAGTCTTGCTAAGTCAGAGGAAGGGATAGTGTGGACAAGTCACACTTGCTCTTAAATGCCTGCACCCAAAAGTGGTACACATAATTCCCTCCCTCAATAGTGAGGTCTCTGGTCTCTTACTGTGTCCTCCAGGGGGACACAGTAAGTGCTTTGAAGCTTACAAAATGCTTTATAACAGGCTAAAGAGATGGTCCCCAGTATGGGTGTGTGCACAATATGATACACTGGAGTGCAGAAACAAATGACTGGCATTTCTACCCTTTACTGTAAACCAAACAAACAAAACAAGAAATCAAGTTTTCCTGATGTTAAGTCCACGAATTAACATCGGGATCTTTGTTCACTCCGTATGTCAGGCAGCCTTGGAGAAAGGAGAAGTGCCCTGGGGGAAGAGTAGGGGTGCTCCAGCTTAGCAGGGTCGGCAAGGAAGCCGTCACATTTTTGTTTGATGGCCACAATGCCACGTATGTGTGTCTGGGGTGGACAGACTTCTAGCACTCATGGGTGTCTGGTTCCAGTCTTCTTCCTGGGCATAATGTCTATTTCCTAGAGGCAGTGGGGCGGAGATATCTGGTTCTGCATGGGCTCTGTGTGGATACTGGCAGAGGCATTTAAGAGTGGGTGTGAGTTCTTCACACACAAACTTTGATGGGTAAAGTCAAGAGATTGTGGATTTGTTCATTATTGTAGCACAATCTAGTATCTTCTCACTAATTCATCCGGTCGAGTCAGGTTACAGATTCTATTCTCTGATTTTAAGCTAACTAGTCCTCTCAGACAAGGATGAATGGCTTTACAAAGATCCTGGAAAACGGGTATGGTGGCTCACACCTACGATCCCAGCACTTTGGGAGGCTGAGACGGGAGGATCACTTAAGGCCAGGAGTTCGAGACCAGCCTGGGGAACATAGTGAGACCTTCCCCCCGCCAGTCTCTAGAGAAATAAAAATAAAACATAAAGATCCTGGTAAAGTCACAAGGGTTTGGGGTAGTATTAGTAATGGAAACACAGGAGAACATCAAGACAGTGGCTGAACTGAAGCTTCCCCCACCCGGTGGTCTGAGCCCTTTGGCAGTGACAGCACGAAGTTAAAAATAATGATGATCTCATCAGATCTGACAAGAGGTTGGCCAGAAAAGGGTTGAAATGATCAGGAAGACTCTTTGTATGTGAATTTTCATCTACTCTCTTTTACAGTGAGCCCTATTTTCATTCATTCATCAAAGAAAGAAGGCAGGATAAATGAAATTTGATAAGGAATGAACGAGCTGGATCCAGGGGGAGGGAGGCACTAGAATGTGTTGGTTAAGAACCAGGACTTACATTTTCATCTGTTTCCTAATTTTCCAGCTGTGAAGCCTTGGACAAGTTTCTCAACCTCCCTGAGCCTCCATTTCTTCATCTGTGCAATGGGGATCACCAGGGTTCCTCCCTCACTGGGTTGTCATATGGGAATTCAATGAGAGAATGCATGTGGTACCTGGCATGCAATAAGGCCTCGATGAATGTCAGATGTTCGTTTGTTTCAAAGCCGGGAGGAGTACTTCGCCTCGATATCAGGAAGACTGTTCTAATGGCGGGAGCTGTTACAATGAGCCATTGCTGTTATTCAATGGAGGGAGGCCAAAGAGAAGGGTGGAATCAGCAAGACCTGGGATCAAATCTTGCCCCTGACATTTACTGGCTGTTTGAATTTACACAAGGAACTTCATCTCCCTGAGCTTCAGTTTCCCCATCTATAAAAAGGGACTTTTAATACCTACATGGTCAGATTCTTATAAGGATTTGCCTCATTGATTCATTCGTTCATTCGTGTGGGGATGTGCCAGGTAATCTTTTAGGCCCTGGTGATACTGCAGTAAACAATTCAGGCAAAAATCCCAGTTTGCATGGAGCTGAGGGTTTTGTAGAGGGAAGGGGCACACAGTGCACAATAATAAGTCAACAGGATCATTTCAGACTATGATAATTGCTATGAAAAAATGAAGCTGGTCAGGGGAAAGAGAATGATTATGAGATGGTTTACTTTAGCTGGGGTGATCAAGGAGGGCCTCCTTGTGGAGGTGACATTTGAGCTGAGACTTGAATGATAAGGAGGAGCTGGCCACATGACCATCAGTGGGAAAGACATTCCATCAGAGGGAACAGCAAGTGCAAAGGCCCTGAGGTAAGAATGTGTTTGGCAAGTGTGGTTGAAGTAGGGTGAGTGGAGGGGAGAGTAAGGAATGTGGTAAGGGGGACAGACTTTAGGGTGCCTCTAGGCCACACACAATGAGTGCAGAACATGCTATTATTATTAGTATCATTAGCAGCAGTCTTCCTCTGACTCCCTTTTTCGTCCCCCACTAAGGATCTGCTTTGGAAAATAAGGACATCCATTCTTGTGGTTCTCCTGGAAGATTCCTTCAGTTATTCAGCTGTTCCACATGAAAACATTCAGGGCAGCAACACTCCAAGTCCTTGGTCTGGTTGTTGAAGGGGAGGTTGACTCATTAGAATGTAAGGAATATTTGCATTAATTGTCCAGGAAAGTGACAAGGAGGTGACTCTGGTCATGCAATTTTGAGCTTTGGCTTCAACCTTTGGGGGCCTTGCCCTGCCACCTTCCATTCTCTCAATTCTTGAGGCTCAGGGGTGAGATCTCTAGGGGCCTCGGGCCACATTGAGGACAGCCATGTGTGCAAGAGACAAGTATCCATATTCTACTCTTTCACCAAATCCTGATTTTCAACTGGCTTCTATGACTACTTTGCTTAAAGATCACACCGTCAAGCCTCAGCCTCCCCTGCAGCTAGATGGAGGTCATGTGCTTGGATCTGGTCAATAAGATGGGAGTGGGAGTGTTGTGTGGGACTTCCAGAATCTCTTTTTTTGTTGTTTTTTGTATTATTATTATTATTATTATTATTATTTTGAGATGGAGTCTCACTCTCTCGCCCAAGCTGGAGTGCAGTGGCACAATCTTGGCTCATTACAAACTCTGCCTCCCAGGCTCAAGCGATTCTCTGCCTCAGCCTCTTGAGTAGCTGGGATTACAGGTGCGCACCACCATGCCTGGCTAATTTTTTTGTATTTTAGTAGAGACGGGGTTTCACCATGAGCCACCGCACCAAGCCCCAGAATCTTTTTAAAGCAGGGAAGGCTGCCTCCTCTTTTTAGATCTTCCTCTGTCCTGCTACCAGGGATGATTACATGATCGCTGGAACTCTAGCAGCCACTGAGAGTCGTGAGACTGAAAACCCCGCTCTGGGAAAAGCAGAGCAGAGTGGTGGAATGAGGCCAGAGCCATGATAACTTTATAGAGCCATGGTACTAGTTCTGGACTATTTTCATGTGGACTGATGAGAGAAATATACTTCTCTCCCTGGGTCTCTCTTTGTTATAGCAGCCAGGCCTAGATTCTAATCAGCACCACAAAGGTTAGCCCAGTAATTCTCCAGCATATGGAGAATACAGAGTACAACTTACACATGGACTACCAACCCATCTGACAGTGACACAGGCAAAAAGACACCGGTTGCCCAGAATAACATAGCAATGGACTGGGAACAAGTTGCTATGAAAACAACTCCACTCCATGGAACTTGAGTAGTTCCCTGTGTCCTTAACCAGCTCCACTCCACACCCTTCCTTCCTTCCCTTTCCGGACTCTCAGGAGACTCTCATTTTCCTGTTCTAAGAGATCAACAGAGACCTCCGCACCTTCTTGTTTGCTGTTCCCTGGGCCTGGCCTGGAGAGACGTTTTCCTGTCACCTCCCCTGCCCCTTCACCAATTTGCTTTCTTCCTTCTTTCAGGACTCAGTAGCAATGTCACCAGCTTTTCCTAGACTGAATTAAGTTGAGTCAGGCCTTTGATTGCCCTGTCACAGCAGTCTTTGTGAAATCAGGTTTCCTCACTGTCCTCCTTAAAGTCCTCCAGTGGTGTCCTGGTGCACTTGAAACAAGGTCCAAACTCTTATGGAGGCTGCAGAGCCCTGCCTGACTTGGCCCATGTTGACCTCTCTGATCTCTTTTCCTCTGTGCTCTCCCACACGGTCACTCCCTTCCAGCCACACTGGCCACCTGTCTGCTCTTCCACATGCCAAGCCCACTCCTGCCTCAGGACCTTTGCACTTGCTGTTTCTCTGTCTTGAACGTCCTCATCCCAGATTGTCTGTGACTGGCTCCTTCTTATCCCTCACATCCTCTCCTTAGAGAGGCTGTCCCTCACTGCCTGATTAAAAATAACCTCTTCCTGCCGGGCGCGGTGGCTCACGCCTGTAATCCCAGCACTTTGGGAGGCCGAGGTGGGTGGATCACGAGGTCAGGAGATCGAGACCATCCTGGCTAACATGGTGAAACCCCGTCTCTACTAAAAATACAAAAAATTAGCCAGGTATGGTTGCGGGCGCCTGTAGTCCCAGCTACTCGGAAGGCTGAGGCAGGAGAATGGTGTGAACCCAGGAGGCGGAGCTTGCAGTGAGCCGAGATCGTGCCACTGAACTCCAGTCTGGGAGACACAGCGAGACTCCATCTCAAAAAAAACCCAAAAAAACAAAAAAACAAAAACAAAAACAAAAACAAACCTCTTCCTCAGTCACTCACTCTTGCTGCACTGTTTTACCTCCTTGGTGATTTGTCACAATCTGCAGTCACTTTTTTTTTTTTTAGACAGGGTCTCAAAAGGGTACAGTTGTGTGATCATGGTGCACTGCATCCTTGACCTCCCAGGCTCCAGCAATCCTCCCACCTCAGCCTCCCGAGTAGCTGGGACCACAGATGTGCGCCACAATGCCTAGCTATTTTCCTTTTTCTTTTTTCCTTTTTCTTTTTGTAGAGATGAGGTCTCACTATGTTACCCAGGCTGGTCTCAAACTCTTGGGCTCAAGGAATCCTTCCATCTCAGCCTCCCAAAGGGATGGGATTATAGGTGTGAGCCACCATGCCCGACCAAGTCATTTTGTTTATTTGTTTGTTTACTCATTTATTTTCTGCTTCTCCACCAACCCAGGTTAGCACATCGAGGGCAGGGACTGTGTCTCTTTCACAAGGCTGGATCCCCACTGCCCAGCACAGAGCCAGAGATGGGGTTGGCACTCAACAAATACTGGTGCACTAAATGACTGCCTGAATGAATGAATAGGTGAATGGTTTGTGGGTTGGTCAGTTGGATGGAGGGATGGATGGATGGATGAATGGGTTTAGAAGCCATGACCCCAACTGGAGCACCCAAATGCCATATGTTTACTGAGCACCCCTCCTATGCAAGGCATTATTGGAAAATGCAAGCTTGAATTAGCAGCTGAATGCCTGATACTAATGATATAATAACAGCTGATATTTATTGATTTCTCACCAAATGAGGCACTGCGCCAACCGCATTGCATGACCAATCTCATTTACTTCTCATCTCAACCCCAGGAGGTGTTCCTGCTTTGCAATTATGAAAACCAAGCCTCAAAAAGGTGAGGTTCCATTGGAGGAGGAAGCATCTGGGCTGGGGTGTGAGGGCTAGAGATGGATTCCAGCAGGCAGAGATGGGAGTAGAGGGTGTTCTAGGCAGAGGTAACTGCATATTCAAAGGATTGGAGGTGGGGAACAACAGTTAATTCAGTTTGACTGGGGCAGGTGTGCACAGAGAGAGAAAACTGGCAAGAGGGGAAGCCACCATTTACTGCACACCTGTGACATGTAAGGTACCAAAGCATTTATTCACCATCACCCCAGGAAGTAGCTCCTCTTTTCACCTTCATTTTTCAGAGGATGGATCTGAGGCTTGGAGCCACTAAATAACATGCCCAGAGCCACAGAGAAGGATTAGGACTTGAATTCATGCCTGTCTCACTCTGAGGCTGGGTCAGAGATGGATAGTCAGGGGTTCAGGAGGGAGTTGACAAGGTTAGCTATGGAGTCACTGAGCATGCACCAGGAGCCAGGCACAGCATATTATCTCATTTAATCCTCACAGGTACCTAGAAGGTAGGTGTTAGCATGGTAGATATGTTTTTGGATAATTTAGCATCGTTTTTTGGGAATTGTTCCTCCTCCACAATCACGTATTAAGTGAAGTTGACCCTGTTTCTCAGTTTCAGGGGGTAACAGTGAGATCCAAGCTTACCAGTTAGGATCATTCATCTCCCTGGCCACAGAGATTACTTTAGTAGTGTGGGCATGACACAAATTGGTTAATCAGGGTTCATCCTGGAACTTTTTCTCGAATTATTGGGAAAGAAGTGGTCTGTTTCATCAGGGGCTGTTGAGTTGACAGGATACCAACCAGAAGGGGCTGGAGAGTCAACTCTGGCTCTCTGGGGAAAAAAAAAATCTGCCCAAGAATGTAGCCAAAGCAGAGGGACTCTGTGCCAAGACACAAAGACAGGTTTCTAATGACATTATTTGAGCACCTGGATCCAGCCATCCCTGAAGTCATCCCTTTGGATTTCTCAACAATATGAACTGATGAATGCTCTTTTTGGATTAGGACAGTTGGGCTGGATTTCTGACCCTTGCAAACAAAGTGACCTGACTTAACAAAATTGTTATCTTAATTTTACAGGTGAGAGAGCTAAGATTCATAGAGGCAAAATGACTTGCTTTTAGGATCCATAGGGAGGAAGGGGCTGAATCACACTGAGATATCACAAAGAAAGTGCATGGAACCTACCAGGTCCTCAAGAAATGCCAGTTCCCTTCTTCCATAGACCAAGGAGTGGTGGAGAGAAGGACAGGAGGAGGTATACCCACTGGTGGAAGCTCCCCCATGAGCTCCAAGCTTCTGGGCAGATTTTAGATTGCATCTGGAATCCTCCAAACTTTCCCAGCCTGCACTGGGGTCTGGCAGGAGCAGGAACCAAAGCCCAGGAGTTGACATATAAAGTGAACCAGCAGTCAGATGTCAGCATTTGAACAAAATTCCTGAGGATCCCACTCTCTCCAAAAAAGTGTCATCCAAGAGTCCTGGCTGCAACACACGGTTTCCACAGAAGGGCCAGAAGTCCTAGCACTTCTCAGGATCTTACGCTTAGTAGGATCTTGCACAGAATATTGTTTCGGCACCAAAAGGATTCTGTGGTCACTTGAACTTCTCAAAGCTCCTTCACATTGGAACTGGACAGAGAGTAAGGGGTTAGCCTACAAACTTCGACTTTGGACAAAGTTGAGTTCCAATCCTGGTGTTGCCAGCTGGGTGACTTTCAGTACATTACTTAACCTCTCTGAGTCTCCCGCGTGAAACAGGCAGAATCGGAAGATGAAGTCAGACAAAACAGGTAGACACTCTTAGTACAGGGTTTGGAACCTCTTCAGCTTTTGGGCAAGCAGATGAGTTCTAGATATAGGTGGAACTCTGGCATGGATGATCACATTATCTCCCTGAGCCTCAGCTTCCTCATCTGTAAAATGGGGCTCAGAATAATACCCCCTGCACAGGTGGTTGTCAGGCAGCAATGAAATCGTGTATGGCAAATGCGTACCCCAGGGTATGCGTGCCTCCTGCCAACAGGAGGGCCCCTTATCCACCGGCAGGGAGTTTTGACCCACACAGTGAATTTGTTGCCGACATTGATTTTCCCTATGAATTCACATTCGAGCTTCTCAAGAAAAATCTGAAGCTCTGGGTATTCTTGGTCCACGCTGCTCTGTGGCAAGCCCAGGCTGCTGCTGCGCGGTGTTAAGTCCAGGCCTGCACTCTAAAATCTCACATGCACCCTGTGCGTGTTGTTTATGAGGCTTGCTTGGCTTCTGCAGGAATCTGGGTTTGGGAGCCCAGGAATAAATCATTAGACGTGTAGCCAGCGATGAGGGAAAAGATTAAACAGTGCCAGAGAAGCAGTCATGGGTTCCTTGGGGAATGCTGGGCCAAGAGCTGGGTCCACGAGACGCCCTGGATCAGGAATATGGGGATGGAATCCCTGCCTGGGCCAGCCCCTCATCCATCCGTATGGCTGCAGAGAAGCCGTGTTGCTGCTTCCTTAGAGCCCCTGGCTGCATTTTCCCCTCGTCTCTCCTGCTTCTAGACTGCTCTGAAGCGCCTCCTAGTCCCCACCACTCATCCTGCCACACCTCAGTAAAGCAGAATTATAGGATAAAAAAAGACAGGCAGGAGATAGGGGACTGCTTTAGCTCAAGTGGCTTTGGAGGGCCTCCCTGAGGAGGTGATGCGTGAGTGGGGATCTGAGGAATGCAAAGGAGCCAGCTCACAAAGATCTGGGGAAAGGCCAGTCCGGACAGCAGTCACAGCAAATGCAAGGGTTCCGGGACAGGGAAGAGTTTGGCAAGAAGAGGAGGAGAAAGGAGACCAGTGTCCCTGGTGCTAGGGAGGAAGACAAAGGGCATGAGAGATGAGGTCAAAGAGAGAAGGGAGGCAGGCCTTGAAGACCTGATAGGATGTTTTTAACCTGAGAATCCTGGGAGCCACAGGGCCATGGCCTAATGTAGGTTTAAAGATCCCCTAGCTCTAGCAGGTGTGGTGGCTCACGCCTGTAATCCCAGCATTTTGGGAGGCTGAGGCGGGCAGATTACCTGAGGTCAGGAATTCGAGACCAGCCTGGCCAACATGGTGAAACTCCGTCTCTACTAAAAACACAAAAATTAGCCAGGCACGGGGGTGGGCGCCTGTAATCCCAGCTACTTGGGAGGATGAGACAGGAGGGTTGCTTGAACCTGGGAGGCACAGGATAGAGTGAGACGAGATTGCGCCACTGCACTCCAGCTTGGGCAACGAGAGTGAAACTGCGATTCAAAATAAAATAAAATAAAATAAAATAAAATAAAAAATCCCCCAGTTGCACCTAGGAACAGCGTGTAGGGGGACTGGAATAGAAGCAGGAATCAAAGTGAGGAGGCTATAGTAGGTGTCCAGGCAAGAGACAGTGGCTGTTCACAATAGAGAAGACAAATTCAAGTTATATTTTAGAGGTGAAATCAACCAAACTGCTGATGGCTCAGATGTGTGGGGCAAAGGAAAGAATAGTCAAGATGGAATCCCAGGGTTTTGTCCTGAGCAACTGGGAGGATACTGGTGGTGTTTCCTGAGATGGAGAGGAATCGGAAGAGCACCTGGGGCCAGATCATGGGGGCGCTGTGAACATTGGCTGAGGGGTCTGGATCAGACCCCGCAGACAATGGGGAGCTTGGGAAGGCTTCTGAGCAACAGCAGAATATTCATTGAGTCATTCAACAAACATTTGTGGTAAAAGCTTGCTCATATTCTACTCTCTCACAGACGGCAAAGCTCCCCACAACCAGCCGTGGGTTATGGGCCACAAACATCCTTCCTAGGCCTATAGAGTACATGAGAAAGTTCTACCTGCCCATCCACATTTTCCCTTCTCGCCTTCTTCATCTCTGGCTTGAGGAGCTGAAGGGCATTTAAAAAATATTCATGGCCGGGCGCAGTGGCTCATGCCTGTAATCCCAGCACTTTGAGAGGCCGAGATAGGCAGATTGCCTGAGTTCAGGAGTTTGAGACCAGCCTGGGCAACATGGCAAAACCCCGTCTCTACAAAAAATACAAAAATTAGCCGGGTGAGGTGGCGTGCACCTGTAGTCCCAGCTACCTGGGGGGCTGAGGTGGCAGAATCGCTTGAGCCCAGGAGGTCGAGGTTGCAGTGAACCATGTCATACCACTGCACTCCAGTCTGAGTGACAGAGCGAGACCCCATCTCTAAAAAAAAAATAAAAAATTAAAAAATGAAAATATTTACTCCCTGCCTGTCTTTTCCTCTAAAAGCTCCATGAAAGCAGGGACCATCTTTGTAACTTCAGTATCTCCCATGCCTAGACCTGTGTCTGGTACATAGTAGGTGCTTAATAACTATTGAGGAACTGAATTTTAAAAATAAATAAATGAGCTATAGTCTCCCAGACTGAAGGACTGACTGAGAGCCTGTAAACTGTCCCGTTCAGGGCCTGGTACACAGTAGATGTTCAATAAACAGTAATGAAAATATACACAGAAAATACAGCCACTCTGTCAGGTCTCTGGTAGGTCTTGAGGCTTCTCCAGGGTAGGAAGGGCCAGAGGAGTAGGAGGGAGAGGTGGCCTGTGACTCACCCTCCTGGAGCCCCTGTCTCGGGCCTGGGCCTGTGGGCGTGGCATCTGCACTAATCCGGCTAAGCAGCTGGATGTGCAAAGGTGTGTAATCCCAGGCCTGCTGGCTTTAGCCTGACCTTGGCTAGGATGACCCAAGTCAAGAAGAACACTCCTGTCCTCTTAGGCCACCCAGAGCTAAGACCCTCTACACAACCGGGGACAGGGACCTAAGAGAGCCCTTCTTGGGGGACAGAGGGTGGCAGGCTCACCTAGGTCTCCCCCTGAAGCTCCACTCCAGTTATTTGGGGTATGCATCTCTGCACCCCTCCCCCATTGCTACATCTTTGCTCCAGTGTCCTCCCTGATGCGTGATGCAGCACAGAAGCACTATTGGCGAAGAAAAGGGGCATTCATTCATCAAACATTTATGGAGCCAAGCTATGTGCCAAACACTTTTCCAGATCCTGAGGACACAGCAGTGATCAAGACAGACTCTGTCTTCAGGGAACTGACATTTGGGTGGGGGAAGCAGATATGAAATGAGGAAATAGGTAAATTAACAAGGATCTCTTCAAGGTGCAAGAAAGTAGGCTAATGGGATAGAGAGTGACTGGGTGTAGGGACATCATCAACTATGGTAGTCAGGGAGGGCTTCTCTGAGGAGGTGACATCTGAGCTGAGACCCAAAGATGGAGGATCAAGTTGTACGAAGATCTGGGAAAGGAGCATCCAGGTGGAGGGAAGAGATTTTAATCCTAGTGAGTCATTTAAGTTGGCACCATTAAGTCCACTGAATAGATAATGAACATAATAACTAACATTTACTGAGTACCTATAATGTGTCAGGCCCTCTTCTAAGCGCTTTGAATGCAATAACTCATTTAATACTCAGAACAATCCATCATTATCATCCCATTTTACAGATGAAGAAATCAAGCCACAGAGAGGTCAAGCGCCATGCCCAAGGCCACACAGCTAACAAGTAGCAGAGCTGGAATTTGAACCCAGGGCTGCTCTACCTCACAACCTATGGGTTGTTCCCTATCCTTACAGCACATTAATGTTTTACAATTACAAATATTAATTGTTGAGCATTACCAAGCACTAGGTCCTGGGACCCATGGCATCTTTACCTGGTCCTGCCTCTGAAGGCCACCCGCTGGTCCTCTGCCCTGCACCTCTCTCTCACCCTCTTCTGATGTCTCTACTCTGAGGCCACCTCCAGCTCCAGGAGTGGCCATGTGACTCAGCCTGGTCCAATCAGCATAGACCAACCCTCCCAGCCTTCATGATTGACTGAGGGATGGGCTTGTGACACAAGATGGCTCCATGAGAGTGGATCTTGGAACTTTGCAACCATGGGGGAAGAGTTCTCTTTGTTTTTTTGTCTTTTGGTTGTTCATTTTTTTGAGATGGAGTCTCACTCTGTCGCTCAGACTGGAGTGCAATGGCACAATCTCAGCTCACTGCAACCTCCGCCTCCTGGGTTCAAGCGATTCTCCTGACTCAGCCTCCCGAGTAACTGGGACTACAGGCATGCGCCACCATGCCCAGCTAATTTTTTGTATTTTTAGTAGAGATGGGGTTTCACCGTGTTAGCCAGGATGGTCTCGATCTGACCTCAGGTGATCCGCCAGCCTTGGCCTCCCAAAGTGTTGGGATTACAGGTGTGAGCCACCGTGCCCGGCCAGGAGTTCTCTTTTGAGGGAAACTGTCTAGCTGGGAGATAGGCAGCCTGGGAGCCCAAAGAGCTTGCTTGAGAGTGAAGCCCTCATAGGGGAGGGCAGAGACAAAAGATGGAGAGAGACTGAGTTGCAATGACAAGCACTGATGGTATTGTTCGAGGGCCTATGTATCTGGGCCAGAGCCAGAACCACTTCTGAACTTTGCAGTTGCATCACCCCTCCCATTTTTTTCAAGCTTAAGCCAATTTGAATTGGATTTCTGTCTCTTGTAACTGCAATCAGAACCTTGTTTTCCTCCTGGAATGTTCTTCCTTCTTTTCTCTCCTGCTACCAATTAATGTTACTCTTATTTTTATTTATTTATTTATTTTTTAGACAGAGTCTTGTTCTGTCGCCCAGGCTGGAGTGCAGTGGTGCGATCTTGGCTCACTGCAACCTCTGCCTCCCAGGTTCAAGCAATTCTCCTGCCTCAGCCTCCCAAGTAGCTGGGATTACAGGAGTGCACCACCATGCCAGGCTAATTTTTGTATTTTTAGTAAAAGGCGAAAGATTTATACGATCTGAAGAGAAACTGGAGAATAATTTTTGTATTTTTAGTAGAGACGGGGTTTCACCATGTTGGCCAGGCTGGTCTCGAACTCCTGACCTCAGATGATCTGCCCGCCTCGGCCTCCCAAAGTGCTAGGATTACAGGTATGAGCCACCATGCCTGGCCCCAATAATGTTATTCTTATGACCACCATTAATATGACCATCACTGCCATCACCAGTACAGTGACTATTCTCATGAATACTTCTATTGCCACTGCCAGGAATGATAATGATAGCATCATCCTACTTTTAACGCAGTGACCACAGGGGCCGTTATTGCTACACTGATGCTGTTTCTACTACTATTTCTATTAGTGTCGCACCTCCCATTTGTAAACCTCTCCTGAGTTTACAAAGCACTTTCAAAATCCCGTCTCCTACTCTTCTAAATCTCACCACACCCCCCGTGAGTGGGGCATGGTCGCTACTGTTAGTTCCATTGTAGGGGCAGGGGAACCGAGGTTGCAGAAGTGACGGGAACTGCTTGCAGCCACAGCCAATGGGACTCAAACCCACCTACTCATTCATTTATTGACGAGGTGGCACTGAACGCCTTCGGTATGAGGATGGATTCTGCTAGATGCTGGGATGCAGCAGTGAACAACACCGACATGGCTCCTGCCCTCGCTGAGCTGCCCTTTGGGTGGGCTCCAGAACATTCCAAGAGCCTCCCTCACAGGCCCCACAGGAAACCAGGTCAAGATCATTCTGTTCTCCTCAGGGTTCTGAGACCAGAGTGGAGGAGCCCAGTTTGTGAGCAGAATTGAAGCACTGCTGTGGATTTTACTTCTTACCTGAGCTGCCTTGGGCAACAGACTGAGCCTTTGAGGCTTCCGACCAGACAGTGAATTCCTTGGCAAGGAGGGTCCTGACTTTACTTTTCTGTTTCTGCCACAGTGCCTAGCACAGGGCTGGGCACAGAGTAGGCACTCTGTAAATGCTTATTAATGGGTTGCTGCTCAGAGGCAGAACTAGGCCTCCTTCCATCCACCCATCCTTCCATTTGTCTAGCATCTATCAATTTCCTTCCTTCTACTATTCATCCATCCACCCACCTACCCACCCATCCACCTGTCCATCTGTCCATCCAAGCATTTTCCTACCTTGCTTCCTCCCTCCTTCCTTCTCTCCCCGTCCCTCCCCTGTTCTCCTTGGGCAATGAATTAGTCCAGCCTCCAGGTTTTCGCTCCTGCTGTGGCTGCTCCGAAGGCTCCTTCCCCAGGATGTTAACATTTTCCTGGCTCTTAGCAATTTGCAAAGAACTTGGGAGATTGAACAAACAAACAAAAACCCTGATTCTCTCAACTACTTTTTTTTTTTTTTTTTGAGACAGAGTCTTGCTCTGTCACCCAAGTTGGAGTGCAGTAGCGTGATCTTGGCTTACTGCAACCTCTACCTCCTGGGCTCAAGCAATTCTCCTGTCTCAGCCTCCCAGGTAGTTGGGACTACAGGCATGAGCCACCACACCCAGTTATTTCTCTTATTTGTCATAGAGATGGGGTTTCGCCATGTTGACCAGGCTGGTCTCAAACTCCTGACCTCAAGTGATTCTCCTACCTGGGCCTCCCTGATTGCTGAGATTACAGGCATGAGCCACTGCACCCGGCCTTCATCCACTTTTTGAGGCACTCTGAATTCCTACTAGATTTCTTATCTTTCCTGACAACCCAGTCCCAATCCTATGCTTACTTTTAAAACTCTTTCTTCTGGTTTTCTGAATAATGTGCTCTCTCTCCTCCCCTCTACTGCCAGTTTGGGATTGAAAACTCAACCAGGCCAGAGCGGTGACTCATCCCTGTAATCCTAGCATTTTGGGAGGCCAAGGCTGGAGGATTGCTTGAGACCAGGAGTTTGAGACCAGCCTGGGGAACATAGTGAGATCCCGTCACTACTAAAAATTAAAAACGTAGCCGGGTCTGGTGGCACACACCTGTAGTCCCAGCTACTGTAGGATATAATAAATTCCTCTTCAAAGGTTTTAGCCTGTAAATTGTTAAGTACGATGAGCTCTGAGATCCTCTCCAAAGAACCAATGTATCAGTATGTTCAGCTCCCCTGTACTTTGTTCTTCATTTTAAAGTTTAACTTCCTCGTTCTTTACGTCTCCTTGTCCCTAGTTTCAGTAAACAGCCTCCTCCTAGCCTCTATCACCAGCTCTGACCTTAGTCATCTTTGGTCACCTGCTCTGTTCTTAATCATCTCGAGTCACCTGTTCTGTAACCATCCTTCCCACCAAACTACTCACCCCGCCACTCCAGGTGGTACCTCTGCTCTCTTTAAAATAGCCAATCGGAATTAGCTTAGACTGTGCAGTCCAACTCTAGCCAATAGGGGAAAGACGCAGCAGCAGGAACTAGCTGCGTTAGGATAAGAACCCCTTGCCCTCTCTTGTCTGGTGTGCTCTCCTCATTGCTCCATCTGCAAGATGTACCCTTCTATAGAAGTAAAATTGCTTTGCTGAGAAAATTAAATTTATGTTTGAGTGCTATTTCTTTTGTGGCACCGAAAACTTATTTCTAACGCTACTCAGGAGGCTGAGGTGGGAGGATTGCTTGAACCCAGGAAATTGAGGCTGCAGTGAGCTATGATTGCATCACTGCATTCCAGCCTCGGTGACAGAGCGAGGGCCTATCTCAAATAAACAGAAAAGAAAACCTAACCAGCTAATGGGGCTAGGCAGGAAATGCAAATGACCAAAGCAGACTGGATCTCAAACTCCAGGAAGGAGTGCATGGGCCACCTCTCAGGTGGGCGGCCACTACCGGCTCCGAGAGGGACTAGATATGGCCCAGAGTGGTCTAATTTTCCAATTTCTCAGTAGAAATAAATGAGTGAATGTTTAGGGGTTCTTTTGGTGAACTCTTCCTGATTTGTTAATGTGGATAACTAATTAAAATATGTAAATGCAGTTCAGTTCAAACAATACACGCTTACAGGCTAGAGCTGCCTCTCTTCTCTTTACAACCCCTCTGGTCACTGGCCCCCTCTTTCCCTCTCCACCCCCCAAATTGCCACAAGAGAACTCAACTCCAAGAAGAGCTTATTGCTTTAGATACAAACAAAATACTACTAATAATAGCAGCTATCCAAAACTGAACATCCAAGTACTCAAGTCACCTGTTGTTATCGTTGTTTTACAAATGAAGAAAACAAAAGGCTCAGAGAAGTTAAGGAACTTGCCCAAGGTCACACAGCTAAAAGACAAACTGAATTTGAGCCTAGGGCTGTGTGACTCCGAAGACAGTGATCTAGCCCAGTGGTGGTGGCATTTTGCCCTAGGAGGCATTTTGGAAACGTTAGGGAGGACAGGTGTTTCTGGTTGTCATGCTGGTACTGGCATTCAGTGAGTGGGACCGAGGGACAAGAGACGTCTTGCAATGCACAGTCCTGTGTCGTGAAGTCTTGTCTTGCTCCCAATGCTAATAGTACCGTGGTTTTCCCTCTTCTCCCACAATGGCAGCCATTATTGAGTGCCTGGTGTATGCCAGGGACTTTAGATCCAGCAGTCCAGTAAGGTAGGTACTATTAGTATCTCCATTTTACAGACAGAAAAACTGCAGTTCGAAGAGGGGAGGTGACTTAACAAAGGTCACATGAACTG
This sequence comes from Chlorocebus sabaeus, assembly GCF_047675955.1. NCBI lineage: Eukaryota > Metazoa > Chordata > Mammalia > Primates > Cercopithecidae > Chlorocebus > Chlorocebus sabaeus. The sequence continues at coordinate 14,786,616 of NC_132905.1, read as the reverse complement.
GGAAGTGGCAGCAGGGCTCAGTCCAGGGTGAAAAAAATTACGGGTGTGAAATTTAAGGCATTGCCAAATAACTCAGTAATCAAGATAAATAATACTTTAATGTAACGTTTAAAAAAATCAAACTTAATGTAAAAATCCCCATGATGAACAAAATATCTACATTTTCAATAAAGACAGGATCAGTAACAGTGGTGCGCTAAGCCATATGGGAGTGTAAGGGAAAAGGAAAAATTAATACTGATCTTGTTTTGTTTTGTTTTGTTTTGAGACAGGGTCTTGCTTTGTCGCCCAGGCTGGAGTGCAGTGGTGCTAGCTTGGCTCACGGCAGGCAACCTCTGCCTCCTGGGTTGAAGCGATTCTCCTGCCTCAGCCTCCCGAGTAGCTGGGATCACAGGCATGTGCCACTATGTCTAGCTAATTTTTTTTGTTTTGTATTTTTAGTAGAGACAGGGTTTCACCGTGTTGGCCAGGCAGACCTCGAACTCCTAACCTCAGGTGATCCGCCCGCCTCGGCCTCCCAGAGTGCTGGGATTACGGGCGTGAGCCACTGTGCCTCGCCTGATCTTGGATTTTTGTGCCCAAGGTGAGTGCTTCCCTCGACTCACTTTAGTCCTGTTCCTGAGTGGCAGGCCATGCTAATGGTATCTGTCTCTATCTCACCAGCTTCAGTAAGACGTGGGGAGTCCATTCTTCCACTCCCAGTGCCCCAGGACTTCAGCACGAATGGTGAAATTACAGGCTCGGGAAAGCCATGATTTGTAAAGCAGAAGACAGACAGGCCTTTAATTAGAGCCAGGCGGGTGGGTGGCCAGCTAATACTAAGTTCCATAATACTAAGTTCTGTAATAAGCACTGTATTTTTGAATTCACTGGCTTGATCACACACATCCTGGAGGCATCTTTGGAAATCTGTTCATAGAAAATAGGGTAAACAGCTATTTCTACCCTAAGAGAAGGAAAATGGCTTTACAGTGGGGTGGCTATGACAAGGGTGTGCTCTGGGGGCAGCAGATCTGGGACAAACCCCACCCTGCCACTCTCTGGCAGTGTGGGGCTGAGCAAGTCACAGCCCTCTGAGCTCTGCCTTCTCATCTGTAATGGGAATGAGAACACCGACCTTGCAGGCGAGGGGGAAGATTAGGATTAACGGACAGTAGAGTCATATCCTCATGGGCTTGGTTCCAATGATAACCGGTAAAATGAATATCTATCACCTGCTTTTGAAAATCCCAACCTTTATATTGTGAGGACCTGAAAACTAGGAGCTCAGAAGCCAGGAAAGAATGCATTTTATCCCAGATGTGGCCTCTCTGTTTGAGGCAGGAAGGTAACCAGCTAATGCAGACTGTAGGGTAGGGGACGGTTAGGGAAAGGCCAACAGGTGAAGGAGAAAATAAAAGAATTTTTCTTTGTCTCTCTTCCTTCTCAAGTCTCATAGATTAGATGCTCAGGTGCGAAACTCTGTTCTAGCTAAACTTCTCTGGCATGTAGAAGAGCTCATTCTGGTTCAGGATTTCCAAAGAACAATCGGCAGGGGTTCCAGACAGCACAGATTGCCTGTTTCTGGCTGTAATCACACATGGGAGCTGGCTAATGTCCACGGAGTCAGGCTGGAGTGGCCGAGACAATCACCGTGGATTCAGCCAGGGGCTACTGCCTTGGGAATCTTTATCTGTGCTTGTGTTGCCTCCTCTACTTCCAAGGATAATTACCATGGGTGTGTACAAATTGGAGGCAAAGACAAGCCACTGGTAGTGTGCAAAGGACCCCAAGACGGTGGAAGTAAACAAACCATTAGGAATGCAAAGATCAACAGATAACAAACAAGATCCACGGATAACAAACAAGACCCACGGGCAGGCGCAGTGACTCACAGCCGGTAATCCCAGCACTTTGAGAGCCTGAGGTGGGTGGACTGTCTGAAGTCAGGAGTTCGAGACCAGTGTGGCCAACAGGGTGAAACCCTGTCTCTACTTAAAATACAGAAATCAGCTGGGTGTGGGGGTGGGCGCCTGTAATCCCAGTTACTTGGGAGGCTGAGGCAGGGGAATTGCTTGAACCAGGGAGGTGGAGGTTGCAGTGAGCCGAGATCGTACTACTGTACTCCAGCCTGAGCGACAGAGTGAGACTCCGTCACAAAGAAACAAACAAAAAAAACAGGATCTTCTGAGCAGGGGCCACTGTTAGCTGGAGGTTGGATCCAGTGATTCTCAGCAGGATGGCACTGCCCATAAGGGCATGCTCCGGAAATGTGTGAGGGTGTCACAAGGATGGGAGAGGATACCACAGGCATGAAGTGAACAGAGGCTGAGGACACCAGGCGACCTGCAACGCACGAGACAGCCCTGCTCATGGATAACCTTCTCTTGTCCTGCTCAATGTTGGAATGTCCCAGTGGATACTAAGGTAGGTGAACAACAACTTGTTTAAATTAATTTTAGACTCGAACTCCATTTTATATATAAACCCGCCAAATATGTTTTGCCAATGTTTTAATCTACCCTGAATTTTCCAGAAATGGCAACACTTGGTAAAGCAAGGGAAGAACTGGACTTTCTTCTGTTCAGAACTTTACTGGGAGTTATTCGTCGTATTGGAAAAGTCACGCAGCTGATGTCAGTGCCGCTTGTGATAGCAGAGCTGCTGGCACACCTGTACCTCTGTTTTTGTCACGGTCACACTCACAGTGCTTCTATGTATAGTGGAAGCATCTGACAACCTCATGGTGTTTTCTGGTGTCATTGTCGTGACCAGGCATATTTGCATACTGAAACACATACAAGTTTAATACAAATGTCCTTGTAATTATTCGTTCTAAAGTTAGGAAATTATATTGATTTTTTTGAAGTTACATGTATAGCATATTATCTATGAATTTCATGTTAGAGTATGAGGTGGTGGGAGAAGTTAACAAAATATTTATTATATATAAAGGGGACTTGGGCTTTGGGAGTGGAAAACTGTGACCCTGAAAGGTGCACGTGTTTATATGTCTCACCCACGCAAGGTGGCCTTCCTTGACTGTCTTCTACCTCCCTGATTAGGCTGCAACTCTCTGCTTATATTTTCAGAGTGTCTGCACTGTTTTTCTTTGCGGCACTTATCAGAACCAAAGTGCACATGCACCCCCTGAGAGCGAGCTCCTACTTTAATTTTGCATCCTGGGCACTTCACTCTTCCACCCTCTTCTGGGTCCTGCGAACTAGCTTTGGCTATTTGTAGAATTAGCTGTAATGCCCATCTCCCCAACCAAGCTGGGCACTCCAGTGCAGGGATTGTGTTTGCTGCATTTATTGCTATATCTGCAGTGCCTAGCACGGTGCCTGGTGTGTTTTAGTCACTGACTGAATGAGTGAAGGGCTGTATATTTCAGATATATATCATAGGCAAATAAAAATGAATGAATTTTAAATTTATGGCAAGGCTAAAAGATGATCAGCCCTGGGTCAGCACAGAGAGGGTCTGCGAAAGCAAGTAAGACCTAGTCTTCCTCCACCCAGCAGCGGAGAGACAGATGCAAAGCTGAGGCAAGGGAGACAGGGACCCTGCCACTGCTTGGGAGAAACACGTCTACCTTAGCTGGGGTCAGGTGAGGGAAGATTTCCTACAGGAAACGCCACTTGAGTCTTGTGGGGAGAAGAGTTTGCCAAGCAGCCACCAACCACACGGTCCAACCCATTATTTTACAGATGGGGAAACTGAGACTGGTGGGGAAACTGGGAATGGCTCTAGGCCCGGCTCTGCCACCGTCCCGCTGTGTGACCTTGGCCAAGTCTTTCTCCCTCGGTCTTCCATCTGTACAATGAGATGACCTCTAGGGTCAGCCTCACCTTCTGGGACAGAAGTCGCAAACTGGCAGCCCCTGGGCTGAATTCTCCTGCTCCTGGCTGTTAACTGCCAGAGGCCGGGAGGTGTTTGAGCTGCTCATCTATGTCTGAGGCCTGTGTGAAGGTTACCGACTCTGTAAATTAGATGCCGGTATTTCAGATGCCACCTAAAAGCAGTGATTCTCCATCAGGGGTGGTTTCACCCTCCAGGGGACATTTGGCAATGTCTGGAGACATTTTTGGTTGTCACACTGGATGGGGGTTGTGTGTGGGGTTGCTAGTGGCCTCTAATGAGTATAGGCCAAGGATGCTGCTAAGCAATCACAGGCCAGTCTCACAGCAGAGAACTCTCCAGCCCCAAATGTCACCGGTGCCGAGGTTGAGAAGCCCCACCTAAAAGTCAAGTTCTTCTGGGCCACTCTGGCTCCTGGGAAGGCCCCAGGCCCCTGTGGTCTTTGTACTTGGTGACTGATCTCCAGCCTTCCTGCTGCTGTCTGGAGCTGTCCTCTGACTGCACTGTAGGCCCAGGCTCCCTCTAGCCTCGGCTTCCCAGGGCAGGGCCTGCCTCTCCAGCTCACACTTTGACTTTTCTGGGTCAAACCTCACAGCACCCTGGACATAGGTGCCTGTCTGTTAAGACCCCTGTTTTCCACAATTGCAGACAGATGCACAGAGAGTGTCACTAGCTTGACCAAAGTCACACAGCAAAGGGAGTGCTGGGGCTGGGATTTGAACCCAGGTACCCTGACCCCCCTGCCCCATTTACTGCAGTTTTTGTTTGTTTGTTTGTATTTTTGAGACGGAGTCTCGCTCTTTCACCCAGGCTGGAGTGCAGTGGTGCGATCTCAGCTGACTGCAAGCTCCGCCTCCCGGGTTCATGCCATTCTCCTGCCTCAGCCTTCAGAGTAGCTGGGATTACAGGCGCCCGCCACCACGCCCCCCAATTTTTTGTATTTTTTAGTAGAGATGGGGTTTCACCATGTTAGCCAGGATGGTTTCGATCTCCTGACCTTGTAATCCACCCGCCTTGGCCTCCCAAAGTGCTGGGATTACAGGCGTGAGCCACCGCGCCCGGCCTCCCTGCAGTTTTGTTTCTGAGAATTGACTTCCTCTGGGTCTGGGTTTTCTCTGCCTCCTCTTCTCAACATTCGATGCCTTCCTGGCTTGAACCGAGCCACAAAGTTACGTTGGAAACAGAAACGGAAGTTGCCTTTGAGATCGTCTCCCAGCGCCACGTGCTGCGGCCTCAGAAGGACTTTCTGACAATGTCACACTAGGGAGGACGGAAGAATGGTGGGAACTGAGGTGACAGCCACAACACAGTGGTGGGAGAAACAGGCTCTGCACTGGGTTCCAGCATTGGAGCTTCACGCTAGACCCAGGACAAATTCCCTCCCCGCTCTAAGCCTCACGTTCCCCATCTGCAGTGGGGGACAGTGAGACCTCCTTAATCATGGAACTGTGAATATTTAATGGGAACATGGATGTGGGGGGCTGGCCCAGGGCTTGTTCAATGAGGGGACCTGGGGTGGCCGTTAGCTCCTGGATCTGTGGAGGCAGGGGATGCTCTGGTGGATTCCAGAAGGTGACAGTGTGCTCTCCTCTCTGGAGGGTGGACGAAGGCAAGCGCCTCTCTGACTGCCTTGCTTTATCTTTGGAGAATTCTCCCCAGTGCCCCTCTGTCCACTTTCATGCCACAGTTATCATCCCAGCCCTTTAACCAGCAGTCCCCTGGGGGCTGAGTACGTAACCAAGGGGGGAGCCCCGAGCCTCTGTTCAGCCCTTCTCTGGCTTGGACACGCTCCACGTTGCATGTCCATTCAGTCGCATGTCCTGAGTGCTTTCTGTGTGCCAGGCACTGTGCTGGGCTCTGGGAGTCACTGTCCCCAAGACAGCAGAGGAGCCAACAAACAGATGAAATAGCAGGGAGGGAGTTAGTGGGCGATAGAGAGAGTGCCAGTGGGAGGGAGGCAGAGGGTTAAGAAAGCCCCTCTGAGGATGACTGCTAAGCAGAGGTCTGAGACCAAGCACCGTGGGGCAGAGGACACAGTGCGTGCAAAGGCCCTGAGATAGGAACGATTGCGTTTGGGCACCAGAAAGGAGGCCAGTGTGGCTGATGTGGAAAAAGCAAAGGAAAGAGTGGTCAGAGATGATAATGGAGAGGCAGGCAGGTGGCAGATCAGGCAGAGTTTTGAAGGCCAGGGTGAGGAGCTTGCAATTTATTTTAAGGATCTAGAGGAAGAGGAGGCTCTGGGCCCTGAGTGGATGAGCTGCATCAGTTCTTGGGAGCACCAGGGCTCATGGGAGGGTGCTCATGGGAGAATCTGACCGTCACCCAACCCCCAAAACCTGGCTGGCTTGTATGCAGCCTGTCCCCACATCAGGAGGGGCCGAGCAACACCTCGCTGCACACAGCAGCCTCATTCCTGCCTCCCTACCTTTGCTCGGGCAGGGTCCCCTGCCTGGAGTAGCCTCTCCTCTCCCTGATTTGCCCACTGTGCCTCAGGAAGCCTTCTCTGGCAGCTAGAGCCTATGGGACCCTCCTCCTCCCAACCACCCTCCTGGCATTGAAATCTGCTGGGGAAGCTTGCTAGCAATGAAGATTCCAGGGCCTTCCACAGAGATAATGATTCAGATGGTCTGTGCTAGGACCCAGGAGTCCACATCTTTACAGACTCTTTCACGTGATTCCTCTGGCCAGCATTGGAGAGACACAGCTGCTGGCATGTTCCCAGAGCTACTTTAGGCAGCAGGGCATGCAGTATGTGTGAGGGGGAGAAGAAGGGGGCTCAGTGGAATCAGAAGGCCCTGCGTTCAAATCTCAGCTCTGACACTTACCCAGATGGGTGATTGTGGGCAAATCAGGCAGAGCTTTGAAGGCCCAGGTGAGGAGCTTCTACTACCTCTTAGAGCCTCAGTTTCTTTCTTTCTTTTTTTGTTTTGGAGACAGAGTCTTGCTCTATCACCCAAGCTGGAGTGCAGTGGCGTGATCTTGGCTCACTGCAACCTCCACCTAGCAGGTTCACGCCATTCTCCTGCCTCAGCCTCCTGAATAGCTGGGATTACAAGTGCCCGCCACCATGACTGGCTAATTTTTGTATTTTTAGTAGAGATGGGGTTTCACCATGTTGGCCAGGCTGGTCTCGAACTCCTGACCTCAGGTGATCCACCTGCCTTGGCCTGCCAAAGTGCTGGGATTATAGGCGTGAGCCACCGCACCTGGCTGAGTCTCAGTTTCTTCATCTATGAGGTGGGGGTAGTCACACTGACCTCAGAGTATTGTGAAAGGGATGACAAATATAATGTGCCTGACCCAAGGGGTTGCCCACAG